>NC_080093.1:10557500-11770000 GCF_950005125.1 Chionomys nivalis
GGAATTGGTGCAGTTGGACAGAATATATGGTCCTCCAAAATGAGGACAGACATAATCCAATCAACTGAGGTCTTGAATAGACTAAGGAGCATGGCTTCTGTCAAGAAGAGGAAATGAATTCTCTAGAAGATTGCCTTTCAAGGGAAGTTACACTGCTGACTCTCTTGGGTCTTCTGCTCCTGGTCCAAACTACCAATTCTGTACTAGAAAGTAAGTATGTGAACTTATGTCTGTTATAATAAATCGTTCATATATGTCCCATTAATTCTGCTTCACTGAGAAATCTTAACAAATACAACATTAAGTTAGAAAGTATCAAATCTTTTATTTAACTCACTAATAAATGAGTAGACTAACAAGATATAAGGTCAGATTCTAATAAAAATTGCACTTACAGTTTCTACAGGTCAGGATTTCCACTATTCCTCAATTGGGTCTTCTGTTTTGTGTCTCACTGTGCTGTAATAAGTTCATCATCTGGGGTTAGTTTGTGAACTGTGAATCATCTACCTTCAAGATCAGTTGTTGGCAGGATCATTTTTTATGACTGTAGAAATGAAGACCTTACTGACTGTCAGCTAGAGGTGATCCCAAGTTCCTGTAAATGACCCCCAGTTCCTAAAGACTGCCTTCAGCCCTTGTCATGTGTGTTCAATAATAATCAATCACTTGCTGAGTATGCAAATTGTATTAGCAAAATACAGAGCCTTACATAGTGTAAAGCAATTATGAAAGTTTTGTTCTAGCACTGTGCCATATTTTGCCAATAAGAAGCAGAGATCCAATCACAACTCAGAGGAGATTATTTAGGATCACGTACACTGAAGAGGTGGAACCTTATATTTACTATGGAAAGAGCAACAATGTCTCAGACTCCATGGAAACCAATATTCCCTAAAGAGCCATTTGGAAGATACTTTTACATAGTCCTTCTTTATGTCCAACAATTACACCCTTAAGGTATTTAATTATGAGTTGAAACTGCACAAAACTGTTTATAGTAGCTTATTTTATTTTCATTAAAAACTGGTTACAAGACCTGATGACAAAGAATGGGAACAGACAATGAACTTATTATGTGACATTGTAATTATACATATATAACATTATTCATTTAAAAAATCCCATTGAATTTTATGACAAAAATGTAAAATGATGTGTGTAAATTCAACAATTGCTCATTTAACAGTTTTAGGAATTCCTAGGATAAAATTCAGAATGTAAAGTTAATTACATTTATTTTCATGTAAATTATTATGAGCTTTGCTAATGAGAAAATAGATGGGGAGAATAGAAGAGACCGGGTAATTGTCACTTACCTAGCAAGTCATATGCAGACACACTTGGTCACCAACACCATCCTCTCAGTGGTTCTTATCCACTCCAATTTTGTAACTCAGGAGTCTGAGGATCAAGAAGCCCATGTCAGTGTTACAAGGATAAATACAGAACAATGAGAGAGCTGCCACTTGAATTTTCACACCTCTAACTTTTCTCTTCCGATCAGGAAGGAAAATAATTTCTATTTTTTTATTCTTAGAAAGTGTGTATTTCCCATTAAAACAGAAAACTGCAGCCAAGAAATGAATGCAGTTATTGACTCTGGGAATAAGTAAATATATAGATAGAACCAAGTCTGAAGGTAAAGTAAAGAGGTTCGGGTTATTGTGTTAGTTACTCCTCTCATTGAGAGAAATAACTCAGAGAGAGCTAGGAACTTTATTTTGGATCATCAGTTCAGGATATTTTAGTCTGTCCTGGTAGGGAAGGAATGGAAGCTCAGCTTGTGCAGGCAGAAGTGTGGGGTGATTTGCTACATCATGGCCAATGACCAGAAGTCAGAGAAAAGGTCACAAGTAGAGCAAAAATAAATTTCTTTGTGGGTAATTGATTAAAGGATGAGCAAAGTCTACTCAGTCAAGTACTCACCAAAGTATGCCCAAGAATAAGAGAAGTGAGAGAAGTGAGGCTCCTTCTTACACAGTTAGACAATGTGGAGTGGACACAAACAGAGGAGCTTCCCCTTCTAATCACTGTTTCCTCGGCACTGGAGCAAAAGTTTTTTTTTTTTTCTTTCAATAATGGTACCGTCATTCTTTGAGATTGGCATGAAAGAAAGATAATCATAATGTAATTGAGATAGTTATATAAATACATCCTCCAATCCTGGGTGTCAGCAATTAGGGAACATTCATGTAGGAAAGCCCCAATAACAAAGCATAAATAGAAAAGCACATACACAGAAAAAAGTGCGTGTTGAAATAAAAACACTTACATATAGAAAAATGCCGTGTAGGAATAAAAGCACAAACAGGTAAGAAAGTACTGTGTAGAAAAGCACAGAATCATTATTGTTGCTTTTATGGTTTTGGAATTGTTTTGTTTTAAAAGAGAAATAGTGGGTAAAAAATGGATTGAAGAAGGAAGGAGGAGAAAAGAGGCATACTTTAGAGGAAATGAACATATTTAAGCATATTTTATTTCTTTTATCCATCAATTATTTAAGGAGCCTTTTGTGCACTATGAAAAATAGTCTCTATTCACTTCTTTATTTTCCATGATGTAAAGTTGGCATTTACTCAGAAAATACACTGTGCAGCATTTTAAGTATATCATACATACTTGATTACTCTATTCTCACAGTTACTTGAAGAAGCGTATTGTATAATGAACCAATTTTAAATTTAGAAACCTGAGTCTCCAGGAGGAGTCAAGGTCACATACTATGTTTCTGGTTCTTTCAATCTTCAAAACTTGCATTCAAACACTCTCCATAGAAATCCTGGACTTGAATGAGGTCAGATGTGTGCTCGGTTCCCAACTTTCCCTCCAGCAATATTGCTTGAGTCACTCTGTCATCTAAGACAGTGGTCACATTTCTTTGCCCTGCATGAAATAACCGAAGAAAACCTATTGTTGCAGACAGGAAGAGCTCATGTATGGGCTGAGTAAACAACATGTTCATTGCATTATATACTCAGAACCTTAAAACAGCTGGCTATAATATCCTATTTGTTCCTAGATCTAAACAAGGAAACTTAAACAGAGAATGTTCAACAAAAAACTGAAGGATATTAAGCCTGCTGAATTCATATTAGGGCTCTTTGAACCACAGATATACAAAATAATATTCGAATCATATTAGCAGTAGACAGTCTAGAAAAAGGGGCCTGACAATTTGGACAATAAGATTAGGTACTGAAACACAAATGTATCTAAATAAATTGCATTTGTCATGTGTATAAGTCATGTATGTGAGTTTTAATTTTTCTTGCACTTATGAATGTGTGTGTGTATTTAATCATTTATTTATATACCCGAAGTCGGATTGTTGGGGTGCACTTGTAGAGGCCAAGCGTAAATCTGAAGGACTCAGTTCTCTCCTTCCTCTTGTGAGTCACAAGAATCAAACTTAGGTCACCAGTCTTGTGACTTTGTGTGCTAAGCCATACTGTCTACCTGAGGTAGGAGGGAATATATTTTTGATATAAGAGAACAGCACAACTTTAAAGAAAAAAACTCAAAACTTTGGTTCCACAAGGTAGCAAACAAATTTTTTTTTCAGGGAATTTACAAGCCAGACAACTCTGAGATATAGTCTTGAAGAATGAAAGGAAAATTATACATGACTTTGTTGTATGTATATAAATATATACATCATATACATATGTGTGTTTCTGTGTATACAAACATATGTATATAGATAGATAGATAGATAGATAGATAGATAGATAGATAGATAGATAGATTTGTATGACATTATTTTAGTTCATGCTCTGTTGTAAGTTTTTCAATATTAAATAAAATCAGTTTATGTACAAAGAATATTTTTAGTGCTTTCAAATCTGAGATTTCAGGATACATCACCTGCCTCTGTCTCTGCTTATATTCCATTAATGTCTCTAAAATGTCTTTGAGGGTATGAGTCTCATCTCTTACCAACTTGGCAACTATCTGAAAGAGTGTGTGTTTCTTTATGCCTACAGAAAATGCGTTTATTAAAACTGTCTTGTGTTATGCATATGCATTCAGTACGTTTTTAATGTTGTAATTACAAACATGACCAGAAATAGTGAATGTAAGAAAAGGTAATTTAAGCTTATGATCTCAGAGAGCTAAGGGTCAAAGGCAGAGGCAACATTGCAGTAGGCATCAATGGTAGCAGGAGAAGGAAGCTGGATGGTCACATTTTCTATTACACACAAAGAGCAGAGCGAGAACAATAAATGGGGTCCCAGTTGAATACTTCCTTTAGAAAAAATGCATCTCCTAAAGGTCCTACTCCACAAACTCAGGACAAAGCTTTTTAAATTCATGATTCTATGAAGGCTATTTCTCTTTTAAACTATTCCACTCACTTTCACTGTTTCATGGCCATTCCATGATGCAAAACGCATTCAATCCAACCTCAAAAATCTCTATATTCTGTAACATTACCAACCCTCTTAAAACAACCAAAGTCTCTTCTAAACTTACTATAATCCCTTAACTATAATTCCTATTATTTTTAAGTATGTACTTCCAATACACAATGGCTCAAAATATACAGTGTCACTCCAAATGAGCCATAGAGGCACAGTGAGAAAAGCAAAATTAAAACCCAATAAGACAAACAGAATTCTGTAATTCCATGTATGGCATTTGGGTCTTCAGTTTCAAAGTGTTTAGATAATTCAGCTCCTCCAACATGCTTGGGTTAGTTCCAGTCCATGTATGTAGATCGCCTTGATAGATGTCTCATAGCATCATTAACATCTTGGGATCTCTACCATAATTCTAGTTTTATCTTCAGAGTCCCAAGCAATGTCATGATAGAGCCTTCTCTCAGAGACTCCACATATCACCTGGCCTCGGTGGCTTTTTGAAACCATGGAGAAAGAACTCACTATTCAAACCCTTATCTTTCTTGCTTCTAAAGGCACAGTACCACATAGATGCCACTGTCAAGTTCAACTGCCAGCCTGGGATATTGGATAGTATTAGCAGCAGATTGTGTATGCTGTTGCCTTCTAGGAGCAGAACATTTCTTAGGCCATATATTTTAGAAACAGGGACACAGTTTGTATTAGTGAGCAGGACAGATAAGTATATTTTTCAAATTCTACATTAAAATATTAAGGGTTTATTTCCAAGAGTAAGATTGCTAAAGCACATAATAATTTTATGTTAATATTTTGAAAAAATTTCAGGGTATGTTTTATGGCATCTGGGTTGTAATTATAATTACAAATTTTTCACCTCTCCACATATACCCATTTCTTGTGTTACTAGTAGAGGTCTCTTGAAATTGAGGTTATTCCAGTTTGTATATTTTCATTTATCTCCTGATTGATTATCATATGATTACTTGGTTTCTCTCTCTCTGTCTCTGTCTCTCTCTCCCTCCTATAGGTGTAACCCAAGGTCTCCTGCATATAAGTCAAGTGAAGTGTTCAACTACATATCCTCAGAAGCAACCCAAAATTCTACCATTTTATTGATTGTAGGCAATACATTTTGTGCTATATTTCAACATTTTACTTACATTTTGACATTTTTAATCAGTAAACTAATCCTTCTGCATCAATAAGAAATGGAAAATGGAAACAAAATCTTCAAGGGAACAAGTAGAGCTGAAGAGTTTCATTACAAAATATATGATAATTAAAAGAAGAATTTTAAGGCTCTATACACGAGTCCTTTTAGGATTCAGATAAAGTGGAGAATCAAATAAGACAAATGTCAGGTGTAGTTAAGGCTTGTTTTGTACCGGACTTGGAGGGAACTCACAGTACTGGGCTAAGTCAGCAGTAAGAGTCAGTCTACTGAATTTGCACATGACAGCACAGATATAACACAACCAGGCATATTTTCTTCTACTGCATTGCCAAGTTCACTTTAATTGCATCCTTCCAGAGGTATCTTTTACTTTGTTTTCTATTTTTTTGATAATACACTGGCAAAATCAGCTATGGGAGGAAAGGATTTGTTTCACCTTATACCTCCAGGTCACATTTGTTACTCAGGGAAATCAGGGTACGATTTGAAGGCGTGAAGGAGCTCTGCTTGCTGCCTCTCTCACTCATGGTAATCCTGGACCCAAAAGGTTTGGGCAGTCCTACTGCTCTGAATCTACCATTGATAACACACATTTTGTCTTACGGAGTCAGCCTGGCTCTACTCCGTACTTGCTTTGCCTGTAGTAGATGTCTGATTATCCCGGCATCTCTTAAGAGGGATTTTCCAATGAGGGAAGGTTGAACCTTCACCAGTGACCTCTCCTGGCCTCTCTTCAGGGTCTCCAATCTTTATACTTAAGGCAAAGCCTCTTTTTCTTGCTATTGCCCTCAACCCTGTGGTTTCTCTCTGCAACTGAGGCTTCATCTTCAACAACGTCCTCTTACAGGGGCCCTAATCACACCACACGGTACCTAGCCTCAGCTGTGCTCCATGATACACTTCATGCTTTTAAAACCAGTATCCGCTGTTGCCTGACTAGAAGCTTTACTCTTAATAACTACAATTCATCATGCTATATAGCACTATTGAGGCTATTATAGGAGAAAAACAGTCATCACTCTCACCCAGCAAAAAACCCTACAATTTACAGCAGCTGCCTGCCTATAAGATATTCTTGCGCAACAATGACAAAAAGGTCACGGGAGCAACCAATCACATTTCCATCGGATTTAAGGACCACTCGAGAAGAAAGAACCAAACCTGACACTTAAAACTAAGGACCCGAGACTAGATATGTCACGGTCCCCAGGAGAAATGTACTGTTATTATCCTGCTAAAAGAACAAAGTAATAAAATGGCTTCTTAAAAACATATTGCTACCCGTAGATCAATTTGCTAATGCTCGGCCCTCATCAGAAAAGTTTCTTCTTGTTGTAGAAGGCAATTAACACAGAGACCCACAACTGTGCAATTGTCAGTGAGAGAACTTAGAGCACTCAGCCCTAAGAGGGATGTCTTTATTAACCCCTATCCTCAAGTTTCAAGAATCTGTGAGCAAGAGGAGTTAGAAGGGTTGTAAGAGGCAGAGATGGTGGAGGAGTCAAAGGTAATAAAATTGTCCAGACTCACAAGGGTTGATATACCTATGAGCTCAGAGAGACTCTAAAAGCATGGACAAGATCTGCACAAAGTCAATACGGAAAAAAGTCTTAACATGAAGAGGAAGTGGGCACAAAGTTCTGCCACTAACCAAGAAGCTATTTGTGATTTACAGCAACTGGAGGAGGGAATATATATATATATATATTTTCCAACAGAGTAACTGACATAGAGTTTATCAACTATATACCAGGGAAGTTCTCATGCTCATGATTAGTTGGACAATATAAAATGGATTATATTTTCTAGTATAAATTTCTCTTATTGTTTTGTGTTAATTTTAGTGTTCTTTCCTTTTTATTCAAAAACAAGGGAAAAAGTAAACTGGATGGGCAACGCAGTGTAGAGATCCTAGAAGGGCTTGGGGGTAGGGAAAGAATGTGATCAAAATATATTAAATTAACTTTTTAAGTAAAAATAGAAAGAATACCATGTGGGATGTCTTTAACCCATCACCTGCCATGCTATGTCCACAGTTTATGTGCATCCCTGAGACCCTCAAGACCACAGCTTCTGTGAGGAAATACTTCTAAGACTATTTCACCTCACTGATGCTGATATCTTATTAAGCACAAGTGATTCTTCAGCTGTCATTGTTCTATCGAAGTACAGAAGGTTTCCCATCCACAGGTTCTTAGTCCAAAACACTATGAACAGCCTCAGTAGTCTTTGCTTCCCTATAAACCTTCACAAGACCGGCCTCTCAGAATGGTCAATTAAGCTATGAACAATAGAGAGCTTTTTCATTTCAAACCTCAAAAATTCTCCACCATTTCCCCCCAAACCAACATGATCAGGTTCATTGCAGTATCATTGTAATACTACCCCCCATTCAATACCAAGGGCTCTTGGTTTAGGTGTGAAAGGCTTTGTTTAGACTCAGGTGTAACTCCAAGTGTACCAGTCCTTCAATGCATCCAAGTCCTCAAGGACTCATTTCCAGAGGTCCTCAGAAGATGCATCAGAACTTGAGCATCCTCTCGTTCTTGGGCTGCAGTTACCATGGGAAATGGGCTTCAGCTGAGGATGCACCTTTAGCTACTACTGGGTCAGTTGGGGCTTCTTGTGTTTTGGGTTGGCCAAGGTTGGCAGCTGATCTAGGGATTCAAAATGAAGCAGGTTCTCTTTGGAACTATACCTGGTACCCTCCAAAGCCTGATTAGCATGGAGAGAAGGTTCCAGGCAGAGGGTGAGCTTGGGAATTGAGCCCACACTGAATGTGCCTGGAGACATGGACTCTCCATTAGCAGAGGCAAGAACAGATAAGTGACCATAAGAAACAGATGAACCAGAAACTGCTTTAGAGCTTCCCGCTGTGTCTAGGACTCCTTGCGGAATACTATAGAGATTCTTCTGTTTGTACTTGGTCCATTGGTTCTTAAACCAGATCTGTATCTGGTGCTCTGCCACGCCAATCATTTGTGCCAGCTCCACACATTCCTCCTGTCTTGGAGACTTGCACTCACTAAAATATTTTTGCAGCAGGAGCTTTTGTTCCATAGAATACACAATGTGTATTTTCTATATCTATAGAGAATTGGTGGTAGTTTCTTGGTCATTGTATGTATTTGTGGGCTCAAGAGAGTCTATGGAATCCTCGAAGCCAGAACTCCCTGGCTCCCTGAGAATAACTGGGGACTTGGGTTGATTGGGTGGGTCTCTAGTGGTGGGAGACTTGGGTACATTAGGAGATCTGAATACTTACAGAGACTTGTTTTCATTGGTGGCCCTGGGGACCTAGATAACTTTCAGGGTCGAGGTGCCATTGGAGACTTGATTGCATTGAGGTTCCAGTAAGAACTAGAGGACGTTGAGGTATTTGGTGACATAGTTTGCTAATAGGGACAGGATAAGTTTGGAAACTTGATTGCATTAGAATTCCTGGAGGCACTAGGTGACATTGAGACCTTTGGAGACATAAGTTTCTTGCAGCTTCCTGAGGCATTTGGAAACTGGATTCTCTGAGTACAAATGAAGACATTTGAGAGTTTGGATGGAAGAGGGGACCTTAGAGAAATTGCGGGCTTATGTTTCTTGGGTATTCAGTATCTATTAGAGGCTCTATGGGCACTGGTGGATATGAGAGCATGCTGCAATATGGTCCTAATGGAGTACAGTCCTGTACTAGATAACTGGATATCAGCAAGCTCTCCCATCTTGACCAGATCTCTGCTGGTGACTTGAAAATTCAAGTCTTAAGAACATACTAAACCCTGAACCATAGTAGTATATTTTATCATATGGGAGATATGTGGCTTCAGTTTCTGGCCGAAATAGAATAAACAGAGTAAAAGGAAGCACCTTGAACAACTTTAGAGGTGGGACCTTCAACCCTTGAATAGGATGTTTGTTTGTGAGAAGGAAAACACATGAGGTAAGAAATATAACTTCCACAGCCTGGTGTGGGCCAAATTCCCAAATATTGTTTATAAATGGTTGTTTATATTTAAAGGGGATATGCTTATAGAGGTGGATGCTTTGCACTGGTATGGATCTTGCTTTATTGATACAAATTTAATGTCAATTTTATTATTTGTACATTTCTGCTCTTGACTAAGTTATTGTGTTTGTGCAGTTCATTTAAAAATATGTATAATTAAGAAAATCAAGTTAATAAATGATTATCTATAATAGTCAAGCTTGTGGTCATGTTAGTTAGGTTTTCTAGATATAAAGAGATATATTAAGTTAGATAAGTGTTCTTCAATTCTTTCAGAGACCTTTAGAATATGGCATTTAAAATGTTTTAAAAATTTAGGACTTTTCATGACAATGAGACACATCTGCTCCTGGCAACACCAATCTACTTCAAGAAGATGATGAGCACTGAAGAAACTCCTTATGCTGTTTGTTAGCCATTTGGGCAAGAAAATGCCTCTTGCCTGGACTGCTAGATGTTATGTTGTGTGAGCTGATCATGCAGAAACCACAGAGAGATGACTGTTAAAACTGCTTAAAGAAGGTGAGACAGTCCTTTGGGGTTCCTGCTGCAGAAAGAGTCTGCCAGTCATTCTGTGGGACACAGAAGAAAGTGACTGACAAACTGCCAATATAAGCAGAACTGTCTTTGAAATTTCCTGCTTCATGAAAAAGTCTGCTGAATACTATGAGCCTGTGGGCTGAAGATTGGATGCCCCAACAATACAGAAGAACTTGGGGAACTGTCAGGTAGTGAGATGTCTCTGTCAAATTCTAGAGTTTTGGAAGTTACTTACAATGCACTTCCTGTTTACTTATAATTTTGCTAGCGAAAGATACAAATCAAATTCAAGACACAAGGAAGCATATAGTGGACCACTGAAAGAGAAAGCAATGTAGAATAAAGAACTCTAGAAGCTTGCTTAATAATAACCATAGGGCAAAACTCCAGGAGAATGAACAAATATGGACCACAGGGCAATGAATTCACAGGACATAGATCAGCATTTAGACATCATCTACCACATTTTTTTTTTCTTTTTGAGAGCCAGTCTATCACAGAATCTGGAGCTCTCTGATTTGACTAGGCTGGACCTACAACAAATACTGAGATCTGCTGATCTTTGCTTCCCCAGGAATGGGGTTACAGCCGTAAACTGCTGCACCTGGCTTCTTACCTGAGTGCTGGTGATTGAACTCAGGACCTTATGTTTGTTTGGCAAGCAGTTTACCAAGTGAATCATCTGACCCTAAAATAAGCATATCTTAACTGTTTGAATCGGGATATAACTCTAATACAAGTATATTCCTCAAATTGGTGCAGTTTATTACATAAATTATGTATATTGATAAATTTTACATTTAAAACCTTGATTTTTTTAAAAGTCAAAACAAAAAAATCAGTAAAGTATAATATGTAAAAGATAAATTCCCATTCAAGTAATTTGGTCCTCTATTATTAACTCTAAGGAACCCTGTGCCAGTAGGCCATGCCTATTTATTGTTCCATGAAACAAGTTGGTGGCAAACCTTCCAACTAAAACAAATGCCATAAATTTCATTTCACTAGAGGGTCCTTCCCAGCTAACTTTTGATTCAAGGTACATACATTTTGCTTAATTTTGGTCTTTTACTTTCTTAAGGGAAAGAGTCCTTAGTGGAGTTTTTTGGGATTAACTAATATAATATGCATGTCTCCCATGTATCTAAACAGTTTTCTAGCTGGGCTTTATAAGTTTGATTTTGCAACAGCTCTCAGCAGTGCTTGATTGCATCTGAGACAGGTAGTAGACAGCAACATTTCTGAAGAATTTGGCTTTCAGGATCTTCTCTCGAAAAACACATATTCATATTTGGGTGTATGGTTTCCTTTTCCTAAGAACTGATTTCTCCCTTAGTGGCCATGATTAAAATATATATTAAATCTTTTATAAAAACTCCATCTTTGTTATTAAAAAGTTAGGTTAGTTTTCACTGTTCACAAACCAGTAATACTGAGGGGTGGGGATATATTTTATAATTTACTGGCCATAAACATACTAGTTTAGATGCCATGCAGATAGATATTTTAAAGCTTTAAATTTGATTCTGTGGTTTAGTACATATAAACTACATCAGCAGAATGTAAATTCTATAGTTTTACAAGATTACATATTTTAAGACATGGAAGCAGGGTGTGACAAGTCACTCTTGAAACAGGATTTCTGAGAATTTGAGGCTAGGCTGGGATGCATAGCAATACTTTAAGATCAAAGTCCAAGAAACAGAAAAGACATGGAAATTTCTCTAAGAGCAATAAAGAAATGATTTAATTCTGAGTACAGAGGAACCAACTTTAAGACACACATCTATTATTTATACATAAGATCTCTGTCAGTCAGTGCTATGCCATGTAGTCACCTTTTTGCTGCTCACAGCTCTAAGCACAAAAAATTGTCCCTCCTGACTCCAGTTACATGCTTACAGAGAGAAACAGATACACACACACACATCCATTTGTAAATATTATTTTGTTATTAATGACCCAAAGTAGTTGATAATATAAAAGTTGAGAGCCCAGATTGCAGGGCTGAACCTCTGACCTCTGGCACACTCTGAACTTCATGGTTTATCTAGAAGAAGCTCAAATGAATAGTTACATGGACTTTTTTGTGATTTATGGTCTTATAAACTAGGTCATAAGTAGGAAATAAGTGCCATTTGTCAACTCTCCAGAGCCAATGGCACAGAATTGGAAAGCATAGCTGCGAGGACCAGTAAGGAAATACCTCCCACCACCCACAGGGAGCAGGGATCACTGCCCTTCTTTAGCCAGAAGCAGGAACTCCATCATATTCCTCACTAAGCATTACTATGCCAAGTCATTTTTCACTTCCAATTGGAAGTCTTAAAAAAAAGAACATGTCAAAATTAATGTTGAGAATTGATGTTGTGAATAAAAAATTGTGCCAAATTAGCACTTCAGATTTAATTTTATGTGTGGTACTCTGCCAAGTGACTTAGAACATTTGTAGGTTATTGGGAAATAGTTTCAAATTGCATCCTCTACCACCTTCTGCTCTTCTCCCCCTCTCCTTCATAGTATCTCCTTTCAGACATAGTTTGTGTGTGTGCATAGAACATGTGTAGGCAGTGTATGTGTATGTGTGTGTATCCATGTGAATATGTTCAGTGTGTTTGTGCAGTGTGTGTGTATCCTTGTGAGTATACTCAGTGTGTGTGTGTGTGTGTGTGTGTACTGTGTGTGTCTTTGTGAGTATGCTCAGTATGCTTATGTAGTATATTTAAAAAGGAGTGCTTTAAATTCTCTTTAAAAGTCACAATCTACAGGATAGTAAATCGAAGAAAATGCAGCCAGTTTTCATAACTGACTCTTTCCAAGATCACAAATAAGCACAGCATCTGAAGTTTCTCTAATTTCAACAAGCAGATGTATGAAATAGGCATCATTCTTAATATCATCAGTCAAAAATTATTTTAAGTTATGAAATATTAAATTTTGCTTTTTGCTTAAGTCAGCTGCTGTCTTGAAGTAGGTTCTGAGCTGTTTCACATAAAAGTTAGCTTCTTCTCTGTGGGCATAGTTTGACTCTAAGTCAAGATATTACCTTGTATAAATTAAAATCATGGCAAAATTGTTTCAAGAACATGACATTTTTATTTATTTTGGAGCAGATATTGAAATTCTGCTATTTTAAATCACTCACTACTCCATGATAAACTATATCATTATACTATATGTTATTCTCTACGTTACACATATAATATTCATATAACTACATTTGGGAAGATCTAGGAGAACAATTGATTTTTTTCTCCTTTGTAAAACAAAGAACATAGGTTCCTATAGAAGTGGTTGGCCTATGCTGACTCAGAAAATGATGAAGTCTTGTCCTTCCTTATTTTACTTGTAGGCCAGGCATATCAGTGATATTTCTCTGTCTCATTGAGCTTAGCTAGGGTCTGTATTTAGCTGAAGACTGTAATTTGTTCTCTCTGGAGAATAACTTGAATGTTTGGTGAATATATATTTTCACAGTTGACCTTGAAACCACTCTTGAAATTTTAATGGGCTTTCTTGTCAATCATACAAATATCCAGACTCATGTTCTACTCATGTGTCCTAGAGTCCAAGTCCAAGTGCCTTTAGCATTACCAGCATGAAGTTTGTCCTATCTTAATGAACCACAGTGCTGTGCAGAACTGAATGTTTCTTTCCTGGTCCATGAAGCAGAATCTGAAAAAAAGAATGGAACTCTCCACAGGTAGGGAGCTAATGCAAACACCAAACTCTTGTAGGAAAGGAAGAACAAACAAGTACAATATTCAGAAGCAGCATAGCTAGAGGTCATACTTCAAAAGTCAAATAAGTCATCTGTTTATTTATTCACCCAACAGACACTGCTGAACACCCATTATATTATGCATCCCTTCGATAAGGTAGAAAAATCAAGACAGATTGTGTGTTCTTGGCTCTAAAATTGAATTAGAAAGTCATCTCTGAAAAGCATTCCATAAGAGGTACTGTTACACAAATATAGAAAAGTCTATGTCAATACTTAAGTGCATAATATAGACAAAAACTGTAATTTCTTACATAAAAACTTCATTTAAGGCTTGCATGTTGGAAATGTAATACTAGTTGACGTTTTTCAATCTCTTAGTACAGAGCAAACATTGTTCTAAGCATTGCACACTTAAGGTTAGTAACAAAAGTTCAGTTAGATTTTAAGTAATTCATACAAACAAAATTACATAGCTATGAACTATTGGCATCAAGAGTCAGTCTCTTGAATTATAACTAAAAAGCCATAGTTTAATTAAGAAAGACTGCAAAGATAGGATTATAGTATAGTAATAGCCATTTATATTTTGAAAAGATGAGAATGACAAGTGAAAGTAAATGGCTGGACAAAAAGCGCAGAATTGTGCACAGGTTAGGAAGCCTAAGTCACACTCATCCCACCCATTGAAATCAAATCATTGACTTGCTGGTGCCATGCCAGAGCACGGTGCAGCTTCAAATAATGTGACATTGGAGCACAGACACAAATTGCAACACTTATCAGGACAGATGACTTATGAAGGTACCCCTTATGTGTCATTACAACTTAGAAGAAAGGCAAGCCCTTTGGATTGTTAGTTGTTCTTTATTTTGTAATTTATTCTGCCTTAGGCTCTTGGTAAACATCACTCATGAAATCCTTTGAGACTAAAGAAAACCAAGCTGGAGAAGTGGGAAAGACAATGAAAAAGACTGGATCTGTCTTTTAATAAAAAAAAAAATGTTCTTTATCAATCAGGCCTGGTGGTATATAATTCCAGCTATCTTTGAGGCTAAGACAAGAAGACCCAAAGTTTATTGAATGATTTTATAGCCAGCTAGGTGATCTTATCGAGACTTTGTCTGAAAACATGAAAAGAGGATTGCGACTTTCATCAGTGTTGAAACAGTTGTATGTTATGGGTTCAATAAATAAAAATCAGGCAAACAAAGGAATAAATATATTTATTAAAATCAAAAAGATGCTGATAGTGGTGACTATCTGATGTGGGATAACCCTTTTGTATGCTGTGAATATATTTGGCTCTTATTAGTTTATAATAAAAGCTGCTTTGGCCTATAGTAAGGCAGAATACAATCAGGTGAGAAAGTAAGGCTGAATAGAAGGAGAAAGATGGATGGAGTCAAGAGAGACACAAGCCAACCACCCAAAAAACAAGATGCCACCAGACTGGTAAAAGCCACTGCCATGTGCCAATACATAGATTAATAGAAATGGGTTAATTTAAATGTAAGAGCTAGTTAGTAATAAGTCTTAACTATAGGACAAATACTCTATAATTAATATTAAGCCTCTGAGTGATTATTTAGAAAGGGTTGTGGGTTGTCTAGGTTGTTTCCAGGTTCTGACTATTACAAATAATGCTGTTATGAACACAGTTGAAAAAAATGCTTTTGTAGTATGATTGAGTATCTTTTGGGTATATTCCCAAGAATGGTATTGACGGATCCAACCTAGATGCCCCTCAACAGAAGAATGGATAAAGAAAGTGTGGCACATCTACACATTAGAGTACTACTCGGCGGTAAAAAACAATGACATCTTGAATTTTGCATGCAAATGGATGGAATTAGAAAACACTATCCTGGGTGAGATAACCCAGACCCAAAAATATGAATATGGTATGTACTCATTCATAAATGGATACTAGCCATAAACACAGGACATTGAGCCTATAATTCATGATCCTAGAGAAGCTAAGTAATATGGTGAAACCAAAGAAGAACATATATAGATCCACCTGGAAACTGGAAGCAGACAAGATCACCTGACAAAATTTAGGAGCATGTGGCAGGGGGTAGAAGGAAGGGGAGAAGGGGAAAAGAAGGAAAGAAGGGGAGGGTTGGGGAGAGCTTAGGGCAATGAAATAGCTGAGATGGAGGAATGACAGATAAGAGAGCAAGGAAAGAGATATCTTGATTGAGGGAGTCATTTGGGGATTAGCAAGACGCCTGGCTCTAGAAAAATTTCCAGGAATCCACAAGAATGACCCTCGCTAAAACCATAAGCAATAGAGAGGGTGACTGAACTGGCCTTGCCCTCTAGTCAGACTGCTGATTGTCTTAAATATCACCATAGGACTTTCATCTAACAACAGACGGAAACAGAGACAGAGACCCACATCAGAGCATTGGACTGAGCTCCCAAGGTCCAACTGAAGAATAGAAGGAGGAAGAGTATGAGCAAGTAAGTGAAGACCATGAGGAGTTCACCCTTGAGAAAATGTGCCTGAGCTAATAGGAGCTCACCAACACCAAATGGACTGGGAATGAACAAGCATGGGATCAAACTAGTACCTCTAAATGTGGTTGACAGATGGGGCAGACCGAGGGGCCAATGACAAAGGCACTGGGATTTTTCTCTACGGCATGTATTGACTTTGGGGGATCCTATTCTCTTTGGATGTATACCTTGCTCAATCTGGATGTAGTGGGGAAGGCCTTGGGCTTTCCACAGGGCAGGGTGCCTTACCCTCTCTTAAGATTGGAGGGTGGTGGGAGGGAGGTTGTGTGGAGGGAGTGGGAGGGAAGTGGGAGGAAGGGAGGAAGTGGGAATTTGGATTGGTATTTTTTTAAATAATAAAATAATAATAATAATAAAAGAAGTGGCTGTGGGATGGGGTGGAACGGAGAAACCTTCATTTACAGCCAACATTCACAATCTCAACAATTGGGAAGCAGAGGTAAAAGGATGAAGAATTCAACGCCAACCTGAGCTATACAACAGTTTCAAAACCATATATGTTGGCAATGTGGAACAGGAATAGTGAATTTTATCATACAACAATAGACAAGAACAGAGGGGTGGAATGGACCACACAGCTGAATCTAGAGCTAGCAACATTATATATCTGAATGATGCTTTAATATTTTTCAAGTGTCTTTTAGTATATTTTATGTTTATCTTTGACATGATGACATATCCTCTTTACAGATGGAGAAGCTGGGAAAAAGCTAAGTATTCAGTCATGATAGTGCTGATAATAGTACCAGAGTTCTTCAGAACCACATATTTCATTATTCTGCCTGACTCATCTGGATGACTTGTGCCTTTAGAATTTTTTCTACTTAAGTTCCTAAGCACCTCTTCTTAGAAGTAAAAATAAATTTTCTCTACAATCTGTACTTTTATTCCTCATGATGTAAAACTCTGAATTTGTTAACTTTTGACATTTACCCAGTTTTTTAAATGTGAAGAGCGGCCACTGTCATGTTGGCGTATGTCACGGGAGACCGCAGTGCAAGCATGTCTTGCCGTATACGTTGAGTGAGAATCTACACATACAAGAACTACTAGAGCAAAGATGCACCGCCATTGTCAGTAATCATTTTGCGATTAACAGGAAAATAGACCTCAGTGTGTTGTTTGCCAGCTGTGAGATCTCAGATGGGTTATTTCACATCTGAATTTTTGAAATTTTCTTGTTTAAATTGGAAAACTAGATATAGTAATAGAAGCTATTTTGTTAATCTCTGAGAGCTGAAATTGATTAATATGTTCTAAATCCCTCCGCCCGTTTTTGGATTGGTTGTTTTCTTATTAATTGTGCTTTCATTGTCTAGTTTTACTGAGGTCTGGAAACATCAGACTATGAAAGTTCTCGCTTTGCCACAGTGGCTTACCTATAAGTTGGGATGGTCAGTAATTCTATAGTGAACACCTGCTCCTTTGAAGCGACCATTTGAACTGAGTTCAGTAACTGACAGGCAGATGGTAGCTTACAAAGATGATGTGATCGGCAAAGACATAGCTTAGAGTCTGCTCCCCTGTGTGTGAGGCAGTGTAATGATTGGCTCCTTTGTTAAGGCTGAGAGGTGGTCCCGGTGGCCTTCTGTCTTTGGCTTTTGCTCAGTGCTTGTGGACTGGTAGCCTGCGAGTGAACTGGTGAGACTGACCTACCCTCTCCCTGTAGCTCTTAGGGTCTGTATGTTTTCTTGTACAGATCCCTTGGTAGAAGGTTGCCTCGCTCTCCAGAATGACATCTACATCGCTAGTAATTACTTTCCTAAAATAGAAAGGGAATTAAAATAAAAGCCTGAACATAGAAGGGGGTGGCAGGTTTTGGAAAGTGTATCAGCAATTTGAAACATGAATAATTAATTTTATCTTGAGATTAAGTTTAGCCTGTGTTTCTGATCTGTGGGGGAAAAAAACCTTTAATGGGTTCTAAATAAATTCAGTATCAATTTAAACTATTAGAGGAAGTTAAATCAAAATAATTAGGATATTAAAATACTTTGTGCATTTGCAATCACTGCCTTATTTGAGGCCCTGGATGTTTTCCAAGGAACAATAATAGCATGAATATATTAGGATGCTCACTTCCTTTAGAATATGGCTGTTTACTCCCGGTAAGATGATTGAGAACTTGTGGGAAACAGAAAGCCAGGCTGATGTGTTGACATAGTCAAGGGAGTTGGCACTACATAAATGATGAATTATTTTGTGTATACAGATTGTAAACAGCATGGTGACATTCTACTGTTAAACTGGTTAAATTTGATTATTCTTTATATTCAGTAATTGCTAATTCACACTATAGTAAAGGAGGTGTCAGCTCTGTGACATTTTCTATTACTCTAACTTGCGCCAGCAAATCTAAGTAAGGTAAATTTCAAAGGAACTTAAAGCTTGCTTATTTGTGTATTTTGCTTGAGGATTTAAAAATCACATACACCTTTTTCCCCCCACTGGCAATCAAAGAACTCTTGCACTGTAAGTGATTTCTAATATGACACTCCCACTCCCTATGGCTTCTTGGAGCTTGTACACAGGTAGAAAACAACAAAACATATGAAGATTTTTTAGATATGGCTCGCTACTTTTATAAAGTAGAATCACATATTCTTGTAAATAGTTCTGAAAAAATCTATAGAGTGATTTCCATGGCAGGCTGTCCATGAACATTGAACAGCTCATGAATCTATGGTCTCCAAGTGACTTCTTTAAAATACTTTAACATTTGGTAATTTTTTTTAACTTAAGAATTTTTACTCATGTAAATATGTGTGTACATGGATATATGTTTGTATGTATATATATTTTTTCAGTATTTCTGAAAAATATTAATTAATTAATAAAAACAAATTTAATCTGATAAATGCTTTTCAAACTTTACAATTATGGGAATATATGACTTGTATTCCTATTATTTTTTTCCTAGAGAAAGATAAAAGAGTTTCAATGAATTCAAAGTAATTTTTACTAAAACAGAAATATTAGATTGAATGTTCCTGAAAAAAACCAGTGAAGATAATAAGAATTTGCATAAACAGAATCCTCCTACCCTTAGAGACATAATAAAATATAATTAGCAATAATATGTATGATTCAGTAAAAATGGTTTGGTTACTATGAATCTCAATGAAATGATAAAGTAACAAGTAATGGCAAAATTTACAAAATTATAAAAATGTTTGTTGCCGGGCGGTGGTGGCGCACGCCTTTAATCCCAGCACTTGGGAGGCAGAGGCAGGTGAATCTCTGTGAGTTCGCGACCAGCCTGGTCTACAAGAGCTAGTTCCAGGACAGGCTCCAAAGCCACAGAGAAACCCTGTCTCGAAAAACCAAAAGAAAAAAAAAAGTTTGTTATATATGCTAATAAAAAATGAGTAAAATACACCTAATTGTGTTTTTTGGGTTTTCCCTTGCTGAAGGTACACTTTTCAGTTTATTGTGATATTGGAAATGCTCTGATTATCTGCCTCATTAGAAAGAGGTTGTCATAGCTTCAAATCAAACAAAACCACGCACATTTACATTTTCTAAAACAGAGCTGAGAATCAGCAGTTGGGAAATTACATTTGCAAAAGCTTCTTATTTCACTTTAGGGGTTTAATAAATATTTTTTTTCATAGCATGTCTGACAGCTATGAAGGCTGCCTTTGTCCTAGCTCTTTGACTACTCACTAGCATCATTTTCTTCTTTGGGGGTTTCCTATGTCTTAACTACTCATAGGTAAAATAGAAAGAGGATTATCTTCCAATTTCAGTTTGTGATGGACCCATGCAGTTTAAAAATGCAATAATTATTCACAAGGTGAACGTCAATAAAGAGGGTGGAAATAACTGGATCTGGATTCAGACTTGGGTTTATGGATAACAGTATTACTAACCACGAGTAAATAACACTTTCCCTTTTTTTGTGTGAAATATGTAAATCAATAATATTCCCTTGTAATTTCTCATTAGAAGTAGCGATAGATCATCTGCATTTATCATAGTGCCTGTTAAGAAACATGTACTCAATAAAACACCACTACTAGGGAATCAAGATCATAGCCATTGCATTGCAGTTACAGATATCCATATGATAAGATTCTTCATGGGTAGTCTCCTGTCATTATTCATGGATGACTTTTATAATATCCAAGTCATCTGATTTCAGTGTTTAGGTGTGCTGGGTAGACAGTTTGGAGAAAGTCTTAGATAAGGTATGGAGTGGAGAGTAACATACAATATTCAGAGTTTGGTCAGTGAAGAAGTTGGAAGATATAGAGCCTAGAATTACTGAGGAACACCTGCTGTGGTGGTACCCATAGACTCGTGCATTTGAAGGGCCCATAGAAAATTGCACTATTAGAAGTTATGACCATGTTAAAGGAAGCATGTCACTGTGGTAGTGGGCTCTGAGGTCTCATATGCTCAAGCTATACCCAGTGTAGGGCACACAGTTGCTTCTGGTGCCTGCGGATCAAGATGGATGTAGAATTCTCAGCTCCTTCTCCAGCACCATCTCTGCCTGCATCTCTCCATGCTTCTATTCGTGAAGATAATTGACTAAACCTCTGAAACTATAAGCCAACCCCAAATAACTGCTTTCCTTTATAAGAGTTGCTATGGTCATGGTGTCTCTTCACAGCAATAAAACCCAAAGACACACACCATGTTTAAGTATGGCAAGCAGGTTACTGAGGAAAGATTTATCAATCTTCCATAATATGTCTTTCTTTTCTAAAGAAAATCTGGAGTTATGCAAGTTATTTCTCTTTTAATGCTCAAACAGACCTAAAAGCATTATGAATGTGAGAGTTGTATATTGAGAAACAGCATGATCACAGGAGTAGTTTAGCCATCTATCTACTAAGGAACAGTTCAGTCATTAATTACAAGTCACATAGAATTTGTTGTGTTCATAAAAGTTTATTTTAATAAAAATTTATTTAAGCTTTTTAATGGACCTCGAGGATAGAAATTGCCGATAATAATAATGATAATTACTGTTAGGTCTCAAGAAGTTCAACAGACAGTCTACATATTGAGAAATGAGATTAAGATGGGCTATCAGAGGATTTCTTGTGGTTAGATAAAAGCCAGCATTCCTCAAAAACTTGTGAAACTTCTGCCTTTGGCAGAAGGCACATATGGCTACTCACAGTAACCATAAGCATAACAAAGTCCTTTCTAGCCTCCAGACTCCTTCAGTATCAAAATTATCTATTATACATTTCAAAGTTCATACTGGGTTCTGTCCCTTCCCGCTCCCCAGCTACTCACAATCCACATGATTTGCCCATCCCACTCTTTTGTTCTCTTGCTATTCTGACTCTGATTTACTCTCTCTCTATTCTCTTACTATCACTTTTCCTCTCTATTTGTTCTCCCTTGCAGTCCTCCATATCCCTCTCTTTCCTCTCTCCTGTCATCTACTGTTTCTCTTGTTATTCTCTCTATCTCTGTCTCTTTCTCTCTCTATTTCCCTCCCTCTACTGCTATCTATCTCTACTTCTATAGCTATCTCTGGGCTATCCTCTTGTTTTCTTGCTATTCTCCCTTCTCTCTGTCCAGTCTGTTTCTTTTTATCTTTGCTCTGTGCTCTTCCATATGCCTCTGGATAGCTTCTATCTCTTAATCACAAAAAATAAGCCTTCTTATCTACAACACAGAGTAACCATTTCAATAGTTTCTTTACTGTACCCTGCTTTTGTACAGTTACTGAGTTCATCTTGTATATGTGGAAACTGAGGAAAGGAACTTGGAACAACTTGCCACAGAACTGAGATTTGAACCTAGATTACCTCACTGGAAAATATTTTTTATTTTAGGCCAAGATTTGTATATTCAAGTCATGGGTTACGTTTAGGTATAGGAACTACTTCAAAGTTTTTATACATGTCAGGCTTGCAAAAACCTTAGAAAAATTCTATATAAACCTTAAATTTCAGTTCAAGGAGAAATTATTCAATAACAGTGAACATATTTGGGATGTACAGTCATTTGTATCAAATGATTAGTGTACACATAACTGTGCCATGATCGTATCTTCCCAGTGAGTACTGAAGAGTCCCAGTAGGTGAAGGAGACTCATGGATGCTTCTGAAGAGTCTGCAGCTTAACTAGAGGTTTAAATTAGTTCTTTAATGGATGACCTTACATTTATGGCAAGTTTCTTTGTGAATCCAAATAAATAGTTTAAATTTCAATAGATAGAGATAGAGACAGTACAGATCATTGTAGACAAATATGTTGTTTTACTTTAACAAATACAAGAGAATAAAAGGAAGAATTTAGTCTCTGTACAATTAGAATTATTGGAAAATAGAAAAGAAGAATATGGAAATATATTTGCATGCACTATAGCTGCTAATGTGTCTTGGTTTTCCATATTGTAATTACATGAGTTCATTTCCTAATCACTGTGCATGTGTACCTGCATTCGTAAGTACACATATCCACCAACTTGTATAAAAACAACACCACATATACATCAACTTTTTGGAAGAGATAAAATATCACAAATATTTCTGCGGAATCGGATTTTGAAAGGATTTACTGTTGGTGCCCCCATAACAAAATTGTGAACAATCAAAGACAGAGTTATAAAAATGTTATTCCTTGTTTCATTTCTGAAATAAAAAATCATAGGAAATAGAGAGATATTTCAGAATGAGACTTCAGAAAGTAAGAGATATTTTAGAAAAGGGGAATGGGATTATTGATGGCCGTGACTGGGAGCTGAAAAATACTCTCTCACTACCTCAGTTTAACTGTAATTCTTGCTGTACTACAGGAATAACACAAGCTCTTTGCAAGGTATTCCATGCAAAAAAAAAAAATGGTTGAGGTACTTCAAACTTCCACTAGCTTTAAAAAACAAAGGGTTAGGCTCCATTATTGCTGGTAAGTAGAGAGATCACTTTGTCTTTTTCTCATTCTAAAAATACAAACTATTATTTAAAACTCTCAATGCAATTTGAAGATGAGTTTATTTGAAGAAATTGGACACAATGCATAATATTTTCCGAAGTGAAACTGAGGCATGATTCTCCTGGTCTAGGCTCTTAAGATTCCTTAAGAATCTTAAAATGCAGCTCCTCGCCGGGCGGTGGTGGCGCACGCCTTTAATCCCAGCACTTGGGAGGCAGAGGCAGGTGGATCTCTGTGAGTTCGAGACCAGCCTGGTCTACAGAGCTAGTTCCAGGACAGGCTCCAAAACCACAGAGAAACCCTGTCTCGAAAAACCAAAAAAAAAAAAAAAAAAAAAAAAAAAAAATGCAGCTCCTCTAGAATTTTATTATATGTATCTCCAGTGTTTAGCAGAGTTCACAGTTGGAATGGCAGTTTTACTCTTTGTTATACTCTTTGTTAATATTTTCATCAGAATCTGTAGCTGATTTCCTTCTAGGATGCATTGGAAAGCCCATACCTTGAATTTATCTTGGTCATCAACCTCTCCTGACATGGCACTATATTCATGAAGCTTGCCAAGCCAAAGATTGGACCATAATATGTAGAAGGTCATTTCATCATGTCACTGTGTGTCTATTTATTTGATGTCAATGACTTAATTTACTGTGTTAAATCACAGCTATAAAATTTGCCAGAACAATTTTCCCTATCAACTATAAAGCATTAAAATAAGATTGCATATTAAAAGCCCACATTTATTATTCTTCTTTCCTTCCTTTCTTTCTGCTTCATTTTTCCCAAGGGGGTAGAAAAGTGGTTCAATGGGGCCTGTCTTTGAAGTTATTTTAATCTTTATCTAGTCTTTTTTAGACTCATTTAATCTACTTGATTTTTAAGTTATGATTGTATCCCCTAGACACCAGTTTGCGACATCCTTCCAAAGAACTGTTCATTGAAATCTAATTTTTACCTTCTAATACTGGTTTTCCAGCCAATGAAATAAATAGTAATTATAAATATCTTGTGAAGACTCAGAATTATTGGCATGTATATACAAAGGCAAACAGAGAGAGAAAGAAATTAACCGTGAAACTAGCTTTTCTTTTCATTCCATTGAAGTGAAGTTAGTACACATATAGTTATATATATTTAAATAAAAGAATCTCATTTAGCCTCTCTCAATATTTTTTTATGCTGTCATTAGTGCTCCTTTGAGTGGTGCCCAAGGGATAGCATATCTAATTTAAACTTCATAGCAGAAAAGACATCAGGAAACTTAAGATTCATTATTTAGTTTGATGATCTGAAAAGATAGAGATACGTTTCTGTGATATTTGCTCTCATCTACCCAAGGTGCCCTGTAGTGGTAGCTTCTGTTCAGCTAAAATTTTAGATGGAATTTTATCAAGAGGACACTTCATTTATAAAAAAGTCGGAAAATTTTCCTGTCTCGTAAGCTCATTCCATGCCTAAGCAAAGCAATAAACCCTAAATTCCTTTGGCACTGGCAAGGCAAGAATGAGAACATGCATCATGCATAGCAGGAAGAAACCTACAGAGGCCTGGGTACAGATCAGTCCCCTGCTTGCATAGCCCAAGAGTAAAGACACAATCGGTAATGAAGATCAGCAAGAGATGGAACTGATCCTTAGAGGGAAAAACAGGCACATGACACAGTGAAAAGAGAAAAGTTTCCAAGGATATAGAGATGAAATGTTGCAAGCCAAGATTCAGATCCAACTGTTTGATGCCAAACGCATTTAATATATACAACCTCTCCTTTTGTTACCAGCAAAAAAAGACATGCCTGCCTAATTATCCCAAACTAACACAAAGGATACAAAAAACATTCTTCTCAATTTATTGACTACTTTATGTATCAGTTTATTAATTTCATTTCATGTTAATCACACCTTTGAGAGTGGATTTGAATATTTGATACCATTCAGTGACTAAATAGCATTCTAGAACACAGAGTTAAATGAAGCCCATTGTGCACAAACTAATAGTTTCAGTCTTCTTGTTAATCTGGTGTTTTGGAATAATGCAAATGTATACTTTATATGTCTTCCATATAGAAAATTTAATGGCAAATACAAGCTTCTTGAATAGGTTAATTAGACATTATGGGTGGCACCATTCCCCGGACTGTGTTATTATACTGTCTCAAAAAGAGCAACTGACCCGAGCAGAAGCGTCCCTCTCCTTTTTCATCTGACAGTGGAACCAACGCCACCAGCTCCTCTTGATTTTGATGAGGTCTCCTGTCAATTATATTTGTAGCTTTCCAATTTTTCTACCTTATTCATGCATTACCTAGAAAATCAGATTATAATGTCACAAGAATATAGGTCAATCAAAATAGTTATTGAGATCTTCAGAGCACATCCTACATGCTCTCATGAACTTACTCTGTTTTGTCTTTATTTGTCCTTCAATTTCTTTTCTGCAGAGGCCATTAAAAAAACTCAATATGCTCTGTTTTTCTGACCTATATCATTGTTTTACTAATATTCACTTTTCACATTTTCCAATATAAGATGAGAAAAGACATTTCACTCCTTTACTGTTGACTGATTCTTCTTGAGAGTTTTTTAAAGTGTGTTTATATTTTTAGTAATTATTGGAAAGTTCTAATAAATCTACTCAACTATTTGTGGCAGTTAGACAATGCAGTTGTAAGTTACCAATAATATTCTCTACTTTATTATGCTCCTCCTTTTCAGATTATTCAAATTACCTCAGACCAATTTATTGTCTTTCAACTCTCTTTTTCTTGAGAGAAATTATTGTCAGAAATCTATTGGATTTACTTTATAATGATGCTTCTGAGGAAACAGACTCACTCATATTCAGATCAGACAAATTCAAAACCTTAAAATATCCTAATGTTCAACTTGATATCACCTTCTTTAATGTTTATTAAAAATATATACATTACTATCAACATGTTTTGAATTCAATATATTGCATTGTGTCAAAATATCTATACATAAATTGCAGTGTTGTTATGAAAGCTCTTCCTGTAATCTTTTTCATATATAATTCATATTACATTTTATTTTTTTTTTTTTTTTTTTTTGGTTTTTCGAGACAGGGTTTCTCTGTGGTTTTTGGAGCCTGTCCTGGAACTAGCTCTTGTAGACCAGGCTGGTCTCGAACTCACAGAGATCCGCCTGCCTCTGCCTCCCAAGTGCTGGGATTAAAGGCGTGCGCCACCACCGCCCGGCATATTACATTTTATTATGAAAAGAACAGAGACAGAATTTGTCTTATTATCATCAAGTTTAGTGTTTCAATATTTTCAGTTTTATGGACAATAATTTACTGATTTGAGTCTGTTTACCTTGGTATATACCTCTAGCCAGGATCTTGGGACTGTTATCAAAACTGACAGATATAAGTGATACCATTGTTGTGCATGAGTTCAAACTGTTAGAAAAGTTTGTACTTATAATACATGAATACAATATTCCATCTCAAAAATATAGCAACCACTGTGTAGAGTGTGAACCTCCAAGCTGCATAATTAATAGAACCATTTCCTTTAGCACCATAGAGATGAAAGGTTCATATTAAAATAGGCTACATGTTCTTAAAGACCCATTTGCAATTTTACAGTGTGAAAACCTTCTCTACCCCTTGAATTACTTTAATTTGGAACTTGAGATCAAGGTTGAAGGCATAACTTGTTAGATGCTTTAACTAGTATGCAAGGTCTGATTTATTATGTAAATAAGGAGGCAGAATTATATATTCAGTTTAATTGTGTGGAATTTCTTTGTTTGATGGAGTGTCCAAGAATAAGAATGAATATTCTGTAATGTTGTAATTAGGAGTGGCAGTGGGCTACGTCCCACCAGCCGGCTGCCCGCATGGCTAGCTTTATACCCGAAATAATTACACGGAAACTGTATTCTTTTAAACACTGCCTGGCCCATTAGTTTTAGTCTCTTATTGGCTAGCTCTTACATACTGATCTAACCAATTTTTAATATTTTGTGTAGCACCACGAGCTGGCTTACCAGGAAAGATCTTAACCTGCGTCTGTCTGGCGTGGGAGAATCATGGCGACTCACTGACTCGGCTTTTTTCTCCCAGCATTTTGTACTGTGTACTCCACCCACCTAAGATTTGGCCTATCAAATGGGCTTAAACAGTTTCTTTATTAAGTAACCAATGAATGCGACAGATTAGAAAGAAATCACTCCCACATCACTGTAAGTCCCAAATCTGCTGCAGAAAGAAACGTATTTATGTGGGGTCAAAAATACCAAGGTTTCAGAAACTGATTTATAGATTTGCTTGCTCAGTTTTAGGAAACAGTTCTTGAAGCAACCGAATTTTGTAATAATGAGAAAATTATCCAAAAGCTTTTAGCTACTTAGATTAAGTGAAAGATGATATAATCTATTAAGACTGTAAAACCTTATATTTTTGGTTGTGAGCCTAGCCTTTAACGGCTGTACATATCACCTTAGAACCTTCATCTGGCGATGGATCGAGGTAGAGACAGAGACTCAATTTGGAGCAACGGTCTGAGCTCTTAAGGTCCAAATGAGGAGCAGAAGGAGGGAAAACATGAGCAAGGAAATCAGGACCACGAGGGATGCACCCACCCACTGTGACAGTGGAACTGATTTATTGGGAGCCCACCAAGGCCAGCTGGACTGGGACTGAATAAGCGTGGGTTGAAACTGGACTCTCTGAGCATGGCGGACAATGAAGGCTGATGAGAAGCCAAGGACAATGGCACTAGGTTTCGATCCTAATACATGAACTGGCTTTGTGGGTGCTTAGCCTGCTTAGACGCTCACCTTCCTGGACATAGATAGAAGACCTTCGTCTTCCCGCAGGGCAGAGAATTTGGACTGCTCTTCAGTATCGAGAGGGAGGGGGAATGGTGTGGGGGGAGGAGAAGAGGAGTGGGGATAGGGGGAGGGGACTGGGGGGAGGGGGCAATATCTGGGAGGAGGGGAGGGAAATGGGAAACGGGGAGAAGGTGGAAATTTTAATTAAAAAAAAAGACTGTAAAACCTATTGATTACTGGAGTTGATTACTGAAGTCATACAACTGAGAATCTTGCTGATTGATAAAACCCTCCTTCAACCACAATGTATTATTGAAGAATGACTTTACAATAGTGCATCTCAGCATCTCAGGTAAGCACTGTTCTCTCAAGGGACACAGGAGATGATTCACACAGACAAATGTCCTACAGTCAGGTCACAGCCAGAGATCTCCGGCAGCTGTCGGTCACATCACAGCAATGTCAAAACTTACATCCCACGTTCAAAAATCTGACTTGGGTGCAAGAATTGTCCATGCACAATTTTCCCCCTAAGTTGTCTTTTTTTTTTCATATTGCAAATAGTGCCTTTTAGCAAAATGATCTTTATGGAGTAAGGTTGGGAAAATGACCTTTCCTTCACAAGGAACGCCGCATGTGCTAGAAATCAACATTGGAGAAGTCATGAACATGGCTACAGTGGCAGTCACAGCTACCTCGGGGTTGCTCTGAGCTATGTGAAGACTCTTAAGTGAATTTGCATTCTTTCACATAGCTTTCAGAGAGGAAGCAACACATTTGTTTTGTAGATAGGAACTCCTTGGAAGATTTCCGCTTCGCAGGACATACAGCTAAGAAATTGCAGGACTATGATTCTGGAACTGATTCTGTTTTCCATTTATTTGTTTAGTATACCCAGAAAGATGGGGCATCATTGATTTCAGACCTTGATGTTTGAAAATGGAAAGAAGGGTTGCATTATGAATAGGAAGTGGCCACAGGATCGATGAAACATATGTTTATTCACGGTTAAAATACCAGTGTACTATTAATCTCAATAATCTGATAGTTTTATTTAATTTCACAAATCAGACCAATGACGACAACTTAGTAAATGCTGTTGCATTTGCGGTATTTAACTAATATCCAAACTAAGCCAGCTTTCTTTGTTTTCTCCACACGATGAAAATTTGATAATTATTTCAAGAAGGAAATTTTGGAGTTTTTTTTTTTTTTTTTTTTTTTTTTTGGAGAGGGCAGCATGAAAAGCACAATTTGCTCTCGAAGCAGCAGGTTTTAAGAATGTGAGGTTTGTGATGTGGCAAGCCAATGCCAAGATTAACTCATGATCTTAAACGGATGAGGACCATCTGCCTCCTAGAATGTGAGTGCCGAGCCTGACTCTGAAAACCCTTCATTACTGAAATAATAATAATAATGCAGAGTGTTGAGCAAATTTTGTTTATTTGATTGCTGAATCTTAAATAGCTTCCAGGGCCGCAGGGCCTTTTCTAAAATAAAATTCCACAATATTTTGAAACAATTCCAGCTAATTTCTCTGTGTAGCTTCTTCCATATACTATTTTTTTTAAAAAAAAAAATTTCTTTACGCCAGCTTAATGGGGAAAAAATGCTCTTAAAAGTTCATCTATTGCTATTGTTCTAGTTTCACCTGAAGTTACAAATTGTGGTTTTATGACAAGTTGTCATGGGGATGAATGAACTGTTCTGGAATGCATGGCAGATTGTACTATGGTTCTGTGATTCAGATTTTACAAACACTCTCCCATGGAGCTAGAGGAGAGCAGAGGGTAGGGGGAGAATCAGCCGAAGCTAAGGACGAGTAAGGAAGTCCTGCCGAAAGCCCCTCTTTTTTAACTGTATTAGAACAACTATTAGAAGGGAAATTTAAGTAGAGGCACCCTGGTGCACAATGCTCCTCTCAGGCGGTTACTGAATGAAAATCCTAGTGCCAGTGTGGAAAATTGCCCTAGGATGGCTGTTCAGAGAGCTTCTAGGGGTCCCCAAAACATGGAAGGCATTGCCATTGCCCTTTTTATTCACAAGAACTGGAGTGCAAGACTGATTGCTAAAGATACTACACGGTTGGGTTACATAATATAGTGAAAGAAACCAAACTGAAATTGCCCTGGAGTTCCTTTCTCTTCCGGATAGCTTTCAGTGTGCCAGAAAGGGCAATGCAAGATGCTGGGAGAGAAAAGTCATTCTCCTTAATCCCCTGTGATCTCCTCATGCTGCAGTACTGAATCTCCTGCCAAATGAACACAACAGTGGCATGATTATTATCTGAGTGGCAAACCACTTTCTACAGGAAGGAGCTCATTCCTGGCAGCAGAAACCTGCTCAAGAGCCTCTGTAGTGGAGGAGGTCAGAGGCTGTAGGAAGAACCTGCTAGTTTTGTTTTGTTAAAAAAGATAAAATAGCAAACTGTCTTTTTAAAGTACTTATGTTTACATCCATAGACGAATGTTGCATTTAGCCTTTGTCAGTGAAGCTACTTTTTGCAGTGGCTGGAATAACAACTCGTCAAAGGACGTAAATAACTGTGCAATGCTTACCTGCCAAAGACCTGAGTAGGACTGGGTCCATCACCACTTGACCATTTCACTGGGCTAAAGAAACTAGTCTCCAGCAAGATGACTTAAACTGAAAGATTTAAACATGAGTGGGAGCATGAAGACAGAGAAAAAGAAAGAGAATAGGAAAAGGCCAGTTGTTGGAAGAGGGGTGTCATAATCTTTAATGGTGCAACCCTTGATTAACAGCCCATGGTCCAGCAAATTACCCCCTCACTGAAGTTTATACAAGCAAAGCAACTAGAATTAAACTCAATGGGTCATACACGCAAGCACCCACACCCATACAGACGCACAGACACAGACACACACACACACACACATACACAAAGACAGAAACCTAGAAGGGAGACATCTTGAGAAGAATAAGGATTTTAGTGGAAGCAAAAAGAAAATGAGAGAGGTTAATTAATGAGAATGAAATTACCAAAAGTTTATGTCGTTTATTCTCTCTCTCTCTCTCTCTCTCTCTCTCTCTCTCTCTCTCTCTCTCTCTCTCTCTCTCTCCTCTCTCTCTCTCTGTCATGTGTACATACACAGGAAGAGCCATAAAATTTCACCTGGTTGATCTATTTATATTTCTTCATATATTACTGTAGGCTGAAATCATATATGTAGGCAGAGGAGAGAGAAAGGAAGAGGACCTGTTGAAGAATCCCTCTTTATTATGTGAGAGACACGGGAATGGTGGGTACAATTATAAGGTGGTTAGGTAGATAACTGACACAGAAGTGCAAGGAGACAGTGTCCCACTTGTTTCAATTGTGTTTAATATAAGTGGCATCTTCTATTTTTCAGCAAGTGAAGTTTTAAATCAAGGCACAAATAATCTCCTAATTAATGGCTTCTGTCTGGTTCCCTACACTTCTGAGGGAGATTAATTAGGTGTGATAGCCATCTTAGCCCTTACCAGGGAGTTCCTCTTCCCAAACAAAGTCAGTCATTGTTAGAAGAGTTGGAAAGTTGGTACTTAAACTATGCAAGCCCAACATATTCACTAAATAAATTATGACAGCAACTATACCAGAGAGGCATAGCAGAAAATTATGAAACATGGTGTGGCTATATTTTCTAATTTTTTTTTTTTTTTTTTTTTTTTTTTTTTTTTTGGATTTTTGAGACAGGGTTTCTCCGTAGCTTTTTTGGTTCCTGTCCTGGAACTAGCTCTTGTAAACGAGGCTGGCCTCAAACTCACAGAGGTCCGCCTGCCTCTGATTCCCGAGTGCTGGGATTAAAGGCGTGCGCCACCACCGCCCGGCCTTATATTTTCTAATTTTATGGTGTTGTCATCACAATCAGTTTGCAAGTACTTTTCTAGTCTATGAGTCATATGTGTGTGTTCATGTTTGTGCATGTGCACATGCCCGAGTGTGCACATGTGTGTGGAAGTTAGTTGTTGACTTCAGGCATCATGCTTAGTCAGTATGCACCTTATTTTTGAGACAGGATGTTTTATGGCGTCTAGCTTGGCTGGTCAGCAAGACCCAGGGCTTTATCACCCACAATACCCATAGCTCCAGTGTTACAGAAGCCAAAGCCTGGCTTTCTATGTGAGTGATGGGTATCCAAATTCAGGTTTTCATGCTTGAAAACAAACACTTTTTCCAACTGAGCTATATCCCCAGGCCCCTTTGTGAGTGATTCTTAACCTGAGTGCATATTCGAATAGCACAAGGGGTCTTTAAGAGGGAAAATGCCCATTGAAAAATCAGATCAATTTGATAATATCCCAAGGCCAAACTCTGTTGACAGGTAATTCTAATGCCCATCAAAATAGAGACATGCTGAAATAGATCAAAGCCAGGGTTTTTACTCTAGAAGGCCAGATAAGAAATATTTCAGATTCTGGGTCTCTATTAGAGTAGAGTATATACTAATCAAACTTTATTTATAATCAATGGCACTAGACCAGACCTGGACTGACATTAAGGGACTGTCAACTCATTGATCCTGATTTTAAATTCAGAATCCAATGGTTTGTTTACTAAACAAATCCCCCTGACTGAAAATACACTGAAGGCAGCGTAATCTGCCAGAAAGATCTGAGGATAAAACATGCTCTGTGCTATTACTGCTTGCTGTGTAATAATACCTAAGAGTCTTTAGTCTCTTTGGGATGCAGCCTTTTCCCTTGTAAAATGAGGACAATACTACTCAAGTCAAAGGACGATGGAGCTACTGGCTTTGTTGTGATCGTGCAGGAGTTTCTCTGGCTCCTAATGCCCCTCATTTAATGCTCATTCATCACATGCCAGGCACTGTCCTAACTGCTACAGTCATTTGATACTGATCATTGTTTTTCCCTTCTGCCATGACCAAGAAAGAGAAAAGCACCTATAGTTGTCATTAGTGAGTTATGACCACAAGTAATATATTTGTAAAATGATATATTTTAAGAAGGGAAACTGTAAATGCTAGGCCTACATTAAGTATTGAAAATAAGGAGATCATAGTGAGTATGTTACTTAAAATCCTCAAGCATATGTATGTTAACAAAACTGACAGCAGAAGATTGTGCATATATCACCTTGTATATTTAGGGCAGGTGGGACTCAGAGTAGAGAGAAAATACATTGCTAGGAAAATTTGTGTGTGGAAAATGGGATGTGTGCAGGGACCAGAACCTGCAATGTTGGGTTAGAATACATGAAGAGAAGAGGGTAAAGAAAGGCAATGATCAGAATGCTCAGGCTTTGATCTTCAGGTTAGGAAATTGCACTTAGTTATAGATCAGGGAGGTGTATTAAATGCACCTTAGAAATAGAAGCTATGACAGAGCTTAATCTGAAAATGGTGGATGTATTGCAGATGTGAAGAGCTGTTTAAAAAAAACCCAAACATACATTGATATGGGATTCCCCTCTGTATGCTGTGAATACCACTGGCTAATAAAGAAGCTGTTTTGGACCTGTGATAGGGTAGAACAGAGCTAGGCAGGAAAAACTAAACTGAATGCTGGGAAAAAGAAGGCAGAGTTAGGAGAAGCCATTTAGTCCAAAGTTCTGTTGGAGGCAGACAACAGAACTTTACCTGGTAAGCCACAGCCTTGTGGTGATATACAAATTAATAAAATTGGTTAAATTAATATGGACGTGCTAGCCAAAATGAAGCTAGAGCTAATAAACCAAACAGTGATATAATTAACACAGTTTCTGTGTGATTATTTTGAGTCTTAGCTGCCGGGCTGCTTGGAAACAAACAAGTGGCCCTTCTACTACAATATGTTTGCAAATACAATGCACACACGCACACACACATATATTTTCTATATGCATTACATCAAATTGTTGAGATGATTAGAGTCAATGAAGATAAAGTTTTTAAAGTAGTATACATTATAAGGTAAGGGCATGTAATTGTTAGCAACTACTGTGGTTCAAAATCTGCTAACCACTCAAGACTTCCTTGTAGAAGTTATTGTAGGGAATGGAAAGATGCAAGTGCCAATTTATGTTAAAACTATGTGACACTGATATGTAGTATGAGTCTGCTAGTGATGCTAGTATGTGCGTGTGTGTGTGGTTGGGTGTAATATAAATATGTATATATGTGTTTATACATATGCTTATACATGTCATTAATATATACTTCATATATATTGTTAATCCTGGCAAAATGTTACTCCTGTATGAGCATGGCCTAGAATAGAGAGGTGCGTTTGGCCATTGCCTTTTGCTGTTGCCTGCTAGCCTATGTCTGCTTGTATGAGTATCTGCAGCTTACATGCAGGTTCATGTCTGTTCCTGGGCTTGCTTTTGTGTAGTCTATATGTTCTGGCATGTACCTAGATGCCTGACAGTGTCTGACTGTCCAGCAGCTTGTATGGTGGTGAATAACCTATGCCTTCTATGCCTACAGCTTTTGCTCACATTTGTTTGACTTTCCCATCCTCTTGTGACCTTCCCCTGTCCTTGCCTTGGCATTTGGAACTCATAGTCATTGCTGCATATGTATTACTTTTAAAAACTGATTTGAGAAAAATCAAAATTTGAGGAGAATTCAAAGGGTGGTAATGGGTTTGCCAGTCTCACACTGACGTTAACAGACTATTTACAGAGGGCTTAATTTAGACCTAACACCTTTGTAAATGAAACACAAGGAGACTTTGTGCACAGGGTGGATGAAGAACTGGGAAATGTGATGGTAGAATGGAACATTCCGTGAAGGAGAGACAGAAGCTTGAAGCTACAAAAATGTTGACACGAAGAGCATATTTGGATTAATGTTTGTTAATAGTGCTGTTAATACAAAAGGAAAGCAACTTTCAAGGTAGAATGACTTGTGTTTGAGATGGGATAGATCTGTTCTAAATTTAGTAGGAGCATATTATTTGGAGAGATGTAGAACAAACCCATTTTGAAGTCATATGACAATGTGAACCCGGTCCAAAACTAGATTGGAAATGCATTTTCAGAAACTGGTTTGCATGGAAACCATGATCCAATTTCTTTAGGGACTACCTCTTTCTTTCTTTTTGATCATGACATGGTCAGCAAGGACAATGACAAAGGATGCACTTGATTATTCGTGAAGTCAGTTTCCTCTAAATTTACTCATCTTTTTCAGCAGTATATCCAGGGTAAGATTTTCTCCCTATTTGTCACAACTTTAAAGTAATACTTAACACATCTTCTGTTTTTCCATTTCATCACCGATAGACTTGATATACTCTATTTTATTTATTCAAGAACAATGAGCATCAAACACTTGAAGATATCAAAGTAATTCATCAAGCTATATCATGAAGAGAACATATGCAAATAAAATTCCATTAATCTCTCTACACTTTATTCAAGGGAATAGAAGAGATAATTATGTGTTTTAAATATTTTGCATTGTCTGAGTTCCATAGGGAACAATGTAGATATAAGGGAAAGTTGAAGGAGATCATGAGACATGTCAGCAGGTTATTGAGAAACTGGAAATATTTCCGAGATAAATATGTGCAAGTCATGTTTCTAAAAGTACATGATATATTCCACAGATCAGTTAAGACACTAAAATCAGAGAGCTGAATTCAAAAGCTCTTGAGGGGTGGCATGATACTGCAAAGGATGAAAAAGCATATGAGAGATGTCATATGAGTGACAATGTCATATGAGAGATGTCATATGAGTGACAATGTCATATGAGTGACAATGCTTTCCAAGTGATTACACAAAAGCACAGTGAGAAGTTCGAAGTAACAGCCAGAATATTTTTTTAAGTCCCAGTAACCTAAGAAATATCAATTCAATTAAACACTAGGAATAGTGGAATGGGATATGACTGTTCTTTCTTGCCCAAGAAAAGCTTTGAACACAAGCATTAGGTGATGTGTTATGAACACTTAGGAAAGAGACAGTCATGAGGTGATAGCTTGGAAGAGGAGGAGGCTTTAAGCTGCCTTTCAACAACTGAAGGGGATGTCATGTGACCCACCTGTGAGCTCCAAACTCCTGTTTTCCTAATGAAGTTTCCAGGGCTTAATGTCTCAGAAATATCATTACAAAAGACAGAGGCTCCTTGGTCACCCCTTTACTGACAGGAATTCCGTACTTGATGGGACACTCTTAAGGATCATCTAAGAAGGTCCAGGTGAATGAGCCTTTGGGGAATGGGAAAGAAACACATTGTCCTTTTACAGCTATTGTGCTGCTGTGAACTCTTGGCCAGTACATATATGCATGCCATGGACAGTCTTCTGCCTGTCACCAGTGTGTCTCATCGATGAGTGGGTAGTAGGAAGAGGGGCAGGAAGCTGCACTTCGCTAAGTGTGGTGGCACATACTGAGCTAGGCTAGAAGATGCAATGGTGGGTAAAAGCAGAATGTGCTTATATTCATTGTAGTGCTGTGTTTTAGGATTATTAAATCAAATTCTCTATTGTTCTCATATCAACCTCCATGGAAACAAGGAAAATCCATTAAGCGTATAAATTACTGATAACCAGTTATGAATAATTACTTGGAATAAACTCATTTGGCATTGTACATATAATCTTTGGGCTATATTTAATTTGTTACTCTATTTACAAGAACACATAATTAAATTGGCTACATGAAGCTGAGGTCAATAAAAAAATTCTCGTCTAAACTTAATTTTGCTTTGTCTTCTAACCCTTTTGAAAAATTACTTTTTATATCAATAATGTCAAATTAGTGGCCCCATAATGAGTTAAAACTTTAGTTTGTTTTGGTTTTATTTTTACAAAAAAATGCTAATCTGATAATTTTAAGAACTATAAATGATTTAACAAAATTCACTAGATTTGTGTTGATAACTAATAGCACTTATACTTCTTTGGGTGATTTATTAACATGTTGAAATTTCTGTTTCATAGCAACATATATATTCAATTATCATCTCTATTAACTTGATGGTAGGGAGTTCAAGACAGGGTTTATCTCTTGCTTTAGAACCTGTCTTGGAACTCACTCTGTAGACAGGCTGGCCTCGAACTCACTGAGCTTTGCTGCATCTGCCTTCCGAGTGCTGGGATTACAGGTGTGCACTATCACTTCCTAGGTATTAACTTGATTTTTTTTTAACCAATATTATCAGCGTCTGGTAAGTTCCTAGGTCAGTAGTAATTTCCAGCTCTGCTATCATGCAGTTCCTTTTGTAGCTATGCCTTTATTTTGTTTTCCTCAAAAAAATAGTTTCCATGTTCTACAATGAGAAAATGTCTGCTGAAAAAGGAGATTAAACAATTTATATATATCAGGAACTGTTAAGCCCAAAATCAGGTATCTACTGACTAGTATGTATTATGTGGAAGTTTCCCAATCAAAAGCTTCTAAGGGATAGAGTCATAGAAAAACATCTCAAACCCTGCTGTGATGCCAATGAAGACATAGGAGAAGCTGTAGAAGGGGGAAATCCCATGTCTGAAAGAAAACAAAGCATGCAGCAGTCTCAAGAGATTATCAGTACAAATAATATCAGCTTTGAGCTAATGACTCACACAAATAGGAATGAAGGGTTCCTTGTTTTTTTAGATGTCTTACAAAAGCTAAGCACATTGTTTTGTTAGGTGGTTTTGGTGATAGTTTTTCACATGTACGGGTCTTTTATTTGAGAGAAATGTTGATTCTTTTTTCACTTGGGACTAACACTGTTAGCTCTGCTTCAATTTCTGAGAGCAAGATGTTCACCCCTTATTCTTGTGAATTCCTCCTTTTCAGTTGAGTTCAACCCAATGGTATAAGGCTTAAGACAAAGGGAATTTCCTGCATCCACCCTCTAGAAAGCTGGGAAAATGGAGGTCTCATTGTTGGAATTTCTTTACTAGCTACATTCAGATGGGATTGGCTGTTGTCCTCATCTCTCACTTCTGTTTTCTTTGGTCAAACATTTTTTTGACAGGCTGATACCTACCGTGTCACGTACGTGATCTTACGACAGTGATCTTACACTTGGCCGAACGCTGGAATTGCAGGAATGCACGTGTTATACTCTTCAGAAGGTTCTCACCTTGAGATGATATGTGTAATTCCAGGTGTTTATCAAATCAGGTGAACAAAATCTTTTACTTATTATTAACTTGGATGCTAGTAACAGCTTTAAATCAATTATTCCAATGAAAGTATATAATTGGTCAAGCATAGGACATTAATCAAAATTATAATAAAGAAGAAGGGTCCCTATGGTGTATTTATTTGCATATTAGATTCCATGAACACATATCTAATTTCTCCAATATACCAGCTTTTGGAATATCATCATCCCCATGGGTTTTCTTTTTATTGTTTTGTTTATTTGTTTCTTTTTTTTACTTGTGAAGAAAGTTTCTTGTATCCTGAGTGTAGTCAATTCCTTATTGTGTTGAATTTTCACATAACAGTCAAATATACATAGATGATATTCACCATTATTTATCATGTAATTGCAATTGGCATTAAATATCCTTAGATATTTTCCTAGATATTTTCCCACAAAAATGTAATATTAAAAAAAAATCCCAGAGAAAAACATCTTTAGTGTAAGTCTTACATCTGTTCTAGCTGTGATTACATAGAATAACCTCAGAGAGCAAACATCCACAGCCCTGGGATAGACCAGTTATGTGTATGAAGTATTTCCTTGCTGTCTGTTTTACCATGAGTTCAGGAGTTTTCAATCCCCCCTCCCTTCTTCATCCCCACTCTCCTCCTCCTTTAGTTTTTTACTTTATGTTTACCAAGGTCTATCAGTAAGAAAATGTGAGGCAAATTCCTCTGTGAAGACACCATTCTCTTTATAGAATACGCTTGGTTTACTATCTGTGCAAATATCTCTTCTGGCTAACGTAATACATTTTTGTATGTCTTTGTAAAGACCAAGGCTATTCATTGATATTGAACTGCTGTATGTTAAATTATGTTATTCACTCTTCAAGGCCATTTTATTATTTCCTGGTTAATATTTGTCTCACCAAGAAGAATGAAACGTATGAAATAGATGGGAGAAAAATAGATTATACTACTTAAAATGGCCGAGACTACTTCAGCTAAATGCATATTTTAGTGATATAAACTAAACTTTAGGTCAAATCTGTCTGAGGGTGAATAGAAATTAGTTTATTTAATTTCCAAGTTATCTGTCTCAGAAATATTTTTCATGTATATAGGTAGAGAAATCAGGTATATAAAAATCAAAATGACTTTTATTTATTTATTTATTTATTTATTTATTTATTTATTTATATAATGCAGGTTGACATGGTTTATTTAAAACAGGTTGACTCTGTGATATTGACATCAGTTATCAATGTGTTTGCATGTATGTGTGCACATGTGTTGTTGTACCTGAACTGCAAAAATAAGCTTAAAGAACAAACTTTTCTTATAATAACTTTTTAAAAATTATTTTATAGTAGTGATCATTATCATCATGGAATTTGACACTTGTATAACATACATAATAGCAATTGTTGCTATTCATTTTTCATCCACTACTACCCATGCCCCCTGCTCTTCTTTTGCTGGTCACTTTTCTTAGCATCAAGGCGTTGTCCCTTCCTATTTAGGTCACATAAATTCCATTTTCCTCTCCTTTTTATCTCCTTTAGCTCTCACTGAAACTTTTCTGCTTTTTCCTAGTTACCTTCCTATTTTCAAGACAAATACACATGCAAACACATACATGCATCACAGGATGCACACATAAAAGCTAATCTTGATTCTGCCTGTGGGAGAAAATGTGTTTTCATTATTTCTCTTAAAATAATGATCCCCAGTTCCATCCATTTTCCTAGAAATACCTTGATTTCATTTTTCCTTGAGGTTGAAAAGATTTCATTGTGCATATGTGTCATATTATATTAATCTGGTCATCTGGAAATGGGCATCATAGCTTTTGTGACTACAGTAGCATTAGACCTAGGAGTGCCGATATTTCTGTTGTAACTGATTTAGAGTCTTTTGTATGTGTACTCAAGAGTCATACAGCTGGGTCTAGTTTTAGTTTTCTGAAGAACATCTACACTTTCTTTCAGACTGGATATATTAGTTTAACTTCCTGCCCCTTCTAAGTGGACAGTGGTAAAATAGTAAAACAACTTTAACTTGTGTTTCCCTGAAGTCTAAGGATGTGGAAAACATTTCAAATATTTTTACTGAGCACTTACATTTATTCTTTTGAGAATATCTATTCAGTTCACTAGCCTACTTATTGCTTATATGTTGACTAAATTTTCCTGTCTCAAAGACATTTGGTCCCAAATGACTGACAGGCTCTTTCCAAATTACCAAACAGAGGCTTAATATTACTTATAACAGCTCAACCAATTGCTCAGGTTTATTATTAACTAACCCTTACATTTTTTTCTTTTTTACTGATTTTATTGAGCTATACATTTTTCTAAGCTCCCCTCCCATCCTCTTCCCTCCCCTTCATCCCTCTCCCATGGTCTCCATGCTCCCAATTTACTCAGGAGATCTTGTCTTTCTCTACTTCCCATTTAGATTAGATCCATATATGTCTCTCTTAGTGTCCTCATTGTTGTCTAGTTTCTCTGGGATTGTGAATTGTAGGCTGGTTTTCTTTGCTCTCTGTCTAAAAGTCACTAATAAGTGAGTACATATAATAATTGTCTTTATGGGTATGGGTTACCTCTCTCAATATGATGTTTTCTAGATCCATCCATTTGCTGGAAAATTTCAAGATGCCATTATTTTTGTTTGCTGTGTAGTATTCCATTGGTAGTATTCCATTGTGTAAATATACCACATTTTCCTCATCTATTCTTTGGTTCAGGGGCATTCAGGTTATTTACAGGCTCTGGCTATGACAAACAATGCTTATGAACATAGTTAAGCACATGTCCTTGTGGTACGATTGAACATCCTTTGGGTATATATCCAAAAGTGGTATTTCTGGGTCTTGAGGAAGGTTGTTTCCTAATTTTCTGAGAAATAGCCACACTGATATCCAAAGGGGCTTTACCAACTTGCACTCCCACCAGCAATAGAGGAAAGTTCCCTTTACCCCACATCCTTTCCCGCATAAGTTGTCATGAATGTTTTTGCTATTGGCCATTCTTACAGGTATAAAATGAAATCTCAGAGTTTTTTAATTTGCATTTCTCTGATGGCTAAGAATGTTGTAGCTTTTACATTTTAAATTAACCCATATTCCTTATTTACACCCTGCCTCATGGTGGTACCTTTTTCTCAGTACAGTGTGCCCATCCTGCTATCCTAACTTCTGGCCAAAGTCTCCTGACTCTGTCTTTCTCCTTCCCATCATCCTTAGTTTGGTCACTCTACCTACACTTTCTGCCTCAATACTGGGCAATCAGCATTTTATTAAACCAATTCAATTTATAAATCTTTACAGTGTGCAAAAGAATTTAGTTTTTGACAATAAATAATTTTTCCTTATATATTCTACATATAAATACATTGTCTAATGTATAGCTTTGTAGTTATTTTTCATAATCTATAGACTATATGCCTTCCTTCTTATGAAGAAACTTTTTAATTTCATGCAATCGTTTTGTTAGTTCTTTGGACCAATCTCTGTAGTATTTGACTTTTGTTCAGAAAACCCTTGTCTGTGTCTATATGATATAGAAGGTTTTACCTACATTTCTCTACAGATGTTTCAACGTTTTAGGCATTACATTAAGACCAGTTTTTAATTAAGTTTCGTGCATGGTGGGAGTCAGGGATGTAGTTTCATTCCTTTATATGTGAATTTTCAGTTTCTTTGGCACTATTTTTCTTTTTTTTCTCATTTTTTTATTCTCTTTTAATTAAAATTTCCAACTGCTCCCCGTTTCCCATTTCCCTCCCCCTCCTCCCACATATTGCCCCCTCCCCCCGATCCCCTCCCCCTATCCCCACTCCTCTTCTCCTCCCCCCGGTCCATTCCCCCTCCCTCTCGATACTGAAGAGCAGTCCAAATTCCCTGCCCTACAGGAAGACCAAGGTCCTCCCACTTCTATCTAGGTCCAGGAAGGTGAGCCTCCAAACAGGCTAAGCTCCCACAAAGCCAGTTCATGTATTAGGATCGAAACCTAGTGCCATTGTCCTTGGCTTCTCATCAGCCTTCATTGTCCGCCATGTTCAGAGAGTCCAGTTTCAACCCATGCTTATTCAGTCCCAGTCCAGCTGGGCAAGGAAATCAGGACCACGAGGCGTGCACCCACCCACTGTGACAGCACTATTTTTCTTAAGTTGATGTCTTTTTACCTATATATGTTTTTGAAACTTTTGTCAAAATTTATGTGGCTATAGCTATGTGAGTTTATTTATGGACTCTCTATTCTATTTCTATATCTTCTTCTTTCCCTATTTCTGGTCTCTATATCTACTTTGTGGCAGAACCATACAGTTTTGCTTCCATGTTTCTGTAGTAAATTTTGGCATCGGGTATTGTGATACTGTCATCATTGTGCTATCTCCTCAGGATTTCTTTGGCTATTCAAAGTATTTTCTTCTTTCATATAATTTTAGGATTTTTATTTTCTACTTCCATGAAGAATGTTACTCAAATCTTTATGGGGATTGCATTCAACATGCATATTGCCTTTGGCAATATAGCCACTTAATATTATTTCTGCCAAACAATTAGGATGGTACTTATTTCTATCTTCTGTCTTTTTCTTCAGGTTCATTTTTTTCAGTATCTTAAAATTTTCACCATTAAGTTCTTTCACCTCTGTGGGTAGGCTTAATCAGATGTATTTAATTTTCTTCAACCCATTATGAATGGTATTTTCCCCATAATTTCTTCATTATAAAGTTAATGACTAGCAGATAGAGAAGCTTCTGATAGTTATACATTGATTTTAGACACTGCTTCTTTACACAAAGTATTTATCAGATCTAGGAATGTTCTGGTTGAACTGTTAGGGTCATTTAAGTATAGGAGATTGATTTCTTCTTTTTCTACATGCATTTCTTCTTCCTTTCCCTTGACTTATTGCTGTAGCTAAGACTGAAGACTGGACAAAGGACAACAATGGGAGGGCACATTTTGTCTTTTTTTTTTAACCACCTGACCTCAGCTTCACTTCCCTCCCCTTCTCCCAGTCCCTCTCTCCTCTGAGACCCCATCCACTCCTCCTCTATTTATCTCCAGAAAGGGACAGGCCTTCCATGGATATCTATTACACATGGCATACCAAGTTGTAGCAAGATTGATCCCCTTCCCTCCTATTAAGACTGTACAAGGTAACCCAGCATGAGGAAAAGGGACCCAAGAATAGACAAAAGAGTCAGAGACAGCCCCTGTTCCCCTTGTTAAGAGTCGCACAAGAACACAAAGCTATACAACTGAAACATATATTCAGCAGACCTAGGTTAATCCTATGGCGCCTCCCTGGTTGTTGGTTCAGTCTCTGTGAATCCCATCAGGTCAGGTTGGTCGATTCTTTGGGTTTTCTTGTAATGTCTTTGACCCCTCTCTGTCAGGGAATTCTTCCCGCTCTTCAGCAGGATCCCTGAGCTTGGCCTAATTGCTGGTGGCCTTGTCAGAGGAGCATCAGGTGGTAATTGAAGTTCAGGTGTCAGTCCACCAGGAGGCAACTCCCTGATTGGTGAATTTCATATAGAAAGTGCCTGAAAGCACGGGTTGCAGACTGTCTATTGCTTCTGCTGTGCCTTTACATGTTTGCCACTGCCATCTTTCTCTGTTATCAGGCATGGTGTGAATAGGGGTAGGGAGATTCCCACTACTTGTAATATAGTGTGTTTATCTCAAGGAAACATCCTGATCTACTAGGCATTTTTACAGGTGGATTTTTATTTTCTGATTTTTTTTGAAGGGATGGCAAAAAGAATATGTTTATTTATTTTTTTTTCATTTTTTTTATTCTTTTTTAATTAAAATTTCCAACTGCTCCCCGTTTCCCATTTCCCTCCCCCCTCCCACATATTGCCCCCTCCCCCCGCTCCCCTCCCCCTATCCCCACTCCTCTTCTCCTCCCCCCACTCCATTCCCCCTCCCTCTCGATACTGAAGAGCAGTCCAAATTCCCTGCCCTACAGGAAGACCAAGGTCCTCCCACTTCTATCTAGGTCCAGGAAGGTGAGCCTCCAAACAGGCTAAGCTCCCACAAAGCCAGTTCATGTATTAGGATCGAAACCTAGTGCCATTGTCCTTGGCTTCTCATCAGCCTTCATTGTCCGCCATGTTCAGAGAGTCCAGTTTCAACCCATGCTTATTCAGTCCCAGTCCAGCTGGCCTTGGAGAGCTCCCAATAGATCAGTTCCACTGTCACAGTGGGTGGGTGCACGCCTCGTGGTCCTGATTTCCTTGCTCATGTTCTCCCTCCTTCTGCTCCTCATTTGGACCTTAAGAGCTCAGACCGTTGCTCCAAATACTGATTTTTTGAGACATGGTTTCTCTGTGTAATTGCCCTGGCTGTCCTGGAACTTGCTTTGTAGATCAAGCTTGCCCCTGGGTTTCTGGGTACCTGCTTGGTCTCTGGGGTTCTTAGTACATGTATGGTTCTGGGTATGGAAGAGGTCTTCTGCCAAAGTTGTGGACTGGGATATGGAGCCCAGGGGAGGGGTGCTATTGGGGACTGTTGGGTAGGCTTTAAGGAGTGTTAGTGGATGCAGTGTCTTACTTAGGGTTTCTGTTACCTGTGGTTTCTAGTAGAAGAATATTCTGCAGGAGTTATGGGCCATGATATGGAGCTGAGGGATTGTTTAGTTCTTAATTTCAGAGGAAATTACTTCAGTTCATCCACTATGGTTATAAATTTTGTTATATAGGAATTTATTATCTTGAGATATGTACTTTCCAGTTGTTCCTTCAGGACTTTTCATTATGAAGGGATGCTATTCTATAGTGATATACTATCTATGTTTTATAAATAAAGCTTACCTGAAGGTGAAACTAAGTCACCAGAGCCCAGACAGTGGTGTCACACGCCTTTAATCCCAGGATTTGAAGACAGATACAGATCGGTCTCTGTGAGTTTAAGGACACGCTGGCTACACAAGATCAATGCAGAAACAGGTGATGGTGGGTCACTCCTCTAATCCCAGTACTAGAGAGCAATATAAACTGGGATGAGACAGGAACTCATTCTTCTTTTAGTCTGAGGATTTCATAGAGGTAAGAGCTTTATAGTGACTTGACTGCTTTCCTTTTCTGATCTTCAGGTTGAACCCCAATATCTATCTCTGGGTTTTGATTAACCGTACTACACTAATCTTTGTTGAAGGCCCCTTATTTGCTGTGATGATCATGCGATACCAGTCTTTAAGGATATTTATGTGTTGTTTTATACTTACTTATTTTGATAGGTTGAACCATTATTAAGATGAAAGCAATCCTTAGCCATAAGAGAAATATAAATCAAAAAAACTCTGAGATTCCATCTTACACCTGTAAAAATGGCCTATATCAAAAACACTGGTGACAACTTATGTGGGAAAGGATGTGGGGTAAAGGGAACTCTCCTCTATTGCTTGTGGGAGTGCAAGTTGGTAAAGCTGCATTGGATGTCAGTATGGCTATTTCTCAGAATTAGGAAACAACCTTCCTCAAGACCCAGAAATACCACTTTTGGATATATACCCAAAGGATGTTCAAAGGACATGTGCTTAACTATGTTCATAAGCATTGTCTGTCAAGCCAGAACCTGTAAAGAACCTAAATGCCCCTCAACCAAAGAACAGATAAGGGAAATGTGGTATATTTACACAATGGAATACTACCAATGGAGTACTACACAGCAAACAAAAATAATGACATTTTGAAATTTTCAGGCAAATGGATGGATCTAGAAAACATCATATTAAGTGAGGTAACCCATACCTATAAAGACAATTATATGTACTCACTCATAAGTGGCTTTTAGACAGAGAGCAAAGAAAACCAGCCTACAATTCACAATCCCAGAGAACCTAGACACCAATGAGGACACTAAGAGAGACATATATGGGTCTAACCTAAGTGGGAAGCAGAGAAAGACAAGATCTCCTGAACAAATTGGGAGCATGGAGACCATGGGAGAGGGTTGAAGGGGAGGGGAGAGGATGGGAGGGAAGCTTAGAAAAATGTATCGCTCAATAAAATCAATTTTAAAAGATGAAAGGAATTCGATCATGGTGTGTGATACTTTTAATATGATTCTGAATTTTACTTGCAAATATTTTATTTAGAACTTATAGACCTACTTTCTTAAGGGAATGCAATTAGCTTAGAAGAAAAAAGAGAAGAGTTATTAATAAAGACTAATGCAAGGTCATTTGTCAAGCCACTTTCCAGTATGGCCAATAAAAGTTTCCTTCAGCTGTGAAACTCTCGTGTTACTGGTAGACTAGGAAATGCCAAAATTAATTTAAGAACTAAAACTTATGATTAAGCCACATTTCCCATAGACTTCTGCTACATATTTGATTTGGTTGGTAGCTGGAGGTACTACTTTGGAAAGTAATGGAAATTTTCATAGGTGGGACCTATCTGGGGCAAGTAGGTCATTCAGGTACCTTCTAAGGAAGGTTACATGTGATTCTTAGGCTCTATTTCTGGAGGTGAGTTACCTGCTTCTCTTATATTTTGCTACACTTTAATGGGTTGTCTCATCAATGACTTAGAGTCAAAGGAACCATGGACCTTGAACTAAAATCTCCACAACATTAATCAAAGTAAACATTTCTTTGCTTGGGAGGTTACTGTTTACGTTAAGGCTTAGTCAGAGTAACAATAAACAACTGCTTAACACGTCTGCAAAAGAGGAGAATACAGCCTCAGAATTGGCCCAACTAGAGGTCAATAGTTATGTATCAGTTGCTATTAGTCTGTATGTGGAATCTGATCTTGACACTAGAAAAGTAAGTACATGAGGATAGAGAGAGGAGGAGAGGGAGAGATGGGGCAGGCAGAGAGATACAGAGAGAAAGAGGAGGGAGAGATTATGTGATAAGTTGAAATCTTATTATTTTAAAATGGAATGTAAAGTGAAGGTTATATGTATATGATTGCACCATATCTGCTTTAGAATTCAGTAAATGATAGGAGATATAAAAAACAAAATTAAAATGGATATTGAGAAATAGATATTGAGATCTATTAACCATACTTTCATTTGGCAAACAGATATTTTAACTAATTATGATACCAAGTCTCTGCTTTAAAATTCAATACGTCAAATTTGGAATACATTTTCAAAAGTCATGCTGTAATGTGCTTGTATAGCTGCCATTGACTCCTTATCATTTTGATATAATATTACTTTTTCATGTGGTTCTTCATTAACAACTTCAAATCATTGAAATCACCCTAGTTTATTAACTTTATAAGCTAATATGGTGTGTCTGGCTGAGAAAAAAAATCAAGAGTTTTTAAAAGCACTTGGAATTAGTTTCAAATTCTTTCCATCCTATTTGATAGCTGTGGTCTCTTGTCAAACCATTTAAAGTCTTGGAATCTCAGGCTCTCATCTTGTGCTGCACACACCGCACCCCCATGTCTGTGCTTGGTCCGCTTGAACCCAGTTCCTGAGCTTCGGGCAAAGGGCTGGAGGTTAAAATATACAGACACACACAGACAGAGAGACAGCGACACGGGTTATCCTTGAATTCCCCAAGAATGCCCCCTTTATTGTGTTCAGGGGCAGATTATATAGAGATAGCCACGCCCCAGCCAAACCCACCAGAAACCACTCTCCTGCCATCAGGAACTCCTAAAGGTCTCGTGCTCAGAGCAGCTGTAGGCACTCAGATCAGGGGATTACAAGAAATTCAGGATCTGGGGTCTCACTGCTCCCAACAATCTTGTGTATTGGAGGTAATATTAAATCTATAAGAAATCAAGGAGGAATCATTTACATAGTAGAGACTCCATAAATGTTAATTCCCAGACTGTTCTCACACAGTGAATTGGAACTTAGTGATGTGGATTTTAAAATAGCTTTATTAAGTTGTTTATGTGGTCTTGATTTAACTTTGGAAAGTAGTTATTTATAGAGAAATATTTTAAAATATTACCCAGGTAAAAGGTTTATAGTCAAGACTAATCCTGTGTCTCCATAACTTGGTAGCATATAACACCACCAGATCATTTACTGACCAATATACATCTGTGCCTATGCTCTTGTGCTTGTAGATGCCACATCCACTTACTGGTAACTATGATTATTGTCTTTGATGCATGAAAGCGAGACCTCCCATTGAGATCTATTATAATCCAATTTGTGTTTCAGAACTTTAAATTGCTAATTAAGGGGCTTTAGCACTAACTTTTCATTTGAGTTTTAGGTTTCTCCAAAATATTCTGCTACAGTATCCTGAGATGATGCTGACATACATTTAGCCTTCTCAGTAGCTCTTGAATCTTATTAAATGGTGCAGTGCAGGGTTTGGTCTCTGAAACTGGACTGTTAATGTCTAAATATGTTTCTATTATTTACTGGCTGTATTTGTGTCTCAAGGTCCTCATTTATGCAGCATGAAGAATACCTTTACTTGAAGTTGCTGTAGAGAACAAAAAATGGCCACATATAAAATGTTTAAAATGCTTCTGCTTTTATAGAAATAATCTTCAGAAAGGAAAAACTCTAGTATACTCAATCTATCATTTCTTCAAAATAAAAGTCAATTTATATAACTGAGACCAGGTTATAGGGCTACAATATTTATTTTAAAAACCCTCAGTTTGGAATACTTACTACATTAAAATAGTCTTTTGTAATTTTAATAAAGTTTTCAAAAATAGAAAACATTTTGGATAGGCTTGTAGCAAATTCAATGAAACGAAATATGGTACAGTGATAGAAATGTAATAACGTGATGTGGGAGTCCCCTCTGTGTGCTGTGGTTACCATTAATGAATAAAGAAACTGCTTTGGTCCTCTGGGAAGGCAGAAATTAGGAAGGCAGGGAAAGCTAAACAGAATGCTGGGAGAAAGGTGGAGGCAGAGAGACACCATGGAGCTGCCGCCAGAGATAGACATGCTGAAACTTTGCTCATAGGCCACAACCTCAGGGTAGATGTCCAGATTAATGGAGATGGGTTAAATTAAGATGTAAGAGTTAGCCAATGATAAGCTAGAGCTAATGAACTGAGCAGTGATTTAATTACTACAGTTTTTGTGTGATTATTTTGGGTCTAGGCTAGCAGGGCAGCAGGGACCAACAAGCCTCCTCCTCCAACAATAACTTCCAAGTGGCTACTGTCAAAACTAGCACAGAGAAAAATTGGTGTTTTGGGAAAGAAAACCTGTATTTTATCTTGTGTTTCTATAGTTTCTCAATATGCTTATCATAGGTGTTAATGCTCATAGCAGGTGTGACCCTGAATGATCTTTATTTGAGTAATCATCCAGCCAGCATCTTTATAACCAGAAGTGTAACATATGGTCCAGTTCTTAAGGTTCTGCACCCAATTTCCATTATTTTTCTTCTGATATGTGTACTTTGGTTATGGAGAAATTCTTAATGCACTGTTCTCTGATTGATGATTTCTTCACCAAGTCAAGATTATGAACGGATTTAAATCACAAAGCAATCAGACACTTGTGATACTGTATTGTTGGTGAAACCTTCAAATCACAAATTCAGGAGAGGTAAGAAGAAAGGAAAATAAGGAAAGCCCTAGGGCCTACAGAGAAGGAAGGTGAAAAACCCAGTACTGGAAAGGAAGTGGTTGTCACAGGAAGGATGAGGAGCTCTTGGTCTTCCACTTGACACAGATGATGCTAAATGAGATTGGTCCTGAGCTCTTGTCCCAGCACTCCTCTCATTGTTTATCCCTTGCTCCCCCATATTTTTTATAATATATTCATTGTGTGGCAGAATGTGCTTCCTTGTGATATTTTAAGGCCTGCACATGGCCCCTCATCGTCACTCCTTGTTGCTTCCCCTTCTCTACATCTTACTGGTCAACTTCTCCTTAAATAGCTCCTCTTTTTTCTACTCCCATGTTACTTATTGATCATACACATGTGCTTATATAGTCAAATCTAGGTTCCGCATATGAGCAAATACATGTAATATCTGTCTTAAGCTCTCCTTCTGTGATGCCTCGTTACCGACTTACTTAACTTCTGCCTAGTTTAGTTTCTCCACGCCTCACAATAGGTCTCTCTTTCTTTATCCACACCCTTGACACTTCTGGTCTTTCCAATTTGTTAAAGAAATGTAAACAGAGTGATATATTTGAAACTCAGAACCAATGATGGAATGAAACGAGTTATATAGGTTCTTCTACTAAAATATTTTTATTTAAGTTATAGTATATTACAGAATGTAATTTCAAATATTTTGATACAAAGTAAACACATACAAGAAGTAAAATCAAAAGGTATTATAAGGTTTAATGTCTTTATAAACAAATATACTGGCATTTCTCTGGTAAATTTCTCCAAGTTCTAAAGTTTTCAAAAGAATAATACTATGATACTTTTTCTTTTCCACCAAATAGATTGTTTGTGACATTAAGTGTGGGACATTAGAAAGTCACCCTGTTTTTCTTTTCGTTTCCCCTAATCTTACAGTTTCTATCTGAAGTGTGGCAAATGTCAAACAATCCTTAAATGTGCAGTACATCTTCTCGTCTTTGTTTCTTTAAATGGTCAAAATATTTACAATTTTTTTTATTTTTATTATAAGAAGCAAAACATTCACTTTCTTCCTTCTGAAAATATGAAGCCAAAGTCATTGTATATTGACCTTTAACCTTTCATAAAAAAAAGCTTCCAAGGAAATTATATGCAAACAGGAGCCTACTATAATATAAGCTGCTTTTCCTGACAACTTCAAATCTATTTCAAATTGAGAACCAGCTTTGTGTCTGTTTCAAATTAAAGAAAACATTGTGAATTGGTTTTCTTTAACAACCAAAGACATCAAATTATCAAGCAAGTTCCTGACATTCTTCTGTTGTTTGGGATAGGAGAGAGAGTTTGAGATGAGAAGGGAGATTTCTAGTCATTGGGAAAATCTACCTACTCGAATGATCCAGGAGGAATCAAGCTTCAAAGGAGATAAAAGATCCACAGCTGTGAAACAGAGGGATTTTGAATGTTTCAGTGTGTGGTTTAAGAGGCAATGGGTTCAGAAAGTTGACCATTAGCTAAATGTTATAAGATCAGAATTAAATAACCAAAAACCCAGAAAGAATCTGGTTAACAGACTGTACAACCAGATGCATGAATCCGGGTTGAACATGAAAGAGGAGGTGGATACCATAGGGTAGGTGCAGGGTTCTCACACAATCAGCCACAGCAGAGACTATCAGTAGTAAGGACAGAGCGTCAGGCTTTTCACAGACACTCCTGCAGGTCAGGGTATTTTTCTTTCTTACAAAACACAGAAAACCTGGAGAAAAAGGTACCTTTTAAAAGACAAATCAAACTCCATTTGCTCACGAATCAGTAACAATGCCAAGTTGTCAGAATTTTAAAACCTGTCCGCAACAATGGCAGACACTGGTTTCTTTGTAATTATGAGAATTTGGGTGACATCACTGGGTGCTAATTGCTTCTTCACGATTGAAGACAACACTTGTTAAAATTGATTTAGTTGGATTTAACACGCAGTCACAGAACAGATGCAAGGAAATGGAGCTCTTGATAAATGACACGCTATTAAGGGAAGTGGATTGCTGCTCACAGTGGGACTCCATAAAACACATAAAGGGTGATGACCAACTAAGGTCCAGAAACTGTCGAGTCATGTCCTAGAGACTGATGGGAATTTGTAAGGTGTTTTGACTATCTTAATGAGAAGTTTATAGAAATTTCAAATTGAACGTGGTTATTTTCCTCATTTTTACAGTGTTTGGCATCTGACTCCTCTACATGGTTGTCTCTCTGGAGACAAATTTGCATAAGAAAATCCACAGTGGTCATCAACTGAGTGGAGATGAGATTAACATACTCTTATTCCTTTTAAGGAAATTGCTACAGCCATAGTACTTTCTGTTTCAAAGGAAGGAGTGTGTTAAGTAACTTTGTTTCTAGAGCAAAGTGTGCCCATCAGATACTCAGGGATGACCTGGCACTTTCATCTTCTGAATCATTCCTGAGAGACTTACAGTAACTCTTGTACCAGGCCTGGCAGCAGAGACCTGGAAGTGAAATCCTGAGGGGAACACTTTATTGCCAGTGCATCTCCATACTTCACATCCTTTTGTTTTCTTGTTCTGGAAGCTAAGGTTTTCTGAAACTGTACATTATACCATAGGGGTGCAGCTTAGGTACTGTGGGAACATGCAAGGCAGATGCTAGCATGTTCTTTTTCTTTCTGTGATGTCTTAGAGATATGGTCAAATATTCCTGAAGATTTCACAAGCAGCCAGAAAAACATATGCAGAGCAGCCGTGTGGAAAGCCACGTGACTTGGCATGTATGTATGTATGTATGTATGTGTGTTGTTGTTTTGTTTTGTTTGTATAACTCAGTGTGAGTTTGTTCTTTTTAGCTTTCATTATCTGGGCAGAATTTTAGCAGGTTTTTCTTCCTCCCTTCTTCATGCTCTCATTTTATTCACAGCTCAGAAATTCAAGAAATTATCCAACTCACTTCCATTCTGGAAGCATTTCACTACAAAGAACCACCCTTCAACATAGGATTAGACATGATTCATGACCAAGCTCCCTTTGTTACCCATAACAGAGAAGATATAGATTATCCAAATGCCTATTGTTTCTACCTCAGTGATTAGCTGGATTGCCGGCAGTCTCAACAGATCAATTTAAAGCAAATACTTGTTAAAGAAAGTTTACTTAAATTTTTCTCCTTCCCTCAGGCTTCTGAATTGACCAATCTCTAGCCTTAGGCAACAAAAACTTCCTCCTTATAGCCCTTGAAGAATGGAACAGCCTCAGGAGCCTCAGGGCAAAGTATTCTCTGTTTCACTATCCACTAAACCACCCTTTCTCTGCACCTTCCTACACCTGGGTTTTTCTAACCTTGCTTACTCCTGTCTGAAAGAAAACATCACTTTTGCTTAGCCTAGAAAACACCTGCAGATCTTGCAGCAAGACCTTGATCTCCAGTGCAATGGATTCTGCTTTATTAGTTGCAGTAGCCTTTCATTTCTCTTTGCCCAGTGTAAAAGTTCTTTTTACAGGATTAAAAATAAATAAATAAATAAATAGTCTTTTATTGTTAAGTGTCACTGTAGCTTTGTATCTGGCAAAAATCATGCTAAGTTCCTGAGGAGACATGCGAGCCATATATAGCAATGCTTGCCTCTAATCCCAGCACTTAGGGGGATGACGCAGGAGGATCAAGTATCCAAGACCAGCCTGGGCTACACAGCAAAACTCTGACTTAACAACAACTTGTGTATCACGTATCTGACGTTTACTACCTGTGAAGGAGGATTGGGGAGTATAATTAATATATAATCAACTCTAAATTCCATTTATAATTTATGAATGTACATGGGACAGGCATCTTACAGGGTCCCTTGACATTGTTTAGCTTTATAAGAAAACTTTTAGAAATATATTTCTCGCTATCCTTACATTTTCTTCTCCCTTACTATGGAAATACACTATAATAAGACAAAATATGAACGTGTTTTACTTCATTAGAAGCATGTAATAGTTTATATAGTTAAGAACTATTCTGAACTTTGGATTTTAGGACAGAACCCTATCCTTTTCATTATGAACAAGCTATTTTTAGGACATTTCTCTGTGTGTGTGTGTGTGTGTGTGTGTGTGTGTGTAGGAGGGAGGGGAAGAAAAAGAAAGAAAGAAAGAAAAAAAGAAAGAAAGAAAGAAAGAAAGGGAGAAAGAACAGAAAGAAAAGTGAGAGATTCAAAGAGACAAAGAAGATTTCATTCAAAAAGAATAAAGATTTTCATCAGAATCAGATTGTGATTCATAATAGAGATTCAATTATAATATGATTGAAGTAGATCTTCCATGCCTCAGAAAAGTATTAATTTTTTCCATTGTATGGTTGTCATAATTTTTTTTTAAAAAAAGTAGTCTGCAAGCAAAAGATGTCATATGACAGAACTCAGGTGGAGAGGGCTTTACTAGGGGAAAGTGAATGGGAAAGGGGGGGGAAGGGAGAAGGGAGACTACCCTCTGGGGACAGGAGTAGCAGAATTGAAGAGAGGAGAAAGAGGAGACAGATAGACATAGAGAGGAAAAGGGAGAGATGGGAGGTGGGCAAGTTATAGGTAGTATTCTTAGTGACTATGGCTTAGGAGTATACCTCAAGAGGAGGCCGGTACAAATGCCTGAATACTAACATTCCTCCCTTTTTATTATTATAAAAAGTGAGGGGTTCGACAGGGGTAGCAGGTGAGGTGGTTATGAGGATGACATATTCTCAAGACTACTTCCTGCTGATCTGGAGGGTGTTGTTCATCTTTTGGGGACTTGGGGAAATTGGGATGTTGGCCATGTACTGGAGTATGTAGCTATTTTACTTCACTGTCCAGGCTCTGTGGAACAGTCAGATGTTACGTGAACCTGGCTAAATGCTGTTCGAGGTGAATTCAAGTCAACTTCTTTTAGGACTTAAAGCCCCGATCCTTTCCCATCACCACAGAACCACCTGGACATGTCTGGTCGTCTTGTGCCTCCAGCACTGTGGCCAACAGCTGGTAGTCCCTCAACAATAGATGATTAGGAATAGCCAGTGGGTCCCCCAAAAAACATTCCAATGGCAGCGAGGAGGTATAAACAATGACCTAGTTCCCATGAGCGAGGCAGAGAAGTGAAACCCGAGGGTCCTCAAATCCTAGTGTCCCAGGAATTCAGAGAGGATCAATTTTGAGAGAGGCACAGGCTGTCCAGTGGGTTGTCATGCAAAGCATGGAGGCCAAGGGCTTTGAGCCCAAGAGAGACATAGTCACCGGTTACCAGGACTTCTAGAAAAGCCAGATGGCAAGGAAAGGAATGTGCTCAAGAAAGGAAGCGTCACATCCAGGGGAATGGTCAGAGTCAGGTAGCCGCAGCAGAGACCCAGTTGCCAATACTGAATTGAAGGAGAGTCTGCCAGTGAGCAAGAAAACAGATTTGTTGGAGGTAAAAGACAAAAGATCTGTTGAAGGTAGAGCAGGTGGGTAGGGTCCCAGAGTGAAGCAAAACCTTCCAGTGAACTCTCCCATTAACCAAAACGTGCTGCATGCAATAGAGTTAATAAAAGAGGTTTGTTGGGGGAAGGAGAAAGCAGAAGAGCGAAAGGATGATGCCTCTTTCCATCTACCAGGATTGCTGGCAGATGTTGCAAAGGTCCTGAAAAATGTCAGCTTTTGAGTGCCGGCAAGCAGATTTTTGGTAGGGTTATTCCCCATGAGTGAGGCAGAACAAGACAGTAATAGCGTTTTGTCAAGTGATAATCAAGTGAGAAAGGCATAAGCCACCCAGTGAGTCATCACTCAAGGAGTGGGGGCCATAAGGCAAAGCCCAAAGGTACAAAGGGTCCAAGGAAAGCACAAGCCACCCAGTGAGTCATCACACAAAGCATAGGGACTGAGGGCTCTGAGACTGAGGACTCTAAGCCCGAGAGAACCATGGTTGTCTGATACCAGGACTTAACAAAGCCAAAAGACAAGAAACCATGCTCGGAGAAGAAATGAGTCCTCACTCGGGAAATAGCCACAGGTGCAAAAAAGGGAGGGACTCACCAATTGTGCTGGTTTTGGATGGAGGGACCTAGCAATCTGAAGAAGCAAAGCTGACATATGTGTACCATGTTCCTGGATCCGGGCGTGCCTAAAACTGCCTGTGGGCCAGAGGAAGTGCCAGGAAAGCCTTTTCCGGTCAGGGAACCAATGTTGTAATTTAGAAAACAGAGGCACAGGAGAGAAAGATACCATGCAACAGAGTTCAGGTGGAGGCGTTTTTTATTAGGGGAAAGTGAATGGGAGAGGGGAAACTGGCCTCTGGGGACAGAAGTGGCAGAAGAGAAAAGATAAGAGCAAGAGAGGGACACAGAGAGAGGAAGGAGAGAGGGGAGACGGAGAGGGCACTTTTAAGAGGGAAGGTAGTGACTGCACAGGTGGTGCTCTTAGTGGCTACAGCTGAGGATGTATACCCCAAGGTCAGGCCAGTACAGATGCCTGGATACTAACAGTGATCCCTGAATATAGACTTTCTGCTTGGGACACTGGCTCTATCATTTGTGTGTTTAATAACCCCAGAACTAAAATCTTTATCTGAGACTGTTCTTTTGGGAAAAGTACACAGAATAGATTGTTTTTAAGAGGATTACATATAATGATACACCACAGAATACTTCCAATGTCTGATAATACATCCTGCTGGGTGCCATTATTTTTATCATTGACCCATAATTACTCAAAGATAACAAAAATTAAGTAATTCTCTAGTAAATTCAGGCAGGTTGCTTATCCTGTTAAAAAATTAACCTACAATACCTATATTCATTTTTTTCCCAAATTACAGGAATACTTGACAAGATGATTCTTCCCAGAGAGGCAAAGACTACAGGTAGAATTAGTTAGTACTATGAATGGAATAGCCTCCATATCTTTATGAGTAAAATAAAGGGACTGGTATATAATGACCAACTCCATGTGCTCATCCGTGCTTTTTCAAGCATCTTGCTAAACGTAATTCAATTCTCATCAATGCCAATGTCTTCACAGTAGCTGTACGATGCTATAATCATATTATATTACCTATTTGAATCAAGTCAAGTTCATTTGAGTGGGAGACCTTGATGTAATCCTGAGAGAATTTGACTCCTATGATTCTGCCTCTCTTGTTTATGGACAGCCATTTGTTTTATTGAAAGCGTTCCAAAGTGATTATTTTGCCAGTGACTCTGGTATCAAGTGACTTTGTAATGAAGCCAAAGCATGCCTAGGAGGTACCTGTTATTGCTACTGGTGTGGGATAAAACCGGCAGGAGATCCTCAAGCAACCTCTTCCGTCTAATTTCTAGTGTCACGGTTTCTCTTAATAGCATGACCTATAATGCCAAAGCCTTTTTGCAAAGGTTTATTAACCTGTCAGAGGCATATCTATGCGTAGTAATGAAGTCAAAGGGACAACATAGCCTTGCAGCCACAACGATGTCATGGGAGACTTTCCTTGCCCTCAATTTTATCTTCACAATGTAATGAAATGGAGCAGGAGCTCCCTTAGACTTTCAAGCATCCTTCCTGCCTCCTGGTCTCTTAAAAACTTGACATCAGTGTCCAGGAAGCAAACAAACAACAGCATTAGCTTTTAGCAGCCACAACTCAGTGCCATTGTGAAGGATTATTTTAATTCCCTCAGCAGCACAGGTGTATGCTCTATCAGCAGGAATTTAAGGAGTCCTGTCAGTTACCATGACAGAACAAACGGAGACTGACAGCAAGTGTCACATAACAGCTTCTCAAAGCACTCTAGGTGCTTTTACGTGTCATTATTCACCTTTAAATAAAATACAGCTTGCATTGGTACGCAGGCTTGCAAGGAGATGAGCACCATGAAACTCCTAGAGAGGAGAACCTCTCTTTTTAATTTTTTTTATTAATTAATTAATTTATTTAATTATTAAAGATTTCTGCCTCTTCCCCGCCACCACCTCCCATTTCCCCCCCCTCCCCCAATCAAGTCTTCCTCCCTCCTCAGCCCAAAGAGCAAGCAGGTTTCCCTGCCCTGTGGGAGGTCCAAGGACCACCCACCTCCATCCAGGTCTAGTAAGGTGAGCATCCAAACTACCTAGGCTCCCACAAAGCCATTACGTGCAATAGGATCAAGAACCCATTGCCATTATTCTTCAGTTCTCAGTAGTCCTCATTGTCCGTTATGTTCAGCGAGTCTGGTTTTGTCCCATGCTTTTTCAGACCCCAGCCAGCTGGCCTTGGTGAGTTCCCGATAGAACATCCCCATTGCCTCAGTGTGTGGGTGCACCCCTCGCGGTCCTGAGTTCCTTGCTCGTGCTCTCTCTCCTTCTGCTCCTCCTTTGGATCGTGAGACTTCAGTCCAGTGCTCCAATGTTGGTCTCTGTCTCTGTCTTCTTTCATCGCCTGATGAAGGTTAATATTCAGGAGGATGCTTATATGTTTTTCTTTGGGTTCACCTTCTTATTTAGCTTCTCTAGAATCACGAATTATAGTCTCAATGTCCTTTATTTATGGCTAGTGCAGTCACCCGTTTTTTGTTGTGTATTTATTTCATTCAGTTCTTAGGTGGATATTGTAGTGGGAACAGAATTAAATGAAGATTGTTCTTTAGGAATCCATGGCTGAAGAGGCAAAACATCCACAACATGATTTTTTTTAAAATCACAAACGACTCGAGGCCTATGTTGAGCACGTGAGGCAGATGCACATGTGTGGATAGAAAGGGAATAAATGTTTGGATGACGAAGAGGAAGAATGGACTTTAATCTAATATGGGGTAGGGACAGTAGTCAGTTCTACTCTGAGCACACACATAAGGAAGGAAATGTGATAAACACCTGTTCATACTGAATGGAGATAGTGAGAAAGTTCTTTCAAGAGGAATACCTGGGAAAGTTGGGTTAGCCTCTCACAGTTTCTGTACATTTAGCAGGGAGCCTATGGTATCGTCTTCTGCCTAGACCCAAGAAGGAACAATAACAGTTAGATTGAGCCCTGCCAGGCTTTGGAGGAGCAAGGAACAGAAAGAGATCTCCCAGCTTAGAAAATGGTGGGTCTGGCATATTCAGTCGCCATTACTGCCACAGGATTCACCAGAAATGTAATGAGTCAACATTCAACATTCACTTTCGTGCTCCAGCATTGTGTAGGTCAAAAACCAAGTGGAGCATGAGCCTTTTAGGCACTTTGGGTGGAGTCCAACAAGGACATTACAGACGCTTGAAAAAAAAACAAAACAAACCAAAAAAAAAAAAAAACTGATCTTCGGGCTCATCCAGGCCTGACTGTGTGTATGACCAGATTCATTCTGACTGAGTATAGGCCAGATTTATTTCCTTCTAGCTGAAGACCTCAAGCCTTCTTTCTTTGCTGTTTGGCTGTTGTTTTTGTCTTGGGTGTTGCACCCTTCTGCTCTGTTGTGATGGTTGTGTTAGTGCGTTGAGACTGTTTTATGTAAGTCTTTCCTTCCTTCCTTCTTCTTCCCTGACTCTGTGATGAATTCTTCCACTTCTCATTCTGCCCTTAAGGCCTCTCCCCTGCAGATAACCCAAGGCAACACACCTAGCTTAAAGCATGTGATGGTAACTTTTAATTCCATCACAGAGGATTTTCCCATCAGGACCTTGGTTAGACTTGAAAAATAAAGTAGGATGGAGGAGACTTCTTTTATATTTTTTAATATTTATTTATTTATTTATTTATTTATTTATTTATTATGTATACAATATTCTGCAGGCCAGAAGAGGGCACCAGACCTCATTACAGATGATTGTGAGTCACCATGTGGTTGATAGGAATTGAACTCAGGACCTTTGGAAGAGCAGGCAATGCTCTTAACCTCTGAGCCATCTCTCCAGCACTTTCTTTTTTATTTTATAAATAATTTTTATTCTTTGAAAGTCATATACATTTTTGTAATGTTCATTAATCCTACATCCACTGCTACCTCCCTCCAACTTCCTAAAGAGTTCTCACCTCATCTTGGATGAAGAGTAGAACATACAGAGATTGTCCTGTTTGAAAAAAATAAGCCTAGCCAGTGGGTTGGCAGTGGTGCACACATTTAATTCCAGCACTCAGAAGGCAGAGGCAAGCAGATCTCTGTGAGTTTGATGCTATCCTAATCTATACGGTGAGTGCCAGGACAGACACCAAAGACACACAGAGAAACCCTGTCTCAAAAACAAACAAAAGTAAGCCTAGCCACACGTTTTTGGGTTTGAAAAAGGAAAAGAAAAAACTATAGTTTAAGAAAAAAAACCTATAAGGAACTACACTGTGTAACCAGTCATGAAACCAATATTCTAGGGTTAAGGGATAACCAAGCACCACCATTCTGTTTAGTTTGGGGGAAAGGTTTAGGAAGAAGAGATAGGTATTGTCATAGCCTGTGATGATTATAAAAAGTTTAATCTTCTTAGGGGGAGGAATAGGAGACATCCAAGAAAGACTGCTATGGTCAAATTGAAAAGCCCATGGCTCCTGAGTAATTAGAATGGAAATTAAGGGAGGAAATAGGGTCACAGATGGCTGTGATCTCAAGTGTCAGTGATTAAAATGCAGTCTTATTAACTGAAATAGAAAATAAAATGAGTGAGTAGAGGTCAAATGTTCATTCATATAGTTTCAGAACGGAATTGTCCATCAAGAACGTGGAAGTGGGTTATCTGAGCTATTGATGCGTGTATGGTCGCTCTCTGCACAGAGATAAATGTCAAAGTCTGAGAAATGGAAGGAAGCATAATCAGAGACCAGGCATGGGATATGGAAAGGGAAGATGGGACATTGAGAGCCCAACTAAGAGGTGTATGCATCTTGTAAATACAAATATAGCAGGGCTTCATGAAAAAAACACAGAATGAAAGCAACTGAGGGCTGCTGAGAAGTCAAGGACAATGGCACTGGGTTTTGATCCTACTGCACGTACTGGCTTTGTGGGAGCCTAGGCTGTTTGGATGTTCACCTTACTAGACCTGGAAGGAGGTGGGAGATCCTTGGACTTCCCACAGGGCAGGGAACCCTGACTGCTCTTCGGGCTGCTGAGGGAGGGGGAGTTGATTGAGGAAGGGGGAGGGAAATGGGAGGCGGTGGCGGGGAGGAGGCAGAAATCTTAAATAAATAAATACCATACACACACAAAGAAAAAAAAAGTAGACACTGCATTGACACAGTGAGATTAAAATAATCTGAAGTGATGAATCCTCCCGACAGTTACGTTATGTCTGTGTCAAGCATTAGAAGTGGACCAAAAACACTGAGACACAAATATCTACACTTACATTTTTTTCAGGACACAAAAATTCATTTGCTTTCTTGGGTTTTTATTTACTTCAAGGTGAAAATTTCTCTGAACAGCATTTCTTCAGATGCCATAAAGAAAGAAGGAGGCAGCAGTCTTTTCCCTGGCAAAACGCTCTTCTAAAGGCAGTGTTTTGCCTGAGACACCACCAGTTGGGGCATGTCAAATACTATTGATGTAAAAAAAGAAAGAAATGTACTAGCTGTGTTTTCTGCTGTTATGACAGAGCATCTGACAAAAGTAACTTAAGCAAAGAAGAATTTATTGTGTTCTAAAATGTAAGGGTAAAGACCACCATGGCTGGGAAGACATGGATGTTGGAGTTTGAGGATGCTGACCACACTGTGTCCAAAGTCAGTAAGAAAAGGGTGATTAATATCCATGCTCAGCCTGTCTTTTGTCATCCATCAATTCCCCCCCCCTCTCATCTATATCTATCTATCTATCTATCTATCTATCTATCTATCTATCTATCTATCTATCATCTATCCAATCAAGGTCTCAATATGCAGTTCTGGCTGGCCTGGAACTTGCTATGAGGACCAGGCTGATGTCAAATTCACAGAAACCCACCTGGCTCTTCTTCCTGAGTGCTGATATTTCATTCTTCTTTATTTGCAGAAACCACAGCCAGTGGAATGATACTATCCATACTTAGTATAGGTCTTTTCATATGAAACAACAAAAACTAGAGAATTTCTTACAGGTATGCTCAATGGTATATTTCCCAGGTGAGTCTAGAGCCTATTAAGTTGACAATATTAATCATCCAAAAAGAGAAATTCTTACATTCTTTTTCTATTACTGGAAAGATATATTTTTAAGAGAAAGTACACAATTCTTTTTTGAAGTTATATAAAGCTGAATGGTTTCATTGCTATGAGTCAAGCACATATTTTAGTTTATTAACTCTTAAAAAATTAAGATAGGCAAAGCGAGATGCTGGAGTGCTATGGGAAACACACACAGACTCTAATTGGTGTCTCTTTGAATGTAATTATGTGGTTGTCCCTGCAGACATCATGCTGGCAGCGAAAGGATCTGCACAGAGGTCACAATGAAAACTTGATTCAGCTTGACTCCATCAGGCCAAATCAAACTTGTAGAGATTCTGATGTCAGGCAGTTCATTGTCAGCATATTTAAACACAGTATATTTTGGAAAAAAGTTTCCAGATAAATATAATCCCCAGTGCACAAAGAGGCATAAGTATATCAAAACTCAGAGTACATGTCATTTCTTTCAAGAAGATGTGTTCTAGAGACAGGTTGCATTTATTATCTTAAGGGTCTACAAAAGAATCTGACATGGTCAGTCCTACGGATAGCTTAGATGTCATTTGGGCTATTAGCCACCTCTGGTCCAGGTTGTGAATGCTTGTGAAAGTCTCTAGCTATACAGACAATGTAATGGTCCTTCAAATCTCATATTCTGGTTGTGGGAGCTTTATACAACCTGGCTCTTTAGACAACACATATTACCAGGCTGTTAATCACCTCCAATTCCTAGTCTTCTGGATGGAGAAACAGGTTTTCCATGGTGTTCTGTGGGCACAAGGACCTTTGTGTTCCCAATACACACACACACACACACGCAATACCTGTAAGATTTCATATATCTAAATATGTATGCATAGATGATATTATTTTGATAAAAATCTGGTATTATCTGTCTCCATACCTTACAGATTCTTATGCTGGAACTCCAAGAGTGGGGTCCTGTGTGAGCTCTGAGTGCGGTGAGAAAACTCCAAGAAATAAGGCAAGAGTTTTGTGACCTCAGTTTCTTCAAGATGCAAATTTTTCTTGGAAAATGTTTTTGTGCTCCTCTCAGATGTAGCAAATAGAAGTAAGTTGACTTCAGCTGTTGTTATTCATATGTCTCTATGGAAAAAAACATATTTTTGCTACATGTGGCTTGTCCTTGTGATTGAACACCTTACTTGTGTCATTCTTCTTAATCATCAGAGTATAAATTGCCTGGTGTTCTGAGTGAAATTGGCTATTGCGTGAGATTTTAGTGCACCACATTTTGAAATCCCCTCCCCCAGGTTCATGCCACCAATTAGAGTAGTAAACAATATAACACCAATTTCTCTGCGAAATCATTTGTATCAGGATCTCACCCTCATATATTTTGATTTTTCGTGGTAGCTTTTGTTTTTTGATTAGAAGAATTAGATTTCAGGAATCCACAAAGTTAATTTGGTGAAGATTTGAGGGCAATGCTCAATGCAGTGGAGCTTAAGAGGTCACAATACACTGATGTTGCTCATGGTGGCTGAGATTTCTAGAGTTACTTGGCCTAAGATTTTAAATGGAGTAATTCAAATTATAGCAGATTCTGTCTGTCTCTGCCACTATAGGAGCTATATCCCCTTCCAAACTTCATCTCTCTGGGTTTGAGTGACACTCGAGTGCACATGCATTCCCAAGCCAGGATTCTGTTCCAACCTTACCTTTCTCTCCATGTTACTATTCCATTTCCACAATGTTGGCTGATCACACAGAAGCCCATGAAGCACAGCACAGCTGTATTGCCTGTTCACGGGCTTCTGTCGGAGCGCTGATATACCTGTCTACGTAGCTGTCCCACAGTAACACTTGGCTGCTTGCTGCCTTTCATGATACTAGAGGTTACAAAGAAAGAAAGTCGCTGTTATCTACCCTGTCTGTGTTTCTCAAGAAAAAGCATAAATAAACTTGAGTATTGCACTGTTAATTGCAGCTCCTTCCTTCTTATAGTACAGAGATTTGGACCATCTGGCAGGAATGAGGATCAAAACCTTACTTTCTTAATTGATCTTCCTTATCTTTGTAATCTTCCTCCCTTATTTTCAGCCCACCGATACTTATGATTAAATGCATATGTTCCAGCCCATTAAACTACTTGGATGTCATCTTTCATTCTCTGTTTTAATGCCAAGATACCTATGATAGCAATATCCATTTATTTTTAAAAAGTGATAAAAATAGATATGTATGAATAAAAATGGAAAATATAATATTTGACATTGCTATACAGAAGTTTATCTTTACCAAAGTGGTAAATGAATGCCAAACAAATGCCAGCAAAATAAGATGTGCAAAAGATTTCAAAGCACCTCCTGTGATGGTGCTCCTTTAATCCCAGCCCTCAGGAGGCAGAGGCAGGCAGATCTCTATGAGTTTGAGGTCAGCCTAGGCTACCAATTAGTTCCAGGTCAATTAGGGCAACATAGTAAAAGACGTTGTTTTTAAGTAAGAGTTTTCCCATTGTTAATAACATTATGTTTATTGCTACATTACTTTCTAAGGGTGTTAATAACAAATTATCATTAATTTTGTGGCTTGAAACACCCTAGAAACAGGTATTTTATAATCTAGGTGTGAATAGAGCCTCTACCCCTCTGTAGGTTGTAGAAGAGACTTTGATCATTGCCTTTCAGCTTCTGAGAACCACTCAGACTCCCCATCTCTCTTAGCAGAGGCACTACCTCTTTCCTTTATCTGCTGTGCATGCCTTTGACAAGACTCTTTGGCTGAGAGGGTGAGTCTACGATGGGCTCCTTCTCGCAAACTATGGAAATTAATTACACATGCACAGGCCTTTTCCACATAAGGTAGCATTCACACAGGATTTAAAGATTGAGTTATTGTCTTACATTTTTTGATGGTGAACCATTTTCTGGAGGTGAACTACTATATATTATGTTCAGTAGCCAACATAGCAGTTCAACTTTGAAGTGAGTTTTTACCTTGGGAAGGCATCTGTACTTATCCAATGGAAAGTATATTTCAAATATAAAATTTTGACCATTTCTCAGAAATGATGGCCTGTGGTATGATACTCTGCTTTGAGGCTGGGAGGTGACAGGCAATCACAGCTCTGTGAAGAATGAGAACATGGGAGGAAAGCCCCAACCCTCTCCAGTACTCTCCAGTGTGCTGTGTTGCTAAGTTGCGATATTTGGTAGGACAGTTTTCTTTTGCAGTGGTTAATGTAGAGTTATGGGAGAACGAGACCACTGGAGCAGCAGTGAGGCCAAAGAACGAAGCTTTATTGATGTACGGATTAGAAAGGAGAGCACCCCACTGAGAGGAAGTTTTGTAGGATGCTTTTCATAGGATGGGGTAGTATCAGTAGAGCACTGAGGAAGAAGGAGATTGCTGCAAAGAAATGGTCCTAAAAGGATTTTATTTTGAGGGTACCTCTGGTCAGAACAGAATGCTCTGAGAGCTAACAGGAACCTGTGGTAATTGGATTCTATGGTCTGGTTTGGATTCCTGGAACATGCAGAACATGTAGTTTTGATTTCCCCAAATGGGCTGGTTCTCTCTTGGCTGGGGTCTTTAATCTACTAGTTAATATTTTTATCAACTTGACAAGGTCTAGCTAGAATCATGTAGGCAGCAAGGCTGTGTGTGTGTGCCTTGTGAGATTATTCTGATCATCTCAATTGAGGTGGGGAGACCCACCTGAAAATAAAGTGGTACTGTGCCCTGGGCTTGTGTCCTAGACTGCACAGAAAGGAGAATGCTGGCAGAGAGTATGAATTCTCTGCCCCTTGCTTCCTCACTGATATGGAATGTGAGCCACTGTCTGGGTCAAACTTTTACAAGTGTGAATTATTGCCATGACAGACTGAACCCTTCCTAAAATTACTTTTGTTAGTGTATATTATAATAACAAAAGGAAAAGAACTGGTACACCTATTACATGAAATTTTCAATCTTACCATATTTTTAACACTGGTTTACGAATGTAACCCTGTTTTAAGTTGAGTAACATCTGCATGTCCATTATGGTGGTATAACTATACATTGTAATAACACTTAAAATAATACTTAAATCGTATGGGAAAATGAGTAATTAAAATGCTAATTAAATAGAAGAAGGCATCTTTGTAATGGTCTACAATTCTAAAATTTCATAATGGCATTAAAGAGAAAGAAATCAAATAAATATACTTTAAATACATATAATAAAAGAAGTAGTTGAATTCATGATGAAACTACATTTTATGCTTACCTCTTCCTGGAAGGTAGAAATTAATTTTGATTTCATTTTACTTTAGCATTTTAAAAATATAAAAAGGTATTTATTTGCAATAAGACATATTATTTTATTATATTTTCAGATGCAGTAGAATAAATTGAATCCATTTTAAGAGTCATAATTAAGTAAAGCAAATAAAACAAAATGATACTTCATTAAACTTATCAACTTACAATGAATATTCAAAACTACGAGTTTCCCATATTTTCTCAAATAGAAAATATAGTGGCAAACTTCACACTATGATACAGTTGTTAAAATATTCCCTGAAACTGGAGGCTAGATAGCCCTGAGACCTAGGATATAAATATCAATGAAATGATTCCTAACTATATTTTGCTATACTCATAGATAGGTGCCTAACCCAATCATCATAAGAGAGGCTTCCTCTGGGAGCGGATGAAGGCAGATGATGAGATCCACAGTTAGATTATTAGGCAGAGAATGAGCCCAAACTGGAGATATCCATTTGGTCACTCTCCTAGGAGCCCTGAGAACCCAGTCGAAGAAAGGTAGGAAGAATTGGAGGAGCCAGAGGTGTCGAGGACACCTGGAGAACACAGTCCAGAGAACCAACTAAGCCTCAAAGGGGATCACAGAGATGGAAGAAGCAGAACCTGCATGGGTCTACACTAGGTTCTTTGCAAGCATGTTATGGCTGTTAGCTTTGTGTTTTTGTGGGACTCCTAACAAAGGGAGTTGATTTTTTTCTCTCTCTCGCCTGCTCTTGAGACCCTTTTTCTCCTATTGAATTGCCTCACCCAATACTTATCCCTAGATTTGGAAGTGGAGCCCATGCTCTTAATTGATGAACAATCTCTGATCTCTCCAGCTCTATTTGCCTCCTCATTTTGAGTTATATTGTATGTTACTCAATCAAAATGCTCAGAGAATTTGTCTGCCTTTGTAGTCTCTGAAAGAAAATAATAGGAGTTCTTAGGTAAGCAAAAAGACTTAAGAAAGAATATGAGTCTGGGGTATAAGAATGTGTTATCAGTAGCCATGGATTACTTTGTATTTCAGCAAATTCAAAAGCATAGGAAATTAGTTCTGTTACTAAATGATAACATTTGGTCTTTCAGCACAATTCCTATGGTGAAGTTTACAGAAAATAATTGTTTGCATACTAAAGTACAGTACGATTAGCAACTGATACTGCTTAAATAATATATCAGGAATTCAACTGAGAAGAATTTTGAATATGAGCACTTTCAAACATGAACGATTCTAGGCACAGAGATCTCAGTACAGAGGCCAAAGCAGGATGAACCCACAAGATTTTCATCACTTGGCAATGGCAAAAATATCTACTCTTTCTTGTATTTTAAATTTTGTTAATTGCTATTTACCTTTGGTGAGGCTGAAACAAATGCTTAAAGACACAGACTTTGAACCTGTGCAATGCACCTGTATGTCACGGATACAAACTGTCCCTGCTGATTTCAAACAGTGTTTCTTGGAAACTAGTCATGGGTTACATGCAGAGCCTCATGGCTCCAGGCAGTCTCAGGAACAGCTACTACCAAAGAGTCTGAATCACCAGCTTCTGATAAAACTCTTAGTTATAAAGAGTGCTTGGGAACTTGGAAAGTAAAGGGAGAATTCTACGTGAAAATGAGATCAAAGCTGAAAATTGCTTCAGTGACCCTGGTAGAAGGGAAGCCTTCCTTACCATTTCTAAGTCTACCCTCTTCAAGGGTTTTATAATCAGTGGCACTTCTCTGTAATCTTCTTCACTCGGGAGCCCAACTTTGTCCTTTGATGCTTTCACTGTAAGGGAGAAAAGGAGAGAGTGTCCTCATCAGTGGTAACAGGCAGTGTGAGTGGGGTTAGTGGGTGGAGGTCATTTGGTCTTTAGTGCCGGGAAGCCTGGCCTCAGTTCCTATTAAACTACTGCTAGAAGTATAGCATTCAGCAGGCTACTTAATTCTTTGAGTCTCAAGGCACAGAGTGTGAGGTTGTTATTAAGGGTAAGAGAGTCCGTGCATACCAAAGAAAGTACTTGCTTTGCGTCCCTAGGTGATCGTTTATTATTACAGACACTCTTTGTTTGCTACACTCAGCTTGCCCTTTCTTTCTTTCTTTCTTTCTTTCTTTCTTTCTTTCTTTCTTTCTTTCTTTCTTTCTTTCTTTCTTTCTTTTTTTTCTAATAGGGATCACTCACCATTTTAGTTCTACCATCAAGTGGGCACATGTCTTCACAAGCTTGAGAACAGTTCAGTCTTAAGTGGCCAAGAATCTGCAATCCTTTCTGGAGGGCTCTTTAGCTTTTTATATCAAGAGATAAATAAGCCACCTCAAGAGAGTAAAATGAGTCAACTTCCTGTGCTAGAGATTAAAAAAGTTCTTAAAGTCATAGAAGACTACAATAAAGATGCAACGTGTTCTTTAAATAAACTTTAATTCTTCATCAGGGTATGATCTTTTATGAAGACATTGTCCTTTTCTGAAATATTATTCATTTTATTATGGACATCTACTCAGAGTATTATGTACTGTGGACATGTACTATGTTGCCACAGTTCTTTAAGCTTCTAAACTCTCCAGTTGTGAAATTCTTCTCAGTTAATGTCAGTTACTGGGAGTAAACACTTACTACTGCATTAATATCACGAGATGACTTAATCATGGTGAAGCGGCAGCCCTTGTGGCAGGCACTTCTCATAGCACATCCATGTTATAAGGTATAGCTGTCATTTGGGGGATTAATGAAATTATTTTTGCATTTTTTAAGTAACAAGATGGAAACAGGCAGTTTGGCAAGCTGAAGGTCAGGTTTCCTATCTGTGTTGTTATCTGAAACAGTGTTCTGCTTGCTTGAACCTCAGGACTTTTTAATTAAGAACAGTTTGCACTTAAAAAATAGAAACTGGTGTCATTTTCAAGGAAGGTACTTTGATGAAACACTGCAGGAATGGGAAATATTAGCTAGCACCAATTACCTGAAGTTCCACACACTCCATGACTCAAGCTATAAATCTGTCTCCTAAATGGTCTCGATAAAGTGACCTGATGGGGCTGGGAGATGGCTTAGCAGTCAAGAGTGCCTATTGTTATTGTAGAACAGAGTGTATGGCTACCAGCACCATGGTAAGAGATTCACAACCTCCTGCAGCACTAGCCCCAGAGGATACGACTTCTGGATGTTAGGTGTGAATATGGGTATATCTGAATAACTAACACATACACACAGACACACATAATTCAAAAATAAAAATAAAATGACCTGGGCTTTATTTCTCAGTCACATTCCCATGACTGACAATAAAATATTAAACTCAGACTCTGCGAGGTGGCTTTGTGTTGGGGAACAGGTTGGAGAAACAACTTAACTAGGCTCTGATCAAAGAGAAATAAAGATGTATGACAGAAACATGGCTATGAAGTGAGTCACCACTGTTTTAAATTAGTGTTATATCTTGCAATACAATCAAGAAAAAAATCACTCTTATTTTTGTTACATTTCTCTGTTATTGATTCTATTGTAAGACCTAGAACAATTGTTCTCAGATTTTAATGTTCATAGGAACCATTCTTGGTGGCTATTAAAATATCCTATTTCTTTGTCTACTTTAGACCTGCTAAAGACTGAATTTTATATAGAGACAAGTTTGACAATGATTGACATAAGCATCTTCCAATTGTTTTTCTGTTGTTAAATTTGTCTTTGCTATTATCATTATTAATAATCTTCCTGTCTTCTTGATCCATATATATATATATGTAGAATGTCATATATATATAATATGTTATATATGTGAGCATCTGTGTATGTGTGCAATATATATGCATATAACCATTTCAAAGTTAAGTTATTTAACCCAAAGCCTCTTCTATATCAGAGAAGTGCTCTACCATTAAGCTATATTGTCAGTCTAACAACAATTAATAGATATAGAAGGGAGGATTTGTTTTGTAAGGAGGCCACTTGTTTGTTTCCTGGCTACCTGGCAGCTCAGACCAGAAATAATCACACAGAAACTATATTATTTAAATCACTGTTTGGCCAATTAGCTCTAAATTCTTATTTGCTGACTTTTACATATTAATTTAACCCATTTCTATTAATCTGTGTATCGCCATATGGCTGTTGTTTAATAGGTAAAGTTCCCAGGATCTGTCTCCAGTGCGGCTACATGGCTTCTCCCTCACTCTGCCTTCTTCCTCCCAATATTGTTTAGTTTTCCCCACCTACCTCTACTCTTTGGCCCTATCACAGGCCAAGACAGTTTATTAACCAATGGCATTCACAGCATACAGAGGGGAACCTCACATCAGATTTGGCCAATAGGAACTATATAGAACTGTCATTCTACACTTTATAAGATTTATTGATAATCAACCTTCTTCTAGGTATGGGATACCCGGTCCTCAGGCACTCATATGATCCCAGCCCTCATGATTCTTATGCCTGAATATAAAATGCAGACAAGATGATAGACACGTGGTGCATGAGGTCCTTCTGTCCATGTGTTGCTTTTATTGGCTAATGAATAAAGAAATTGCCTTGGCCTGTTGATAGGGCAGAACATAGGTAGGCAGGGAAAACTGGACTGAATGCTGGGAGAAGGAAGGCAGAGACGAGATGTCATATATCTGCCACTGGAGATAGATGTGCTGAAACTTTGCTGGTAGGTCACGGCCTCGTGGTGATATACAGATTAATAGAAATGGGTTAAATTATGATGTAAGAGTTAGCCAATAAGAAGCTAGAGCTAACGGGCCAAGCAGTGATTTAATTAATATAGTTTCTATGTGGTTATTTTGGTTCTGAGTGGCCAGGACAAACAAGCAGCCTTCTCCTTCAACACCCAGTCTGGCCAGAAACCAGTGAGGAGTTCTTTAATCACATATTGTAGAAGGCATCCAACATGACATTGGCTGTGTGCCTGATCAGGACATACATTCTGAATAACATGACACCATAGTTTAAAATAATAAAAACAGCTTTATCTGCTACTTGACATATTGAGAAGACTGAAGGAAAATAACAGGAACTGTGTGTAATAAGTAAGAGTTAAGACAATAGAAAGGATAGCTTGAAAAAAGCAAGCAAAAAATAAAAGGTGGATGAACTCCACAGTTGCTATGCAGTAGGTCTGTGGCATCTGGAAATTACTAACCTCTTGTAACATTGCTGTATTTCCATTAAATGAAATTAATATCATCTACATCATAATACCTTGAGGATTAAACTAATGCATGTGCACAGTACTTAGTGTGTTTCTATTCTTTTCGTTGTGTTTGACATCCATAAGGATGCAACTGATTAAATGAAATGTGGTAGATAAAATCTATGATTTCACTAAAAACCTCTGTTGGAACCTTATGTGTTCCAAAGCAGAATGTTCAATATAAGAGGTTAATAATGAGTAAAATTATCCAATTTTATTCTTTGTTCTTTAAATTTTCACCTTGTATACATGGATTTTCTATTAAGACGAAATTCAATCGAATCAAAAAGTAAGAAAGTATGAAAATAATTGCTATTTCACAAGTTGAAAAGATTAAATGGTATAATATATAAAAGGTGGTCTTTTCCCTGACAGGGAGAGGTTCTCAAAAACCATAAATTGTTGATAGAGCAAATATCCTATAGCTTGTCATGCAATCATTGGATTAATCAAAATAAGGAGAGATTATGGAAGGACAAGGCATTGAGATAAGAGCCATGCTGTCTGTGTTGCTTAGCTGGCCCCATTTAGAAGCATAGTTAATCATACTTTGCATGATGAGGTTCATATACACAATGAATGTTATATTATCTCCTTTCACAGCTCACAATCATGCAGAAGCAGCCTCTTTTGTTTTACTGGACTGGACCAAGATTAGACAACGGTTTCCGTGTACTGCTGAAAGTTTCCACTCACACGAGGCTTCCTGACCCAATATGTGAACTGTGCCTCTCACAGTATGCTGTAATCTCATTCCATGCTTAAGTAAAAGATGCAGTTTCACCAGGAATCCCAGAGGGGAGTGGTATGTTTTAGAGTTAATATTATGAACTTTAAATCTGGTTCATCAAACTAGATCATCCAGAAAAAAATTCTTTCAAACCTTAGGTTCTTGTTATTTAGCAAAATTGTAGCATTATCAGTTTCTCTTTGTGCATTTGAAAAGTTCTTAAATTAGGTTCTAGTGTGTGTGTGTGTGTGCTCGCGTGTGTGCGTGGTACAGCATTAAATGAGAATAGGAAACTAGAAGTCTTTAAGGGGCAGTCCTTAGATGTCAAACGTACACCACCATTCTTATATTGGCCCTTCATAGACATTTTTATTTATGAATTTGTTCAAGGGGGCACAGAGATGATAGATATCCCACTTTCTGCATGACAGTGCTGGAGAGTCTGATTTTTTTTTTTTTTTTTTTTTGTTGTTTTTGGTACCACTGGACCAAGGAGAGTCTACCTTTAATTGGTGATTTGTGGAAAAACAACTGGACTGGGGCTCATTAGAGTCTGAGCTGGTGACTCAAAGGCCACTGTTTGGAAAGAAGCTGAAGCACTTGCTATCTGTTGGCAACCTACTGTTGTAGCACATCTAACCTTAGGCCACGGGAAAAAAAATCTAGGAGAAAGGCTCAGTTTTTCTTATATATTTTTAGTGGAGTTTATACAAAATACATAATTACATATAATTTTACATCACATAATGTATTATTATATATAACATTTTTTTATATAATTTACCCCTCCCATTGTACACATGAACATGTTACCTATTTCACCTTAGTGGGAAATGTATACAACTTTACTTGTCAAGACATCACAACAACCCAAAAGCATAAGTGGCCAAAGAAATAGGAATAATTACAAGCCTTTTACTCTATTTTTGTGTTTCTGTGTTTAAGTTATTAATTTTTTCAAGTCTATATATTATACATTGCATGAGAAACATAAGACTCAATTAGTGTAAAAGCATGTCACCCACCACTTTTGATAAAACACTGAAGACATTTGTTATCTAGGAATCAAAACAAGATGAATAGGTTTGACTGTCCTGTTAGTTATTTGGGGAACTATATGTTGTGGCAAGGTAATTATAAAGTTTCTTGTCCATGAGGTTCTGTAGTTCAGGTGACATGAACTGCTTTTCCGATAAGTCCATCTGTGTCCTTACATGTCAGTTCACAATGAAACTCTAATTTTGAAATTACATGATCAGAATTGCTATATTCAATGGCCTTGTAACCATATTTTAATACATCTAATTATGTATACACGTTTTTTTCAGGGCAACATTTATTGAACACATCACATCAAAGCCATAGTCAGCATGACAAAAAATGTGAATGGCGAGGCAAAATCTGATTTGTAGGACTTTTGGTTTAGAAAACAGATATAAGTAGAATTTCTACCATGATTCCTCAGTACAAAACAGAATGTTCTAGACACATAGAGGATGGACACCTAATTTAGATTAGAGTGGGCTGGAGAATAAGAAAATGTTCCAGGGAGTTGATACTGAATTGAGTGTCAAAATATACCTGGAGATTGGCTTGGTAAAGAGCTATAGAAATACAGTTCTCCAAGGGGAGAAAGGAATCTCACTGATTCACAGAAAGCAGTAGCAGTAAAACCCATTGAAAACTCTTGTGTGAGAAAATTAAATCTACTGTTGTAAAGAAAACTTTCAATATATAGAACTTGACCAAAGAAAATCTATGGTGAAAGTCTAAACAGGAAGAGAAGATGGCAGAGATGCAATTGTTGAACTGTATTTCAAATTTTAGTGACCTTGAAAATTTCCCAGCATTCTTTTTAGATATAATTCACTTTCTTCATGTATTCTGATTAGCATGTCTAGTGAGAGAGCAAATAAATTTATAACAATCAGCCAAGTAGGGGTAAACATCCCCCTCCTTGATTGTTATGACTTGCACTAAGCCCAACTTCCTTTCTGGATTTTCAGTTTTCTTACTCTGGATCCTTATATGGTAACGATTATGCAAATGCCTCAAAAATCTAAAAGCTCTGAAATCTAACACTTTCCAGGTCCTAAGAATTTCTAATAAGAGATACTCACCCTATGTATGGTTAGAAGATGCATGCATTTCACAGTTTGAACATGCTTTGCCATGAATTTATTTATAAAGCATAAGCATGAAAGAGTCAGACAGGAACCTGGTGCAAGGGAATCTAGCAAGGATGACCCCAGCTAAGACTGCCAGCAATAGGGGATATGTATCCTTAACTGTACATATCCTGTGACCAGGCAAGATTTTCATTAGAGGGACTGTGGCACCAACTCAGCCACATAACCTTTGACCTACAGATTGTCTGACCTATGAGATCTGTTGAGGTAAGGGTGACACAGAGATTGTTGGAATATACAACAGAAGAGTGGTCCAGCCTGAGACCCATGCCAAAATAGTGTGCCCACACCTGATACTTCCTGTATCCAGAGGCTAGATGATCCAGAGGTCTAGGATAGAACTAAACATGACTGGAGAAAAAATATCAGTGGAATGACATCAAACAATATTCTGCTACACTGAATATTGGTGTCTGCCTCAGTTGTCATCAGAGAGGCTTCATTCAGCCACTGATAGAAACGGATGCAGAGACCTACAACTAAATATTAGTTGGAGGTTGGGGAATCCTGCAGGAGAGGGAAAGAAAGGAGTATAGAACCCAGAGAGGTCAATGAAGGACATCACAGGAAAACCCACAAAACCAGCTAACATTGGCAACCAGGGAGCCTTCATGGGCCTGAGCTAGGTCCTCTGAATAAATGTGACAGTCGTATAGGGTGGTCTTCCTGTGGGACTCTTAGCTTTAGGTTCAGAGGTATCTTTGACACTTTTGCTGGCTTTGGGGACCTATTCCTCATCCTGGGTTGCGTTGCCCAGACTTAATAAAAGGGGAGGTGCTTAGTCTTACTGAAACTTGATAAGCCATGTTTTTTTTGATGTCCATCAGAGGCTTGACCTTTTCTGAATAGAAATGGAGGAGGAAGGATTGAGGGGGTAAGAGGAGAGGTAGAGAGGAGAACCTGGAAGGAGAGGAGGGAGAGTAAATGCGGTCAGGATGTAAAACAAATAAATAAATAAACAAATAAATGATCTTTTAAAAATGTGTCATTCTTAAGAATAATTACTGGATAAAATTAATACATTATAGGAATAAACACACAACTAAAAGTAAAGAGGGCATACCTTTTTACTACCACATAGAAACTATTAAACCTTTGACTAAATTTCTAACATGGAACACAGGCTTTTTTTCTTCAAAGGGAGTGAACTGGGAACTGGGACTGTCAAGATGTCTCAGTGATTAGAGGAGCCTGTCATCAAGCTTTATGAGCTGAATTCAAAACCCAAGACCCACACTAAAAATGGGAAAACTAACTCCTTCTTATTCTCTCTCTCTCTCTCTCTCTCTCTCTCTCTCTCTCTCTCTCTCTCTCTAACACACACACGCACACACACACTAAGTAAAAATTTAAAACATTTGTAACTTCAGAAAAGTTCATTGACTTTGATAAATCTGAGTGCGCAATAGTGTCACTCAGCAAATTGTCAGAATAGGTTGCTCTCTGGAGTCCCCAGATGCCCTAACAGTTTTAGAGGTTGAGACAGAGAGTTTATCATTTCAATTTCGGCACAAAATCTTGATAGCAACACACACTTTAATTTTGAAAACATAGGTCTCTGATGTGCACATACAATGAGGGCTATAGGGAGAAGCCCACAGAAGAGCCTTTGTGCTGCCTTGCTTCTTTTCTTCTTCCTTTTGATGTCTCTGAGACTGCAGTCGAACGAAGAATCCTATGGGCTTCTTCTCCTGAGAGGGCTGCTCAATTAGGAGAAACAGGAACCTTTGAAAGAGGGACAAAGCTGATGAGCCAGCATAGAAATTAACATTAAAAAATTGCTCTGTGTCAGCTCACAGCACAGCCAACAACAAAAACAGTAATTATCAATGCTATTTCAGAAAGGTGTTGGTCTCAGGGTGGGTGTGCAAAGTCAAGACCAAGAATAAGACTCCTCTGCTTGATTGATATTTTGGGAACAATTCTTCACTCTAATCATCAGCTTAGATATGAAGGAACTTCAATGTTGGAAACAAATTCCAGAAAGAAAATTTCTGTTTAACCAAAATTAAATAAAGGTCAAAAATAAAACCCAGTCCAAAATGCTTAGCTACTGACAAAATTCATCCTGTCTGCTTAGATACATACAAGAAAAACATAGTTAATGCTTCATTCAGGAAGCAGGGAAATTGTATATCACATGACATTTCTCAGTATAAAATTTAACACTTTTATCAAATGAATTCAGAATGATTTACTGAGATCCTCTTGTGAATGCATTGGAGATGATGTCAGGTTTATTAGGATCAGTGAAACAGATATGGTTCTTCTTTCATGTCATTCCTCTCCAGGCTCCATGACCTGCTTCTATTTACTCACTAGCCCATGATATCCAGCTTGTGATGGCATATCACATATTTACAGTGACTCCTAAAGTAACCTTGATTTTGACCCCTCAATTGGATTTCAGATTACGTGTTCAAGTTCTGATGCCATCACCATCAGAACAATTTCTTGGCAATTCAGATTGCTGCCATAATAGTTTTGTTTAAGATTGATTAGGTTATGAGGTGCCTAGGAGGTTCGTAAAGCATCCCTCTGTGTGCTTCCATGAGTTCATTCCCAGAGAAGAGTAACTCGTGAGGATTCTGAGATAAGGAATGGATTTAATTCCTGGATGGATGCAAGGCATGATGGCAGTATTGAGAGACAGTGGAAGGTAAAAAAAGAGTCCTGTTAGATAGATGTCAACAGAGCTCTGTTCCTGGCAGATAGTCTAATCCATTACCCTCACCCTCACTATCTACTTTTCTCTCTACCCTTTTCCTTCGGGATTTGTAAGTAGAGCCCTGGCTGTACACTTGTGCTCCCCTGGTGTTCTGCTCCAGCACATGAGGCTTAGAGTTGATGCAATGAATGCGACAATACTCTATCCTAAGCTTTCTTTTTTCTTCTTCAAGTTTTCTCTACTGTATGTTTTGGCATAAGGCTGAGACAGTCAACTCAGCCATCATCACAAACAGCTCTGTATTCTTTCCCCATCACTCATTCCCTCAAAATCTGTTGTTTGTCTTCTTTGTTGCATAAAATACTAGTTTCATTTTAGTCAAACTTTTTAAACCTTTTAGAATTGTCCTCTCTGTGTGTATCTCTCCTTGTCTTTCTCTCTCTTTCTCTCCTCATCCCCACTCCCTATCCTTCTCCTTTTCTCCTTCCGTTATATCTAATTTGCAAAACATTTCTATTAAGGGTAATTGTGAAACATATTCAAATTTCCCTGACTTCTACCATTGCTCTTGAATAAACCACCACACTTACTGCTCTGGAATATTGCACTCTTTCCCCATCAGTCTCTTAACCTCTGCTGCTGACTTTTGCATTCATTTTGGTTTAAATCTTCTGTATGTAAATGGCAGGTACCGCTAGCCTTGTGCTCAAATGCCCCAGTAATTCCAACCCTCAAAACCCACTGCTTCAAGAAAGCATCCCAAGACTCTTCATAGTTTGCCTCCCCATCTCCAGTCCTATCATATCATCTCCTTTCTGCATACTTCCTTCCACTCCCAGCACAATTTCTTTCCAAGATTTGGTATTTGGTGTTCACTTTAACAGAAGTGCTCTTTCTCACAAATTTCCACATAGCTCTCATTTAGCTTTCTAAATGGTTATTTTATAGAGTAGGCGTCCCCAACCACTCCTTCCACACTCTGCTTCAAAGTATTTTTTTTTGCAGCATTTCTCACACTTATCATCATGTGTCATTACAGCTGGTTCTCAATACTTAATGATTTTATGTGTGTGTACTAGCTGCTAAAATTTATTGTTAAGCCCCAAATCTATAAGCAGCACCTTTCATGGTCCATCGTAGATGTGTGAAGGACTATAATAAACTAAATATCCTAAAAAGTCCACCCCTGCCTGAGATTTGAGAAAAAGCTAATGCCTACCAGTTGCAGCTCTCATGCCACAAACAATGGCCCTTTTTACACTCTATTTAGTGCCGTGTTTTTCCCCTTGTTTTCTTTATTTGAGTCTTTGCTGTTTGAAAAAGCTCCTGAGAATAATGCTAATGTATGGTCTAGATTTCTTAAGTGCAAAAAGCCTGTAAATTATCAAAAAGAGCATAAACATGCATGAAATAAGTTTTGTCCAAGCATGAGTAAACAGTGATTTTAGCCATGTGCTCCATGTTAATAAGTTGATAGCATAAAGTGCTTTGAGCAGAAGCATTGTTTAAAACAAGGTTACTCTGAAATCGTACAAGATCGGGCACATTCAGGGTGGTTTAGCCGTAGATTAACTATCATCATAGAGCCTTCATCGAATAACTGTTGGAACCAGATGCAGAGATCCACTGCCAAGCACCAGTCTGATTTCCAGGAATCCAGTCAAAGAGAGGAAGCAGAGATTATTTGAGCAAGGGATGTCAAAATCATGACTAGGAAATCTACAGACACAGCTGAATCAAGCTCGTGGGATCTCACAAATTCTAGACTGACAGCTGTGGGGTCTGTATGGGACCCATCCAGACCCTCTGCATGTGGGAGACAGTTGTGCAATTTGTCTGTCTGAGGAACCCCTGAAAGTGGGACCAGGAGCTACTCCTGGTGCATGAGATAGCTTTTGGAGCCCGTTCCCTATGATTGAATGCCATACTCAGCCTTGATAGAGAAGAGGTTTGGTCCTGCTTCAACTTAATATGCCAGGTTTTGTTGACTCTCCATGGGAGGCCTAACCCTTTGGGAGGAGTGGATGGGAAAGGGACTATGGAAGAGTCCAGGGGGAGGGGTGGGGGGAATAGGGAGGAAGGGAGAACTATGGTTGGAATGTAAAATAAAATTTAAAAAGAAAGTTTAGGTTTCATTTAAGTATATTGTCATATAAAAGTGCTCTTTTAATAAACAATATACTTACTTATATTACAAAAATCAAGGTTATTAATTAATTTATTTTTAATTCATTTACTTAACATTCCTGCAACAATTGCCCCTTCCTCCTCTCCTCCCGGTCGCTCCCCACACTCTTTCCACCTCCCAATCCACTCCTCCTGTTTTGTTTAAGAAAGGGCAGCTTGATACCTTTTGTTGATACTCAAGTTGCAGGAAGACTAAGCACCTCCCCATGTGTTAAGGCTGGGCAAGGAGTGGAAACTGTTTCTCCCATTAGGAGAACTTCAGTTTATTTCAAAAGACTAGACTTTGTCATGCACAGAATATGGAGAAGTTGCTTATCTTTATTCCTCCTCGTTATATCTGTACTTTAAATGTCTGTGTGTAAACAAGAAGAAAACTGTCTAAAGCTGTCAATGTCTCAGGGAAGGCTTCTCAGTGCTGGAGAAACAGTAATGCACTCACCGTACCAGGATTCTTCTTTTAAGTCACCACTCACCTCTCAAATCATGACATGGAGACTTATCATTAGTTTTGAATGCTCAGTTTTAGCTTAGCTCTTTTCTGGCTAGCTCTTTTAAATTAAATCAACCTGTTTCTCTTCATCTATCCTTTGCCTCGGGGCTTGTTGATTTTCTTTCTCTATGTATTACTTTACTCTTTAACCTGTCTGACAGGCCATACTTGCCTGGCTTCCTATCCTGGGCATCTTCCTCATTCTTGCCTCCTTCTTATCTCATTCTTCCTCTTCTCTCTAACCAATCCTAGATTTCTTCTAATATTTATTGTTTCTGCTTGGAATCCTTGCCTATCCTTTTATCTGCCTACGTAATCATGTACCTTAGGTAGGGAAGATGAAATAGATGCAACATAACTTTTCATAATTAAACAAATGCAAAATAAAAGTAACACACCTTTAAACAATTTAAGTAATATTCTGCAGCATAAACAAATGTAAGATATCTTTGACTAGTTAAGGTAATATTCTACAACAACGTACACCGTAAATCAGAGACTGTATTTTCTCATTCATAGTCCCTCCCCCCCATATACTGATTAGTTCCTATAGATCTTATATGGACCAATTCCACTATAGCATCTTTAAAGGTGGCTGTGCTCTGCTCTTTTCCATTGCTAAGGAAGATACAGAAAGGGCAAGAGCTGAATTCTGTAACATATTTGACAAGTGGTGTGTGTAAAACTTGTATGATGAATATGAAGTTTTAAAGTCTCTCTGGTCTTTTTTGTCTTTGAAATCATCATTAACTTCATGGAGGATGATATAGTCAAACATTTTCTTAGAAATCAGAATCATCTACACACATGGAGATGAGAGGTCTAGCAAAAGCATGCTCTCATAAACTAATCTGCTCAGGTAATGGAGAGTCTGTGTGGCCAGATTTTTGTAAAAGTGTCTTTGGGAGAGGTTTAGGCAAAGAATCTAATATACATGTTGCTGGCTGTGGGTAACTGTGATAATTAATAATATGTTATAATATTGGAAAAACAAATAATGTAAATTGACCATAACAGTGTTTGACACTTGGTATGTTACAGAACAGATGGGAAAGAATAACCTGCAAAGATCCATTTGGGAATTCTCTGGACATAATAAGAACATATGTAAATGAATACACTATGTTATCCACTTAATGAATGTACAGACACCGAAGGTGACCAGAAGATAAGAGAATGCGGACAGATGTACTACCCCTGTAAAGAGGGAGAACATTGCATGAATGAAATAAGGCAGACACATTTTATCTTTACCCAAAGTTTGTTGATCTCATGGTCAAAAAAGTAATGGAAGATGGCAGATAGGCACGCTTGCTTTTGGGCATGCTGTTTAACATAATAGCATGTCAAGTTCAATTGGGTGTCTGAAATAAGAATGGCTTAGTTAGGCACATTTTTTCAGCATACTGTTTAACATTATAAAATGCCAAGTTCAATTCATTGTCTGAAATAAGAATGGATCAGTTGCTTTGATTAGTCCTTTATTAGGATTTTGCACAAAACATCAATAGTATCAAACAGAAAGTAAACATTAAAGGTTCATTAAATGCAGGAATTTACCCTTATGGTGATCTGTCCATTTAGTAACTAAAACATCTTACCCAGGTCTGGAATCAGAATAGTAAGGGTTGGAATATGAAGAATATCAGACCTGTGAGCTATATTTTGAAGTGAAAGCATATAAGAATTTGTAAATTATTATTTGCCTAAAGAGTTAATATTTATACTTATATATTAAGAAAATAATTTCTGGGTTAATATACATACATGTTACACTTGTATGCTAGATAATTTTACTTTAAATACATGGTGGTTGGGTTTTTTGTTTATTTATTGTTTAGAGACAAGGTCTTACCATCTTACCATCTATCCTTTTTTTTTTTTTTTGGTTTTTCGAGACAGGGTTTCTCTGTGGCTTTGGAGCCTGTCCTGGAATTACCATCTATCCTTAACCAACTTGTAACTCACTGTACGGAAGAGACTGACCATAAACTCACAGATCTACATAGCTTTGACTCTCCGATGCTTAGATTAAAGGCATGCACCACTACACCTGTCTCTTTGTTGTTTAACAAATGAGAATATGATGCATGAATAAATTAAAAGCTTGTTGACATTTAGAATTTTCAACATATTTGGACTGTAAATACATCATGTCAGATTCCCATATATGAAAGAGTGTGTTTAATGTATACTATAGAGAAAGAATGAAAAATTCATTAGTCACCTATGTAAAATATGCATGTGAAGAGAGTGTACCCTCTATACCATTTTGTTACATCTCTATAGGTTTTTGGTCAAATGGAATGATTTATTACCTACTATTAAATTGCCAGCTCACATGCTCACACACATGTGCTTTTAAGTCAGTTTATTTGGAAGGATTTATTACCTGGTTGTGGAATACCACATGTGAAGTGGTGTCCTTGTTCCTTCATGCCTTTGCTTGCAAAAAAGACATTAAGTACACAACTATTGATTTTCTTATTTCACAAATGTTCCTTAAGCTCTTAACTTGACCTTCTGCAGTGCAGGACAACTGTTTTCCATGTGTCAATGATAATGTGCATTTTCAAAATGTTTTGCTCAGGTTGAATCTTTTTTCTATCATTTTATTAGAACTTAAATGTGTGCTAAAAGCTGAAAGGAGATTCAGCAAATGAGTTTCCTATTGCTAGACCAAATTGTCTGTGGATTTCTGCATTTTTTTTTAGTATGTGTAAACCCAATAGCCTTAAATAATTTTATCTTTTTGGTTTTAATTAACTATCATGCCTATCTATCTATCTTTCTATATATTATCTATCTATCTATCTGTCATAACTTTCTCCATATATATATATATTACCTTTCTATTTATACATCTACATAGAGAAAATATAAGATATAGATATCTATCTATCTATACAAGAGACAGGAAGAAAGAAACGTACAAGTATGCTATTAGTAAGAATAATGAAAATGGACATATAAGAAAACATATATTTTATCTCTTCTCCCATATCAAAAGTAAATTTAATTTTTGTGTAGCTTTCTCCTCTATGCTTTACTATGTGTACATACACACACACTTTTTTTTATAGAAAACCTGGTTTGTATAGGTGGAAATTGATATGAATTATACTGTACTCACATTTTGCATATAAAACATTGTTATCAAGATGAAGAATAAAACTCCTTTTATTGCTTAAAAAAGAATTTTCAAATTTTCATATCACAAATAATTCCCCATTGTTTTTCTTTACAGCCATACCTACTCCTTACCCCAATTTCTAGCTACCACTGATCCAAAAGGTACTGTAGCCTTTAAAACTGTCATCTATATTCAATATGAAAAGTGTAGCCTTGCCCAATACTGTTGAAACTTACACTAGTTACTCCATGTATTAATAATCTTTTCCTTCCCCTTCACTGAAGAGTATTCCTGATTTTGGTATATTACTATTGTGGATCCATTCATTTACTGAGGTTTTATTGGTTTATTTCCATTTTACAGTTTGTGCCTGTTTTGAATAGGACTACTATTAATATTTATTTAGATGTCTTTGTGCAAATTTGAGTTTTCAGTCTTAAAAGCTGACTGCCTAGGATTTTGACTACAGGGGATTCAGGGAAAATGTTTAAATGGATTAAAAAAAAAACCCTAGAAAACAGTTTTCCTAAGGGTCTGATTTCTACAGCAATACATGACAATTCAACTTGCTTTGGACATTTCAAGCTTTTGGTTTTGTAATTTTTGGCCATTCTAGTACACTTATGATCATATGGTTAGCGTGCAGAGAAACAGTCTGTGGGCTGGAAGTACAGAGAATGAAAAAATAATTGTAAAGAGATCTTTCCACTGGAGTTCCAACCATTAAGGTTACCTAATAGCTCTAAGTAGACAAAATGAACCGGAAACCAATCATTTCCTTTGGTTCAGAAATGCCCCTTACCTACAAAGCATGTTCACTAATCTCTGTCTTTGGCCAAGGAATCTTGAATACTTAAACCTGTATGCATATTTTTGTACCTCAAACACCTAATGATAACAAAGTAGATTTTCTGTAAAAAGGGAATATGAAGAAATCTCTACACCATCCCAGGAGAAGGAAGTCCCCATGCTCCTCCTATGGTGGACAAAGGGAGGAAAAGCAGAGAAAGAAAATATGTGCACTTGGGTCCCATAGGAGAGAAGGCTTTTACTGCTACACCCTATCAACTCTTGCTAATGAATTTTTGCTTTATCACCTGATACAATGAGGTTTAGCTGCTTGCTATATAACCTTGCCGACTTGCATTTTTCTTTCTTAAAAATAGAGGATCTAAGACTACCACTGCAGCCAGAAACATAAAAATTTTACTGTGTCTTAAATTTTATTCCCCAATGACTATGTCTATTGAGCATTCTTTCTTCTGTTCATTTGCAATTGATGTAGTGATTATACACATATTTTTGTTGGTTAACTAGATTTCTTTTTTTTTCATTGCTTTCAGTGATCTGTAAACTTATTATTTATTTATAATTGATGTTAATTGTCATCTTCCTCCCACAATTGCATCTATTTTACAAAGCTCAATGGCTTGGATGAGTCTCTAGTCAACAAGTATTGAAGGCTTAGACTCTAGATCAGTACTACTAGAAAAACGTGGATCTCTAAGATAGGTAATAGCGGAGTGACTGAGACAGGGAAGGAAGACCCTAGCCTTCCTTTTATTCTTTTGTTTCTTTACACATACCACAAGTATTATGTTTCAGTAATCACGGCTTATACATATGCTCCTTCCAAAGACTTAATCTGATGCAAACTAACATAAAGGGGAATGTTTGAACTCCAATGAAGTATAATTTATTAATAATTAGTTCAATATAGTATTTTTGGAGTTATTAGAAGATATTATTTATCTAAATTTTAAAAATAGAAAAAAATAAGGGAGAAATAGATAAATTTACAATCATGGCTCGAGATCAGTGCTTCCTTCCAATATTTAACACAACTTACAATAAATAGATAATCAGTAAGAATGTGGAGGTGCTTAGAAACATGAACCCAATTTATTTAATTGATATTTCTAGAGCATGCCAACCAGAAGTCAAACATATATTCTTTCTAAGACTGTAACAAATATTAACCAAGATAAGTCAAGTAATCCAAGTTTTGTAATCAATAAATTCTTGTGTAATAACCAACATAAACCACGCCATGCAATAAGCTTTAATAATTAAAAAATGAACAGTTTTCAAATCATGCAAAATGTAATGGCAATAGAAACATTATAGATTTCAACATTAAAAGCTGGAAAATCATGAAACAATTTGAAATTAAGAAATATGGGTCAATATGGAAGTATCAAGAATAGTTAGAAAATATGTCAACTTAAAAGCTTGATTGAATTCACAGCATGTAGAATTTTGTGAAATATTGCTTAAAATGTGCAGAGGAGGAATTTATAGCAATAAAGCTTATGTTTATAGCAATAATGCTTAAATCAAGATTGTTTTGAATTTATGCTGATGTTAATGGAGCCATTCTAGCTATCTGCTTATTTTATAATTTACAATTTACTTTTCCCCTTATTATTTATTCAATGATGTATTTCAAGCTCTACTTTAGCTATTCAGAGATATTATCAATTTATTAGTGCAAGAAAATTTTGACTTCCTTAGAAAATTAGTAGTGATTTTGCTGTTGCCTCCCATCTCTTGATACTATGCTTTAATTATATTGAATATGAGTTAGAAAATATCATTTTACTACTATTTCTGTTAAGAATTTATTTCTTGATAAGAAGATGGTAAGTTAGTAAATGTTCTTCTATAAATACTGGAAAGAGTATTTCCTTTTATATCAAAAGGCATATATTTACCAGAGATGGATGATTGCCTACTTTTTAGATTTTTAGAATATACTTTTTGAATGTATCATAGTCCCTTAAAATATTTATTTATTATATATATGTATCTGTATTTCCTGTTTATTTATACACATGGCATATGTGTAGGTGTCTGTGGAGGCCAATAAAGAGCTGCAGAACTAGAATTATAGATGGTTGTGAGCTGCCTTATATGGGTGCTAGGAACAAAACCAGTGTCTTGTACAAGAGCAGTGAATGTTCTTAACTGATAAGCTGTGACTCCATCACTGGCTCATGGCTTCTTACACTGAGGATACTGCATTCATCCTACAAAAAGAACAGTTCTAACTAAATTAGAAGTAAACATGCCATCTCTCAATTTCTAGATAGGTACCAGACATTATTTTTCTTTCTTTCTTTTTTTTTTTTTTTTTTTTTTGGTTTTTGGAGACAGGGTTTCTCTGTGGTTTTGGAGCCTGTCCTGGAACTAGCTCTTGTAGACCAGGCTGGTCTCGAACTCACAGAGATCCGCCTGCCTCTGCCTCCCAAGTGCTGGGATTAAAGGCATGCGCCACCACTGCCCAGACATTATTGGCATGTTTTCTTCTGTATTTCAACTCTGAGGTTTAGAGTGTGAATATGAATGCTGGAATTTGTTTCTTGTATCATAAGAATGCATGCCACCACCTTTCATTATCTGGAGTCAAAACCCAAGGAAGAGTTTAAAATGAACTATACTTGTATATTCAATGTCTGGATTTTAATATATACAAGTATATCTATCTACACTTTCTTGGCTAGGTTTATTATCAACTTGACACATGCTAGAGTTACCAGGAAAGAGGTACCTTCAATTGAAGAACTGTCTTGATCATACTGGCCTATAATCATATCTTTGGGGCCATTGTTTTAACTGCTAGTTGATATAGAAGGCCCCATCCAACTGTGGATGATATTATCCTTAGGCAGTTTGTTCTGGGCTGTATCAGAACACTAAATGAACATGTGTCCAGATATAGCAACATTTCTTCATGGTTTCTGTTTAAGTTCCCACTTCAGTTCCTGCCTTAATTTTCCTCAGTGGTTGAGATCTGGAAATGAGAGAAAAAACTTTCTTCTTTTTTATTTCTTTTGGTCAGAGTGTTTTATCATAGAAGCAAAAAGGCAAACAAACAATACACACACACAAACAAATGACACACACATATTTTGTTTTTTTTCAAATTATATTTTTACATTTTTAATAAGCTAATATGTCATGGTTGTATTCATCACTACTATTTATAACTGAGTTTGTATTTGTATTTTTGGTTGGACATGAGTAGAACTATTGCCTATAGCAGATGTTTTTGGTCTTCCAGCCTGTAAATCGTAACACAGAATCTTGTTATTAATTATGAAAGCACAGCCGTAACTTAGGCTTTTTTCTAACTAACTCTTACAAGTTAATACACCAATTTCTATTAACATACATGCTTCCATGTGGCTCATGACTCTTATCTCTCCTCTTACATGTCCTGATTCCTCTACATCTGACTGGCAACCTCACTTTTCTCCTTCCCCAAGATCTCTCTATCCCAAAAAGACCCACCTATGCTCTTCCTGCTTGGGTATTGGCCATTCTGCTATTTACTAAATGAATCATGGTGACATATCTTCACACAGTACAAAGAAATATTCTGAAACATTTCCTCCTTTTTCTCTAAATAAAAAGAAAATATTTTTAACTTCAATAGGGTAAAACTATATACAATAAGAACATTCTCAAGTGAAAAATGCATTAACAATGTCTGGTAGACATGTATTTGGCAAACTTTCAGAAAGTACTGTATTAATATCATATTTTAGGGAGTCCAAAGTTTTATATCTAAACCATTTTTATCATAGCTTGTATTACCAGCCTGAAAATACCTTTTCAGAACTTAAAACATTTTCTCAGATAGATAACTTAAGTTTTTATATTTTTCAAACTTATACATTCTACAACCCTTTTGTAAATTATTTTTAACTAAATTTGGTAACAAAGAAAACTGTAACTATGACTATCTTGTCTTCAACTCCATCAGAGACTCAGGAAAGATAGATATTACTTGAGTAAATAGGAGGTAAAGAGCAGATAACTTCAAAAATTAAGAAACAACAGAGACTTTTGGTTACCTGAAGAGTCAGCCAAATGTCCCTATGCAATATTGGGGCATCATTTTTCAGCTTATAGGCCTATAATATTCAATAGACTTTTATGTAAAGCAGGAATTTCTGATGGACTTCTCTACCCTGTCTTGGCAAAGTTTAGCAATCACCTTTTTGTGTGTCTTGTTTGTCCAGTTTGGACAGCATAGTCACTGGATGAGGCAAGGGCAATTTCCTTCTCTAAAAGCTAACTTTGCCATAAAGAAAAAAGCTCCACATGGAGGTGCTGGGAGCCGATTCGAGTGGCCACCATTACAAGATGGCGCTTGGCCCCGGCCTCGCTTGCTGGACAGCTCCATATTAGGCAATGCAGTGGAACCGTGCCTCTCGTATGTGCAGTGACGATGATGTGCTTAGGGCCGATCCCGTGGCCAGGAGCATCGGCAGGCGCGCATCGGCCAATCCAGGCATGACTCGTTCCCTTACCCCTATATAAGCAGCTGCCGTTTGGTGCTCATGGCCCCTCGCTTCCGTTCTCCCTTCAACCAAGAGGCCCCAATAAAGCGTGATTTGGGAAGAATCCTCGTCTGGTGGTCATCTTTTCCTGCTGGTCAGGGAGTTCACCGCATGGAGGTTCTTCAATGTCCATTATCCTTTTACAAAAGCAAATGTTTTTGTGGTCATGAAAAACCTTATGTCATTAAAACATTTTAAATATCATATTTTTTAGATTTTTTAAGTGTTTGAAGATCAACTATCTATATAAAATATATCTCTGTATGACCTTGAAAATATACCTAACTTGTATTTTATTAATATCTTGAATAGCTTTCAAGAACTAAAACTTTACATTACATTTTAAAAATGAGAAACATAGCTATAATACCTTAAACAAAAGTAGAGACATATATACAATATTACAAAAAAACTTAAAACTTTTACCTAAGCACAAAAATCCATACCAATATAAAATATTTGATTCTCATAGTTGTTCAAAATTAAGCTCAACAATCCATCCTTTCTATCCAATCATTTTTATACTAGATCCTCTTTTTTACCCTTCAGAAAGAGGTTGCTGAATTTAATCTCCTTTGTTTAGTTTTCTCCCTGCCCTGACCATGGACAACTTGTGACTAATTCCCTAAATGATTAATAATCCATCCAACATAAAAAAACCACCCACATCTTGGAATGTGGATGTTGTGTTCTCTAGGTGGCTTCCTGTTGTCTGGGGACAATTTCCATTCTTTGGAGGACCCTAAGAAAATTATCATAATGGTCAAGTCCTGGGAGAACTAGTTTTAACATTTGTTGTCCACTCTCTATACAATGGGAAAGCACAAGACTTATCTGCATTCTTGGCCAGAATAGTCTGTGAGTTGGACCATCTCAGTGAGTAGTTTTGAAGGTGACTTGGATGTAGAATTCTGAGGAAACTGTAACAGAGATACTCTGAGAGTCTGGATTATCTGGGCCACTAATTTTCATTTAAGTCTATTCTTGTTCTGAAAACACATAAATGTTCAAAGGTAACATACATTTGTATTAATACAAGTATAGACTGTGTGTTGTATACAAGCCAGGTCAATGATTATTTTGTTTGAGCAGGTAAAATATATATCATCTGTCTTATATTTTTTAAGTTTATTTCTTTTTGTCTGTAGCCAAGATTCTCAGGGAGGTCTCCCATAATCAAACTTGAAGTCTAATATACTTGAATGAATCCATAGTCTTTTGTTTTCTGTGAAAACAAAAACATAACGTCTTCCCCAAAATAATACATTTTCTGACTTCCATTTTAAAGTTAAGGCATTCCTAAGGTACCTAGGTTGATTTAAATAAAGAAGTGCCTTTTACGATTCCATGGCTTTTAGCTACCTGTCATTCATTCATCAGTAATCCAAAAATTCAAAGTCAACAAGACATATGATCCAGACTCTACGTGTGCTTTTAATCTTTACATGGATTGTCCTTTAATATTAATTTATTCTCTTTAAAGATTTTATCTTACTGTTATTTATTAACTATATATATTTTTAAAACTTCATTTATTTATTTATTTATTAAAGATTTTTGCCTCCTCCCCGCCACCACCTCCCATTTCCCTCCCCCTCCCCCAATCAAGTCCCCCTCCCTCATCAGCCCGAAGAGCAGTCAGGGTTCCCTGCCCTGTGGGAAGTCCGAGGACCTCCCACCTCCTTCCAGGTCTAGTAAGGTGAGCAATATTTTTTATGCCTGTATATATCCATTCTTCTTTTTTTCACTTTGAGGAAGGCCCTCCCCCCTTTATTTAGGCTAGGCAAGGTATCCCTCCAAAAAGAATGGGCTTCAAAAAGCCAGTTCAAACACTATGGATAAATCCTGGTATCACCACCAGTGGTCCCACAGACTGTCCAAGCCACTTTTTTAAACCTATGCACAGTTTTTGTTCACAGTGTAACCCATTTAGAGTGTTTTTCCTATCTGTATCTGGCTTTACTGTGTACCTGCAGTGTTCTCTGACTGCCTGAGACAAATCTTAAACTACCATGACAGCTGTCTCATAGCTCAGCTTAGTGAATAGTGCCGACAGATGGCTCCAGCCTGCAGTAGTCTCTGTATGCTATCCTATTCAAGAGAGTTCTCTTGCCAGAAGGTGTGTTTGACTCCATGTTTTGAACATTTTTTTTAGCTTTCTTGGGCCTTATGTGGATATATATGACACCACATAAGTGCCATGTGTAGCAGGCTTCCTTGGACTGCCAGCTCCAAATCATGACACAGAGACTTCTTAGTTTTGAAAGATCATCATTATCTTAGACTTGATTCTAGCTAGTTCCTGTAACTTAATTCACTCATTTCTATTAATGTACCTGCTGTCACATGGCTCATGGCTTCGACTTCTCCTCTTGTATGCTGTTCTTTCTGTGCTTCTGGGTGGTGATTCCACTTTTCCTCTTCCCGAGACATCTGTGTGCCCAGAAGTCCCACCTAACATTCTCCTGTTTAGCTATTGAACATTTAGCTCTTTATTAAATCAATCACAGTGATACATCTACACACAGTGTAAAGGAATATTCCACAACAGTTGCCTATTTTTCTTAGCTGTTTCTGAGTTGTCATTCTATCTTCTCCATTACAGTATACGCCTCCTCATAGATCAAAGTATTTCTGTTCCACTTTAGGTCTCCCATTTCTTCATCTCCTACATAAACTGCTTAAAAAGACCTGTTCCTTCGTACCAGTGGCATTGCTGAATATTATCATCTTGTTTTGCTTGATATTCTTTAATAGTTTGAGAATGATTTTGCAGACATTCTCTGAGCATCAGAAGGGTTTGTTCAGAGGAAATGTCTTGACTTTGAAGACTGTGAGATGCCTTTTTATGTCATGGTTCACCATATGAACTGTGATAAATCATGGGGAGAGCTTAGAAAAGTTTGTAGCTACCATGTCTTAAAGATCTATAGGAATAGGTTTTGATGAGCTGTTTTATAACTTCAGAGTAAAACATAAGCAATTTTTGGCCTATGAATATTTTAGTTTTTCTGTCAGGCAATGTTGACCTTAACCTGAGGCTTTCACTTTTCCTAACTCATCACTTTTAAAGTTTTATGAGAGTTTTCTTCATTTGTAGTCAATAGCTAATAAAATCTATGTGGTAGGAATTAGACTTGTGTCAGTAGTTAATGGGGGCATATATATCTAAATAGATAAATTATAAGTTTTTAATGTTTAAATTAAATCACTCTGTATCAGTGTTAGACGATATTATTGAAAAATCATCTTTCCAACTTTTATGAAATCTATTTGTTTCTAGATGGAAGACCATGACTGGAAAAAAAAAAAACGAGAGCAATCTTCGGGAAAAATCATCGTGTAGATTCTAGTTTAAATTTGTTATTTTTTTCTGAACACAAATGAATAAAAAGCAGAGAAGCTGCTTATTTACATATTATTGGCTGCATCTCTTCTTCCAAATGTCAGTAATAGTCTCTATGGTCACCCATAACAAATGATCCAAACCCTCTCAAAAGTTAGAATGACAAAACTAGATTAATGTAGAAGCAGAACTGCTCCCTCTTGGCAGATGCTTCAGGTGCCCTCTTGATGCAGGTATCTTTGGTGTTTTCTAGGGGTAATACTGATATAGTTAAAATCTATCACCATTCATATGGTTTTTCCATCCTGGATATCTGTTTTAACTCTAAGTCTGCTCTTTTCCTATACAGACAACCCTGTCAGAATCATTTCAAGAACCTGAAGCTACTAATACCTGCAAACATTCTTTTTCTGAACAAAACATTCTCACGGATTTTGGACTTAGGCATATCATTTTCAGGGATACTATTCATCTCACTAAAATATCCATTATACGTTCAGCTGAATGTTACTTATGTACATGTTTAGAAACTGTTATCTAGGCACTAGGATACAAATAACATACCTTCAGTATAATTATGGAGAAAAGTTGTACAATGAAACACACAGCAGGCTGGAGGTACTCTCTGATCACAGATAGCATACTGGGTGCTACCAATCCATATGTATCCTGCTTTAGAATATTGCTTTTTCTCAACATACAGTGTAAATAGGAATTATATTTCACACAAAGAAATTGCTTTACACCAAATCATTATTTTCACTCTAGGATTTCAATTTAACATAATGCTTTCAAAAATGTCTGTTGATTAAAAACAGGTAAGTATACATTTGGGACAAATAAGCGTGGAAGTTTTGAATGTTCTACCATCTAAGGTGTTAATGGATTTTGTTGAAAAACTTACTGAACCACTGCTGAAGGTTATTTATGAAAATTTACAGAGAACTGGGAAATGACAGGATTCAGTGTTAACAGTGTATCAATTTTCCAAAATAGAAGGAGCTGTTATCAAGGCAATTATGGTTCAGTGAATGTAACTTAAATCTTTCAGTAATGGGACACACTATTAAAAAGAAAAACCCATAAAACCTCTTAAAGGTAACTGAATCATGAACAATAAATAGGATTGATTCATAAAGAAAAACTTCTGGCAGATGGGATTTAATCACTTTTTGATAGGATTACCAAATTAATAGACTATGGAAAAAAGCAATTGTAATATGTTTTTACTTTATTATGTACAAAGGTCCCTAGTGAAATTTATATCTGTTCAAATATCCTGGAAAAATGAGTAGTCATGTAGTTTGAAAATGATGAAGATCTCATAGAGAACAGAACACTTTTATTTTTATGTGAGGAAGAATAAGCTATTCTGACATATTTGGGTTAAAAATACAGCTGTATTTTAAAAAATCACTTATAGTCTCAATGAGGCAATGCAACACAAATGAAAAAAAAAAAACAGAAACAGAAATTGGGGTTCAACCCAAAAGCCAGAAAATCAAAGCACACAAGCCACTAAAGAAGTTTTAACCTCTACCAAGACTGGGCATTCACAGACTAAGGAAGGCTAAGCCTCTCTCTCCTCCCATTTTATATTCCCTCTAGTGCTGGGATTAAAGGCATGACTACCTAGTACTTGGATTAAAGGTGAGCCACCACCACCTGGATTTGTTTCTGCATTGATCTTGTGAGGCCCAGGGTAGCCTTGAGCTCACAGAGATCCATCTGCCTCTGCCTCCCAAATCCTGGGATTAACGGTGTGTGTCACCATTACCTCATCTGTAGAGGCTTTAGCTTTGCCTCATTCCTTCAGGCAAGGTTGATGTATTAAAATACAAATACTATACCACTCTAGGGCAATTTGATTGTGAAAAACTTTTATCAGATTTTAAGAGGGAACAATCTAACACATGAATGCATGCCATTGGGAGTAGCACAAGATGGCCATGGCCCCTCACATCTCTCCTTTTCTAAAAAGTAAGAAGGTGATGGATTTTGAAAATAAAGATATTGAGTAGCTAAAATTAAATCAAAGAATTTTGTCTTGGACTTTTATTTAGATCTAGACCTTCAATTTTTGTCTAAAGAGCAATCTGCTTTGTTATTTGGCCTTATTTTAATAAAAGAAAAACTTTATAGAAATGTTTTTGAGGTTGGAGGTATTTGATGTATATTTTATCCACAAGAGAGAAAAAGGTTTGCTTTTTAAATGGATATGTGTTGTTCTGATGAAGATTCAAAAATGTAATTAGAGTAAGTCTTGATGATTCCTATCAGGAATTATATCAATCTATTGTATGCAAGAGGTCCCAATTGGCATGTTCTCTAAAATGTACTCAAAAGTGTTATATAACTACAAAATACATAGTATTTAAAAGAAAGATAAAAAGTAAACATATTGTTTTCTTAAAGTCAAAAAAGAAGTAAATGACAGGTTAGTGTTTTAAATCCAAAGCCAATATCCCTACATGCATTTCTTCATTTGGATTAGAGCTAGCATTTGAAGATTAGATAATATAGAAAAAGGACAAGAAACAACCACAGTAAATTTAAGCTTCATTTAACTTGACTGTTGGTATCAACTACCTGCTGGAGCAATAATTTTAAAATGATGGTAAGAGAATCTAATGCTCAATATCATTTCTTATCTTCATTTTATAATATGGCCTTGTAGTATGAAGAATTTTAACATGATTTATTCTTGACCTCCTGTTAACTACCATGAATACATAAACAGGGCCTTGGCAGATACAATTAACATAATTGTTTACTTAATTTTCAAATTGAAAGAAGAATCTATGTTATATACATAGGCCTAAAACAATTATGTGATCTCCCACAAGATTTTTCTTTGGAGGCCCAAGTCAGAGATTTCTAGACTGTGCATTCAATATAATGTTATTTGCACAGAAATGGAAGGAACTCCCATCATGCAACTGCAGGAAAGTGAATATTTGTAATAACCTGAATAAGAATGCAAGTCTCCGCTAGAGCCCTCAGTTATAGGCTTAGAGTTTGAAAGGCCCTGCACAGAGCAGCTAGTTCTACTTAGAGGTCTGGTTCATAGATATGTGAGAGGGAAAGTAAGTTTTTTCTGAACCAGTAAACTCATGGATATGTTACTGTAGCAATGAAATCACAGCAACAACATCAATAATGATTTTGATAATATAAGCTTCGCCATTTTGACAAACACACTTTTGAATTTATAATTTTCTTTTCCTTCTGCTTGTGAAACATCCCCTAATACATGCTGACGATCGGAAAGCCAGTGTTGCTAGAGTGAACTTTTTCTGTTTTGCACACTATTTTATAAAATGGAAACAGAGATATAGCTTTTCTGAGTCTCCAGTAGCATTTAGGAATTAGAGATGAAGACAAACTCTGATTGGAATACATTTTAAATTCAATTTCACAACAGTATTTAAGCTCCTCCTGAGGTTGAAGAAATTAATCTTGGTCTTTAGTGTGTTCATTCTAAACCTGTAACCTAAACAAAACTGTTGGTATAAACATATTTTTTCATATGGAAATACAGTAACAGAACAAACAAAATAAAAGTGATATTTGAAGCTGAAAGTAGAAACTTGATGTGGGACGTCCATCTGTATATGCGTTGCTTTGATGCCTAAGCTGTTGGCCAAAACAGTTTTATTCATTAACCAATAAAAGCAACACATATACAGAATTACATTCCACATCAGAAACTTAGTGTAGAAAAAGTCTAATGTGAAAAACAATAGAAACTAAAGTGAAATTGACTTTCTTTAAGATGTAAGCTAAAAGAAATATGGTATGGGATCGCATAAATTAACATGGAAGATTCTAACTACCAGTGAGAAAAATTCACCATCAGAACTGAACTTACTCTCCCCTTCTGACCTTCCTTATTTATTAAATAATACTACTTATAACTTATTGTATTCAATATGTTTATTATAGATCTTTAGGATGATATAGGTATATCAAAACAGTCACCATTTTCATTCATTGACTCACATATTTATATCTGTTTCTGAAAATGAATTTAAAATATATCTTAGCAAATCTAGATAATTGCACCAAGTTAAATAATCCCACCTCCTTTCTAACTATTTTTTTTTTTTAATCAACTGCTCAATAACTTCCAACAGTAATGCAGCCCTAGTCTCTGGTGCTCACTGTTCTACTCTCTGTTACTACAGTACTAACTGATTAAGATTCTCAAGCTGGGCAGTAGTGGCACATGCTTTTCATCCCAGCCCTTGGGAGGCAGAGACAGGTGGATCTCTGTGAGTACAAGGCCAGCCTGGTCTGCAAAGTGAGTTCCAGGACAGCTAGGCCTGTTACAAAGAGAAATCCTGTTTCAAACAAACAAACAAACAAACAATCCAAAAAGGGATTTTCTGTGTGATTGTAGTCTCTTAATATTTGCCTTTTTGTGTTACATCCAGTTTAGTAGGCAGTGTATCGTACATCTCAGCATGTGATCGACTGATAATGCTCTTAGTATTTAAAGAACTGATTTGTTGACAGAGGTTTCTTTCTTACCAGACCCCATAGTTATTCAGTCCCAAAGAAATACACAGAGATCTACATTAATCATAAACTGGTTGGTTTATTAGCTCAGGCTTCTTATTAATTAATTTCTTACATCTTAAGCTATAATTCTTGTCTGTGTTAGTCGTGTGGCTTGGTAACTTTCATCAGTGAGGCATTCTCATCTGTATCCTCTACGTCTGGGTGATAACTGCACACTGAATCTTTTTTCATCCCAGAATTCTCCTGTTTTCATTGCCCCGCCTCTACTTCCTTCCTGGTCACCACCTATACTTCCTGCCTGGCTACTAGCCAATCAGCATTTCATTAATAAGAAATAATTTATTTCATTAACAAGAAATAAATCTTTACAGGGTAAAACCATTGTCCCACAGCACTGGTTCGTAAACTTATGTGCTTACACACCTTCCTGGAATATTGATGAAGCTTGGTTTATAATGTTCACATACTCAATGTGTCCAAGAAGACTAAAATGAATAGATGAATAAACAAACTTAGGTCCATACAATGCAGTATTATTCAGTGATAAAAAAAAAAAAGAAAAAAATCTTAGATTTTTTTCATGGTAGCAAGCAGTAGGAGAAATCCACCTGTTTTGGGGCTCCACTTATGAATCACAAACAAAAAGGAGTAATAACGTGGATACAGAAAAGTTACCAGAAGTTGCCAGAAATTGAGGGAGTGAGGGAAACTGAAGAGGTAAAACAGAATGTTGTTCAGTTGGTTCTGATATTTTGTCATCTGTGATTGCGGCTATATCACAGCTTGCAATTTTTAAACCTATTAAAGTGTATAGCAGGAAGAATGAAACTTAATGAATGCAAACTTGAAAACAAGCATTTCTGAAGTTGTGAAAGGCCCATGCTGAACTGCATATGTGACGAAAAGTATAAGTACATTAATATATCTGTATCAGCCACTGAGGAGGTTGAGGGAAATGCTGACATAAGTAACTTTTTAAATGAGTGGAGTATGGAAAAATCACAGTAAAATAAACTGTGATTACATAGTAAATTCAGTTGATAAGGCTGCTTACACTAGGAATATGGGTTTATAAATCTGATGCCATACTGTACATAGCCACTACAGTTAACCAATAAAATAAATAAATGATAGACTATGTGAATGAGGGTTTTCACTGCTGCAATGACATTTTAAGATAAGCAAGGGAAGGTAGTGAGAATGATTCTTGTGGTAAGAAATTAAAATCAAAATATGAACTTACACTTAGTTTAATTTAGATGTTATAATAAATTCATCTAAGACATAAGAACAACATGATTTAATATACTTATAGAAGGTCAGCCTGGGTAAATAGCTACTGGCCTGGTAGTTATGAGCATATCCATTGCATAGATCTTGGTTTCTTTTTATTTCTTGTTTTTTTCTTTGAACTCTTGAAGCCAACATAACTAGTATTAGCATCAGTCCTTATTGCATTTTCACACATTCCTGTCATTTCTAATGCTAATCTCCAAAAACTGAATCAGGATGCTTGTGGAAAATGACTGAGTTTAGGAGTATATGAGAAAATTTGAATGAAAAATGTTAAGGAATATTATTTTAAGGAGTGTTACATAACCCTGTGAAGCTGTATTACTGCACCTGTCTAAAACACCTGGTGGTCTAATAAAGAGCTGTGTGGTCAATAGAGAGACAGGGGAGAAGAATAGGTGGGGCTGGCAGGAAGAAAGGACATATATGAGTAGCAGTCTGGGAGAAAAAAGGATCTGGGAATGAAAGAGAAAAGAGGACGACTTCCGGGGCCAACCACCCAGCCATCCAGTTACATGTCCAGACATGGAGAAAGAAGGAAATAAAAGAGGAATAGTGAAAGATAAAAACCCTGAGTCTAAAGATATCCAAAGATAGATGGATTATTTAAGTTAAAAAAAGTAGGCAAGAAACAAGCCAGGCTAAGGCCAGGCATTCCTATCTAAGAATAAGCCTCTGTGTGTGATTTATTTGGTAACTGGATGGTGGGCCCCTCAAAAAGCAAAGAGGGTAAAACATCAAACAACAGGCAAATATTAGAGTCAGTTAGTGATCAAAATTTAATCAAAATACAGTGACCAGTGTTTGTGGAAGAGACACAAACATTAACAAAAAGTGCTTCCCAGAGCTACCACTGGTACACTTTGAGCAACAAAAGGGAATAGTTTCGGAGCATAACAATCAAAAGAATACATTAGGTTATTAGTAAGTGTACACAGTATGTATGTGTGTGTGTGTGTGTATACATGTATATATATATATATATATATAAACTGACATGCATGAATAAGTTAGTCTATGAATAAACAAAAAATGACAAATTTTAATGCACTTGAATTTCATGTTGTTTGTGAATATCAAGCTCTCAAGAATGGGCTCTTTTGATTTTATAGTTCTCTTCTCTTGACTTTCAGAAGATAAATCCTAAGAAAAAATGACAATGTTACACATAGGGTAATCTCTGTTTGATGGTCAGTAGATGTGAGAGTAAAAATCTAATATATAGTCTCAAACTGAAGATCAGAACCCCTAGCACTCATTGCATAGCCCAGGGTGACTTAAATCCCATGGAAATCTTCCTGCCTCGATCTTTCAAGACCTGGGATGACAGACATGAGCCACCATACCAAACTTCTTGCCACTTTCACAATTCTTTGTGACCATTTGAATCTGTTATATGTGGAGGTAAAGGATTCTTTCCTATTGAATCTATTTGGGGATTTATGCCACGGATCTGGATGCTGATTATTCTCCAAAGATTTGAGACAGTTTCAGCAAGTACTCTATTATATACAAGTGTTTGGTGCTCTTCCCTGCTTACTCTTTAATAAACTCTCATAACGTGAATGACCATGTACCTACGTGGGTTTTACTTACCTGTGTTTCATAAGTCACAAACAGTATCTACTATTTTGTCCTGTGATTGGGTCATTTTTACAAGATTTATCTTCAAGTTCATTCTTCAACTTGATCTTATCTCCTATGGAGGATCTCAATTTAATTTTTATGATAAAATTTTATTTAATTTTTTTATTAGTTTTATTCTTCAGCTCCTGAATTTATACATTGTTTTTTAAACAATATTTCCTGTTTGAATTTGTCATTTAGATTGTGATTTATCTTCCTGAATTGTTTTGTGCTGTGTATCAACAATCTCTTATCTCACAGAATTTCCTTGAGATCATTATTGTGAATTTCTTTTATATAAGTTTACCTCAAGTTTGAATTACCAGTAATGATTTCTTTGTAGAGAATCCAATAAAAAAGACGAACACTCACAGAGGGTTATTTTCTCATGGAGAAGAATGGCAAGCATGTATTTGGCAAGTGAATCAAGGCCATGATCAACACTAGAGCTTGCTATCCACACACATTGTGTGTGCATTTGATATGGTGGGATAAAATTGACGCCTTGCACTCTGTGTTTCTTCTTGACATATTTTATAAGCACATGTCCTCAGTGTAAAAGCAGTCAACCACCAGAGGACACTTCTGTAAATAACTTAACTAGGTGTCAGCAAAACTGTGAAGGCAGTATTAACAAAGAAAATCTGCTATGGAATACTCCCTTTGTGAAGATTTCTTGCTCAAATTGGTTTACTGGAATGTTGATTGGCCAGAAGACAGGCAAAAAGTATGAGTAGGACAGAAAAAGCAGTGAATGCAGGGAAGAAGAAGGGAGGAGTCATGGGAGATGCCAGCTAACTGCCAAGGCAACAGGACACTTAGAGAATGAGGGAACAAGCCGTGAGCCACATGGCAAAGCAAAGGAAAGTGGGTTAATTTAAATGTAATAGGTAGTAATAAGCCTAAGCTATCAAACAAGCACTTATAATTAATATAAGCCTCGGAGTGGTTATTTGGGAGTGGGTAGTTAGGACAGGAAAACTCTGCCTACAAAATCTGTGAACTTGTCACAGCCATGAGTGACAAAGAAGACTAAATATACAAAGACACTTTGTATAGGTCCTGAGGCAGATAAGAGCATTGCAAAATTTATAAGGAAATAGACAATATGGAATCCAGCCTGTCCAATATATCAGGATCAGCTTATGAATATAAAAAATGTATACCACAGTAATGTATGATGCTACTAACAGGAGAATCTGGATTTGGCATATGTGAAAAAAATGTATACTTTTCTATACATTTAAAACTATTCAAATACTCTCCTAGTTTTAAATTTTTAATTTGCTATTGTTATGTGAGTTTATAGTTTGACATACTTGTGGAGGCCAGAAAACAACTGTAAGGAGTTGATTTTTTTTTTTTTTTGCGTCTACCTCTAGTGGTTGTCAAGTTTGTAGGATTAGCCGTTTACTAACTGAGTCAATTCACTAGTCCTCTGAAATCTATTTTATTTAGCAAAAGATTTTATAAAAGGCAGGAAAATATTAATTTATATTTGAATCATGACTTAAAATTTAAAAATATACTTTAAAAAAGAAACTCGTAATTTCATAAAGACCATTATAGTAAGTGCCAGTCTTGGGATATTTAGAATTACTCCAGGATTTTTTATAATATTAACATTCTTACAGAGTTGCATATTGGAATAGTTCAAGAGGAATCAGGATTCGCTTCAAAATGATCAATTTTGTGAAGAGAAGGGAAAGAGTCTATCTGAGAAGGAGAAAAGAGATCAATTTTGTGAAGAGAAAAGACAGAGTCTATGTGGGAAAGAGAAAGAAGAAGCAGAAGTTTATTTGATACTGGTCACACATTAAGAAGGTTAGTTGCAAGTTATATGTACTAAGAGTTTATTATTCTATTTGTAAATATTTTAAATGTTGTATTACTAAAATTATCTATTTGAGTTTGAAAAAAATATGTGGTAGAAAATAGAAGAACCATCAGGTATGAGCTGAAAATCAAACGCCATTCATTTTAGGGACTGCAGTACCAATGTATTTTGAGTTTTATTCTTAAGTCTTTGCAATTCTGAGAGAGCTTATGACCTAAATGGCTTTAGATGTCTCAGCAAAGAAAGTATTGCTCATTTTTAGGATGACTTCTAAGGGCAATGGGAATTCTCCGGAAAATGTTTGATTTCACTAGTTTCAAACCATTTCATTGGCAGCATTTTTGCCTCAAAAATCATCCATTTTAGCAGTTTGCTAACCAATTCATAATCCATTGAGTGAGTTCATAGGGGGAATGAAATAGGTTTTTATCTTATCAATGAGCTTTAAGTTATTTCTGCAAAACCAGACAAAATGGATTTCTCTTCACTTAACCTTCTTTCCCATTCACTGATATGCTTGCATGTACATACACACACTCAAGCACATACACATACTTGGGTATGGAAGAGAAAACATTTCTCTATTTTTATCTGGGTATGTAATCATTAAAAATGTTTTTATGAACATTTGTAAGGTATGAATAGCTGATACCTAAGTTCAAGGTTAGTCTACAGAAGCTCACAGTGCTCTGAATGAAATTTTGTCTTAGCTAGGTAGTAAGTTAAATTTACTGTAGGTAAATGATTGGGCTCTGTCAGTTATGACTACTTAATTTCTTTCTCTCTTTCATTTCTTCTTCATTTGTCTTTAACAGAGCTAGATAATGGCCATATGAGAAGAAAGGCTACATTTCTTTGGAAAATTATCAATGATCAGAATGTCATCTATGAAGCCATTTAAAATTGTAAAAAAATTGAAATTCTTCTAATTTTAGGAGAAGGTGATGGTTGTTCATTAAAATATATCCAATGATATATATATATATATACATACATATATATATAAATACATATATATACAAATGTACATTATATATTTCTGGAAGGTTTCAACCTCTGCCTGACCCTGACCCTGCTTATTCTCTACCTCATTCTCTTTTCATCTTCTCTTTTTCCCTCCCCACATCCCCTGCTTCCCCTCTCTTCTATTCCTTTAAAAACTAGTTCCTGAACTGAAGCCCAATTTCCTATCGTCAAAACATTTATCAAAAGTAGAAAGCACCTACAGCTGCCATCTCTTCTCATTAAGCCTCAGTATTTCTTCCCAGTCCCAAATACCTTTATCACCCCTGGCTTGAATGATCCCTTTTGAGATAATGGAACACAGGAAGAGAAGTTTTCAGGATAATTGTGTATGTTTGTGCACCCTTGCATTCATATACGAGTATGTGGATTTGTTTTGCAAACAGATGACAGAAGTGCAAATAAAGAGATTTAAAAACAACAGAACTCTCATGAATGTGCAGTTCCTTATACAGAGTATTGTATGCTCATATAACCTTTGGCAAATATTTCATTAATATTTATCTTTTATGCCTACAGTTACTGCACATGTGGTTGAGTACAAAAATGTTTTCATTAAAAAAGTAATCTAAAACTGTCCAGATGGTGACAGTACACACCTTTAATCCTAGCATTTTGGAGGCAGAGACAGGCAGATCTCTGTGAGTTCGAGGTCTATAAAGCAAGTTGCAGGGCAGGCTCCAAAGCTACAGAGAAACCCTATCTCAAAAAACAAAACAAAACAACAACAACAACAAAGACAAACCAACTAATATTATGCTATGTCCTGTGCATATTAAAAACTAATACTGGCATTCAATGCTCTGCCTCCATGTTCCATCATCTCCTGATGTTCCCCTCAACAAACCATGCTTACTCTTTCTTGAAGACATTTTCTATAAATATCTTCCTCCTTACTTGCTTCATTCATCTGACCCAAATTGAAATTTACAGGTATAGACTTATTATGTTTTTTTATCTTCATTATCTCCTCTAGCCTCTTCATTGTGCATTCACTTGTTTCAATAATTCAATACAGTGTTAGAATTATGAGGGATATAACACATGGATCACATGGCCATTTTCCCTGCAACCTGAAGCTATATTGTCCCCTGAATTCAGATTTCCTTTCTTTTTTCTATCTAAGATCATGTTTTTCTAAGAATTTATGTTTTTTTCCAAATCTGAAAGTAATTCTTAGATGTTTTTCAATCCAGGACAAAAGAGCATACAAAAAAACTAGTTTTGAATGACCTTGTTATCCTTCTGACATCAGAATCTTACACATGTTTTATTCTAACATGGTGAAAGAGAACACAGTAGAACTTATTTTAAAGTGAGCCAAACACTTGAGAGATTTTCTGGATTTCTGCCTCATGACAGACAAGAACAGCTGACACACATAATTCTGCATATTCCCAGGATGTCAGGGCTGCATATAAACCTCTGATAATTGCAGTGGAAAAAAGAGAATGTTCTATTTAGACTTTTGGATTCTTTTTTTTTTTTTGCAGAAAGTATTTTTATTATGTTAAAATATTTCTTGAGCAGCAATTATTTACGTGGAGAGTTCAAAAAACTGACTTGTGATTGATTATTTGCCTTGTCCTTGATTATAGACATGATTACACACACTTAGAAGCAGATCTGTCAGTTTATTCTCTTCTAATCACAGGAAGGACAGTGTTCTCTTCTGAACTTACATCTTTAGAACGGTTCGAATGCTTTTCCCCGAGTGCATCAGGTCGAAGCCTTGGTTGATTTGGTCGAAGGTTAGAGTGTCAGTTACAAATTCGTCAACTTTTATCTTTTTTGACATATATTCAGACACCAGCTTTGGGACACTCTCTACACTCTTCCATCCTCCAAAGGCAGTGCCTTTCCACGTGCGTCCTGTCACCAGCTGGAATGGGCGAGTGGCGATTTCTTCACCTGAAGCAGCTACGCCAACCACCACACTGACTCCCCAGCCTTTGTGCACCCCCTCGAGGGCTGCTCTCATGACCTTCACGTTGCCAATGCACTCAAAAGAGTAATCTGCTCCCCCGTCTGTCATCTCAACGAGTACTTCCTGGATAGGTTTATTGAAATCCTGGGGGTTAATACATTCAGAGGCTCCAAATTCTTTGGCCTTTGCGAATTTATCTTTATTGATGTCGATACCAATGATCCGGGATGCGCCAGCCACTTTACAGCCCATGATCACTGCCAATCCAACTCCTCCCAGGCCAAAGACGGCACAGGTAGAACCAGGCTCCACCTTGGCAGTGTTAACAGCAGCACCATAGCCGGTTGAAATGCCACACCCGAGAAGGCAGACTTTATCCAAAGGTGCTGAAGGATCAATTTTAGCAACAGAGATGTCAGCCACAACTGTGTATTCAGAAAATGTGCTGGTTCCCATGAAATGAAAAATAGACTTTCCTTTGCAGGTAAATCTGCTAGTGCCATCCGGCATTAATCCTTTCCCCTGAGTGACTCTTATCTTCTGGCAAAGGTTTGTTTTAGGATTCAGACAAAATTTGCATTCTCCACACTGTGGGATGTAAAGCAGGATGACAGTGTCACCTGCCTTCACCTTAGTGACCCCTTCACCAACGCTTTCCACAATCCCAGCGCCTTCATGTCCCAAGATCACTGGGAAACACCCCTCAGGATCAGCTCCACTCAGGGTATAGGCATCGGTGTGGCAAATGGCAGTGGCGATGATCTTAATTCGAACTTCGTGAGCCTTGGGAGGTGCTACTTCGACTTCCTCTATGGAGAGAGGTTTTCCAGCCTCCCAGGCGACTGCAGCCTTGCATCTGATCACCTGGTTCGCCATGTCCGCAGGTTGGGGTTCGTAAGCTGAACGTCAAGCAACAAGTCTAGCGGATCCCGGGAAGGGGCAGGTCGTGCGTGAGGGTAGACTTTTGGATTCTAAAGGCACTAAAATTATGCCTACTCGTTTTATAAATAAAAATAATTCATGGCAAGAGTACAATGATTCCAAGGTGTATACAACCTCTTTCCACAGAAGCTTCCCATGGTCTTTTATGCAGGCGTTTGCTTAGGGTTGCATTTGTGTAGAATGTGAGGGCCATGGATGTATCAGTGAAGTGTTCAAGAGGAATTTGTTTGTAAGCTTTGAGCATTTCAGCACTGATTAGCCACTGTGACTTCAATTATTCCTGAAGGAAACAGTTGTTAATTCCAAACACATGAGGAGAAAGACATTGACTCAAATCATGACCCAAGTGGAAAGAATTAGAAAAAAAAATCCTGAGTGAGATAACCCAGACCCAGAAAGACAAACACTATATATACTCACTCATAAGTGGATTTTAGCTGTAAAATAAAATACGCAGCCTCAGAGAGACTAGATAACAAGGAAAGCCAAAATGGTAAGCTATGGATCTCCCTGGAAGGGAAATAGAAGAGATCTTCTAGATGGGCTGTGGGTGGGTGGAGACGGGAACTTAAGGGATTTGTTTGGCGAGTGGATGGCGGGGGAGAGTGCTGAAAGAGATGACTGGAAAGGGAGACATTTCAGGGTAAGAAGAAAACTAGTGCAAAGGACATTTCTGTGATTCTACAAGGATGAGCCCAGATAAGATTCCTAGCAATAGTGAATATGTAGCCCAAATTGACCATCTCCTGTGAAGAGATTGGTGACTACCCCTATTGTCATCAAAGAGCCTTCATCCAGTAACTGATGGAAACAGATACAGAGACCCACGACCAAATATTAGGCTGAGCTGGGGAATCTGAAGAAGAGAGGGAGGATTGTAGGAGACAGAGGGGTCAAGGACACCACAAGAAAACCCACAGAGATAGTTCACCTGGCTCGTAGGAACTCACAAAGTAGGAACCAATAATCAGGAAGCCTGCATGGGAACAACCTAGGCCTTCTACATATATGTGACAATTGCATATGTTGGTCTACTCGTGTGACTTCTAACAATAGGAGGATGGGGCTGCCCCTGATGCTCTGAATAGCTCTTAGCAATCTATTCCTTATACTGGATTGCCTTGCCCAGCCCAAATACAAGAAGAAGTGCTTAGTCTTGATATGCAACTTGATATGCCGTGTTATGTTGATATCCATGGGGGGGGCTGCCCATTTCTGAATAGAAACAGAGGAGGAATGGATGGGGGCACAGGCAGATGGGGAGGTGAGGGAGGGAATGCGAGAAGAGGAGGGAGGGGAAACCACAGTTGTTATATAAAATGAATTATTAATTTAAATAAAAATTCATCATGACCAAAATAATTAAAGCAAACAGTTAATTAAAGCAAGCATTTTTATTTGTGTTCACAGGCTTCTTCACCATAAGGTAGGGTTCAAGAGGTCAGCATTGGACGTGAGCAAGACAGAATTTTTATAGAGAAATGATTTCTACATGGGGAATTTGGAGGGAAAAATAGAAAATGTTACAGAAGCAGAACATACAAAGGTCATACTGAGGTAGTTATAACACCTTTTTGAAACAAAGTGTGGCCAAGGGGAGCCTAGCCACACATATGGGGCCCAGGCTGCACAACTGTCATGGCATACTTGATAGAGACCTGTTAAACAGTAAGCCTGAGTTTCTCAGTTTACTGGCAGGTAGCACTTAGTGCCATAAGCTGATACCACTCAGAAAGGGCTAACATATAAAGGTACCTGACATTTCAACCATTAGATAACATCGCCATATATCCCTGAGCCCAGGACTCATCTATCCCTCTTTTTTGCCAAGAACACTAGACAAATGTCAGCCAATCAGGGTCCTGAACACTGGAAATCCCCTCATTTCAACTTCTATTATGAAAAAAAAAAACAAAAAACAAAAAAACAAAAAAAACCTATCTCAACTTAACTGGTCACTGTCTGCTCTCAACTGCTGTGTTGGACAGATTGAGAGTCCAAGTTTAAGCTTGAAAAAAGGTTCTTTGCTTTTACACATGAGTGTGTATAGCACCTGCCTCTACTACGTGACGGTACGATACTACTCCTGTATTGCGGTGCCTGCACTACAGGACCATTCATGAGCGTCTGGCAAGGGGCTGGGGACTGAAACACATAAAGACATACAAAGACAGCACAGACAGAGACACACACCTCTAGTCACTGGTAAAGAAGCCCTTTATTGAATAGTACCATGGAGGCTTATATACCCAACCCAGTCAGGTGGGCCAGCAGGTGAAAAATCTCATTCCCTGATCCTCAATCAAGGACAAGGCAATGCGTGCTCAGGAAGCAGAGCTGGACACAGATTTCAGTAGCTCAAATCAGAAGGCCAAGTAAAGGTCACTAGCAGGGGAGAGCAGCTGAAGGCCAGGACTCCAAACGGTCTCAACAAGTGTGGATCCTGAGTTGGTTTTGGGGGGGACTCCATGATCTGAACATAACAAAAATAGGATTGCAAGATGGTTTTGACAGCTTTTTAGAGGGACATGGTAGTCATTTCCTGGAACAGGCAGTACAGAACTAATTGTAGTTAAAGCTAAAGGTGGGGCACAGCCCAAGCCTTGAGAAACAGAGGTTTGATCATAAGCAGGAATGAACCTAGTTTGTCTTTGGTATAATATGGCTTTTAAGTCTAATATGGATGGAGGCTTGTTATTGCTCATTCACAATGTCTATTAAGTTATTGCAGCAAAAATGAATCCTGGAATGATGTGTGATACCCATCTGTATGTTGTGAATATGTTTTATTGCTATTGGTTAATAAAGAAGCTGCTTTGACCTACGGTAGGGCAGAATATAGCTAGGTAGGAAATCCAAGCAGAGTGACAGGGAGAAAGAAGGCAGAGCCAGGGAGACACTAGCAACTGTTAGAAGAGTAAGATGCCAGAGTATTACCGGTAAGCTACGGGCACGTGGCAATACACAGATTATTAGAATGGGTTAATTTACTTGTAGAGCTAGCCAGTAAGAAACCTGAGCCATTTGCCAAAAATTATAATTAATATTAAGTCTCAGAATAGTTATTTAATAAGTGGCTCTGGGGACCAACAGGTAGGAGAGACACCAGTTCAGTGGGACCAGGATAGACAGAGAAAATCTCCCAGCTACACCAGAACATGCCTGTCTCATTGTGAGAATGGGGGTTTGAACCTTTAGCTATTTGACATACATTTTTAAATGTAGATGTAGGTCGATGTGATGGGCAGACCCTCACTGCTTGATGGGATTTTGCCTTTCAGTGCACACAATGTGTCACACTTCCCTTCACCTTGAGGATGGAAAACACGTGTTTTTCCTGTAAATAATACCCCTATAATACATAGGGATTACCTTTACGATCAGTTTATGCTGAATGACAAATATTTGCTTTCAGCCAACTAAGACAGTAAGCTCCATGGGGAAGGGAAAGGAATGACCAAAGCCTCCAGAAATTACCTGGTTGATAAGAAGCGAGGGTTTCCTCTACCCAAGAGTCAGCTCTGAGTTCTGCCTCATTCATACAACCATAGCTAATATTCCAAATACTCAGTTGATCTTGGAATTCAATCCTTCTCCTAATCTAGCCTTGAGATGAGAATATCAGGCTTGATGATTATAGCATCATGAGACCAAAAGTAAAATGCCAAGGTAAGTTCTATCTGACTGTCTGACCTCTACTTAGTGGGAGGAAATAAATGGACTATGCTACCTTTGTTATGTTGCAATAGAAACCTGATAAAATCTTCGCCTGCTGGAAGCTATTTAACTAACAGATTATCTTACATGATACATGTTTGTCTAAACCAAGTAGTTAATAGATGGTAGCTTAAACATGCAAAGACATTGCGACCTGACATAGCCACAGAAGGCAAGAACAGAAAGAACTTTCACTCATTATGACCAGAAACCAAACTTTTTGTGAAAAACCGAATTTCTCTTATGCCCTTACTGGTTCACTGTAATACATTGACTTGCTTTTTCTCTTGCTGCATCTCATAAATTTTCATCATAAGGAAGAGAGGGCAATCTTCATTTCTTATCAATGACAGTATTGTTTCCCATTCTGCATTTTCCAAGGATCACTTCTGAAAAGTAACAAAGGAATTCATTACAGAAGCTGGGCTTCTGGGGTTTGATAATTCATTCGCCTTGTTATTCAGTGTTCAGTGGGAGAGATGAAGGCAGCCTTCTCAATCTTTAGTCAGACAATGACACAGTGTAATTCCAATCAGTGGCTGGATGGAAGGTTGAATCCCACATAATGCAGAATTCAATTAAGTACATTGGTCGAGTAAGGTCTGCATGACTGTGTTAAAATTGCCCAACTCCATCACCTTCTTGGATCAATTATATTTTCTCGTTCTGGCACTATTAAGATGAAATTTTGTTAGTTTTTCTTTGTATATTTATTACCATACTACTAATTTTTATTTTCTACAATCATTGGAAGAACAGAAAGGTTAATAAACATCCTAAAGATAGTAAATAAAAGTTTACTAAGAATATTAAGTATAGATAAAACTGTCATATAATATCAAGACAGAAACAATGTGATTTCACAAATGATTGCATTTAGCTATCTTGTAGGCTATTTTTACCAAGTGCGTGGGAGCACATGTGACTTCTGTGTGTCTGATTCATTTTAGGTAAGATAATGAATGATCCTTGGATGTACACCTGGGTTATTGTTAGGATCTGAAATGTTCCCACAGAGCCCAGTATTTGAACCCAGTAGCTGGTGGTTTGGGAAGAAGGTTTAGGATGTGAGACATTGCTGCAGGAAGGGTCACAAGAGATGGGCTTTAAGATTAAAAGGCTCCACTACTTCCACCTCACTCTGACTAGTTACTGTGCCCTTGAAGTTCAAGATGTGCACTCTTAACCTCCTGCCTCTATCCATGACATCTACTCTCCTGCCGTTCTGTTTTTATGGACTTTAAACCTCTGGAACAGTAAGCCAAATAAACTCTTTCATAAGTTTTTTTTTTTCTTTATTATTTTCTTGGCCATGGTGTTTTATCACAGAAACAAAAAAAAAAAGGAACTAATCTGCTGGGCAACCATCACCTCTCCATCATAGAATTAACCTGTGTTCAGAAGATAAGGATGTGCTTTTAAAAATCAAGTGTTACATGCTGCACACACATGTGTATATCTTGGGGTGTATCTGAGAGAGTAAGGAGGTAAACGTACAGTCAATCACACACTGAAATTTAGTCTCCTGGCCAGGACGTCTCCTTCTCCCCAGGCTTGCTGTTATGTGGAGGACAGTAGCATTACAGAATATGTTTTGAAACTGAGAAAAATCTGGCTTTTGACACTTATTTGTTTATTAATCTTTCAGGATTGATTTGGCTGTTTTCTGTCATTAACATTTCCAAATGTGTTTTAGTATGTGGTAGTCAGTTCTGCCAGAAAGGAATTTGCAATTTTCTGAAGGATTTGATGAAACCTGCAAATCAATGTAAGAGCATGGCTATTTAAGAATTAGGCCTCTGCATTCTTGAATACATCCTTTGGCACTTGTTTGTTTTTGTTACTTTATTTCAATAATGTTGTGCACTTTTCAGTGTATATACTCTGCTTTTGTGTGTGGTATATGCGTGCTCTGTGTGTGTGGTAATGTGTTGTAGTATAAATTCAGTTGTGTGCCCATACATAGAGAGGACAGATGGGGACATTGGGTGTCCTGATTTGTCACTCTTTGCCTTATTCCTTTGTGACATGCTCTCTACCTGAAACTAAGCTAGTAGCCTGTCATTCCTGTAACTCTCCTGTCTTTGTATTGCAGATGTGCATAGCCATGGCTAGCATTTTATGTGGTGTTAGGGATTCAAATTTAGGCAACACAGTATTGCAGCAAGTCTCCTTACCCACAGGACTATTTACCCAGCACCAAGTCTGCATTCTTATTGAATAATTTGAAAGTAATATATTTTAATGTTATTATAAATGAAAGTACATTGTTAATTTAATTTTCAGATTTTCATTTCTCATATTTGGAAACATAATTGAAGTTTAAATATGTATATTGTATTCTAAAGCCCATCATACTTATTATTTATGGATTTTAAATATTTGAACAAATTTCAAGAATTTTCTATGAGCAAACTCAGATCATTTTCAAATAGAATTTCCTTTCTTGTGTCCAGCATTCTGTTTGCATGTATAGTTTTCTCTGTGTGAATTTAGGACAATGTTGAAGAGAAACGGTGAGAAAATTCCTGATATTGAAGACTCCTCACTTAACACATGAGGTGTTGTGTAAAATTGATTTTATGATCATTTAATTTGAGTGCATGTGTATGTATAAGTGCACCGGTAGGGTGCACTGTGGTTTGGCATATGAGTCACTTCTGCCCCATGAGTTCTGGGGAGAACTCAGGTCCTAGGGCTTCATGACAAGCCTTTGACCAGTGTGTCATCTTGCTTACTGAGATGTCTTTTCCAGAGGTAATATTTTCATATTTCGGAAAGTTTCATATTTAGGAAAGTTCCTCTAGTTGTGTACTTTGAGTATTTTTCTCATAAACAAATATTACATTTTGTAAGACGATTGTTTGCATCTATTTGAATGTTCAATCTTTTTGCTTAACATTTATAATGTACTTTGGTCTTTATTGTCTCAACAGCATGTGTTGTATTGATTGACATTAATATTTGGAATTTATCTACTGGTCTTAAGAGAAAATTCACAGTAGTGTTTAACATTTTTAAAAAACACAATGGTGTGTTAAATTCATCATATTAATATTTTTTAGGAATATTGTTCTGTCATCATGCCTTTAATTTGTGAGATTTGTGAGATCTTGTTTTCATACAGTAAAAATGCTTGAAGCATGAGCTGGAAGGGGCTTTCTCATGGCTAATTTTGGAAGAATTTAAAAAAGATTTGTCTTGGCCGGGCGGTGGTGGTGCACGCCTTTAATCCCAGCACTTGGGAGGCAGAGGCAGGCGGATCTCTGTGAGTTCGAGACCAGCCTGGTCTACAAGAGCTAGTTCCAGGACAGGCTCCAAAACCACAGAGAAACCCTGTCTCGAAAAACAAAAACAAACAAACAAAAAGATTTGTCTTAATACAGTTTTAAACAAAATGTTAGATCTATCAGTGAGTCTGAAACTGAGCTTTTCCTTGTAACAAAATTTTGCATTTTTTAAATTTGCTAAGTAAATTAAGAAATAATTTAATTGCTATATGCCAATGAGAATTTTCATTTTAAAAAATTTAGTTTTTGTGTTTTGGACTTTTCTAGATACTTGCCATCTCATCTAAGTTATCTGGTTATTGAGAGGTAATTATTCATAGCTTATCATCCCTTTTACTGGTCCTAAGCTTGATAGTCCTCTCATCTTATCCATCCCAGTTTTATAGATGTGAGGCGTTCCCTGCTAAGACAGTGTAGTTGGTTGGCTGATTTTGTTGGTGTGAGAGTGCAAAGCAAATGCTATGCTCATTCTCTCCATTTACCCTTTCACCAATTGCAGCTGTTTGTCTCTAGTAGCTAGAGTTCCCTGATTCTGCTTGCTTGTGCTTTTATTTAGCTCTTTCTATCTCAATCTTACACAGTGAAGCAAGAGCTTATTGGTTTGAGATCTTTATTCTTCTTAATAACTACATTTTTAAATGACTTTCTTTGCTGGATGCATTAAGTTTTAACTTTTAAATGGTCTATCTTTAAACACGTCAAAGAATTTTGCAATTCAGTGTAATTTCTCTTCTGTGACCTTACATAATACATACTTAGGACAGCGTGGCTTGTTTTCCTTATTTCTGAGTATTCCCCAAATTTTCTTCTCCTTTTTAAAACCTTTAATTCCATTCTCTTGTGGCTTGAGAAAATACTTATTATGGGCATAAGTTCTTTAATAAATAGAGTGGATCAGGGGTGGAAAGGGAGTAGACAGGGGTTGGGAGAAGGGGAAGTTGGTATGTTAAAAAGAAAAATAATTTTTTTAATAAAAATTTGAAAAAATAGCACGATGTGATGTATGATCCTGCTGTGCATTCATGTGCATTGAGAATAGTGAGTGCTGTTGCTGAGTGGACTGTCTGTAAATGTATTTCAGGCTTAGATGAATTGCAGAATTAGAATATATACCCTATTAGTAGTGGACAATGAGGACTACTGAGAACTCAAGAACAATAGCAATGGGTTTTTGATCCAACTGCACATACTGGCTTTGTGGGAGCCTAGGCAGTTTGGATACTTCTCTTACTAGACCAGGATGGAGGTGGATGGTCTTTGGACTTCCCACAGGGCAGGGAACCCTGATTGCTCTTAGGGCTGACAAGGGAGGGAGACTTGATTGGGGGAGGGAAATGGGAGGTGGTGGTGGGGAGGAGGCAGAAATCTTTAATAAATAAATAAATAAAGAAAGAAAAGAAAATATCACATTGAGTAAACAAAACCCAATTATATTCTTCCTGGGAAGATAGAAGAAAATTATATAGAAGGATTGAAAATAAGATGATAAAAGTAAAATAATTACCAACACCATTAAAAAAAAAAAAGACTGTAAAAACTGGTATGAGTATAGTCCCAACACTAGGGAGGGAGTAAGGGGGGGAGGGAGAGGGGAAGGGAGGGAGGGAGAGAGAGAGAGAGAGAGAGAGAGAGAGAGAGAGAGACATCCGCACATTATCAAATAGAATTGAGATTCAATTGTTAGAAATTCCTCATTTGAAGATATCAATTGAATCTCAATTCTATTTGATATAAAAATGCCTTAAGCATAAACATTGATCTTTAGGACAAATATTATATCTGAAATAACACAGTGGTACTTAATATGTTCCTGACTTTGTTTTCTCTTGAAAATTTCTGAACATGGTAGCTTCTCCAACACAGATCAAACTTAAGGCTTGGCGTTGTGGATCAGGGATCTTAAGATGAAAAATTTTATCCCAGTTTTGCTTGATCTGGAGGACATATTTACTGGAATGAAAGGAACCCTGAACTAAGAGTGAGAGAGCCACATTATCCACTCAATTGGCTTATTTGGCTGCTACCCGGCTTTGCAATCGCCCACACTTGCAGACTCCATAAGCCTAGCAGTGAAGTGGGAAAAATAAGACTAAAAGTACATTCCAACCCTAGCTTATTACAAGTTTTATTGAATGAGCAAAAGATTCACCTTCTGAAGAATATATATTCATGAAGCCTGAAAAACTGATGTTGATTTTAGAAAGAAATGGTGATGGCACAAAATGAGTTGGACATCCAGAGTTTGCTGTCTACTTTTCACTAATAAGGTAAATTTTCAGCTTGACAACCTCTGCATCTTAGAAAAAAATCCTTTTGGTCAGCCTATACATGAACTATTAGACTTATTTAAACTCCTCTTTTTAGAGAGTAAAATTTTTGGTTTCAGAAGGTAAGAATTCTACATGACTTTAAAGCTTTGACATCTTTTTCCCATACTTTCAAAATTTACCAATGAGTCAAACAGTTTCCTAATAAAATATTTTAAAATTCTTTTATAGATATTTCTCTTTGAGTTTTGGTATTAATGTCCCAACCCAGGATAGTGTATATTCAAATGAAGAAAAAAAATTTTTTTTCCCGCAAGTGACTAGTTTTGAGGTAAAATTCAAAGTATAAATATGTCAATATTTCATAACAGTCAATAGCATACACTTAAGGTTCCTGCTGCTTTTTATAGGCAGTAACATATTTCTATTATGTTATTTCTGGAAATATGAAGATAAAAGTATAATACCTACTAGGGATAAATTTATTGGAGATAGTTTGGTATAACTAACTTTAGAAATCAGCATGTATTTTGCTAAAAACATTTGATTTCTATATGTAGTACATTGTATTTATCTTTAAAATAGATGAACATTGGAGACGATCAATGTTCTAGATAAAGTCCTATATATTTGATTTTGTGCTGGACTTAGCAACAATTTATATGTTCTCTGAAGCTTTTAAACAACTCTTTGAACTCCAGGTGACTCATATCATGCCTTTTCTGAGCATTAAGTGCTGCAACTTACTTAAGGAGAGTCAGTAATTTTCTATAGGATACTGCTTCAAATTCCAGGAAAGCATCCATTCAGTTCTGTTGCTTAGTGTTATATGGTCTGATGGAATTCAATTCAGATCATTTTATGTATATGCAACATTGCTTCAGAACAAGAACAAATGATTCATCTGTGTGTGAAAGTTAATTTTTCAAAGGCATACTTGATCCTAACACTGAATTTAAAATGCTCTTTGAGAAAGCTCTTGGAAATAAAATAATAATAAATCAAAGACCCTCAAGTACATGAAGTTTATTCCAGTTCTTTGCAGAAATTTTGCTAACAAGAAAACTTTGTGGTCCTTAAGAAAAATGTTTCAGAAGACAGATCTGTAATTCTTATAAAGATATAATTCATGAGTGTTCAGTTAGTGGGAAAGTATAAACAAAGCTAGACATGTTCCTCTTCACATGGAAGAGGTTTGGGAGACGGGGAGTGGGGAGCCTTATCCTGAGGCTTTGGGATGGGCTTCAAGAAAGTAGCATTATATAGGACTGACAATTCTGGATACTTCCTTATTATTGTAGGTACTCTGTCATAGTTTTCAGACAAACTTGCACCACAAGTAAAAAGGATGAACTTACTATCAACAATGAGTAAATTTCTTAAGTAAGAAGAAAATTATTGTAAGCATTGAGACTTTATGTGGACAATGAATGGAAAAAACTAAAATTCAAAAGAAATGAGGTGATACTTGGTTCTGCTTTTCCATTGGAGATAATTTCTGAATGTTGAACTAATTCTACCATTTTTCTGACTTTCTGGTTCGTGTTTTTGAGACAGGGGCTCATGTATTTCAAACTGTCCTTAAATGTAGCTGTGGCTGTCCATAAACTCCTGATCATCCTGCTTAAGCCTCGAAATGTTCCTATTATATTTGGAAGTATAAGTGATAGCTAAGATGATGAGCATAACGCTAAATTATATCATGCTGGTTAAAATAATAAAACACAAGAACTCATGATTAATCAATGTGGGATCACCCCTAAGAGTAAGCCTGCTTCAAACTCCTATGTGCTATATCCTAGGATGAAATGAAGTGAAACTTCACAGCCTGTTCAAGTACTGACACCAAACTTTACATTATCTCAAATTATGTTTGGATTAAGAAACTCACCTTCTGGCCTATCATCTACCTAGATGAAACTTAAATAATCTCTGAGATGGAAGCTATGCTTCAAATGTCTTATATATTAAATATTCTGTTATTAAAAAACAATAACACATCAAGAAAGAAAAGATTTGACTGAAAACCATACAACTAGAGAGCTTAATGGAATATCAAACAGACTTAGTTGCTTGAATTATCAGATACTGCCTTAAAAATATCTAAACTCAATATTTTCCACATGTGTATATGTATAAGCAATTCATACATATGTATGTGTGGGTGGGATTTGTGCACATGCACGTGTGCATGTTCTTGCTTGTGTCTGCATGGTGTACGATATGTGTGCTTGTGCCTGTGAAGGCCAGGAACCAGTATGGCTTTTCTTCTTGAATATTCTCCTCATTATTCATTAAGTTATGATCTTTAAATTGAAGTCAGAGCTTGGCAGAGGACTAGCCAAATTAGCCATATCAGCCCATGAATTCCTTGTTCCTGCTTTCCAAGTGCTGGGATTATTGGCCAGTTACTATTCTTGTTTAGTACACTTTAACCATTGTGCCAGCTCCCTAGCTCCAGTATAATCAATATCATTAATGACATTAAATGATATTATGGAGAATGTGGGTGTATATACAGAAAGTTTAAAATGTTCAGTGAGTGTTTACAGAAGTACAGTATAAAAAATGTTTATCAGAGTAAAAGCTAAAGTATAAACTAAAGCAAAAACAGGTCTATATACCTGTCTAGTTGAGAAATTAGAGAACAATTCTTTATTTCTTACAAAATTACAAGGTAGAAGAAAGTAATTTTAAGGATCTTTTTCTCAGAATTAAATGTTTTGTGTAACATTGTTACCTCTGAATACATATCTTGCAGAATAAAACACTGAAGACATCAGAATTCCGTAATACATGTCAGTGTTGTGAAAAACAGAAGTGAAGTGTATTTGCAAAGGGACAAGAGTTTTAAATACAAACAGCTGAGTTCATGCAATGGCAAAAGGTTGTGCCTAAAGAGGGAACCATCTTCCTTAAGCTCAGGCTCAGATCAGGGTGTGTGTGGGGAGGAGAGAAAGGGATAGAGAGGGTGAAGAGGAGGGAGGAAGACAGGGGAGGGAAGGAGGGAGAGAAAGAACACTATGCTGGCAAGTGTTTGTAGATTTCCTTATGACTGACTCAACTGTAGGAGAGTGTCTGGCACTCACAATATGAGGTAGAAATCTCTGTTTGCAGTACACTTTCATCTAGTATATTTTACAATGAGAAGGAAAAAAGATGGAGAAAGGTGTATATACACCTGGTAATGTGTATATTTGATTTTCCTTGATTTTGATTATATGTTTTATTCAAATACATTGTTTAGATTCCTGTAATCCAATAAGCAAGTCTATAGCAAAAAAGAAAATGCTTCAAAAATGTCGGGCACTGAGGACACTCTACTTGGAGATTGTTTTCTTCTTGGCAAAAGTGGCCTTTGGGCAAAGAACTGCCCATGCCTCGACTATGCACAATGTCTGGATAGGATAAATGGGATACAGGAAAAAGACTACCAAACCATGCCAAGATAGCGTAAGACAGTTACTCTAGGGCTAGTCTGTCAGTTACTCTAGGGCTTAGCCAAAGTTGGTTGTTTTAATATTGCAAATGAGACTTTGGGTGATTGCTGAGGTAGCCTGTTGTCTCTGTCCTGTCTTGCACATTTTGGAAGTTGCTTGATTGCACTTCCTGCTTGCTCAAGTAATATTATTTCCCTTCTCAGGTCTTCAATTTGGTTGAAGATTAGATGGTCATAGTTATTATCCTCTCATGACTTAGTCAAGCCATTCTAATACAAGACTTAGACTTCTTAAGATAAGATAACTATTAAAACATTTAGCATATGTTTCTTGCTTGATATTGTTTATGCTGGTTGTGATTTCTAATTTCTATACTTGCCATTTGTTCTTACTGTATATAGTTTTGAATTAGGCTTAGAACTCTCTTATGAAGACAAAAGGTGGAGGTGCTATGGGAACTCCTTCAGTCAATAGCTTTTAAGATACTAGTCCACTTGGACATGGTTTCTTATACTAGAATTGTAGATATAAAGTTTGCACGCTTTCTTTCTCTTGGCTGCTAGATTTGGTTCCTGTTCCCTGCTTGTACAAAGGACTATGATCTGTGAGTGTATGCCTAAATAAAGAACCCTTTATTATATTTAATTTTGACCTAGTGTGGGAGTAGTTTATAGCATCCATCTACACAGGACACTCTTGGTATAACTGTGGTTCTATGTTCTTCAAATAATCACATCCTTCAACCTAGCTTTATTATTACATAACTGTGTGCAATATTGACTAAGTGATGTGAGATTTTATTTAAAATCAATGCTTTGATATGTTTCAAAAGTACATGGATATACTATAGTATAGTCCATTTATGGTAAATAATCATTGCAAATATATCATATTTCATTATTCATGAAAGAAATAATTCCAATCTAAAAATTCAGTTTCCTTGTGTAACATTGTATAATACCTGAATATAGCCTATGTGAATCCTGGTTTATACATAGTGTTTAAGGCAACTTTTACTTACTATAATATAAATATAAAAACATCACAAAAAAGTAAGTCTGCACAAAGTTTTGGTTTATGGGTAGTTGAATTATCAATGCAGAACTTGGGAATATAAAAGTGTGACTATAGCCGGGCGGTGGTGGCGCACCCCTTTAATCCCAGCACTTAGGCAGGCGGATCTCTGTGAGTTCGAGGCCAGCCTGGTCTACAAGAGCTAGTTCCAGGATAGGAACCAAAAGCTACGGAGAAACCCTGTCTCGAAAAATCCAAAAAAAAAAAAAAAAAAAAAAAAAAAAAAGGGTGACTATATAGTATCCTGTGGACAATCAAACCAACAACTCTTCATAGGTATGTACTGCATATACATGTTACTGCTTAGTAAACTAACTCTGACTCTGATTTGTCAAATTATTCATAGTACATCGATGCTATCCCGTTCCTTGAGCCTGTCCTTAACCCAGAAAACATAAATGAGAGAAACTTTGTTGGTCTCCTTGGGAAAATGGTTCTTCTTTAGTTTACTGATAGAGAAAATAGGGGAAAAGAGAGGACAGAGAGAGAGATGAGAAGGGAAGGAAATGAGAAAGAAAGGGGATATGAAAGGAACACTAGCAGATAGTCTCCTGTTTGGGTTGCTGGCCTGGAATGTGTGCCATTGAGTACCTCAGCAGCAGTTAGTGACCTTGAGATGAGAAGGATTATTGTATAGTGAGGGTTCCTCTTATCATGTGTACAACTGAAAGAATTAATTTATTATATTCTTATGGCTAGATAAATTATATTTTTCTACTTTAGAGATTATTGTTTTATAGCTGGCAAAAATTTAAACACTTGTAACCATAACTCTTTGTGAATGCTTATGTTTTATGCATATATTTAAATAATCATATGTTTATGTCATATGAGTTTCAGGATAGTATGGACAGACTGATAAAGCTCGTGAGCTTGTTTTGTTTGGAGAAGAACCAAAAGGCAAAAATATTAGAGTATGAAAAGAGAGATAAACAAAAGAAAAACCAGCAGAGAAAAGGAGTGAAAAGGAAAAATTAAGTGTTAAATCCACAGATTATAAGCATTATCTTCAATTAACAGATAATATTTTATGTCCTTTAAGACATATTATACCTTTCTCTTTTGTTTGAAAACAAGTGAGCACAGACAACACTATTATACATAAGAACTCACAGCAATTGTTTATGCCCAAGACCTACACAAGACCAAGCCAACCAAAATCCCAGAATGGGAGGGGAAGAGGCTCAAGAGGTTTATGAAGCCAATGGTTGTTGATGGCTTCTGTAATAGGGAAAATACATTTTCATTAGAGATGAAGCACCTGAAAAACTACCTATGTTTCCTAAGATAGTCCTACTCCTATGAATCTACAGGCAGCACTAAATAAACTTCATTAAAAATAGCAGCAACAAGAGCAGGTGCATGAGAAGTTAGGAAAGAAAATTCAGCCATGTGGAGAATAGGGAAGGCAGTAAAGGGGAAACAAAGAAGTGGATTTGATCTAAAAACATTATATTCATCTATGAAATTTCCAAACAAAAATCATTCCATAAACAGGAAAGTAATAAATCTAGTTTGAATGAGTGGAATCTTTTTTAGAAGCACAGAAAATTATATAATTGAATGTATTAGAGGTTTCTTTCCCACCCACCAATTCCCAAGTAACCATTCAGAGGCTTAATATTAATTACAAACTGTCCTATTATTTCAGGTTTATTATTAACTAGCTCTTATGACTTAAATTAAGCCATTTCTATTATGCAATATTTTACCAGAGGCTCATGGCTTGTTACCTCACATCTTGCTTCTCTGGAGGCCACTGGGGTCTCCCTGACTCCACCTTCTTTTTTTTTTTTATTTTATTCTTATTTAATTAAAATTTTCGCCTCCTCCCCGTTTCCCATTTCCCTCCCCCTCCTCCCACACATCGCCCCCTCCCCACACTCCCCTCCCCCTCTCCCCACTCCTCTCCCCCTCCTCCCACTCCATTCTCCCTCCCTCTCAATACTGAAGAGCAGTCCAAATTCCCTGCCCTGCGGGAAGTCCAGGGTCCTCCCACTTCTATCTAGGTCCAGGAAGGTGAGCATCCAAACAGGCTAGGCTCCCACAAAGCCAGTTCATGTATTAGGATCAAAACCTAGGGCCATTGTCCTTGGTTTCTCATCAGCCATCATTGTCTGCCATGTCCACCTTCTTTCTCCCTGTATTCAGTTTGGTTTTCCTGTGTAGCTATATTCTGCCCTGCCATAGGCCAAAACAGCTTGATTCACCAGCCAATAAGAGCAACACATATTTTCAGTATGCAAAAGGACACTATATCAGTTGAAAATACAAAAATATTTAGTTAAGTTGAAATACAAGCTTAACCTTAAAGCTATGAAAATATTTGGTAGGAGATCCACTTAAATATTAATTTATTTTCATAGTATTGGTATTACTGTTTGATCCAAAGCCTAAATTTGGAATTATTGTTAAAAAAGTAGCAAGCAGGTCATCAGTTGGAATATATATTTACCAAATGTCTTTTGCTGAAGCTTTCTGCTTAAAACTTGTGCATTATCTATTTAAAGAGCCATCCTCATGTTAAGTTTAAGACATCTTTACTATTTTTCCTCCTCAGAGTAATAAAGCTGTTGAGAGCCGCAGTACAGACTATGCACAAGCTTCAAAAAATGATGAGCCATATGCTGAAGACCAAACAATCATAATTTGCTAATTTTTCCAAAGCATAAGTGAAAATCTTTGCACATTAATCTCTGTGATTCATAAAGACGGGAGGTGGTTGGTGAGGTTTAAATGATTGAAAATGATGCCAGTGGCCTTCTGTAAAGCCTGATTACATCTCTGATGATTGATCGCTTGCCATTAGCACAGAAGGGAAGACTCTCAGAAATTGAACCAAGTAAATCAAGGAAAATCTTTTTGGTTTATAGGGAACATTTAGACATGACTCAGAAATGTTTTAACCAAGATTTCATTTTCTGTAAATATATGTTGTGTTCGAAAATGAAGTATTCATTTCAGTGACTTTTCCTTGAACTTCACTTTAATCTTGCCCTCAGGAGAGTCCAGCTTGCCCTGCCACTTTACACAAGCTGCAGGCATGGCGTGATTTACTTAAGCCACAACATATCATTTTATTTGTATTCCTCCTTGCATTTGGCAGCTTCTAAGGAATGTGTGTTGCTGTTGCTGGGAGACATGAATAGTGAAAAAAAAATCAGAGATAAGCAGTGTGAGAAATCTGTTCTCTGCTAGGAAACTTACCTGCATTTGTAAAGTGTCCCAAGTCGATCTGACATAAGGGACAAACTGCCACCGATCGTTAGCTTGAGCTTGAGTGCATTGATTATACATTCAGGCCTCTTCATAACACCAGGACCAGAAAAGAGACTTAATCGTATCGTACATCTGGGTAGGAGTGCTGGGTTTAAGGAGAGAATGGCTGGCTTGCTAGGATTTCTTATCTGCGGACAGGTTACATGAGTCCCGTTATAGCATATTTCCAGTAATTTTTCAGGTGAGTTAAGTACACTTATGAAGAAAATGTGTTTATTTGTGTATTTATATATTTCATACTTGTTAAACATACTCAGTGCTGCTTTTGTAATGTATGAGCAGTTTATACATATTCACTATGCACCAACTGGACTTTATCCTCATTGCAAACTTACTGTGCTTCACTTCTTTAAAGTTATCATTTATTTTCATATAAAGTATTATTTATTGTGCCTTTGTGTGTGTGTGTGTGTGAGAGAGAGAGAGAGAGAGAGAGAGAGAGAGAGAGAGAGAGAGAGAGAGAGAGAGAGAATGCATGTAAGCATGAGCTTATGCACCTTTTTTGGAAATTAAAGGACAACATACAGGAGTCAGTCCTCTTCTTCCCCCACGTAGGACCCAAAGGTCAAACTCGGATATTGCTCAGAATTGACATCAAGTGTCTCTACCCAGCGGGGCATCTTCCTGGTTTCCCAAAGCCAGCATTTCTAAGCACTTACTATGCATGAGAATAAATATTTTCAACGTAGCAATCATGTATTTAGCCTTTATTTTGACAATTTAATAAAATACCCAGTATGGTTTAGTTGGGTATTCAGTAAAAATTGGTGGATTAAATGAACAAATTAAACTAATTAATTCCTGTTTGATCTTATCTATGTCTCACTCATTTACAAAACACTGGGGCGACATTTATTGGCACTCTTTTACATTCCAAATGCGAGATCTGTAAAAAACTGTTGACTTTCCATGAGTATATTACTGATTACTATCCTGAGATGGCACATTCAAGATGCTGGAACATGGGGTTTTATACCACATGCTTCTTTCCCAGAACTCAATAGGAAGGCAGAGACACAAGGACCATTCACAAATTCAAGTCTGAAGACAGGAGCCTTGTATATATATTGAGATGTAGTTCATTTATAACAATAATGATTATTACTATTTTTATTTAAAACACAAACAGAATCATGATTTGAGAACATGAGCACATAGGGTCACTGAGAAATTTTAAGTTACAGAAAGTGATTAAAGCAAAATGTTCTAGGAGTCTAGTCTATGGAAGGTGGTATGGTGTAGGAGGACCTTTTGTTTATGTATTGCTTCCATTGGTTAGTCAATATTTTTAATTTTTCAATGGCTGATATGATCAATGCATGCAGAACACGTGAAGTTAAAAAAAAGTCAACTAAAAATTAAATTGTTCTCTCACATTTGAATTTTTAAACCTTCAATATTCTCTTAAGGCAATTTCTGTTTTTCTTTACCCCCTTTTTTACCTTTTGTAGTCCAATGAGTTAATGAATCAGTACATGCTTTGAAGCAAACTTCAATAGAAGTACCACATCTTTGTCTGATTGAAGCATTTGCTTTCATTTTAAAGTTATTGTTAAGGTGTCAGTTGAGGTGGTGGGAGGTTACTGCATTTAGCTGCATAGCCTTCCTTACAGAGGACCAAGAACCTCACAATCCACTTCTGTTCTTCCTCTTTCTGATTTTTTATATTTTCTACATGTTCTTGATTCAAGACCATGGATAAGCTTCTTTTCTGAAAGATTTTTCCTTTTACCTAATCATTTTAGCCAAGAGCAATGTTACCTTATGGATGATTGTGTACCATGTTTACATATATATGTATGTATAGATGTATACACACATATACATATATATATCCATTTCATTTTTCATTAAAATTAAAAACAAAACATAAAACGTGAAAAATCAAAACATAAAAAAGCAAAAAAGTCCCCAAATCCTAAAACTATAAGAAATATCAAAAGAACATAACAATAAAATCATGGAGTCCATTTTGTTTTTGTCAACTACTTTTGGGCATAGAACTTACCTAGAATGTGGTTGCTATAACCAGTAACACTCTAGTGGAGAAAGTAAATTTTCTTTTACAGCAGCTATAAATTACAAGTAACTGGTTAGGGGTGGGACTTTGTGTCCAATTCCTCTTCTTAGTGCTGGAAATCCCATCTGGTTTGTATCTGCATAAGTCATATGCGTACTGTCACAGTATCTTGAATTCATGTACTGTTCTCTCCGGGAGACATGGTTTCTTTGGAGTCAATTCCTGCCTCTGACTCTGACAGTATTTCCATCCCCTTTCCCCATAAATCCCTGAACCTTGAGGTGGGAGCAGGATTTGCTAAGGAAATTCCACTATGGCTGAGAGCTCCATAGTTCTCACACTCTGTACTTTTTCCTGCTGTGGATCTGTGGATTTCTGAATTAATTATAATCTACTACAAGAAGAAACTTCTCTGGTGAGGGCTGAAGGTTGCTCTGATATATGGGAATAACCATGTCATTGAAAGCTATTTTATTGCTTTGTTTATTTTTCTTCCCTTTCAGTTCACTAAAATAGCATTTTAAGCAGAAGTCGTTATTACTTATTCATGTTGTAATATGAGCGATAGGCTATGTTCCTGGCATCCAGGCGCCCGCACGGCTACTTTATACCCGAAATAATTACACGGAAACTGTATTCTTTTAAACACTGCTTGGCCCATTAGTTTTAACCTCTTATTGGCTAGCTCTTACATATTGATCTAACCCATTTCTGATATTCTGTGTAGCCTCACAAGGTGGCTTACCAGGGAGATCTTAGCCTGCGTCTGTCTGGAGTGGGAGAATCATGGCGACTGCCTGACTTGCTTCTTTCTCCCAGCATTCTGTTCTGTCTACTCTGCCTACCTAATTTTCTGTCCTATCAGGCCAAGCAGTTTTCTTTATTAATTAACCAATGAAAGCAACAGATCAGAAGGAAGTCATTCCCACATCATATTCATATCATTTTTTTGATTTCAGATCTTGCCCTTTCTTACATATTTATTAAAACTTTGCTTCAAACTTTGTGAAACTCTTTGTTTAACCAATTAAAAGTAAAAATATCTAGGATAGAGAATAGGCAATATTCTGAAAAAACCTTTCATTTTTCTAGGGCTCTTGTTTGGGGAGTAGAATTGAGTCCTTGTCAAATTTGAATCCTAGGGCTGTAAAATCCTCAAGACTCAGAGAAGATCTAAAGAAAGGGATCCCTTCCAAAATATATAATTTCATCACTATTCATATTGATGTGCCTTAGTATTCAAGCTTCTGAATTTACAGATTTGTATAAGATGACAAATGGAAATATGATCTAGCATCAATTAATCCTGACTTAAACAATCAAGGTAAAGTTGCTCTACTCTTGATTGAGCAACACACCCTTTTTTTTTTCAACACACCAGCCTTTCAACCTGGTTTATTATATACTGCAGGATCTGCCTTAGACTGGATTTCTCTTGTCTAATACCATAGTGTAGGTAATTTCTTAACAAGAAGCAAACTTTCTAATATTTCTTGGATAGTCTGTGATCTAGGTACTGTCACTTTCAGTGTCAGGATCTTCTTTCCGGCTTTCACAAAACCATATACATCTTTCTTGATACATCTTTATCTGGGGATGCTGAAAGCTTGGTTTACTCTGATCTGTTCTGTTAAGACCATTAACCCTCACTGGATTCTAACCTCTTATTTAAACTGCCAACCTCTTCCAGGTCCCACCCTCAGAGCACCAAGGACTGGAATTTGAACATTGGCACTTGTGGAGGATATGAACCTTCAGTCCATCAGACAGTATTTGCACCAGTGTTCTAATTGCATTTCTCTTTCTGTTTTGTTTGGTGATTTCCAAGTCATCCAGATTTCAATCTGACTATACTCTTCTGGAGAAATGTTTTAGAACACCCACTCACTTTATATCATGTTGCCATATTTTGTCACTGGCAGAGAACTTATCTCCTGAGATACATTTGCTTATATCTTATGTGTACATGCTCAATAAATATTTGTTATTGCTGTTTTGGCACACTACCATTGACATTTTGTAGGGCATAATTTTGTTTATATTATTTTCTTTTCTGAAGAAATGAAAAAGCAACGTCTAATTTGATTTGAATTGTAGTAATTAAAGCACAATATGGAAGCGCAATTGAAAACAAAGGAAGTAACAAATTGAACCTTAAATTGAATATTTTTGAGGTAACTAGTAATTAACCAGTGTGGAATAAATCTGCTTTTGAGAAAATGGTTAAAAACAAAAGCTCATAATGGTCATGTGTCTTAAGATTCTGTTTTAAAATTTCAGTAATAAGAATTATACTAACAAATTATCTTTCGCCTTTACCGTCCATGAGTCTCCAATGCCCTTAGTCTGCTGTTTGTTGGGGAATTGACACTAGACCACTGTTTTCTCATTCATCTTAAAATTGATCCTAATAGTAGCCCTGATGATAGACTGTCGAGAATTCACTGAGGCTGCTAAAATACCAGAGAAAACAGGTAAATCAGAAGCTCAGTGAACTTGGATTCTCCAAAGAACTGCACAGATGTTATATTTTGTGTTCCTAGACAAATCTCTTAGCTCTTAGGACTTTAAAAAGGTGGGTTAGATTTCTCTAATTACAGATTGACATATCTACAAATCAATCACACTTTAAGGAGTAGGAGAAGCTTGTGTTATCTTTATTTTTCATTTGCCCTTTTCTGATAACTGCATTTCCCTCTTCTTTTCCTCACTTTAACTTTTTTTTTTTTTTTTTTTTTTGGTTTTTTGAGACAGGGTTTCTTTGTGGTTTTGGAGCCTGTCCTGGAACTAGCTCTTGTAGACCAAGCTGGTCTCGAACTCACAGAGATCCGCCTGCCTCTGCCTCCTGAGTGCTGGATTAAAGGCGTGCGCCACCACCGCCCGGCTACTTTACAGGATTTCTGTGTAGTCGAATATCCTCTCTCTCTCTCTCTCTCTCTCTCTCTCTCTCTCTCTCTCTCTCTCTCTCTCTGTGTGTGTGTGTGTGTGTGTGTGTGACCAATCAGATTATTTCCCGACCTTGATATAAATGTTGGTTTAGGGCTAGACATGAAATCAGGATCAATAAAATAAAATAAATATTTGTTAGAGTTACTAAATTCTATGTTTTCTTCTGTTAATCACGACAGAATTAAAGTTTGGGTCTGTTACGGAGACTATAGCTACCCCAAGGAGGGGAAGGATGAATGTGCATAATCCAGAAGACAGAGAGTGATCAGATTATTGCACTCGGCTCATCCCGGTTATGGTGTTTTAGTTTATGAGAACCAATAAGTTTTCATTCTGAATTGTATGAGCATCTATTAAATAAATCTCAGAGGGGGCATTGGTATTATATTAAAGAAAAAAATAGTGACTTCCTTTTGAAATCCTTTGACCACAAACAAGCCCAGATTGAAATTCTCTGTTCTCCCTGTTTATATAGCCCATCTCTCCATCTGTCTGTAATCTGTGCTTACTGGCCTGTCTGTGGTGCTTGTTTATTGTAGCTGTCTGATTTTCTCTGCCCCTGTTGTCAGTGTATTATGCCTGTTCATATCAAAGACTATGCTTTGTATTTATTAAATAGCACAGAAAATAGGGTATGGAAAAATTGAGGAAATTTTCATAAGTTTAACTGAGTTTTACAGACCTTATTTTACTATCCCCAAGTTACCCAGAATAGCACTCAAATTGCAAACATATGTCTTCAATCTGTATCCACATAGTTCTCCCAACCTTTAAGGAATATGTAATTTGCTTAAGGCTGATTTCTATTTTCAGAAATTAATTTTGACCCCCCACACATACATTATTCTGAATCAAAGATGAGAAAGAGTAAATAACAAGATCAAATCTATGTATTTAGCTTAAGTTTTAAAAATCAATTACTTGGGAATCGAAGTCCTAGAAAGATTGGTGATGGTTTTTCTCTTAAAAGAAGGTTAAACTTATACAAGAGAAATACACAGTAGGACTACAGGTTAACTGCATAGCCTTAAATAATCTCAAATATTATTATTAATTTGTCTAAAGTGTCTGACAAAAGTTTAGGCTATTTGAAGGCAAGAGATATTTTTAGAAACTAACCCCACATCTTTTGTTATTTGCTGAGGAAAATGTTCTCCAAGACATTTTCAACCTAGGGTATATTTTTCTATTTTCTCACATTGTGTGTGTGGTGTGTGTGTCCCCTTTTGGCAATACCTTGTAAATTGAATTCTAAGGAAGTAGATGTACTGTTTTGCTAATGTTGATGTCATAATTTATTTTAATCTGTATTGATTCTCATGTTGTGTTTAAGCTTGTTCTGATAGCAGTGGGGACATTTCACACCATGTTTTTGAAAGTATTGAACACAAAATAAGTGCTTGTGAACTATGGATGTATTATTGGGGTTTGTCTTTGAATTTTAATTTACATAGATTGTGACATTCAGTTTGAAATCACACTGAGATTTAAAAGGCAGCTTTATATCATCAAAGCTTTAACTTTGCTTGATAATACAGGGTCATTAATATGATATATATATGAATGAAGAAATAGCTTGATGTAGTTTTTCAAAATGAGAGATCCTTTTCAATTTCATAGTTTAGAAAAAGAATAAATAATGGCATGGGGTAGCCATATGAGAGGCACTTCAGTTAGACCTTAAGGGAAATATAAACTTTTTGATGTTAGAGAAACTCATAATGTTTAGTTTGTTGAGTGGCAAATGGCAAAACTTTCGTGCAGTTGGAACAGAGGATGTTACTCCAGACACTAGCTACTCTTATTATAATGTGCCCAGTTAGTGATTTTAAGAATGTGATGTTTATGGAAATAAAGCACTAAATGAAAAGGTTTACTTCTGCTTCATGATCTGCAAAACTGAGAATTTGTGATGTAATAGCTTCCTCACACTTCTCATTTTAAGCAGTATAGTAGTGCTTAGAAAGCCTGTTTGGGGATGCTTTATGTGCTTTGGTAGGTGGTCTTAGGGATTATTCTATTGCTGTGAAGAGAGACCACCACCAAGGCAACGCTTAACAAAGAAAGCATGTAATTGGGATCTTGCTTATAGTTTCAGAGGCTTCGTGTAATCTACAACATGTGTAATGAGGCACATTTTCTCAGATCCATAATAATACTGATAAAGAATCATCCTATACAATTGAATAGATTTTAATTTTCCCCATTTATCCAAGATTTCCTGGGAGCACTTTGTCCTCACCCCTAGATTCATTCCCTAGATGGCTTCTGAAGGTTAAAGTGAAATTATAATTGCAATGAGGAAGTTAAAGCCTTCTCTGCATTAGATGTATTTAAAGTCTACTTGTAAATTTTTCTAACAGCTGCAAAGTGGCTTTTTAACACATCTAGTAATTGAAATTATTTTGAAATGCTAGTCTTGTCATACATCATTAAGATCAGACACCTATCTCTTGGCCAGTTTAGGAGTGGCTTAGATATTTGGACTGCCCTGCTCAATAAATCTAATTTGTTTTTAGCTATCAAGACTGCAACATTAGGTTTGGTGATTCCTGAGCATTTACAGCTTCCCCAGCTTTATGCTAAGTATATCCTTGTCTGAGTTACCGGCATGTGGGGATGCCTGTTTTATATTATTGATTATCGTTGATAATCTTTTCCCGTGAGATCTATGTTTCTGTCTCTCACCGTTGAGTTTAGAAATTGAGAGTTGCTCCAAATGGTTTCTTCTGTTGGAAGTAGTTCCTTTGCCTCTGAACTCCTTTTTCTTGTCTTGATTTTCTGTTTTGCTGCTGCTGCTACTGTATTGTCAGTGGCTTGGGCTCTTCAATTCATAGTGGTAGCAAGGAATTCGAAAGCTGTAAATACACTGCTCCTTTAGTCTAAGGATTGCTAGCTATGTGCTCCCTGAGCACCATGCACATGCCGGAATTACAAAGAAAGTGTTCATTTTGAAAGAGCACAGCCAAACCATAAGCCAGAGATGGCATCAAAATATAAACTAAAATTAATATTCTTTCTTCCTTGAAAAGTGTCCAAATCTGAAGATAGTATAGAAAATCAAGGTGATAGGCAGATTTTATAATAGGGAAGGAAGAACCAAGCCAGGGGAAGCCAGAGTTGGAAATTTTCCCTAACTCTAGGCAGTAGAGCAACACAAGCTACAAGTCCATAGTGGGTCAAAACCCAGCACAAATCAGGTATTACTTGGCTGAGAGAGTTCTCTTGTGTGGGTCCTGATGCGTAGAGCTTTTATTTTTACTTGTCATTTAAATCTGCTCTACATCTCCTTGTAGAAATGCTTTAAATATCAGGCAATTTATTCCACCCTTGATTGAGAACTGCTGCACAGCACTTTGCATGTATTAGTTCTAATCCTCCAAAGAACCCTCCAGGTAAGTATTTTTACTTCAGTTTTACTGATGAAGAATTTGTAACTCATAGTGATTTAGCAAGTCTATCCAGCGCTCTGCAGCTACGCTGAGTCAGAGCCAGGATTCACAGCCAGTAGCATCTGAGTCCAAAACAGGCTTGATTTTCTCTCGTTTCTTCCCTGACTTCCTTTTACTTAGCCAAATTCCAAGTCAGAACATCACCTTTCCAGCTGAATTCATAACTATACATGCAGAGAATGTGGGAAACTGAAATTAAAAGTATTCTAAGTCATTGTCTTTACAAGGAAACTCTGAGAAGTTGAACTACTTTCCAAGTGGTTCATACTAGCAGTGCAAATGTCAGAATTAAAACCTGGGTCTCTATATTCCTAGGTCAGAATTATGCTTCTTGGATACATATCTCTTATACCATTGAACACTGATGCTGAGAATCTATCATTTGGTGAATTATTTTCATATATTTTTTTATTTTTATCTTTTATGATTGTTTGTATGTCCAATATATAAGTACATTGCACTTGAGAGCCAAAGGATGACTTTGAATCCCCTGGAACTGAAGTTACAGATGTTTGTGAGACACCATGTGGGTGCTAGGAACCTAACCTGGGTTTTCTGCAAGACTGCCCAGTGTGCCTTACAGCGGAGTGATCTCTCTAGCCCAGAGAACCCAGAGCTTTTGTCCTTTGCCTTCTCTTCTCTGTCATTCTCGATAGACTGGCAGTTTGAATGCAGAAATAGATTCACTGACTGATCAAATACCCAGATCCTATTAAGGGTCAAATGATATTTCTGTGGCAAGGAATAGGCTTTAGTTTACAGAGGTCCTAGCTGAGTACCTTGTCTCAAAATTGATCCATCCTACATGAACAGGAAGCATAAAATGCTAGTTTTGTGTTATTTGGTACCAGGTAACAATAAATTCTTTTAGGCTCAAGGGATTTGCTGTAACTTAAGTTCTGCCACAGACAATTCCATCAATCTAGTAACACTGAACTACTTCTTTAAGAGAAATGTATAAATGACTCCTGATATTGAAAAAACAACCATAAGATTTAGTCATTTACATGGATATTATACTATGCCCTGTAGCTTGGGACCTGGCTTTGTTTTGGACATCATTGAAAAGGAAAAAAATACGTAGATGTCAGAGAGACAAAACAAAATTTCTATTGAATTACATGTCATATTTAAAATGACAAGAGCAATACAAGTGATGTATTTCTCAACTCCGCTTGCTGGAATTCTTTTACTACCAAACTGTCATTTAGGCAAATTTAAAAGTAGTTTTTAGAGTGTGATTTCTAGACTTGCAGCTCAGCCAACTCCTAGAAATAAAATAATGGAGACTTCTCAGCCAGAAAACATGAGAATGAGAAGAGCAACCTTTTTCAGGCAATTTGGTGTCCATTAAATTTTAAGAAATTATATACTAAAACATGTACTTACTTATTTCATGCTAAATATGTACATGAGTGTTACAGTTTTTTTTTAATATATGCCAGGAACTTGACTTAGTTTAAATCTAAAGGATTCTCATTGCATAAGCTTAAATGTCATTGGTATTGTTTCTCTGCAATTCTATTTTCCTTAGAGTCCTTTATTTACTGTGCGGATGTGTTGCATTTAGGGGGGAGTGTCAGCTCTAGATTGATGTAATTTCCATAGTACTTTGTCCAGATAACTTCAAACTATAACAGAGTTACTCTCATTGGCTTCTCTTGCATTACCTACTCATACTTGAACAGATGAAATCACTTTCCACTTAGAATCTCGAAGCATGATCAGAATTACCTGAGCAACACCTTCTGCTGGGTGTCAGGAAGAACATTTGCTAAAAAGACAGCATAAAACCAAAAATTACTCAGAAAAGCAGTAGCTTATTAGGAATTTTTTTCCACCAGGTTGGCTTATGATGATCTATTTGTTCATTCAGTGTTTTATGTTGGAATCTTACCCGCAATAACTCAGAATGTTACCTTATTTGAAACAGAGTCATTGCTGTTTTAATCTTAGATTCAGGTGATCCAAATCACTGTGTCTGGTGTTCCTGTGCAAAGGAGAATCATGGACTCTGTCATACACTCAGAGATGCTGTAGCCATACGTTTAAACTTCACAAGCCACAGATCTTCCAGAAGTTAGGTAAGCGACTGTGAATAGATCATTTCCTATTATTTTCACTTGCTGATTCCTTGAAGTTTGGACTTTTACCCTCCAGAACTGTGAGACAAAGAACTTACATTATTTAAGATGTGAACTTCACACTATTTTGTTAAAGTGACTACAGGAACCTAATGCGGGAATTGTGTGCTCATTCCTTCTAATGCCATATAAGATTTAGGTCAATGTAGTTCAATATCACTTCTGCATCAAAATGACAGGGGTAGTGTGTCAATAATGCTCTCAGAGAACATGGCCAACAGCAGAAGCAATTGGAGATAAGTGATCACTTATAGATAGATGTGGGGCATAATTATGGGAACTGCTAGCTGCTAGCAAAGAGTGATGTTTTCAACATTTTCAGCAGAAAAAAAGTGGCTTCAGAAATCCTGCTAAATGAAAGAGATAAGCTTTTGATCATATATTATATTGATTAAGGAAGAGTTTGAAATAAGATCCATCAGGGGTTCCCTTGTTTCTATTTATCTATGTATCTATGTATCTATCTATCTATTAATTATTGCCATGAAACAGCATATTAGTCAAAAGTTAGGCATCTGAGTACAAATGTGAAATCTTACAGTTCACGAACCCAGGCTTGGGACACAAAGGTAGGCATGACTAGAGATAAGAAATAGCAACAAAAAATATACTTCATATTGAGACAGAGTAGGAAAATGTGCTTTCTAGACTTTCTTCTTTTCCCTTTATCAGGTATCGTCTACAGAGAGACCTAGAAAGGATCTTGTCTCATGGTCTCCTAAAAGCATCTAGGAATGAAGGCACTAGGACTAGGAATACAGACCTGAGCAAGAACATGATAGGCTAACAGGGCTTGAGTTCTAAATTGAATCATGATTTAGAATTACCATGCACTTTTCTTGCAAAATATCTAGGGTAAAGATAAGGTCTGAAAAACAGTACATACTTGTAACCAAGAGCTGAATCCCTCATATGTCACAAGGACCACAGGAAAAATAGAAAAAAGCCATGAACCCCAGTGAAAGTCATTGTCATAAGCATGAACAGACAAGGAAACAGTGGCAAAGACCACATTGAGAGAAACTACATCCAGTCTCTTCTTTTTTCATTGCCCAAATCCAAAAGGAGTCAGAGGATAAAGGTGATATAGGGAGAGGGCTGCTTGTTTGTCCCAACCATCCGGCTAGCTTAGCCCCAAATAACCACACAAAAAACTCTATCGATTAAATCACTGCTTGACCCATTAGCTCTAGTTTCTTATTGGATAATTCTTACATCTTAATTTAACCCATTTCTATTAATCTGCATATTGCTACGCGGCAGTGGCTTACCAGAAAAGATTCAGCATGTCTGTCTCTGCTGACTCCATGGCTTCTCTCTGACTCTACTTTCTTTCTCCCAGAATTAAGTTCTGTCTTCTCTGCCTACCTAAGTTCTGCCCTATCAGGCCAATGTAATTTCTTTATTCTTTAATCAATACAAGCAACACATAGAATGAAGGACTTCCTATACCCTAAAGGAGCTGAGATGCAATTTGTGATTGTAAGCCTACCAGACACAAGGTAGAGCAGAGAAGAAGAAACAGGAAAGAAAATGTAGCAAAAACTCTACTTTCAACTTTAAATAAGAACCTGTATTCTACTTGATAATCAATTGAATTTATTGAAGGTACATATATATTTATACCTTCAATAAATTCAATATATAAAAAAATAAAAAATAAATAAATAAATTCAATATATATATTAGTATGCATAATCCAAATAAAGCTTAAAATTAAAATCACAATCTCTATACTTGAGAGAAGTTCATATGCTGTAAGTATAGAACTTGGTGAATTACACAGTGAATACATCTACATAACCATCATGATGAGGAGACAAGATAGCATGACATTCTGGAAGGTCTATGATCAGACCAAACTCTTCTTCTCCCTAGAAGCATCCTATATCCTATTTGCTGACATCTCAGGCTTACCTGCTTCTGAATTTCAAAGAATAACGACTTTAGTTAGAATCAAGCATTTAGGCATCCTTTCCAGAATAAGAGAATAGGACTTTGTACAATGCAGTCTCATGGGTCATAACGATGTCACTACTTGCCAATTAAAGAATTGTTCATGGATTATTTCTAAATATAGATCACTTTATATTAGACTTGCCTTAAAGTAGAGACCCTATTTCCTAACTTCTTAGAAAGAGAGGTATAGGTTGATATAGGAGGTCCTTCTTTCTATGTGTTGCTTGTATTGGTTAATGAATAAAGAAACTGCCTTGGCTTGATAGGGCAGAACTTAGGTAGGCGGAGAAGACAGAAATAAATTCTGGGAGGAAGAAAGTAGAGTCAGAGAGATACCATAGAGCGACCAGAGGTAGACAGACATGCCAAATTTTTCCCGGTAAGCCACTGTCACGTGGCAATATACAGATTAATAGAAATGGGTTAAATTAAGATGTAAGAATTAGCCAATAAGAAGCTAAAGCTAATGGGCCAAGCAGTGATTTAATTAATATAGTTTCTGTGTAGTTATTTGGAGCTAAGCTAGCCGGGCAGCCGGGTCAGACAAGCGGGCCCTCCTGCAACAATAGGTACAGTGACATTAAATAAATATATTTAGGAAAATCAATTGTTACTTAACCTATTACACTAAATATACTGTCACCTGTACAACATGCTCAACAAAGTAAAGCCAATGTACATAATATAAAATGACTTTTAATCATACAAGAAAATCAGCCACCTCTATAAAGCATAGATGTAAAAGAAACTGCACTGATGTGGGGGTTATATCATTGTATAAAGACCTTACTTTCCAAAAGGAAGCAGGACTTCTTCAATTCTGGGTCAGAAATGCGAAGGAATTTTCTTCATCAAGGAAAGGACAAATTATTCAAGGGGTTTGAGCATAAGGTGTTGTGTTAATGAATACTAATTAATGAGACCAGCTATTGAAATAATAAATGTGATTTATATGCATAGCAGAAACTGCCATAAATGAAAAATTGCGATAATAAATTCTAGTTAATATTAGACCTTAGAAGATTCTAAGGTTTACCACAGCATCAAAAGGGTAGCACGGGTCACGAATGCTCTGTTGTTGGAAAAGATGGTTAATTAGTACACAAGCTGAGCATGGAGGATGTTATGTAACTCAAGTCTTATTTAATTTCAAGTGGTGGCCAGGATTTCAAGATTTTGAGAAAGTCAGTGTTGTGTGACTAGGAGCAGTGTGTTGTGCTTGGTGGGTAAATCCAGTTAGTGCTGTCTTACAGAGCAAATATAGTTAGAACTTAGTTTGAAGAGAATAATATTTGACAAGTACTTCTCTAGAGAGATTCATATTTTTTAAGGAAATGAATATTTACAAAAAGCCATTTGCTCTATCCATATGACTCAGTAAGAGAATTGGGTGGGAATAAACAAGGCTTCCTAGGAGAAAACTTTGTGTAGCGAATAATCATCAGACAAATTTTTTCCCTTCATAATTTCCTTTACATACATACACACAGACAAACACACACACACATATGCACACACAAACACACACACTCAAGCACACAAATTTAATAAAAATTCTTCATATGAAATGAATGTGGGGAGTTTGTCTTTCTGAGTCTGGTTTATTTCATGCTATGCATTAACTCTCTATGTCTCTATGTTTATTCATATTCCTGTAAACAACATGATTTCATTCTTTAAAGATATATAGTGGTGGCACATATCTTTAATCCCAGCAGTCAGGAGTCTGAGGAAGGCAGATCTCTGAGTTTGATAATGTCAACCTAGTCTACAGAGTGAGTTCCAGGACAGCCAGTGCTACACAAAGAAACCCTGCTTTTAAACAACCAAAAAAAAAAAAAAAAAAGCTATAAACTATATAAAATCCCATTGTGTATATGTACCATATTTTCTTTTTCCATGATTCTGTTGATGGCCATCTAGGCTGAATGTGTTATTACTTATTGTCAAAGATAAGTCATGCAACATGAATGAGCAGGGATATTTGCTATGTTCCAAGTCTCTGTCGTACATACCCAGATTTGTCAGAAAGCAGTTCTCTTTTTGATGGCTTATTTGTTTCTTCCTTGTTTTATTTATTTGTTTACTTTTTCTTCTCTCATACATTATACCCCAATCCCAGTTTATCCTCCCTCTACTCCTCTTGGCTACCTACCCTCCCCTTCTCCTCCAGATCCACTCCTCCTCCATTCCTCTCAGAAAAGAGCAGGCTTCCCAGGGATATCAACCAAACATGACATAATAAGTTACAATAAAACTAGACACAAAGCCTTATATCAGGCTAGACAAGGCAACCCAGTAAGAGAGACAAGGTCCCAAGAATCACAAAGAATAAGAATCACACCCCACTCCCACTGTTTGGAGTGCCACAGGAACATCAAGGCTATACAATTATATATATATATATATATATAAATACAGAGGACCAAGTTCAGACCCATAGAGGTCCCTGATTATTGGTTCAGTCTCTGTGAGTCTCTAAGATCCCAGGTTAGTTAACTCTATGGGCTGTTATATTGATGTGTTTTTCATCTCTTTGACTCTGACAATCCTTCCTCCTACATCTCTGCAGGATTCTCTGAACACTGCCTAGTATTTGGTTGTGGGTTTCTGCATCTGCTCCCATCAGCTGCTAGACTTCAATCTATGATTATCATAAGGAATCATTCCATTGATTTTTTTTTTTTTTGCCAGACCTGCTTGGTTTTGTTCTAGATCACTGAGATGTCCTGCCCCTTAGTCCTGACAATCCAGGCAATGTCAGGGTGGGCTTCCTCTCTTGGTTTGGGCCTCGTTAGGCTAGTTATTCTTTGCCACTCCCACAAGTTCTGAGCCACCATTCCCCTAGCACATGTTGTAGGCAGGACACATTGTAGGTCAGGGAATATTCATAAGGATTCTCATGGGGGCTATACAAATTTAAGTGCCACCACCCAACTAGGAAGTTTCCCTTTTTCCTATATCCTCACCAAGATTTCCTGTCATCTGTGTCCCTCTTGCTGGTTATTATGACCAGGGAGATATGATCTATAAAACAGTTCCAGCTTGCATGATAGCTAAGGATTTTGAACACTTATTCAAATATTTGTTGATAATTTGTGATTTTTCTCTCATAAACTGTTGATTCAGTTCTTTAGGGTGAGTGAAAGATTTGTTTTTTTAAATGTAATTTTTGCAAATAGGAGTAGCTATTGGCTGCTGTCTGTTATATAACTGGCAAATCGTTTCCCCCTCTTTGTATGCTGTCTCTTCCATTTCTTGATAGTTTTCTTTGCAGTACAGATGATTTTACTTTCTTGCAACCTCATTTGTCAATTCTTGAGGTTATTTCCTGTACTACTGGAATCCTTTTCAAAAGCTTATTCCTGCCTGTGTCTTGGGTTTTGCCTGTATGTTTTGTTCGTTCTGTTGTTTCCAAAGTTCTGAGGCTTAAAGTATAATGTATTTTAAATAAGTTTTATGGGGGACCTGAGCTCTGGGTATGATTTTATTTGGCTGCATATACATATCCAGATTTCTCAGCCCTGTTTCTCAGAAGGATGCTTTTTATATTGTGTGGTTTTTAACATTCCTGACAAAAATCAATTGGCTGTAGCTGCTAGTGTTTAATTCTAGATTCTCTGATGTACTATATTTGCATGTCTGTTTCTGTGTCAGTGGCATATTGTCTCTGTCACTATGTTTACTAACTTAATATGTTAATTCAGTTGGAAAATATTTTGTTGAGAATTTTTGTGTCTGTGTTAATCAGTGGCGTTGGTCTATAATTTTCTCTTGATTGTTATATCTGTACTCAGTTTTAACGTGGTAATTCTGGCGTTATATGATGAATGTGGCAAACTTCCTTTTCTATTTTGTAGAATAACATTGTAAGTATTGACTTTAGCTGTTCATTAAACACTTGAAAGAGTTTAGTGTTAAATCCATCCAGACATGGCCTTTCTTTTTTGGAGAGACACTTTATTCCTTTGAGTTTCATTGCTTGTGATGATCTGCAGTGGTTCATCTCAGTAGTCAGCTAGATTGGCTTAAGAAGCACCTAGCACACTATGCAGAGCACCTTCAGCTGTGTCTATTATGTGTCTATGGGAACTTTTTCATTGTTTTTACTGTGCTATGCACTTTTCTCTGCTTCCCTCCCTTTCTCCCTTCTCCCCTTTGCCCCTCTCCCATTGAGGGGAAATACTGACTTGCCATAAATGAGTTTGGTATCAGTCATAGTCTAGAGTAGCAGACTGAACAAAAGTGATAAGCAAGAGAGCCAGGAGAATTCTGGTGTTCTCCTTTCTCTGCTTGTGGAATGCTAAAATGTGAACAATGTTCTTTTGCCACCATGGAAAAGAGCTGGTCCTACCACCATAACATTTTCTCCATGATGCACTGCATCCCAGGGCATTAACTCAAACAAACTTTATCCCCTTCTAGTTGCTCTTCCTTAAGTATTTATTAAGTACAAGGGAAAAGCAACTAATATATAAAATTGATATCTGAAGGATGGCCATTTCTTTAGTTACCTTACGATGTAATAAGTAATATGAAAGTATGTGTATGGAAAGATGTGGCAGTAAATGGAGTTAACCTTGCAGGAGTATGCAGTTGATAGGCTGCCCTTGTGCGCATCTTGACAGACCATGAAGTAAACAGTAGAAAGAAAATGTGAAGGGGCTCTAAACCTCAGAGCCCACACCAAGTGCCTCACTTTCCCTACCAAGGCTCACTTTCTAAAGGTGCCATAACCTTCCCAATCTATTATCAGCTGGGGAAGAGTGTTCAAACACATGAACCTATAGGACAAATTTCAAGTCACACCACAGTACCAATAATAATAATCACACACACACACACGCAGGGGGAGAGAGAGAGAGAGAGAGAGAGAGAGAGAGAGAGAGAGAGAGAGAGAGAGAGAGAAGGGAGCTCTCAAAAGTTACACTGGTGTTATACTCCTATATTTTGTTAAAGAATCTGAATGTGTTTTGTGCTCTGAGATTTTGGGTGAGGCTGAGTTCAAAGCTATGGACTAATGTTGGGTATATGGAATTTTAAGACACAGCAACATGTTGACTTTGACACTATACTGCTTACTTTTCTTAGATTTACACAGAGAGAGATCTAAAAAATGTGAAAATGTGCAACTTGGTGAGAAAAGGGTCTCAGTGCATTTAAAGTTGTGAACAAAGTAGGTTCATACTCTGTATTTGTAATTACTAATGATTAACACCATTAAGAACAAAGACCAGGTGGAGGTGGCACATGCTATTAACACCAGCACTTGGGAGTCAGAGGCAGGTATATCTTTGTGAGTTTGAAGCCAGTCTGGGCTAGAGACTGAGTTCCAGGAGAGCCACGACAAGTTACACAGAAAAATCTATCCTGAAAAACTAAACTGAGGTTGTTTTCAGGTTCTGGCTATTATGAATAATGCTGCTATGAACACAGTTAAGCAAATGTACTTGTGGTATAAGTGTGCATCCTTTGGTTATATACTCAACAGTGTTATTGCTGGGTCTTGAGGTAGATTGATTTCCAATTTTCTGAGAAACTGCCACACTTATTTCCTAAGTGGTTACAAAAGTTTGCACTCCTACCAGCAATGGAGCGACCAAAGATTGGATAAAGAAAATATGGCACATTTACACAATGGAGTACTAATCAGCAGTAAAAAATAATGATATCTTGAAATTTGCATGAAAATGGATGGAACTGGAAACAACCATTCTGAGTGAAGTAACCCAACCAGATTGACAAGTATGGTATGTACTTACTCATATGTGGATATTAGATGTAAAGCAATGGATAACCAGCCTATAGTCCACGATCCCAAAGAAGAAAGATAACAAGGAGAACCCCGAGACATACATGGATCCTCTTGGGAAGGGGAAACAGACAAGATCTTCTGAGAAAACTGGGAGTGTGTGTGTGTGTGTGTGTGTGTGTGTGTGTGTGTGTGTGTGTGTGTGGAGAAATGGAGGGTGAAAGGGGAGGAGAAGGAGAGAAGGGTAGAGAAGAGTAGAACGTGAGGAAACAGGATGCTCAAGAAGGGAGAAAGACAAAGAGGGAGAGAAAAGAAAGAAGTATCTTGATAGAGGGAGCCCTTAGGGGCTATCAAGAAACATGACTCTAGGGAAATTCCTAGGAATCCGCAAGGATGACCCCAGCTAAAATTCTAAGCAACAGTAAAAAGGATGCTTAAACTGGTTTCCCCCTCTAATCAGATTGATGACTACCTAAATTGTCATCATAAAACCTTCATCCAGCAACTGATAGAAGCAAATACAGAGATCCATGGAAAGCACTGGGCTGAGCTTCTGGAGACCAGTCCAAGAGAGGGAGGAGTGATATTATGAGCAAAGGGGTCAAGACCATGATGGTGATACCCATGGAAACAGCTGACCTGAGCTAATGAGAGTTCACTGACTCTGAATGTTAGCATTGAAAGCTGCATAGGACCAAACTAGGACCACTGAATGTTGATGACAGTTGTGAGGCTTGGGCAGTCTGCGGGTCCCCTGGCAGTGGGACCAGAATTTATTCCTTGTGCTTGAACTGGCATCTTGGAGCACATTCTCTTTGGAGGGATACTTTCTTCAGCCTAGATATAGGGGGAAGGTCTTGGTCTTGCTTTGGTCTTACCTCAAAGTGATGTGCCAGACTTTGTTGATTCCCCATAGGAAGCCTTGTCCTTTCTGAGGGTGTGAGGTAGGGGGAAGGGTAATAAAGGAAGGGAGTAGGAATGGGAATAGCTATACAAAATGAGAAAAAATTGTTTTAAAATTCTTAATAAAAAAGAAAAATATTTTTTAAAATGAGGCTATTTGATTGATTATTAAAAATAGTTATAAAGATAACTGTTTATGTTTATCAGTGACGATTAAACTTGATGGAAAATTATTGTAAAAGATAACTCTGTTCTGCCATGGTTTATCAATGATGACTAAAACTCATGCAAGAGGGAGTACAACACATGTCCAAAAACAAAATGATATGATTTATGTTTTAGAACAACATGAATCTATTCCTGCTTACTGAATTCTGTATAAAGAAAGAAACAGTCTGGCTACTAGTCAATCAGGCTGCAAGATTCCCCCAACCACCATGCCTGGCTCATCCTTCCTTCGCCAACTCCTTATCTCCCCTCTGGGACATGTGCACTATGGGGGTTGACCTCCGCAACATGTTATGACTTAAGGTGATGTGTTTGTGTTTCAGGTGGACAGGGATAAATATTATAAAGGATAATTTTGATTTATAACTTGATTGTATTAAGAAACACACAGAGGATTCATGGAGGCAAACTTTCCAGTATGTCTTTTTTTTAAAAAAAAAATTATTTATTTATTTATTATGTATACAATATTCTTTCTGCATGTATGCCTACAGGCCAGAAGAGGGCACCATACATCATTACAGATGGTTGTGAGCCAGCATGTGGATGCTGGGAATTGAACTCAGGACCTTTGGAAGAGCAGGCAATGCTCTTAACCACTGAGCCATCTCTCCAGCCCCCCCAGACATACTCCAAAGATGATTTACTGAAAGAAAAAAACCCATTCTACGTGTGAGCTATACCATACCATGATGGAACATTCTAGAATTAATAAATGGGGAAAGGAGAAATTCATCTAACCAATGGCAATCATTTTTCTCTCCTTCTGGAGCTACAGAAATGAGAGTAATCAACTTCCTGGTGCTATAGACGAGATCTTATATGTGTCTAGAAATTTATCTGCTCTCCCATGTACCATCAAGTTTCTGAAATATGTTTTAAAGTATTTTTCTAAGGTAATCTGGCTAAGTTTATCCACTGTGTGAGTGAATTGCTGAAACTTTTCTTTTTCTAATATATTCTATTTGTTTTTGTTTTGAAATAGAAGCAGCTCCTAGTTTAGTATTTTATTAGAGAGTTCAGACCATCCCTGTACATGATTGTCCATAAGTTTCATTATTTTAATTCTGCTTGAAGTTAAAGTGAAAAGTTAATTAGCAGATGATATGTCATCTGAGAAACTAACTGGTAAATATTTAAGAGATTTGCTCTTATAAAAAAACCTCCTTAGGGCTGGAGAGATGGCTCAGTGGTTAAGAGCACTGGTTGCTCTTCCAGAGGTCCTGAGTTCAATTCCCAGCAACCTCATGGTGGCTCACAACCATCTGTAATGAGACATAATAAATAAAACAAGCTTCACAAAAAAAAACCCTTAAAGTGATAGTTTTTATTATTATTTTTCTCATATAATTTCTTAGTATACTTGGTGTTGATAAGGCAAAATAATTGAAGATGTGTAGCAATCCCACACTAGCTGAGAATTGAATATAATAAAGAGTTATTTATATAGGGGTGGACTCACAGATCACAGTTCTCTGCTTGAAAGGTGAACAGCAACTGAATCCCACAGCCCTAAGAGAGAAGGAGCATGCACTTTACATTGGCATTAATAGTATAAGAGGCCATGTCCAAGTGGGCAGGTAACTTAAAGGCTATTGCTGTAGGATTCCCTATAGCATATTACAACTATGGATATCTGTACAAGATTGGAGTTTTTAAATTTCCACCATGGATAGAAGGTGTTCCCTTGAGGTCTCATTTTTTTTTTCCTGAATGGCTATTGACTGTCAATAGTTGCTGGAAAATGGATGCTCTTTTCTCTATGGTTGTGGTCATTGGCATCAAAAGAAAGATGAGTACCAGAGGGTAATATGCAATAAATATAATCTCAATGCTTATCAACACATATTATTCTCAACTGTAAAATAGTGGAAAATTCATAAAAATTCTTTTATGCTTTTGGGAAGAGATAGTCCAGAAATCTTTATCTTTAGAATGTAACATGCAAATGCATTGCAGAATGACAGGAAAGTAGAATGAAATTCCAAGTTGTAATCCAACCTGACAGTTTCGGTAGTGGGTCATCCTGATTCCAAACATATTTCTTTTGGTGCATCACTGTGACTCTACCTAGACTATGCATGGGTGAATTGGTAGGAATCTGTATGATTCACTGTGGCTGATTTTACTCTCATCCTATGTTACCTACACACGGTCTAAAGATAACATTGTAACAGTAGGGAAGGGAATCTTCTTGGCACACACCTTTAATCCCAGCACTCAGGAGGCAGAGGCAGGCAGATCTCTGAGTCTGAAGCCAAGTGGGTCTATAAGAGCTAGTTCCAGAACAGACTCCAAAGCTACAGAGAAACCCTATCTCAAAAAACCAAAAAAAGAGCTATGCAAATGTTGAGCTGAACTGGCTTGTAACAAATATGAACATTTCGCTTACTTTCAAAGAGAAAAATTGTACTCATGGAGTATAGGAATGACATTGAGGATTTTGCAATTCATAGTACTATTGTTGATTAATTAGACAGGAAGACAAGGTGGGAAAATATTCTTAGGTAGGATCTAATCTTATCTATTTTTTCTTAAATCCTTGGGTGTGAGGCTGCATCTCATTTGTCTTTATATCTCTTGCACCTGCCACAGGTCTTGACATGTGATAAACATTCAATGAAGTTTGCTTAAAGGAAGCAGGGGAAAATGAGTGAATTAACTATTCTCATCAAATTTCAATTTTATAAATTGCAATACATATTTAATTTTCAGATTAACTGTATCTTTATTACCAGATGCAGTTTTCTTTATCCTTTTGATTTTATTCCTGTGAGCTGGCAATAGGGCCTCCATTTTCCAAGCCCCTCAACTTTATGCACTAAAATGTCTTAGTTTGCATTTCTTTTTTAAAAAATAAATTTATGTACCTATTTATTTTGCCTTTCTGCCACACACACAGTTAGCCTTCCCTCTCAGTTCCCTTCATCCCCTGTAACCCCTCTGTTACCATTCCCATAATCCACTCTGCCTCTGTTTCTGTTTAGGAAAGGGCAGGTCTCCTATGAGAATCAACAAAGCATGGCATATCAAGTTGCAGTAAGAGTAAGCACCTTTCCACGTATTAAGGCTGGGCAAGATTACCCTGTAGGAGGAGTAGGATTCCAAAAGCAAGCAAAATAAGTATAGACAGCTGCTGTTCCCTCTATTAGGAGTCCCACAAGAGGACCAAGTTATCCAATTGTAACATATACACATAATGCATGAGTTAAGTCCCATGCAAGCTTCCTGGTTATCAGTTCAGTCTCTGTGAGCCGCTATGAATCCAGGTTAGTTGATTCTGTGAGTTTCCTTGTGGTATCCTTGAATCCCCTGGTTCCTACAATCCTTTCTTCCCCTCTTCTGCAGGATTCCATGAGCTCTGCCTAATGTTTGTGGTTCTGCATCTGTTTCCATTCGTTGCTGATTGATGCCTCTCTGATGACAGGTGGGCTAGGCACCAATCTATGTGTATAGAGGAATATCTTTACATAAACATCATTTCATTGACATTTTTTTCTCCAATCATGTTTGGTTCTATCCTAGTCTCTGGATTATCCAATCTGTAGGTCCTGAGTCTTCAGGCAATGTCAGGAGTGGGCTTACTCTCCTGGCATGTGTTTTAGGCTAGACTAATTATTGGTTGACAAAATACTCTATTTCTAGGCCATCCTTACCCAAGAACATCTTATAGGCAGGATAGAATGTAAGTTATATGGCTGGGGTGGTTTCCTACTCCCTCCTCTTGAAGTCTTCCCTGGTCAAGGGAGATGGACAGTCCAGGCTACAGATCTGCTATTGCTAGAAGTCTTATCTGGGGTCATTCTTGTAGATTCCCAAAAGACTCCTCTGTGCCAGGTTTTTTATCTGACCCTGAAATGCCTCCCTTTACAATGTCTCTTATGGTGCTCTCCCTCTTTGCACCCCTCAAACCGATCACTCATATGCGTATCCACTCAGGCTACTCACAAAATTTATTCTATTTCCTTTTCCCAGGGAGATCTAGGCTTTTCCCTATGAACCCTCCTGTTAGCTAGTCTTTCTGAGTCTGTGGACTGTAGCATAGTTATCTTTTATTTTACAGCTAATGTCCACTCATGAGTGAGTATATGCCATGTTTGTCTTTCTCAGTCTGAGTTACCTCACTCATGATGATGTTGTTTTTCTAGTTCCATTGATTTTCCTTCAAATTTCCTGGTGTCCTTTTTCTTTTAACATCTGAATACTTCATTGTGTAAATGTACCACATATTTTTTATACATTCATTGGTTGAGGGACATCTAGGTTTTTTGCAGATTCTGGTTATTAAAAATAAAGAAGCTATGAACATAGTTGAGCAAGTGCCCTAGTGGTGTGACTGAGCATCTTTTGGGTATATGCCCAAGAGTGGTATATCTGTGTCTTGTAGATTGATTTCCAGTTTTCTGATAAACCACTCCACTACTTCCAAAGTGACTGTACAAGTTTTCACTCCCACCAGCAAAGGAAAAGTGTTCCCGTTGCTCCACATCCTGTACACAAACTAGTGTTAGAAGTGTCAGTCATTCTTATCAGTGTGTTTATAGTTTATACTTCCCCTTATTTTCATGATGATATATTAAGTTATCTGCATTATATTATATGCATTTCCAGCCAGTCTGAAGCACACTGACACAAGGAAATTGTCACTCATGGAGTTTGACTTTATCTTTATAATGAAGCAAAGTCCTATGATAGGGCATAGGTTAGTTGACATGCTCAAGAATTCAGTACTACATTTTATTTTCATTTCTGTAACCCAAATTGAAAAAACAAAAATTAATTTTTCATAATGCAACTGTTTACTTTATTAGGTCCTTCTTTACATGATTCATCAGTCTTATATTAATAATTTTCCCCAGAAACAGAGGGTTAATATAGAAGGCTTATTTCTCTTGTAAGTGTCTATAAATAGCTACATTATTGTCATTAAACACACCGAAAGAAAGGTGAATACATATGTAACCTATTTCCTCCTACTCATCATTAACTATACTTTCTTAGTTTGGAGCGAAATGACTTTAAATCTTCTGGGGTTTTATAAATTTTTATTCGTTTCTACTTTTTTTTCCACTCCTAGAATATTTTGAAGATTAAATGTGGCTTTATATAATCTTCACCTCTCTGTTTGTGTAAGCCCTGTAATCAAGCCTTGTTTCCTCTGGAATGTTTGGGTAAAAATTTACTCTGACTTTAAAAGGGTATAAATCTGTGAATATTTTTCTTTTGCCTGCAGTAACAGTTAGTTTAAGTTTCTATTTCATTCATGCATATGTCCAACATTGCTTTCATTCTTATGTCATTGTAACTCTTTAAAAATACAACCTCCATACCTTCAGCAAAGGCATTAACAAAGGTGTGAAGCCAATTACTAGGAACACAGCCTTGTTGGGAATCAATGCTTTAGCTACAACTCTTCTTGGGCCAGGTTTCTCAATTGATTATAAGCATACTCATTTTTGCTAGTCTTCTAAACTCATATTTATACTTTATATACAAGTGTCAAGAAGAATTTTAAATGTTTGTGTGCAATTGAGTCATATTTGCCTGTAAGAAATATCATTTAAATAGTTAAATAATGAAAAACAAACCAAAGGAAATATAAAGATGAAATAAGTAGTGAGGGCTGTGTTGTAAAATTTCAAGCAGTATATAAATAAGCAAGTTGTAGTTTGTCATGAATTAGGGAGCATTTTGTCTATACGTGAAAGGAATGAAGGATTAGCTGGATAGAAAGAAAAGGGTAAGCCATAAATGGTAAAGCTGTTGAGAAAGCAACAAAGCTCTAGAAAGTAAGTATATCTGGGAGTGGAGAGAGAGAAAGCCTGTGAACCAGTTCACCTGGAGAAGACTCAAATGAAATGATGCATATTTTACTGGATGGGGTATTGGTTTTCTATTATTGCCATGATAAATGACCTCAAATGTGATGTGCCAAAACAATGTAAGTTTATGCTCTCACCATTCTGAAGGTGGGAAACCTTCATAAAGCCAAATTCCAACAAGTGACAGGTCATTGTATCTCCTCTGAGACCCCAAGAGGAAATGTGCTTTGTTCCTTTTGCAGCTTTTAGGGTCCAGTTCTGTCTCAACCTCAGTTTTGTTTCTAATGTGAGCACTAGGGAATACAGTCCTTTACTTCCTACCACCAGTCTGAGCCCCTTTTACTAAGGACTGGATCTGATACAGGCAACTTATCCAGACAGATCTTCCTAACTTCTTCAACTTAATCATATAATCAATGTGCCATATTAAGTAAGATGTTTATAGCTTCTAGAATTAAGATAGTCACATTATTCAGGTGGGACTATTTTTCTGCATACTCAGATGAATTGAATAAAAGTAGAAGGTCTTGGATAACTGCCTTAGAAGGTCACACTGAAGGTTCTAGGGAAGACAATGAGGGGCACACTGACAGGATCTATTCATAAAGTCACCCAAGCATAGTCACAGTCACCACTGCAATCTTCACGGAAGAAATGCCTCCATCATTTCAGTGCTCTTAGCATTTTATCAATATTTTTTTAACATTTCTGTATCAGGAACTCATCATTTCCATACCAGAGACCACAGTGATACCTACTACTGTGAAACCAGTGTCAAATTTTCTAATGTTTAGTGTTTATGCTATAAGGCATAGTAGAAGATAAACTTAGCTAGAATACTTGGGGTTAGGATGAGGACTCAGGTCTTGGCTGAAAAACACAAATCATGGGGGAAATAGAATATCACATGACATATTCCTCCATAAAAATGAAGTTAAAACACGTTAGTGGTTACAGATATAAAATAGATAAAGAAAAGCCCAGAACACAGTCAGTAAGACAGATGAGAGTTTATGCAAATATAACTCAGCCTGATTCTCCCTGTGCTGCAAAAAAAAAAAAAAAAAAAAAAAAAAAGACTTTACTTTTTAAAATACTGTTGTCCTAAGACCCAAGCTCTCAGGATTGACACTTCTGCCTGAGTTCTATAAGACCAGGGAGTCTGCTGGTAAGAGATACACAGAACAATGATGCAAGATGTACTTAATGCCCAGCAGTTTCTATCTACATTATAATATCCAGAAAATAGTTCTTAAATTTACAGTTCCAGAGCAGCTTAATGCGCTATCTCAGAATCTCCAAAGAGAGGCATGAAGGTATTTTTTAATTTTTATATACATTCTCCAATATCATTGCATAGATACAGGTCAGTGTTATTATAGACATAGATAAAAATGCTGGGCACGCATGTATCAATCTGTTTTCTCATATTGCAGAAAGTGACATTGGGCTCTAAAGGAATCAAGAGACTTTTTACCCCTTTACAATCATAGATTTAATGAATTAGTCCTTAGCCAAAAACCCTTCAGTCCAATTACAGATACACAACAATGTGAAGCCCAAAGCTGCAAGAAAAAAATCATCATCTGGCTAACAAAATATTTCCTGTGCAAAGTTTTTGCTTTCCCAAGAGAGATTTTAACTTGGCCCTAACATATGGCAAGAACAGAAATGCGTCACTCAAAGGATTGATGCATCAAATTGAATTTATACTTTCACTATCTCTGAAATATGCGGACAATCTCCTCTTTCCACAGTGATGCCAGATCTAAGACTTGCGGCCTTTTGTTTCCCCTGCTTCTCTGCCTTCTGATACATCTATTGTGCTTGAAAGGTTAGACATTCGTGGCTTTTCTTGGGCCGGTAATACATTCGCTGAGATCATTCCAGAGAATGGAGCTTTGATTGGAGTGCTGCATCTGACATGCCAGAGGTTTGCTCCCTCATCGGGAGGATATCAAGTTCACTGGCAGATGTGCTCAGAGATGACAGTGGAGTGGAACTTCAGGAAACCTCATCAACTACCTATGCTACTGTTTCACTTTAACAGTTTTTTTTTAATTCAATAATGTATGCATACAGATAAATTTGTAAGGGAACTTAACTTTTACTAAACTGAACCAATATTCTGATTTCTTTATCATTGCTCTATTTTCTCCCTAAACTTTGCATGCCATAAGAAGAAAATCTACTCAACTTTACTTTATCTTTCCATTGAGGTAAATTAGCTAATATCAAAGTTCTTAAACTGATAAAACAAAAATTATTATGACACTCTGTGAGAGATCGGCATTAAGTGGCCCCGTGATAGTTTTCTCCTGTTACTCATGCTCCATGGGATCCCTTATCTTGAGTGTGAGCAGTACATCTATTTGCTTCTACTTTAAGGACATTAAATACGACCCAGTGGTGAGGTGTGTGTGATTGCGATGGCTTCATGATTGTGCGCCATTTTGTGCTAATGCCCTTCTTTCTGGTATCGCTAGCTCTAGCTGTTTGCCAAGAATAAGTGGTATTTTTGCATAATTTCGTGTGGCAAGGAATCATGGGCGAGCCCTGGAGGTAAATGCTTAGTAAATGGCATGGAGGAGTGCTTCCAAGTTTCCACCCTGACCACATGACTTACCACTCCTGAGCCTTGAACTCAGAACCACCAATAGGAACAGCCAAAAAATGATCAAAGAAAATAACTTCTGTATACAGTGAACCATTTTGCCAGTCACTGCTTTTCTATGTATGAACAGCAGGCAAATTAGTGCACCTTGCACTGTGGGCTCACTCTAGCATGTTGCTTACCTTATATCCAACCTTGGGAAAACTGACCACACTCTGCAGTCAGGCAAAATGAGATGGCAGCTGTGATTCTATTTTCTGTCCAGTGAAACCAGGCAATATTTTCACACTCTGATCTCCACACCAACCTCTCCATGTAGTGTATCAAGAGACAGCTAGCAGAAACATGAATCTAGTTTACTACCCAGCAGTGGAACTTAGCAAGATAGTTCAAGATCCATTGATTCCCCCCGAGCTTTTCTCCTGTCTTCATAATATCAGAAGGAATCACAGAGAGTTGATTTTCCTTCACTACTCATATCAATAAAACTAAATAACATATATGAATTGGTGTTTTTTAGCCTCCTACATTATTTTTTACCTTTTCCCACCAGAATAATCGTGAACAAGGAATTAAAGGTCACATTAGTCTTGGTACTGTGTTTCATCAGGCCTATGTGAGTAAAGCCTAATACTTAAGCCCTTAACCTAATTTAGCATCTCTAGGTTCAAGGAAATAGGAATATAGGTTAATTGCTACTCCAAGGCTCCAAACCTATCTTTATCTGTTATCCTTGAGGAACACTTGCTGTGTGAAGAGCAAGATGAAATTTAGCTGTTTATTTTACCCTGAAGCAATAAAAAAGCTTGAATCAATTGTTAGATTCCTTTTATTGTGGTCGTTTGTAGAACCCATCAGGAACCTCAGTTCCCTTCCCCTTCTGGAGACAATGAAATTATGTAAGTTATCTCACTTCCACCAAAACGAAATCAGCAAGACTGAAAAGTGGATGTCTAGCACACCTACCTGAAATGAGGTTAAGGGCTTCTTTAAATAAGGTAGTATCAAAGGGCCATGTAGGGGCATAACTATGAGTACTCAGTGCTTATACTGCATCTCATCAAGGGGAGTGCATAACAAATTTTAAAAATGCTAAATAAAACCCATAATCTCAAAATAATGAGTCCAAGAAAAAAATCAAAAATCACTTATAAGAATCAGGAAAGTCAAAATGTGAATAAGAAATGAAAATCCTTAAATTTTAACATTTATATTAATCAGATATTAGTATTATTTGATAAAATAATTTAAAAGAGTCATCATAATGATTTAGCAAATAGTTGCAAAGTCTTTGAAGTAAATCACAAAATAGAAAAATACCAGGATGGAGAAAGAAGCTACCAAAAACCTAAATGGAATATAAAGATCTGAAAAATATAATAAGTAAAATTAAAAATAGTAGATTGGATAAGATCAGTTGACAGCATCCTATGTATTTTCTTATGTGTAGCTCATATAACATAGTCTTCCATCTACGCACACAAATCAGCTCCAGAGCTCCATTAGACATTTGTGAAGTGTAATACAGCAAGGACTTTATTTCTAGTACCTTGTCTCTTTTTTTTTCAAATTATTCTTCTTTTGGTATTAGTTGTTTTTCTTACTGGTATGATCAAATATTGGACAAGAAGCAGCCCGAGGAAGCAGCAAGGAGGAAGGGTTTGTTATGCTCGGTTTGCCAGCACACTTTATCATGGCAGGGAATGACTTTTGAGTGTGGTGTCAAGAAACAAGGCGCTCTGGCTCACATCCAGACAGACCAGAAAGCACAGAGAGATGAATGGTGAGGCTTGGGTTGCCTTTCCTTTTCCTCTTCTACACAGCCTGGGACCCCAGCCCATGGGTGATGCCATCCACACCCAGGGATGGTACCCTGATCTCATTGAAGCCTCTTTAAACACTTTCACAGGCATCCCAATTTCCTTGGCCTTGCTAATCCAATCCAGCATTGAATAACCAGAACTAACCACAGTGGCAATTGGAAACGTTTTAAATATAAAGAAAAAATAGCAGAAGGCTTGGACACTCACAATGGGGAAAACATCAAAATACACAATAATGGAGGCAATTCTGCCCATCTGTTTTTGGGATTATAATTAAAATTAGTAGCAGGATTAAAATTAAGCTAGCATTTGGTGGTACTCAATGTATTTAAGGGAAATACTTAAGACAATTACATTTAACAGTGGGAAGGAACAGAGAACTTTAAGTGCTATTACATTAATACCAGAATATTGTGGTAAGTTATTCACATGAATATTGTAGAGCCAGAAGAAAGTATAAGAAAATTATATAAAGAATAATTATAATAAGCCGGGCGGTGGTGGCGCACGCCTTTAATCCCAGCACTCGGGAGGCAGAGGCAGGCGGATCTCTGTGAGTTCGAGACCAGCCTGGTCTACAAGAGCTAGTTCCAGGACAGGCTCCAAAACCACAGAGAAACCCTGTCTCGAAAAAACCGGAAAAAAAAAAGAATAATTATAATATAAATAGAATTATTAAAAGTTTCATTAAGCCATAGGAATGTGATAGCAGAAAAATGAAGAAAACAAAATAGCCCTAAAAAAACCCAAACAAAACCAAATAAATGAATATTAAAGTGGTATAATTGAATTTTAACAAACCAATAACTAACTACCTTTTATATAAATGTTCTACATACAATAATTAAAAAACAGATGGTACAAAATAATACACACAGAGAGTGACAAACACATAGGCACATGCACACACACAGATACACACACACAGTATTAAACATACGCCAAACAGCAAAGACTGAATATGTTAGAAACAAATTATGATACAGCTGAAAAGAAGAAAAACATCTATACTTTTAATCTCTTGGTGTTCAGTATGTAAGCATATTTTTATCCTTTTTACTTTTCTTCTAGCTCTCCAAATTTAGAAATTCTTAATTACTTTTAGACAATTTCCACAAATACATAATGCTTACTGATCACTCTCAGTCACCTCCTGACATTCTTGTCAATATTGCATCTTCCCTACAAAACCTGTGTTATGTTCATTACAACTTATTTTGTTTTTGTGGCCCATCTGAGATTAACCAGTGCTGTCTGTGTGAATATAAGTTAGTAGTTATCTGTGGGAGCCTGGTATGCTCAGCAGTTAACATACAACTGAATGCAGTGGTTTTCTCTTTTATCAAGTCTACAGTTTAGTGGTAAAGTGTAGTGCACATTAGCCCTCTGCATTTTTCAGCTCATTATTGGATAATAGAGCTGATCTTATGCATTGTCTTTTAACTTTTAAATGTGATAGTTAAGATGGAGATAGCTATTTAATGTGTAAAAATTTGACAATTGCTAGGCTTATTTATTGTCTATTAATTCCACAGACTGCACCAAAATATTATTGCTTAAAACTACAACCCTCTTCTCCCAGCTCTACAGTTCAGCTTGAATGGTAGGGACAGTGTGCATCTGCTCTTTGAAGAGCTGCACTATCTACCACTTAGAGGCTAGAAGGCTTTCTCCAGGGATGGCTAGTTATTGTAAAAAGAATTTGATGCCAGCTGTCACCTAAACTTAGTTAGGTCTGTGGCTTCAGGGCAGGCCATATGTACTTTTGATGAGTTTGGTTTCAGTTACCTAATGTCCCCAAACCTCCAACAGAATTTTTGTTTCCTGTTTTGAATTAGCCTCAGAAATCATTTACTATGTCATACAGATTGAAGTGATAAGAAAACCTTCGTTCTTGGCAGAGAAACTATCAGTGTAAAATATTTGGCAGGAGGAATTTGTTCAAGCTATTTCTGAAACACATAGGTGACATTTCATTTTACTTTGAAATGTGTAAATTAGTCTACCAGATATAGGGACTGTCTCTAAATCTTAATTGGTAAGTCGATTAATTATTTCATGGTAACCTTGTAGACTGCTTTGAGGTGAGAGACACCGATTTTTATTTCTATCTAATATTTGTAATTGTTTGAGAATAAGTTTACATGGTCCTTAATATGTACACATACTCTTATAGTCTCTTTAATTTCTCTTATTTTTCAAATTTGTGGTCCAGGAAATAGATGGAGAACTGATGTAAGCTTTTGTTTTAGCTTATTGACAGAGTCTCTGTTGGTTAAAGACAAACTGGAACTGGAAATTATGTGGACCTACCCCATGAAAAAGCACCAGAACCTTCATATGTCTGCTACCTACTGTTTGTATGTCGTGCGTTCTCCATCCTGTCTCTCTCACAGATATTGTAAACACTGAACCTCCTTCATCAAGATTCATCATGTCATGTTCCAGCTTTGTATCTAATTCAATTCCATTGACCTTTATCCGTACATCAGAGAATATTACTGAGTTGATCTGTACTAGTAAAGATTTACTTATTGAGGACTCTGTCTCAACCTGGGTTCCCTACTTGGCTCTATCTTTCAAATTAAAGTATAATAGTCAGGCTTTGTCTAATCCCATGGACAACTTTCTAGACAAACTACATAGAAAGGGTGATTAATATCTTTCCTCTAGTTTGTTCCAACATCACAGGAACAAATTCTTGATTTTGTCTAAATTTCACACCCATGGGAATGGTGATATAGAGGCTTATGATAAAAGTTGCATTTAGTTTCTTAAGGGAAATTTAAACATTACTTCAAAGTGTCTCATAGATTAAGCACTCAATATCTCCAAACCATCGCCCTAATATTCCCACAAGCTAACTAACATGCATATTACATTAACTAGAAGCACATCCTCCCTGTAATCTTCTTTCTCAAGCAGAAAGTTTGCTTGTAACCATTGACTTTCACCACAATGATTCCACAATAATGTTTGTACCCTTTTGTTTCTCTTAATGCCTTAGCATTTCAGGTATGGCTTATTTTTAAGATGATTTTTAAAAATATAATGAAATGTACTATATACCTAACTATAATATGCTATGAATCTTTAGGGGCTAAAATCTATTATAATGCGTATATATAGTTTCATTCCTAAAAATTGTATTTAACCATTATGGATATGCTATTGTTCTTATAGAGAACATAATGCAATGTATGTGCAAGGAAATTAATTGTGTACTTTATAATGATATTTATAATGTCCTTTAAGTTATTTTGTGTAGGATTGACCATTACTTTGATTACAAATAAATATAATGCTGTTTAACTTCAATAATATGCTTATAATTCTCTATTTTCTTGACCACTTCCTTCACCTAAACACATTTTCCATATTTTTAAACCATGAGAAATGTATAATGCCAGGATATAGAAAGATTGACAACACCTCATACCCTATGGCAAGTGAAGTAGACAAAATTGGGCTGGAATTTATAAAACATTAATCCCATATAAATTTTCTTATTAACTGCTTAACAACTCTGGGACCAGGCTAAGAGAAATACAAACTTACTTGTCTATTTCTTAAGGGTAGCCTGGGGAGACTGTCATATTTTCTACAGAAACACTATTTTCTATATGTGATAAATGATTAATTCTACCAATAGAGATATTTCCTAAACAATGAGAATGTCAGCATGCTTCATATCTGTGTGTCCTCTAGAAACATGCTTTAAGTTATGTTTGTAGATTAATATTCAGTAATTATTTTTCTATTTTGTTTGTTAATTCTCACTTCAGTGACTACTATTGATTGGAGCATAGATAGGGAGCCAGCTTAGAGTTGGTTTACATTAATGGACTGCTAAATTAAATTACATGCTGACAATTTAAGGCAAGGATAGTCACTGAAGTCAGGCAGTAGAAGACATGGAAACCAAAAATTATATAAATTAGTCCAAGAAACTAGCTTCAAAGAAAAATAAAGCTACAAGGATATTGATAGTAAGATAGAATAAAAGGAATCTCCCTTGCAGTAGAGATTGTGGACTGCAAGTCTTTCTTAAAGAAAATCAGAAACCCAAGCCTGCACAGTTGCCTGAAAGTAGATAGAATGATTTCTCAATTTTCTATTGAAGTGGGGCTGTCTACATGTCTTTATTCTTTTAAATCAACCTCTCTTAAGCATAACTTCTTTGTCTGGACAAAGAGTCTTGACTGGGAAAGATTATTTCTTTTTTCACTGTAAACAAATTAGTAGAAAAAAATGGATTCCATGAGAATTTAAATGTTATGTATTTTTATGTTATATTGACTTTTCCCCCCTCTGGTTGTTTCAAGAGCGCATAGGATACCAAGTGCTTGACAGAAACTCATTGGGTTACCGGAAGAAGATCTACATGACTGACTCGCAAATGCAGTCCAGAATTCACAATATCTTCCACATGTTGAAATAAAGACACAAAAGTTGTGAGGAGAATAATCTGAAGACAAGGAAGGTTCCTTCACTTGACCTTCACTTATTTGTTATTCTGGTGTGGAGCTGACTATGTTTTATTTCCTTTTTATGTATTTATGGAATTGTAAGAAAGAAACTCTGTGCATCTTGTTCCTAATACAGTATAAGGGTTTGATGATTTGACCTTTTAAGAACATTTTTTTTCAAGAAAAATACAAAAACTAATTTTTATATTGAAAAAGTAAAAACAATTCTTAGTGATATGGTACACTTGCTATTCAAATTTTAGATGTCATAAACTATTACAACTTCAGGAAGAATTTTCAGAGCCCATTAGGATTGCATTTTTCATTTATTCAAGTTAAAAATCATTAGTGATAGGAAATGAAAAAGAAAAGACTTGCTGGATAATTGTTTCATTAAGAAATCAATGATATTAATGAATGTTGAATGGATAACTCCAAAAAAGAAAATAGCATATTAAGCTATTAATATGCTTAATAAATTGAAAGCTTTGTGCTGGAGAGATTGCTTCACAGGTATTGGTGCCTACTGCCAACTCTGACAGCCCAACTCTCATTCCAGGACCCATATCATGGTGGGAAGAGAGAACCAACTCTAGATAGATGCCTTCTAACCTCCACATGCACATTGTGGCTCATCCTCCCTCTCCCCAAATAAACAAAGTAATGCATAAGTAAATGAAGTGATTAGAAAAAAGCATAAAGTCTCCCTGTTAACACAAGATCAGTAAGAGTTGATAGACTGACACTGGATTGCTGGTTGTTTATCTCTTATTTGAAATTCTGGAGACAAAAGTTAAACTTTTAAATCTCAGATAATTTTAGGGGAAACAGGAATAATCTAGGTTACCAGATTTGCTTAATAATAATGAGAAATCTTGGACATGAGACAAAGTCTTAATTTAAATTTATTTACGACTCATATACCCCCATCCATACAGCTGGAAGGAATTTCATGTGGTCTTTCCATTAGCCCATACATACAGCCTCAAAGAGAATTTCCTATGTCTACTTAACAGAATAAGAAAAGTCAGGCATATGGTTTATTAACAGGTCTGCGTAATACGATAACATCTAGTGGAAGTGGGTGACAGCTGTTTTAGAGATCCTGCCATGGACGGCCTGTAAAGAGGGAGGTATACACTCCTGGATATGCATAAAGGAAACAAAGTCAAGATTCAATCACTATGCCTGTTGTTAAGTTTGCTTTCCACTGCTGTGATAAACAGGATGGTCGAAGGCAACTTAGGCGATGATGGAATTTTTTAGTTGTGCTTTGAGATAGTGGTTAATTCCTGAGGGCAGCCAGAACAGGAGTTCATGGCAGAAACCTGGAGCACAAACCATGGAGAAAGACTGCTTACTGGCCTCCTTTCTCTGCACCATGCTCAGTCAACTTTTTTATGTAACCCAAGCCCTCCTTCCAGAGATGGCTGTGTTCACAATATTCTGGACTCTTCCACATTAATCAACAATCAAGATGATTCCTCACAGACTTGGACATAGTCATTTATGTCTGGGCAATCTCTCAGTAGAGACTATCCTTTCAAAGCGACTCTGTTGTGTCAAGTTGAAAATTAAAAACTAACCAAGACATCTGCATGCAAGTGTATGCCATGGCACTGTACACAATGCCTGTGTACTTCTGATACATATTCTCAAGATACTTAAATTATAACAATCCTCAGAAAGTCCATTGTGCTCTCAATTCTGAAAGATTTCTTACCCAAACTTTTTTCCCTTTTAAGGATCAACCAGGGGAACTGGTGATATAACTGAACTTCGTTTTAAAAGGTTTTAATCAAGTGTTACCTTAGCAGGTAACAGATGGTAGAAAACCATTTGATAACAGTTTGGTAGCAATGTGCCCAACACACAATATGAAGCACAGATGTTTATCTGGAAGTGGGAGAATAAACACTTGGAAGAAAGCTATTGAGTTCCAAAACCTCTCCCATGCTGTATTGTAAACAGGCAAAACAGTCGCTAAGGGGTCATGTTAACATCTGAATCTTATAATATTCTAGTAATAGAAGATACAGGGGTGTGCTTGTGTTCAGTTGGCATCAAAACATCCAGTAAATATGACTTTCTGCATCTTCTGAACAATATTTTCCATCGTTAAGTTTTCATGACAAATTACTTTTTGAGTTTTATACTCAACATTTTACTGCATGCATCATGTGTTATGTTATAAAAATCTTTACTGATTACCAAATATCTTCTAGCTCCCTTTAAAATGTGTAGCTCAGAGTATTCAGATGTCCTAGGTATTGCATGTCAAATTACCCTTCTGGGAATCCCAATCACCTACCTACAGGGGTTAGATTTTTCTCTTGTTCATTTGTATTTTGTATTTCACTGTCTGTAAAGGAGGCTCCCACTAAGAGATGACAGAAAGTATTGATAGATTTGTCATTTGACACCATGGAAATACACGGAAGTATGTGTATCAGAAAGAATTTATATATTCTAAAGGATGTTAAGCCAAGGTTTATCATTTGTGAGGCTTGACATACATGGACAGGAGACCAATTATCAACATGCCTGCAGAATCCCTTATTAGCTGACTTTCACAGGAAGAAAATGCTGCGCCTACACTAAACATTTTACAGAGCTAGATTACTGACTAGAATTTCAATGATGATGAGAAGTTAAATGCCATAGTTTGGGAGCCAAATAATCTTTGGATTAGATCATTAACAGACATTTACCGGTTACGTCTATCTTATGTTTAACAACCTTGTGGCTATTAGATAAATTCCTTTGGAATGTAAAAATAGAATCCTATCTCGTCCTAATTCAGAAGCTAAGAATATCAGCACACAGCATCTGAATTTGGAGTAGGGGGCTCCACATTTTGTTGTGACCGGCCCACATAAAGTTTCTACCACTGGACTTAAACAATGTCTTGATGTGAATTTCTTTGTTCAGTTACTATAAAAACTTTGAAAAATTGTTAGCATGTGGGTAAGAAGTATTTGGAGTAATCCATATCAATGTTCTAAGGTCATGGCTTACGCATTCAAAATTAACTATCTCATTTCCTTGTTAGTCGTCAGGTTTTCATCCACAATGTACCAATTCTTTGAAACTGAGATATGTAGTAGGAGCAGCGGGCTGCGTTCCTGCCGCCCCAGCTCCTGGTAGCCTGGCTAGCTTATGCCCCAAAATAACAACACACAAACTCTATTCTTTTAAACACTGCTTGGCCCATTATATCTAGCCTCTTCTTGGCTAATTCTCACATATTAATTTAGCCCATTTCTAATAATCTGTGTAGCACCCCAAGGTGCGCTTACCGGGAAGTTTCTAGCCTACGCCCATCCTGGGTTTGAGCTTCATCGTGTCTGCTCTGGCGATGAGCTGCATGGCGTCTGTCTCTGAGAGGAGCTGCCCTGCATCTGAGCTCACTTCCTCTTCCTCCCAGCATTTTTTTCTGTTTACTCCACCCACCTATGTTCTAACCTATGAGGACCAAGCAGTTTCTTTTTTAATTAACCAATGACCTTCCTCCATCAGAGACATTTATTATTTCTTATTCTAACTCCTTGTAGATGATCTTCTTTTAGTTTTTTTTCTGTTATTCTTATTTCTTGACATAGGACATTGCTCTGTAGGTTTCTGTAACCTTTGGGAACTTTCAGATTCCACGAAGGGTGTGGGATCATAAAAACTTCAGTGTTTGGTTTAATATGACCAAACAAAGATGATTATTTGTATATCCTTATGTGATATTTAAAGATGCCTCAACTTTCAGTTATTATTAATAGTGGTTTTCAGATAGGCACATAAGATACTTTGGTTTTGTTTGCCACAATGTATTTATATTGTCCCTGCTCAGCAAGGATCCTCTGGTGTTCCTCAGTAGTATCCACCTCTGTATTCCTGCTTGTTGTCCCACTGTTACAGTTTTAAATTGCATATATAAGGGAACACAAGAATTATTTTTTTTTCATGCTTTGACTTACAGTTTTGAATACCTTCCTCTTATTTTAGCCTACCGGCCTTTTTTTTTGACCTGTTCTTCAACCGAATCTTGAAGTTGGAAGACACAGGATTTTGATCTGGATCTTGAAGAAGAATGACACACTTTAATGTGGGTCACATGTTCTGCCAGAAGTCTAAATAAGGACAAAGGAAGAAGGAAAGTTATTTTCTTCACCTGATTACCTGTACCTTGTCAGCAAATCCATTCCTTCTCTGACACTGAAGCCTACTTCTTCTGGATTCCATTATATATAGAATACAAACTGGGACAACCGGCCTCATAAGACTGAGCAACTACTAGATTCTTGGACATTCTGTTCACAGCTTAGCTATTGTTGGACTACAGCCTGTAGGTGATTCATAGAGAGAGGGGGGAAGGGAGGAAGGGAGAGAGAGAATCATTCTATCATTCTGTAAGTTCTGTAACTCTGACTAATACAGGGTCCCACAATATGGGGAACTGTATTAAAGGCTCACAGCATTAGGAATACTGAGAACCACTGCTTTTTAGTTATTCATATGTATATATGAAAGTGATGTCAATGTGCATAAATTTCCTTAGAGAATAATAACTAACTTGAAAACAATCTAGAGGATGGTACCATGTGATAAATGTATTGATGAGTTCTAGTGATTTTTTATCATCCTGAAATTGGCAACATGTTATTGATAAAGTCGATTCAGAAAAATCACTTTTTTAGAAAACTTCGGTGCTATTTACAATGTGGCAATCTTCTGGGACACTGCAAGTGAATGACGGCTTTTCTATGTGAAAGAATTATACAGGTACTTTTTGGTAGTACAGACCTTGAAACTCTGGCAAAAATTAGTGATTGGTTCACATTTCTGCTCTATTTCTTCCCTTGGCTGGCAAGAGTCAAATGCAGCCTCCTGTGGGTTCTTGTTATTCTTGATTGGAGCCCTGAATATTGGCTTACTGTCCCCATAGGCAAAGTAAAAGGAAGAATTGCAACAATAATGAGGGTAATTGAGGCAACGTGTGTACTAATAAAGAAAACAGGTTCTTGGGGCTTAGGTGACCCTGTCTGAAATGAATAACCTGGGTAAATGGGATTCCCACTGAGTTCTCTCATGTGACTAGAAGCCATTGAAACTTCTGGCCTTTCTTTGCTGCTGGAAATTAAGCTGATGTCTCCTTATGGAAACACCCAATTGCCCTAGCTCTACCTACTTTCAGGGACATTACAAACCCTAGCCATAATTGCAACATCTCTTACTGGAATGTAGACACTTCAAATAATTCTATTAACCTAAGAATGGACAATTACAGAAGAAATGGTGTGGGAACCCAAATGTCTGGTCACTATAAAAAAGATTAACCAGAAGAGCTCAGAGTGGAAGAAATGTCATTAAAATCAATCTGACCTGAAGTTTCCAGAGCTTTCTATTTTGGATGAAGTGACTCATTGATTCTTCAAGTGGCAGGATAGGAGGATATTTTGTTTCACTTTGCCAGTATAACATAGGATAAAGGGTGTTAGATTTTACATGGCATTGCCTCTTTTTAAATAATAGATGATTTCATTCTCAATTTTGATGTCAATTTCCTTCTCTAGGGATAATGCAGATGTGTAGTCAAACTTCCTCAACTGATGACCCTCCAAAGATAAAGGGAATATCCAAAAATATCCATGCAATGTCTCCATTTGGTTGTAACAATAGTTCATCCAAGTCTAATCAACATATCAACCAGTAATGGCAGAGACATGAGGGAGGAGTTCACTGGTACAAAAAGTCAAATGAGAAAGTTCATAATAAGAACACATCAGATCACCCAAGACATATTTATAACCAGCATTTATTACTTCCAATAATATTCATTTAGTGTCATCTCTTTGCAGTCTCAAAGACTACATGGACATAACACTTACTATATCATACAAATCCATGCATGCATCACTATGGATCTCTTTGTTTTTCATAAATAAAATCCTTTTCTTTATTCTTGAGAATTGCATCCGGGTATATGATGATATATAGTTGTATCTACTCCCTCCTTCCCTCCTCCAATTATCTCCACTGTTCCAACAAATCCCCTTTTGTCTTTCTTCCTTACTTCCTTACTTAGTTCTTTTTGGTAACCCACTGCCTTGTTTACATGAGTGTTGGGCCATCTATTTCATTACTGCCCACATCCTCCAAAAACAATAATTCCCCCTTCCTCTATCTCTCCTCTGTAAGGGGTGAAATCTGAAGATCTTCTTTACCAAAATGTTTGGTATCTTGATTTTGTTCAGGTGACCACAGCTGCTATGAGGTCATAAGTGAGGTAGTCATGTCATATTTAGAAGATAGCATTTCACAACATTGCTCCCCATTCTCCAGCTTTTACCTTCTTTGATCCATCCCTTCAGTCATGTTGACTGAGGCGTGTGTGTGTGTGTGTGCTCACGATAGGTGTCTTATTAGGGTTGAATACTAAGTACTTTATTGAGTTATGCAACTCTCCATTGATTGCTATTCACCACACAAAGAAGTTTCTGTAATCAAAGTTGGGCACAACCTATGTTTCTGAATATAAAGATGGATATTTATGTCAATTTGGCAGTATAACAATTTAACTAATAATATGGGGTTCTATTCTAGAGTCTATTAACTAACTTCCTAGCTATGACTTTTGACTAGGATTATAGTACCAGGCATGAAATTTCCTTCCCTGAAGTAGACCTCAAATTCAGTCAGAAAGTAGTTACCCTGTAACAATCAAGGACGTCTGTAGGAATGGGAATATTGTGCCTGCCATGTCATTTCATAGCATGAAGGGACCACTGAGAGGGAAGATCAAGGGAGCCTTTTCTTCTCCACCAACCTTTGAAACTATTTCCACTTTCATAATTGTTAATGCAATTACTCATTAAATTTGTAACTGTTGTGCAAAATTTTGTTTATAGTTTGTTTAGATTTTTTGTTTGTAATTTTATTTTTTTATATAACCATGGTCTTTGGTTATATAACTCCTATGAGGTCTTAATATTAATTTACTATCAATATCTCTTATCTAATAAAAATGACTTTGTGTATTGTGTTAAAGATGCTGTTTCATAGAAACAAAATATTAAAGAATCCATCTTATTTGATTTGAGTTGCTGTGATAAACACCATGGCCAAAAGTAACCTGGGGAAGAAAATTTCATTTCCTCCTTCTGATTAAAATCCATCATCAAGGGAAAGCAAGGTGAGAGCTAAAGCAGAAGCTGAAGCAGGAACCATGAAGGGAAATTGCTATCTTGCTCTTTCCCTGGTTCATGCACATCTACCTTTCCTATATCACTCAGGACCACCTGTCAAGGGTGGCACAACCGCAGTGGAATTGGCACTCCCACATCAGTCACAATCAACAAAATGACACACAAACAACTTCACAGAGCAATCTGGAGGGGAAATCACCCAACTGAGAGCTCCCCTAACTCTGAGCTATGTCAAGTTGAGAGCTAAAGCTAACTCAGAGGGACAATACCCAGAAAGAACTTAATACTCTTGATGGATACATTTTAGGCCTAACTATACTTAATGTATTTATATGGGTCTCTCCCTGTTTTTCTCTATGAACATATGGATTTTTAAGTACACATTATAGATACATATTATCCTCCTTCACCATTTTTAAGGTAAATGAAATAAGAACTAATGGATCCATTGAATATTTGTACATATTCTATATATTTACTACTCATAAACTTTATATTAGTTTTGTTGTAATTTACAACAATGTTCAATTATTACACACACATGTGTCTGTGTATATATATATATATATATATATATAATTCCCATTGTTAATGACTATTAGGAACTAGCAAGACAAAAGACCTTGTATAAATATGTAAATAAATAGTAATAGATAAATAAAAAACTTTAAAATAAATGAAAACTTTAAAGGTATGGAAGAAATGGGATCCTAAGCATATGATAACATGGTACTAAAAGCATCCACTCTTTCATAAACTTAATACTATCAATTTTTTCACAAATAAGGGATAAAGCCCCTTTCTTAAAAGATTTCACGACAGGTTTTCTCTGTGTAGTCTTGGCTGTCCTGGAACTCACTTGGTAGACCAGACAGGACTCAACTTACAGAGATCCACCTGCCTCTGCCTCTTTCTAAGTTGTTGGGATCAAAGACATGTGTTAACACTATCCAGTTTGATAAAAAATGATTTTAAAAATTCTATTTTGTAGTCCTGCTTGTTTGTTTCTAATAGTCTCCTAGTGAAATATTCATTTTAATTCTATTTATGGAGAAGAATAGTTGACTTCTAGAAGTAAAGAAAATAATATATTAAAGGGAGACCAAAAATAGCCACTGAATTAGAGAAGCAGAGATATCAGTTACTGCAGAGAAACATTAGTCATAATTCTTGTTGGTTGACTGATCTATCTTTGAATGTATTCATTGATCATATGCTACATCCCAAGCATAGTGTCAAGAATCACTGTGTGAAATTATACTTAGCCAATCCAACTGTACTAATTTTTGCCTTGATGGACAGAAAATTATTCTTTTAAAAATAGAGCATTTCTTCCACAAGACACTTACAGACTATGTGACTTTCCTATAGAAAGAATACTTTATTGTATTAATAAATAATAATCAATAAGAAAATGAGTGAAAAAAAGAGTAACTAGAATATATACATGAACGAGAATTGGTTGAATGGGAGTCCAAAAGTAATAGTGTATTGCTAAGATGGGAGAATGGGAAGAGGGTTGTGAAACTTAGTGCAAGTCAGAGTGTGTTGCTCTGAAGACAACATTAAGAGCTGAAACTAATATTTTTGGTTTTAAGCCTAGCCTTTGAGGGCTGAGTCATGAGTAAGCCCATGATGGGCCTGTTCCTTTATGAGTGGAGATAGAGAAGTGGATAACGAGTGCAGTAGATGGGAAAGGGGAGGACATGAAAGGGGAAGCTGCTTGGTATGTAAAATAAATGAAAAAAGATATATAAATAAAAACAAAATATTAAAAAGCTGGATATTGTTCTATTTGTAGTTAAAATGTGTTGAAAGGTGTTAAGTAGTATTACCACAGTTAATGATGTAAACTTGACAATTGAACGTAGAGCAAATCTTACCAGCGTGCATGACCATAACTAACCATCCCACCTCTTAAGAATATGGGTTTCATGTTCTCTAGAGTGCTTTCTGTAGTCAGGGAGCAGTGACATCTTTAGGGGACCCTGAGTAAATTGTGATAATGGTCAAGTTCTGGGAAAACTAGCCATAACATTTGTTTTCCTATCTCTGTGAAATGGGAAAGCGCAGTGCTTTTCTGTAGTCCTGGACAGAACAGTCTGTGAGGCTAGGCCATCTCACTCAGCAGCCTTGAAACTGTTCTGTTGCAGAAATCTTAGGAAACTACAAGGGAGAAACTTTGAGAGGCTGGATCGCCAGGACCATGTGTTTTCATTGGTGTCTGGTCTCCTTGCTCTGAAAACACACAAGCTTTCAAAGATAGCATACATACCATAATTAAAACAAATATGGAACACGTGTTGCACACAAACCAGCCAAAGATGTTTTTGTTTCATGTTTTTATGTTTAGGCAGGTACAATATATATCTTCTCTCTTGTAGTTTTTCTAGGATTATTTGTTTATATCTGTTGTCAAGATTTTTAAAAGGTCTTCCCTGATCAAACCTAATCCCTATCAACCTTGAATGAATTAACAGTCTTTTGCTTCCTGCTTTCTGAATTGCATACTTACTTGGTGTCCTACCTCTTACTGTGGGTTTCACAGTAACTTCCTTCTATCTAATATCCAGGATGTGAAATTGACAAGATGTATAATGGATACTTATAAGTCATAAGGTGATGTTGTAATAAATGTGTGTCTTTGGGTGATACTATTATTTTGTGAACATCTTAGAGTAAATTTACCCAAACCTAAATGAGATAAATTATCTTTGTACATGGAAGAGACTCGTGTTTGCATAACATTTTTTTTAACCTAAACCTTTTATAGTAACAACTGCAAATTACATCATAGAAATATGTAAAGAAGAATAGGTAGAATTGTGTTTTCATAGTTACAAGATTGTATGCTGTTCTACTTTCGCGGAACTCGCAAAGCAGTCGACTTGTTTCCAGTGCCTTCACTAATGTGAGAAAACTGTGATGTTATTACCTCTTATATGTCACCATCTGAGAGTTATTCACTTCTTATATAATCTTATAAGAACACGATTGGGTCTCTGTTTGGTTGAAAGTTTATATGGAACTTGGCCTTTATAAAGCCAAACAAGCTGGAGACCTGTCTTGTTTGAGTCTTCTTTACTCTCCTACTGCAAGGAATTGTGTGACTTTTTCGGAGGACAATGCCTAAGACTAGAATGAACAAATTCTCCTTGTGACAAGTCCCTGAAGAATCTGACCCTTTTTTGGCAAGGTCAATGGATAGTCCACTGTATAGTTCTGGGCATGACCCAGGAACATATATGCTACATGCTCTCCTTGCTTTCTTTATACAAATCATATTTCTGGTTGCCTCTAGTTCTACTGTCTCAGAGTTATGGATAAAATGTCTATTACAAAAGGAAAAGTTGCCCCTGATAACTCTCCTCTGTGTGAACCAGAGGAGATGTTGTTAAAAATATACAGTGCATGGATCTGATTTAGTTCCTAAATCCTTTGATGTTTGAGGTATGAGCATGAATTTAGGCTTCTTAAGAGCAAGATGTTGCCTTTCCAATGCACCTTGTGAAAAGCTTGAAAGAATCACAGAAGTTCATGACAAAATTACAAATTTGCGTAACTGTTCTGGAGAGAATGATTTTAACCACAAGAATCTAGGAAAAATGTTAATAAATAGATGATATCAGGAGTTAATGGGAACAGCGTAAGAATAGGGAATGAAGCAAAATCATAGAAAGCCACAGCATCCTCATTTCTAATAGCTGGACCAATACTGTGGGCAGTTGAGAGAAGGATATGAGAACAAGGGACAAGCCATACCAATTATTAAGAATAAACTTTTACATTATGTTGCTTACAGGATCATAGGGAAAAAACTTGGCATATTCCCCATAGGAGATAGACTAGCACAGAATGTAAGATGAATTGATCCGGCTTTGGCTGGTGAGTTGATTCTGAGAATTTAAATTTCACCAGAGAAAACGTTAGTGGCAAAATTCTCTTTGAATTTGCATGACACCATGATAGCAAATGCTGTCAACTGGGCATACTGCTCTACCTGGAGGTGTGCCTCGTTAGACAAACTTCCTTTGTTGCTTGCAGCACCGCTTGTGTTTTTACCATTCGAGCTATGAGTCAACGGTTACCGGTGGGAAAGGTGGAACAGGGAAAGGGAATGAGTTAAAGGACCCAACTGGCAATTATTGTAAACATTATTAGATACAAAAGGAAACAAATTTAACTGTAAAGGTATTCATGAAAACCACTGAAAGTATATAAATAAAAACAGCCCAGGCTATCCAGAGCCACTTGTTTAAAAGAGGTGGTCACAGTTTCTTTGTTGTGCTGACTTCACACATCTATCCCAGGTCATTAGATCTGTCTTAGAACAAGGCTCTCTACATCACACAACTTGAGGAAGCTAATGATCATGTCAGAGAAATCCACACTGCAAAATTCTAGTAGCATCTAGTACCTAAAATAGGACTCACTTGGCAGACTACAAAAATTTAGCCCCATTACTTGATGTTTAGAGGGGTTGAGTTCTGGCCACTATCAGAGTGAATGAGAAAAGGAGAAACATTCCATCTGAGCTCCAAAGAAGACAAAACCCATGTAGAGCAGCCTTTGATGAAGCTGTGAGTTTACTAAGCAAGCAATCCAGCTTAGCCACCCACAGGTTTCTGAGTGTGGGAATGAATGTCTAGTGTTTTACCTTCTAAGCTTGTGGTGATCATGTCAGGCAGTAATTTTTTTGTTGTTGTTTTTGTTTTTGTTTTTCGAGACAGGGTTTCTCTGTGGTTTTGGAGCCTGTCCTGGAACTAGCTCTTGTAGACCAGGCTGGTCTCGAACTCACAGAGATCCACCTGCCTCTGCCTCCCAAGTGCTGGGATTAAAGGCGTGCGCCACCACCGCCCGGCCTAGTACAACAATTTTGCCAAAATCATGCCACTCACGCTGCTGTACAGTCAATAAGTAGAACACTGAATTCAGCTTGGGAAATAGTTTTAAAATATTTATACATTTCTTTGAAAAGCTAAGTCAGAAAGGGCCAATTGTCTGAATGTGGAAGAATCATTATTGATTAGCTTAGCTTGGGCGAATCCTCCCTCTTCCAAGGTTTGTCCATCTCATGAGGGACAGTGGTCCTTCACTCACAAAGAATTTCTGTGAAATAAACTGAGATCCCTTTTGGTTTAAAATTAAGTTTATCACATGTACAGAGTTTTCATATATTAAGCATGAAAGCAAATGCCAGCTACAAAATGCTAGCCACTGGAGCTATTAATAGTGATGATGATGAGGTCTCCATTGTCTGTGGGCCAATATTAAGTATACATTCAACTTGGACATGGTCAGGGGTAATCCTTGCCTAAGTTACAGGAATTCAAGTCAATCAGTTGCCTTTTTACATTTAAACCTTATTCCAGGATGCTATGCTGTTTGAAATTCCTTTTTGTCAGAGACAGAGTACATTCTATTTGTTCAAGCCTTGCCATGAATATTCACCATCACATTCACAAGTTGATCACAAAATATAGATTTGTTTTCTATCTTTCACAAATTTTTGTGGATGCTGTTGCCACTGAAGGATGAAGATAGAGACAGTGTTTAAATTCATAGTATCACAAATGTTTTAAAATTACTTTATTTATGCAGTTCCCAGCACAATTAACATAAATAAGACTGGTTTTGGTTCATTGATTCTCAGAAGAATATGGATGCACAAGCAGGTCACGGGAGGAAAGCATTCTTGTAGGAACGGTATGTCAGAGGCTGGGCACCAAATGTTGCTCAGGGGCTTGAGAAGACATTTTGACCCACTAGAGACACTTTATGATTATTCTTTCTCTTACACCCTGGCTGATAATTATAGAAAGTCATGAAGTCTCTTCCTGAATGGGTAGAGCATCATCCACTTGGGATAGGGATAGTTTCCTCCTCCTCCTCCTCCTCCTCCTCCTCCTCCTCCTCCTCCTCCTCCTCCTTCTCCTCCTCCTCCTCTTCTTCTTCTTCATTTTTTAAATATTTTATTTTGTTTTTATTACTTTATAAAAATACTACTAAAAATTTCCACTTCCTCCCCTCCTCCTACTTTCCTATTGCTCCCCCGTCCAGTCCTAAGAGAGGGCAGAGTACCCTGCCCTGTGGGAAGTCCAAGGCCCTCCCACCTCCATCCAGGTTTAGGAAGGCATGCATCCAAATAGACTAGGATCCCCCAAAAACCAGTACATGCAGGAGAGACAAATCCCAGTGCCATTATCATTGGCTTCTCAGTCTGCCCCAATTGTCAGCCACATTCAGATGGTCCAGTTTGATCTCATTCTCGTTCAGTTCCAGTCCAGCTGGATTTGGTGAGTTCCCATTAGATCAGGCACACTGTCTCAGTAGGTGGACCAACCCCTCACGGTCCTGACTTCCTTGCTCATATTCTCCATCCTTCTGTTCTTCAACTGGAACTTGGGAGCTCAGTCCAGTGATCCGATGTGGGTCTCTGTCTTTATCTCCATCTGTTGGCAGACGAAGGTTCTATGGTGATATTCACGATAGTCATCAGTCTGACTACAGGACAAGGCCAGTTCAGGCACCCTCTCCTCCACTGCCCAGGATTCTAGCTGGGGACATCCCCATGGACACCTGGGAAACCCTCTAGAATCAAGCCTCTTGTCAACCCCAAAATGGCTCCCTTAATTAAGATATATTTTCTTTTTTCCTCTTATGCCAACAATAATCCCACACAGGAGAAACTGATCACCATAGAAGAGTTTTTCATTTAATGTGCTCCATCACTTCTGAAAACCAAGGAAAATTAAATTAAGAAACATCCATCAAAATTGTGGCCCTAAGAAAATCAGTTCTTTAAGATATTGTACTCAAAATGGGTCCTCTCTATATCCAGTCATTAGCAACACAACACATAACAGGCTAAAATACTTCGAGCACATTTTCAACATCCAGCTGTCCTGAGAAGAAGAAATTAGTGACACATGAGAGAGAGAGAGAGGAGAGAGAGAGAGAGAGAGAGAGAGAGAGAGAGAGAGAGAGAGAGTTTCTGAGAAGTGACACAGAGGAATACTGAATCTTAGCGAAGATTAACTGGGTTCTTATATGCCAACCTGGACTATTAGACCAATTACATTGTGTTCTTTACAACAAATCCTATAAGGTGTATAGCATTGTTATTATCTTCATGCTATAAATGAGGAAATAGAGACAATAACATGTAAGGAAATTTAGGAATGAATCAAAATTCAGGTAGTAAAGATGCTGGGAGTTCAGTCTAGGCAGGTGTCTTAGGGTTTCTGTTGCTGTAAAGAGACAACATGAGCATGACAATGCTTATAAAGAAAAGATTTAATTGTGGTGTCTTACAGTTTCAGGGGTTCAGTCCATTATCATGATGGGGAGTGTGGTGGTGTGCCAGCAGACATGGTATTGGGGTAGTTTGTGAGTCCTACAACTTGTAGGGCAACGGCAGTCCACTAAGAGACTGGTGGTCTCCTGAGCATGAGAAAACTTAGAGTTCTTCCTCACCAAGACACACTCTCTTCAACAAGGCCATATCCACTCCAACAAAGCAGCATCTTCTAATTGTGCCACTCCATGAGATTATAGGGGTCAATTACGTTCAAACTGTCACAGCAAGTAAATAGCAACATGAACAAAATATTAATTTGTTAAGATTGTAGAAGTAGTGAAGAATTTGTAACCACTGAGACCTCACACTCACTTGAGGGTAGCTTTTCTTCGTAGGCTTCTGTGCTCAGCTGAGAAATATGAAAGACTGCCATTGTGAACTGCCCTTGTGAGTGCCAACGTGAACAAGCAACCTGGAACTCAAATTTCTATTTTAAAGACTACACTATGAAAGCTACACAGTAGGAATAAGTCAGTATACCAGTGTGATTCCTCTATATCCTATGACTCAAATATGTGGTACCTTCAGCATTTGGGGGATACCAGCAAGTTCTGATGATAACTAAGAACACTGACAATTGTGTAAGATTTGGGAGGGGTCTATGGGACCCCACTGACTAACAAGGGGAAAGCATGCAGCCCATATTTCTTACTGGTCTATCTGATAAATTATATGGTATCTGAGAGAGTCATTCTCCACTTGTTATGTCTACTCAGGATTGATTCTGTTTTTAGTGGCATGATAGTTTATGCTGTTTAATTTTTAGCATTCTTGTTGGGACCATTTGTAGTCCTGGCCTCCAGCTGCTCTTCCCTGCTAGAGATCTTTACTTTCCTTCTGATTTGAGTTACTAAAGGCTGTGTCAAAGTTGTTTACTAGAATGTGTTGTTTTGACCTTGATCAGAGGATAAAGTTTTCATTTGTTGGCCCACTTGACTGTTGGGTATATAAGCCTCCATGGTGCTATTGAATAAAGGGCTTTGTTCCAGTGACTAGAGTTCCGTGTCCCTGTTTGTCTCTGTCTCTCTGTCTCTGTGTGTGTCTTTGTATGTTTCAACCTCCAGCCCCTTGCCCGAAACTTGCGAACTGTAAGGTAGCGCAGCACAGACAGGCGTTATGCGCTGCACATTCTATTGAAAATTACATCTTCAATAATATTCTGTTGGGTAGTGTTTCATAATTTGCCAATCTGTTTACCTACTGAAGGATAGTTACTTACAATTTATTGGTGATTTTGAGTAAATCAGCACCTGATTTTAGTGTGTAAGGTTTGTATAGGTGCACTTTTTCAAGCTAACTGGCTAAATACTTAGAAATTCAGTTTCTAAATTTTGTTACAATAAGGTTATATTAATCTGAAGATGATCAAATTGAAAGACAATAAACTATTTTGTGTTTCCCTCTGTAATGAAGCGGAAATGTTATCACATTGCAATGTCACCAGCAGTTGGTATCATCAGCATATTGGACTTGAGACACTCTACTAAGTAACTAGTGAAATTTCATTATTGTCTTAATTTCAATTTCCCTAATGACAAACTTTGAACATCTCACTGTGTACTTATTTCTCATCTGTGTATCTTCTGTGATGAAACATCTATTTAGATAATCTTGCTCATTTTAACAATTTGGTTGTGTTCTGATTTTGAGTGGAAATCTATTTTTAATGTACGGTTTCAAGCTATGAATGATGGATCAAAGTATGATATATATGGATCATATATAAAGACAAACTATACTACTTTCTGACATAAATCATTTTAAGTCCTTAGAAGAGCATTTTTAATAGATATTAGGCCTGGGTTTGAGAGACAAAAGTAATTTTCAGAGACTAAACAATAAGGAAGAGGGAGGTACAGTGACTTTTTTCCTAATATAGTCTAAAACATGGTTTTCAGATCCATCAGACCCAATAGCCTTCTTATATTACAAACATTTTTTTTTAGATTCCCTGTAATACTATATGTATGTGTGTGCGTGGATGTGTACATATGAACACAGTCACATATGGAGGCCAGAAGAGGTTGTCATATGATATGTACCTAGACTTACAGGAGGATGTGAGCGTCCTGATATGGGTGGAGGGGACAGAAGTCCAGGCCTCTGCTAGATCAGGATAAACTCTTAACCTTGCAGTCATTTGTGCACAAACATGTTTATAGTCAGCTATCACCATAAAGCTATTCAAGTAGTATAACTTCTAAATATAAAAAAAAAATCAATATAAAACCTTCTTTGTGGTGTGGATAGCTGATTACATGAGACTACAATAATAATACTAACAATGGCATCTGATTGGCTCACGACACCCAAGACCAAGTTCTCAGCACAGAGGAGATTTATTTGCCCCAGAGAGACAAAGAGCAGGGAATAAAATACAAACACAGAAAATAGAGGGGGAAAGGGAGGGAACAAGAGCGAGGAGGGCAGAAGTATTTGTCACAGAGTGAGACAAAGGACTGTCTCTGAGTAGAGAGGAGACAAATTTAGCACATAGAAAAATGGCATTTTTATAAAGGTACAAAGGGAAATCCTGTATTAGGATGAGGTAATTAATTTTAATTTGGCATGTTAATTGGGTGAGCCAAAGGGGGCTTTGGATTGCTAGACTTCAATAATTTTATAACTGGAGCTTGGTAGCCATCCTTAGGAGGAGGAATTGGTCAAGTAAAGGAATGAAACTTGGGGTTTAGCTTTAGAAATTTAATCTAATGGTTTTTAGCAAGACAGAGGGAATCTGGGGAAGAGCAAGGCCTGCCAGAGCCATATGCTCAAGTGGGCTAGTGTCCCTTCAGCATCTACTTATAGTATATACATTTGTATTTAAAAAATAAAGACCTTCCTACACAATATACTTGGAAAATTACAAAAAAAACCCACTTATACCAGAGGATACTAGAATGCAATATAATATCAGATTGTTTGCTATTGGCCAACTTGATATATTTAAATATAAAACAAAAACAAAAAATGAAGGCGAAGGCGTAAGTTACAAACAATCCCACGCTAGTTTGGAATTATGATTAATATAATGGTTATTTATTTAAAGGGGAAAAAACTTAAAGATCACCGTCCCAGACAATAGCCCTCTGCGCAATCAGGAAGGGGGTCTAGACGCCGGAAGTGGAGCAGAAAATAAGAGAGTGGGAGGAGGGAAGTGGCGTTTTTTTAAAGGGAGAGAAACCACCCCCAATGGGCTGGTATCTCAGTGGCTATTGGCTGGAGGAGTGGAAGGACCTCCCTCAACAAAAAAAGAATGCAAGCCTTTAGTAAATGAGCAAAATTTATCAGGGTAAATAGTAAAATATGAGAGCAGAGAAATGAGGAAGCAAGATGTTTTTACAAGCGAAAAGGATCATAGAGGACTTGACAATTACCTTTGCTGGATAAAGCTCACACTGCCAGTTCCAAACAAGAAGTTCCAGCAATACTTTCAGTGTGAATGCCTAAAACATATTTCATCCTTCCCCACTGCTTCCTTACTCTAAACAACATGTTCATTTCTCTCATTACCAATGAGTAATTTGCCCTTTCTTGTTGACAAGGGATTCTGCAACAGTTTCCTACGGAGACTGAAACATTCCTTCCTGTAGGAAACCCCTTAAACAGGAAGGTAAATCACACAGAATAATTTCAGGAAGTCTGTGAAGCTGACCAGATTCAGTAAGTACTTCCCTGCCAGAGTATGCTGTAAGAAGGTAATCTGAGCATGCCTTTCAGAGAAGCAGAGCTAACGCTGACAGAAAACTGAGAGGAGCCAAGCTGCAAAGAAGACTTGATGCAGAAAACAGTTGGGCTGCCTGGAAGAGTTTAGAACAACTGTGGTTCCTGGGAAGTACCCTTCTCAGCCAGCATCGCGACCTGCAAGCTCTGCATGTGATCCATGTTCCCAGCTTTGTTAACTGTCACTCATGCTGGGGTTGGCTTTGGTGACGCAGCTGTCTTTGAGTTACTTCTGCATTTGTCAGCAAACCTTCACCCATATTCCTGTAAGTAATGCCAATCAAACTCACTGGCTCACTACATTGGACTGTGGTGGTACTCTTCGTTATGTGGTCTTTCCCCTCTGGGGTGAGTATACTGTATGTCTTATTTCTTCAGGAAAAGTTTTGTCGCATAATATGTGGTATGTCTGTTAGTCATATCTTCTGTTCCTTTGACCACATTTCTTATGAGAAGCAACTTAGGAAGGAAGGTTTTCTTTGTCTTGTGGTTTGAGGGTCCAATGTATCGTAGTGAAAGGTGTAGCAGTGAGAAAAACGTTCTTCTGTGGCAGCAGCCATGTGAGGGTCCAGGGCATCAGGGTGGGATTTGTGACTGTGTGGAAAGCTATGGTCTGTGGCAGCAGCAGTGTGAAGTTGCTTGCTCATATATAGATGGACTGGGAAAGAGGAAAATTCCTAAGCTCAGCTAATTTTTGCCCAGTTAATTCAGTCTCAGATCCCAGACATTGGACTGGTGCCACCCACTAATATTAAAGGGTGAGTCTCCCCTTGAGTTCTTCACAGACACATACGAATATGTCTCTCTATGCTATGGTGTTTTTTACTCCAGTCAAGTAGGAAAAGCCACGGTTACACAACTGAATAAAATTTAAACATATTTAGATTTTTTTGTTTAAGGAAAAATTAGTAAAAATAAATATACAAGAGCTTAAATTTATCTAATTATTGCCTTGAGTAAAATGCGTCTTATCTTGAATAGAAAAAATAGTTTCTTGAAAGTTAATAAAATATAATAAAAGTGTACAAAGTCCATGATTCGATCAAGTTATTGAAATTAGCCATTGGTTCTGCTAACTGAACCATGTATGTTCTCAAGTTTTGAGCATCTGTTAAATAATTTTCTTATTAAATGTATGTTTGGTAGCTACTTATATACCCAAATATATCTCTTCCTTTAACTTTCTATCTTAATGCATATAATCCATATAAAGCATTCAGTGTTTGTGGCCAAAGGAGTCCTGCTAGATAGCATGACTATCATCTTTATTTGAGGTTTCTTGGCATGTGATTATAAATTTATCATGAACTACCTTTAATAGCCATGCATTTGACAGATTTAGAATCCATGCTTTCAAGAAAACTGTGTTTATTAGTGTTAAGTTTGGCTCTTTTCCTTTTGTAAGATGAATTTTTATCAAATTAACCAAGACTAGAAACCTTGTTAAACTAGAATGGGACTGTAGGTTGTTTTTGGATATTTGAGGCAGTTCAAAATAAAAATAAGACCACTAGGTGGCAGTAAAACATGCAAGCTTTATTCAGGCTACCCTCTGACAGAAGGGAAAAGGCAGTGAAGGAACCGGTCAGAGGCTGGGATTGGGGACAGTGGCACACAGGGAAGGGAAGGTTAACCAGGAACTCCAGGGGGCCGGGGGAGGCTGGAAAGAAAGCAAAGATCTAGCTCTTGTTACTCAGCAGCTTGGAGAATAGTCCTTGGCTCAGGGAGCTGCAGAAGTCAGCAGAGGCTTGGGGTTTTATTGTGCAGGGGCTCATCTTATCTATGCAAGCAGATGTTGGGCACAGCTTTACAGCACATGACATGCAGAGCAAGCAGGCTTAGAATGGCCCAAACAAAACCTGTCTGGTACAGTTATCTCTAAAACAATTGCAGGTTTGAAATTTTGAATTTGGTGCCAGAGAGATTGTGAGCTTTTGGTTTTCAGGCAGTTGTGCAGAAATGACAACTAGAGAAGTGATGGACTCCTCCATCAAAAATCAGTGCATCCAAATCTGAAGCATTTACTTGATCTTTTATACAGCCAAATGACTTCTGTGAACTCTACTTTTAACAACCTCAGAGATTTAGGCTGGAGTAATGGAATTGAAATAGGTAATGTAGGACTGGCAAAAAGATTAAATGAGATAGCATAGGCTAAACGTCGGGTTCATGTGTGTGCATAAAAAAGTGTTCATTGTTTCCATGCTTCTTATATTTTGGAATATGTCATAATGTGAGTACCTGCTGGGGAATTTGAGTGTGAGATATGAAGAGCTTTCACAAGTGCTCACATTGCAACTGTTTATTTTGAGATGTGTTTCCAGATACTAAGAATAGGATGCTGAAGATAGGGAAGAAGTGTAAAATTTGCAGGTTATGGTTCTTTGTGATGGCTACCTGTGACCTGTGAGAATATCTCTGCCCTATGGCCAGTAGCCAGATAATGCCCTGAATGACAATCTGATAAAATTACATCTGGAAACTTTCTAGAAATAATTTTTACACTAGAAGCATGTGGTAGCACAGACCTGGGATCTGTCTACTCTGAAGACAGGGTCTGGTGGACCTGAGTTCAAGGGTAGCTCAGACCATATAGGGAGGCTAAGATTGATCATCCTGTTGGACATAATAAAAACTTACCTCTTAAATTCAAGAGCTAAGCATACAATTCACTGGTATAATGCTGGCCTGTTATGCTCTCAGCCTTTGATTAATGTACAACATTGATGGAAAACAAAAGCAAACAAAAACAACTGTACTCAAAATTGCATTTGTATTCCCTTGCTTTTGTAATTTTAATTGCTTACAACAAAATATTGTGGTATTTATTTACTGATATTCTCATTTAACTTTCTTATAAATAAATAAACATATCATAAAAAGAATATTTCAATTCTTTTGAGTACTAATGGAGAAAAACTTATTTAGACCCTGTAGGTATCAGAATTAAAATTACTTTTGGCATATCATGAAATACCTCGAATCAGGATAGCAGGGCTTGGCTTAACCCAAATTAAAAAATCAAAATTTTATGTGATAGCATCATCCATATCAACTTGAAACTCATTATTTTAAATAATAAATAGTTGGGTTTAATTACAGTGAAATTTTCATTTAGAACAAACTTTCAGATATCTTCTATTAAGTTTAATTTTGCAAAATAGTAAAAGGAGGAATATTGTTTACTATTACATATGCGCCAATATCTTTAGGAACCTGAGACTATTTAATGTGTACTACTCACAAAAGAATAAAATATAAATTATACAATAGGTTCCATGAAGAATAAATGGTAAATTCACCACCATTTAATTTCTATCTTTGTTTTATATTCATTAGGAAAGATTGAGCATATTTTTCGAGAGTATTAATATAAATATATCCTAGTATTTAATTAAATGGCTTTGGGATATATGTCATGTTTCAGGATATTGTTAATTCTCTTAGATAAATGGCTGATTATGATCTTAGATGATGACTGTGTATACAAGTATATTAAACAAATATGTCAATGAAACGTTAAACATTTTTGAAGCAAGGTGTTATATCATTGAATTTTTCAATGTCTTATCTGTTGAAGCAAAATAAATTATGCAATCATCCCATTACACCTTCATCCTTAAGAAATTAGTATATGCCAACAATTACTAGAAAAGGTGTGTTTATATTTTAATTATGTACAGAGGTTAATCTAATTGACACAATAACATACACACATTATGCAATTATACATGCCATTGCTTAGATAAGAAAAGTATAGTCTTCTTTTTTTTAAGCTGTTTCAGAAAGCTATTCACTGTCTTCATGAAGAAGATGAATCCATGAGAATATGCAGATGCAAGATGGGATGAATCAGAGGTCAGAGATTATAAGGTAAGGATATGACAGAAGAGACCTATAGGTAAGAATCAAGTGAAGAAGATTGAAATTCTATGGAGAAATTTTATGACAGGTAAGCTGTTGATTAAGGGACATTTTGGATAACATAATTGCAAAGGAAAAGGGTGACCAGTGAGGGTTATTTGAATGTGGTGCTCAGGGGTTTTAATCATTTATTTTCTTCAGTAGTTGATGTCAGACTGACACATGTATCAACAGCTAACATGCTACCAAAAGAACAAAAGACCTCCTTGAATCCCAAGCTTTCATAATACGATTCAGCCACCACTTATTCAACTGTATCATAAAAACAAAATAAATTTGATTCTATATATTGAATATTATTTTTGAGAGTTGTAACACAGCCTCAAAGATAGAAAAGATAAACTGTTTTAAAATGCCACATTGTTTGTATAGTTTTTTTTTTCATAAATTAAGGGGGAATGTGAGTTTTTGCTCATTATCTAAAGCAGTGGATAACTGCAGGAAGGAACCACAGTGTATCTCTTCTTATGTCAGGCTCTTTGGAAAGAAATGTATCACTAAGCCTGGAAGAATTTTCTGTTTTCAGATAAAGGTTCTAGGAGAAGAGGCTAGTATCAGCAGGGAAAGATGGAGTTGTTTTTTTTTTTTTTTTTTTTTTTTTTGATGGAGTTATTATTTAGGCAGTGAAATCTGTCTTTCTGGTAGGTGCTTTAAAAAGTCAAACACTTAGTATGATTAGAAAACAATCAGTTTCCATACAAGAGGGAATTTGATATTCTTTTGGAGGCTATCATTTATTGTCTGCTCTCACTGTTGGAGAAGTATAAAGGATGATATGAGAAAATATTAGAACTTTCACTTAAAGAGTATTAAACACATTCATTTTTGAATATTGGAAGTTTATATACCCACAGGAGCTTGAATATCTTTGGATAGAAAACAGAGAACAGTGCAGTCAGCTTAAGTAGTCTATGGGACACCATGTTTTGCTGGCGTCATAAAGCTACATGCCAAGGACCAAACCTGGCTTTCTGTCAATAGTTATAACTAAAGTTTTGAGAAACTCACTCAAACCATTTTTACTTATGTGTTGTGTGACTACCTTTGTGCTACCATGGCAGAGCTATATCGTTGATACAGAAACTGAACAGTCTACCAATACAAAACTGCTTACTCTTTGCCTGTTACAGAAGAAGTTTGCTGACAACCATGTTGGAAGTCTAGGAGAATGCATGCCAAGCAGAACCATAGTCAGTAGTCAACTCTGTAGTTCAGAGGTAGAAACTTGCATTCTTCACAAATACTGCTTTGAGAGATTTGTATATACACACACAGATAAAATTACCAAAATTCTTGAAAGTCGTTTTTTTCTTCTGAAGCTCAAGTTCAAATAAATATTTTCCTCCATGCCCCTGGATTACGCCGGTACTGTTGCTTCATCTGATTAGTCTACTTCAATAACCTAAAATGTTTTATCATTAAAGAAGACCTGATTATAATATATGATTTTTATGTTAATATTGACAAAAAGAGAATAGGAAAACAGTTTAATCTTTTAAGTGCAAAATACACTGCAAAATGTTCATCCATCCTGTGTGGTTTAATAAAGAAGCTGATTAGCCTATAGCTAGAAAAGATAAATTTATGCAGAAGAACCAGACTGGGAGGATGCTGAGCAGAAGAAGGGAAGAGTCTCATAATCATGAGGAGACTCAGAAGAAAATAAACTTGCTGTACTGAGAAAAGGTACCAAGATACATGGCAGAGGGTAGATAAGAAATATAGGCTATTTAAAATGCAAGAACTAGTAGAAAAGCCTGAATTATTGACTGAGCATATATAATTAATAATAAATCTCAGTGTGGTTTTTGGGAGTGGTTGCTGGGACACAGAGAAACTTCCACTACAATACACATTAGGTTATCAATCATAAACTACTCCAGCATTTTATTTGCTCCCAAAACAGATTCCAAAGAATTTCTATCATGAAAAACTTAGGTTGCCATGAGTGGGGGGATGGAGACTTCATAATTTAGGATTTTGTTTCACAAGTTCTTATATGCATTTCCAGGATTGAATATTTAAAATTTAAACGTAGATTATTGCCTTCTAATTGCCTGACCCTCCTCCCACCAGGAGGTGGAGGCTATAGGCTTTCCTTCTTTTCTCTCTACCATGGAATTCTTCAATCAACAAATATCCTACTTTGTACAGTATCCTACATGTGTATCTATGTTGTCATCAGTGGTATGATTTCCTTTTCTGCATAAGACAAATTTTCATAAAATGGTACAGCTATTTGTTCAGTTTAGATGAGTTAAATTGTAATCATTGTCCTTAATATGGCAGTTGTACTTGGTTGAAATCATTTATGACATTGCATACTTGAAATATTTAAATTTTTATTTATCAATTATGCCTCTAAATATATGGGATGAAGTAAAATTGGGCAGAAATAAGCTAGGTCATGTACACTAGCTATGTGAACTTAGAACCCCCATTTTTTTGGTTATGTATCTGACAACTTGTGTAAGAGAAACCAGCCCTCAGGAGCCTTATTTTTCAATTCCTCCCTGAGCTGAACTCATCACGAGAGGACTGGGTAATCTCTAGCCATCTCATACTTAAGTTTTGGAGTTTGCTAGGCCTTGAACTTCTCAGTAGACTATAAGGCATTGTGGAGCCAAGATAAGTCATTCCTTCAAGCAACAATGTATTAAAAATTAAAAACCAAGCAAACAAAAATCCCAAATAATGATTGTAGTACAAGGCATTAAGTTTTGAGATAGTTTAACAATAATAATGGAGCCTGTTCTCCTCTCTGCCAAATGGGAACAGCATTAATTATGGTACAACTGTCTTGTCAGACTCCAGCAAATCTAAACAAGCAAAGAACTACAGCTATGAATGCTTTCTTTTTGCAAATGGTCTTTAGCTTTTACGTTTGTGATTATGACTATGCTTTATATTCCAATTTCCACTGACAGAAGTAGTCACATGCCCAGTCTCTATACTACAAATAGAAAGGAGAATCTTGAAATCATGAAGATCAAGTAGTTAATAAAGTAGCACTTTTATTTGAAACAAAAACAGTATTATAGAAAATTAAAACTCAAAAGAGAAATTGATATTAATTTTGTCTACATACTCATTTGTATGTGCCAATAAATATTTAATTAGTGCCAATAATAGGTCAGATTGATAAAACCCATCGTAAATAGTCACAAGGAAAATGTTTGCTTGCATTTGGCCTGAAAGATCATGATTAAGAACAAAGTTACTTCTTGGAATGAGTTTGTTGTCTATGTCCTGCCCGAAGACAGGGTAATTGTATACCAGGTTGACTTTGATCTTGAGTACCAGAGAATGACCAGATCCCTCCTGTCTGTACTTCCTGAGCTCTAAGAGTACAGGTGTGCCTCATCATGCCTTGTTTGTAGAATGCTAAGGATGAGTCCTTTCAAATATGCTGGGTGTGCGTTCTCTATCCACCAAGCACCAGCCTCAACCCCCTTTTTTATATCACTTCAGCACAGCCAGGCTTTAGCATATACTGCAAGACATCAAACACTAGCCCTCACGATCTCATTTTTAGGAAACAGATCCAAGTGATTGCCACAAGTTCACCTCGATCTTTTGAGTTTGCAGTAACACAGCTTGTAGCCTTTCCAGACTGTGGATGAGTAACATATGATTTTAATGCACAATGAATTCGAGTAACATTTTCATCCAAAGCAACTATGTTCGAAATAATTTTAAAAGGACACCAGTACTGGAGAGAATAACTGTATATTGAGCTACTTCTGTGTAGACAATTATTCCTGCATTTAAAACTTCAAATAAGTCAAGTATTTTAATACAATTATTTGCTTCTGGATCATAATTTTTACTATTCTTCTTGACACTCATTCTGGGTTTTTTCATTAGGCAGTATGATTTATTGATGATGTGTTTCATCCTAATGGTTATAGTCATTTTCAGAACTCTTAACAAGATTAGAGGCTGGGCATGTATAGACAATGTTTCTGTCCTGTTTAGTCCCACAGCCATTCAGACCAAAATAAACATCCTGAGGCCTATAATAATTGTAAACTGTTTGCCCTAATAGCTTAGGCATATTACTAACTGACTCTTACAACTTAAATTCATCCATAATTCTTGTCTATGTGTAACAACATGGCTTGGTACCTTTCCTCAATAATGCATTCTCATCTTGTTTCCCCTGCATCTTGCTTGTGACTGCCTCTTTGCATTCCCTATTTCCAGATTTCTCCTAGGCTGGTCACCCCCACCAATATTTCTTGCCTGGCTACTGGCCAATTAATGTTTTATTAAACCAACATGAGTGACAAATCTTTGCAATGTACAAGAGCATCATCCTACAGCAGGCACAATATCTCATGGCTTAAATCCCAGCACATACACATATACCCATGCACACACAAATAAATATATAAATGCAACTATTTAATTTTACTATATGTATAAGTTTTGTAGTGCTAACCACTTGGTATGAATAACCTATTAAAGGGTTTAGCACAGGTGAAAACTAAGTTTATCTTTCTCAGATGGTGTTAATTGCTTATAGCTCTTCGTCTAGTGTTCTACCCTCATGATAGTCTCTGTATCCTGGTTAGCATGTCAACTGATGTTCTCATTACTCAGATCTTGTTTAGACAGCTATATTGTTGATAATTCATAGGTATAGCTTCCCTGTCATATAGAAGACACAATCCTTCATGCATTTGATTTCTTAGTCCTCTGGTTCTTAAAATTTTCTGCCCCCCCCATTCACAATGTGAGAATTTTAGAGTTGTACTGTATTTTATAATATAGTATTTATGTGAGAGTTTGGTAACAAACAAAAAGGAAAAAACTATATATTAAGGTGATGTATTTGTGATCAAGTTGTCAAGATTGGAGTCTTCTAATTCCTATGTCTACCAACTTGACAGCCCACGTATCTGAGAGCACCACACTGGAAGAATGTCTTCATCATTTTGACCTATGGCTCTGTCTGTGGAACATTTTCTTGATTGCTAATTTATGTAGACACAGCATCCTTACTCAGCTGTGTCTGGGCAGTATTAAAATGGTAGTTAGGCATTCTCATCTTGCTCACCAGTCTGAGAGCAAGTCAGTAAACAGTGTTCCTCCATGGTTTCTGCTTCAAGTTCTTGCCTTAAGTTACTGTCTTGCCTTCCCTAAATGAGGGGAGGGTAAGTGACAGAATAGTGGTCCTCAACCTTCCTGATGCTGTGACCGTTCGATACAGTCCCTCTGTAGGGACCCACAACCATGAAATTATTTTCAATGCTATTTTATAACTGTAATTCTGTCACTGTTATGAATGGTAATGCAAATATTTTTGGAAATACAGTTTTGTTAAAGGGGTCATGACCCATAGGTTAAGAACTGGTATAAACTGATTTTTACCTTTGGCTTCCAAGTTGCTTTGGGTCATGATATTTATTTCAGTAACATTAAAAACAAAATAGAACAGAGCATTTCTAAAAAAAACTGTCCTCCTTCCTGTGTGTGAGTTTTGTATGAGTCCATTTTTTTTTATTATCTTATTAGAAAAATCACTCACTTAGATCTATTGTAAGAGAAAAGAAGGGAGGAAGTGGAAAAGGAAATAGAGTGCTAAGTACTGAGGACAGAGGGGAGAAAAAATGGAAAAGAAGAACTAGCTAAATTAATCAGTAGGTACTTACCTGGTACAGGTTTTATCAACTGCAATAATTTATCTTCTAAAAGATTTTTACTTTATTTCTTAGGGAGCATCACAGGGCCTGCACTATTTGTACCACCGACACCTAATACTTGGTGCTTTATCCTGCGCGCGATTTAGAATTTGTGTGTGATGTCCATCAGTGCTCTCATGTTTATCTTGTTTTCATTTCAGCTTTGATATTTTTAAGGAAGAGAAAGAATATGAAGTTGGGTGTGCACAGAGTAGAGAGGATTTGGGGGAGAAGAAAGAATGTGATCCACAGACATTGCATAAAATTCTCAAAATCAAACCCACTGAAGTTTAAAAAAAGATAAAAAAGTAAACAAGTATTTTCATCTTCTGGAGATGACTTTAAATTCCACTTTAGAGATCAGAAATTTGAGGTCCTAACTACATTTCTTATGATCAAAAAGTGAGTTGTTTTGAGCCTTGATTTTCTTGCTTCAAGTCTGGAAATCATGCTGTCTGATATCATCATTTGAGAAGTGTGGGCTTTCCATGTAGGTTTCTTGGCCGAGGAAATTTAGAGTTGCACATTTTAGAAATAGGATCTTTGTTGAACTTGATGTTTTAATATTGGGCAATAAGAAAAATGAAGCCAGAAGCTGAAATGATTTGCAGAAGCCCATTCAAAGAGCAGTGGACTTGAATCATAAAGGTTTCATGTCAGTAACCTTTAAACTTAAAACCAAACACTAAAGAGGAATGGAAGCATGATTATATTTGGAAATATAGTTACCCTGCTCTTATGAAACTTGGTTTTGTGGATGTACATGTGCTATATACTTTATATTTAGTGACATATTGATATTCTATACATTAGAATAGTATCCTATCAACCATACTATATTCTGTGTACTATTTGACTTCAGTGTAGGCTGTAATTTTTATAAATGTGTACTTAAGATAAAATTCGGTTTGTAAATTAAGCACAGTAAGAAATTAAAAACAGTTAATAAATTATAGCAATTATAAAATATACTATATTAAAGTTATGTGAATATAATCTCACCCTTGGAATGCATTATTTTCCATGGTCACAGTTCCCTTGTGCTGATAGGACCATTCTCTACATGGTAAGAGGGTGAATAAGCATTGTGACAGTTTTCTAGACACCTTTAATCATGAACATACTAGACTACCACAGCAGTGGCTTGAATTCAAATCTGCTAATTAAGAAGAGTACAGAAATAAGCTGATGGGCGTTAACAATATACATCATGGACACTCTGGACAAGGAATGATTTACCCTTGCTCCCAACCTGGGTGGGACACCATGAAACAAGATAGCATCATGCTAGTCAGAGCAGGGATCTATTTAAAGATCAGGATTGCTAACTTTTATCTTCATATTATCTCCCCACCCCTGTGTGTTTGTGTGTGCATATGTGTGTCTGTGTGTACATGTACACAAATGCATTCCACAGCTACCGTATGGAAGTCAGAAGACAGCTTGAAGAAAATTAGTTTTCACCTTCAACACCAGATCAACAGATTGAATTTAAGTAGTTTGGTTTGTGTGACAAGCACATTCATCTGCTGAAGATTTATGTCCTTATTTCTGGAATTTCTATTTAATGCTTTTGAATTACACACAACTGAAAACACGAAAGTGAATTGGTAAATAAAGATAAATCCCTGAAATAGTAGTGAGAAAGCTTCCATGTCCAACTTCATCATGGATATGTTGGGTGGATTTAGGATAGATTCTTATTCTCCTAGATTATAGAACCTAGAACTTCAATCATTATTTCATGTGGAATTGAGGTGTGGAGTTTCCTCCAGTACCTATGGAAGTTTTTCTTTCTTGTGTAAGTCATCTCAACTCCCAGCCCTCGTTTGTTCTGTCTTTAAAACAATGGTAAGAATAATCTCTGCTTCAGAGTTGATATAAGTACAAAATTAGATAATCTTAATAGAGTTACTGATCCATAATTTTCACTCAATAATATAATAGTAGTAGTGGTAGTTATCTAAAGTCTCTTCAGGTTCTAAAGTTGTGACAGGCCAGGAGGTGCTGAATATCTACCATAAGTTCAAGGTTACTTACCACTGAATACATTGCTTATAGAAACATGTCATTTCAACTGCCCTGACTGCTAGGTTTTTAAGACAACAAATTTTAATTCATGTTTTTGTTAAATAAAGAAAATAAGAAAGGTGTGAGTGAACACACAGAGACCCTTTAAGGGTATGCCCTTCACAAAGTTAAACCCCTTAATTAAATCTACAGGCATTCTCAATCTTGTAATTTAGATCTGATACTGCCTCATTGTTAAGTGTTGTGTTTAGGCTTATTGATTGCTTTACTGTCCAGGGTTTTTTCAAGTTTACTCTGACTCTTTCATGGTAGAAAAAAAGTTGATAATCTATTGTCTTCGCCACTACTAGCAGGAGTAAAAAGTATATCCTGTAGGCCCTTCTGACAACACTATGACATTATGTCATTGTGATACAATATAACCAAGAATATGGCCTTCAAGTGGTATTTTATCAATTATATGAACTATGGGTACCTACGGATGCAGTGACTACATGTAATTGCTGCTTTCAGTTTCATTCACAATTATTTAAGGGGGAAAGCTGGTATTATAGTCATACTGGAAATACCAGCCAGTATGTCTGCTTTGGAAATTTGTAGTCTTTCCTTTGCCTTTTATTTCCTCTTCTTGGTGATTTATATAAGGATTCAGAGATGTTGGAAGTGTGGTGGGTACATGAGATTGCGTGGGCACTTTGAACAATGAGCACTTCACAATATTAGGAATTTGTGAACTGGAATGCTACTGTTAGAAACCAAGCAATTGACATGATCTTTAAGGAAGATTAAGGGTCAAAAAGTTCTGCTGAAACATGAAGTTACTTCCTCTACACAGGGTGGATTATTCAGTACTCAGCTTTATAGCTTCATCTACATAGTTAAGCTATCTTAGGTGGTGATGTCATAGACCAAGATGGGTAGGATGTGAACTAAAGTCGGTGCTTAGGCTATTGGGCTGCTATCCCCTCTATGACTTTTCGCAGAAACATGACGATCCACTCAGCTCATTCCTGTGCTAAACAGTAATTCTAAAATGGTGTCATCCTCATTGCTTGCTTTTCTTATCTCTCTGCTTCTGTTTTTTTAAATATTTATTTATTTATTATGTATACAATATTCTGTCTGTATGTATGCCTGAAGGCCAGAAGAGGGCGCCAGACCTCTTTACAGATGGTTGTGAGCCACCATGTGGTTGCTGGAAATTGAACTCAGGACCTTTGGAAGAGCAGGCAATGCTCTTAACCACTGAGCCATCTCTCCAGCCCCCATCTCTCTGCTTCTGATTCTGGACAAAAACCTATTCCTAAAACTATTTTTATTTAGTAGGATTAACTTGGTCTTAGTTGGTGTATCATCCATTTACCCAATTCAGATCTGTAACCTTGAATTCATATACCATAAAAAATGTCCTGCTCTTCAGCAGACAATACTGGATGCTTTGGTGACTGTGTTCTCTTTCCAAGCACTGTATCTCTAAAGATGACTTAAGTCGGGATTGAATTAATTGGTAACTGCATGGTTTTTGTGACAAAACACAAATCATGTCACCTTTAATATTAACGTGTCACCTTAGATGCTTCATTTGTGCATAGGTAGATAAGTTTTCGATGCTTTCATTTTTTCTGACTATAGAAAAAGTAAAAAATAAGCTTTATGTGGATACTTCTACTATTATCTTCAAATTGATAACACTAGGGATTCAGTCTACGACTTTCCTTATACTAAACACTTTCTCATGGAGATGAGAGTCTCTAGCATGTGTTTATCCAACTGTGTCCTGACTAGAAACATCTGAGAGGGAAGTGCAAATTTGCTGTGTAAATAAAGACATTGGGGTTTGAGGTGATGTTCTGGGGCAACCTGTCCTAATTTGAGAACAGAAGAGAGGAGTGGCTAAAATGACATTTGATGTATTAGTGAGAGAACATACTGCCGGGACTTTTTTTTTTTTTTTTGATTTTTCGAGACAGGGTTTCTCCGTAGCTTTTTGGTTCCTGCCCTAGAACTAGCTCTTGTAGACCAGTCTGGGACTTTTATTTTGACACTAGTTCACTAAGTTTTCTCAGAAATTTTCTCCTTTCTGAAAGAATGTGTATTTTAAAACATGTGAAATTCTTTTCCTGTTTCTTGAAAACTTCTATCCCTTTAGATGCCGAGTTCTTCTGATTAATATGTGTGAGTGTTGTTCATTTCTTTAGACAACACAGGAAAAGTATTATTTGCAGGAAATTTAGAGTTGCAAATTTTCAGCCAAAAAATCATCAGATACTTTAATTTAAGATGTTTATTTGTAGTATACAAGATTAAATTAAAATAAAAGTACAATTATTAATGTAATCTAATGCAAATTATCTTTGAATACCAGTTAAAATATCTGAGTGCTGGTTTAAACCATTGCATTAACCATTTCTATAATATGGGCAGTTATTTTACATATGCCATTTTTGATTTAATTTTCCTCATTTGATAAAATGGTGAATTTTGCTAAAATTATTTTTCTTCTACAAAGATTTTGGCTGCATAATAAATACATAATAAACACATGACATCCTTGAGCCAACATTACTCTTTTTATTATCAAAAATTTCAATAAAATATTTCTAGATTTATTGAACAATATTGGTTTCATACTCTAGAATATTTAATTTGCAGTATGTTTGCATATATTTTCACATTCATGAGGGTTTGCAGAAACATTCAGAACCTGAAATATATATTTCTAAACTTTCTTTCTAGGCAACTTAATCAATTTTGGATTCAAAATATTCTTCGGCCCACCATATCTAAAAGTAATGCTCACCTCACATCCAGTTTGCAATTCATTTGTTTTTTTTTTTTTTCTTTTTCTATGTCGCGGGCTTCTCCCCAACACCTCACATATCAATTCTGAATCATATAGCAGTATTAGACGGGGAAGATAAATTCTTACAGGGCAAGATTTCCAACACTGTGTAGATTCTATGCAAAACAAAAAGAACCCCAAAGGTTTTATAATTGTTGTGATCCCTTTGGGGCGAACATGACAGCTGTTTTAACAGCTGGAAAGTCACGTCTCTTGACAGCTCAGCAAAAGTGCTATATAGTGCTGAACATATCAGAAAGTGTGCATGAACAAACTGTCTTAGAACTTCTCCAAGACAAATTGGTCTAACAGATTTGCTCCTCTGAATACTTTATAACCATAAACTGTCAGCACGTTGGATCTCATTCCTGGGGATGTTTCCAGCTCTTCATTATTCTGAAATCTCTCTTGGGGTCTCAGATTAGAAATGCTTTCAGAACAGCGAAAGCACCTACTTGATACTATTACTGATTTGAAACAAAACAAAACAAAACAGACAATTGGTTTGATTTAATGAGATCTGATAGAAAAGGTGCATGGTCTTGGGGAAGGGCATACTCTTGAGAGGTTGGATAATAAAACTTACTGGGTAAGAAGCAGCCCTGTGCTTAGCCATCAATTCTAAGAGAAATATGAATGGTCTTGCCTTATTTCCATCACTGGGGCATGATTCAGTCCCATCAACTTCTAAAAATTTTGCTTTCATTTGCCCTTTTATTATTTTATTCATTTTTAAATGCATGTTTTCTACATGCTTATTGGGCATCTATTGTATGGCAAAGCTAACTTTGGTGCTGATAACGTGCTACTGGCTTTAGTAGCACTCAGTGACGACACACTGATTAGCCAAAGAGTACTAGAAAAATAAAGAGTAGATGCAGGTGTAAGAAGTGTCATGGATGTAGTGAACTTCAGGGAAGAGGAGTGGTGCACCAACGTGTTGCACCAACATGTGTCAGCAAGAGGTTCGCTTAACCTGGAACTTCATGCTGCATTTACCCAGAAAGCACTGGAACATATAAAAAGACAAAGAAAGAGCCACATTAGACTTTTGTTTTTCAAATATCTTCTGGAAACTGAAGCTGAGGAAGAAGGCTGGTAGAAGAGAGACTGGGCATCAGGGAAAAAATTTCAAAGTACTGCTGTGGTCAAGGAAAGAGAATGTTGGGCAGTGACTGCTTGAGGGACATTACTTATGTACAGCACATTTGAACAGTGTATAAAGCTGACAGATTCAATGTGCTGATAAAATAATTTTTTGATGGAGGAAGATCATTGGTTAAAAATAAAGAAACTACTTGGCCCTCATAGGTTAGAACATAGGTGGGTGGAGTAAACAGAACAGAAGGCTGGGAGAAAGAGGAAGTGAGCTCAGATGCAGGGCAGCTCCTCTGAGAAACAGATGCCATGCTCCCCTCTCCCGGGCAGACTCGATAGCTCTGCTCCCTAAGGCAGGCGCGATGAAGCTCCGACCCAGGATGGACGTAGGCTAGAATCCTCCAGGTAAGCGCACCTTGGGGTGCTACACACATGAATAGAAATGGGCCAAGCAGTGTTTAAAAGAATATGGTTTGTGGTTGTTATTTCGGGGCATAAGCTAGCTAGGCGACCGTGAGCTGGGGCGGCAGGAACACAGCCCGCAGCTCCCCACTACAATTATTTTTTTCTGTAGTAGCGGGGATTGGCCCTGTGGTCTACTATACTCTAGACAAGCATACTATCACAAGCTTTAGCCCCAGTCCTCAATTTTATTTTGAGACAGAGCCTTATTGCCCAGACTGGACTTGAACTTACACTGTAGCCCAGTCATGCCCTGAAATCCCTTTAATTCAGCTTCCTATTTCCTCGCTGGCAGTATAGGTCTGTACCACTAGCCTGGCAAATAAATGCCTTAAAACTCACATTTAATACCAACTGCCTTTTGGTATTCCTCTATAATGACCATTGGCAATCTATAGGCCAAACTCAGTTCATTGCTTTCTTTTGTGCGAATGATTTTATTGCAACACAAATATAGGTCTTATGTATTAGTGTTTGGCAGCTTTGAACTGTATAAGCAAAGCAGAAGAGCTGTGATGGAGACTGAATGAACCAGGAGACCAAAATTCTGTCTGCCTCTTTATGGAACAGTTTGCAAATTCTTTCTCTGTTCATACATAAACCAGCCTACAATATTCACTTAGATAATTGCAATACTTACGGGATGACTTCTTTCTAGTGCATAGGAAATTCATCAAGTTGAGGAATTATAATTTTTCATGTTCATCAAAGTACTCATTGTGTTACAGAATATATCAAGATCTAGTAATATTTACTGCAAAGGAATTATATTGCTGACAGGGACAATTAAATTAATAGCTGTATTTATTTCAAAATGGTATTGTTTTTAAAGATCTGAATAGTTAGATAATTTATATAAACGTGGCATTATTTTTGTAAAGAGGTCCAAGTTTGTTTCTTTTTTAATACTCAAGTGTGGCAAATTGAAACCGCGAAGTATTTGAACTATCAACAGATAAAGTCAAATGGAGCCTTCTCTATTTACAGAAAAGTGAGTAGATCACACTACATGTGGCGGAGCAAAAGACAAAAAAAGGGCTGCTGGGCTCACGCCCGGCAGATTTATCCGTAAACATTAGCCCGAGGCGAACACGCCCCCAATGGGTGGGGCTATGTCCCTACATCTCCCCCTTTTGTCTAAATAAAATAGAACCAAACCAAATACAACTATATACAATAATAACAAATAATAAATATAACAAACAATATTGAGAACAAAACTTTTGTTAAACATTTTATCTCAAGGAGTTTAAATAACATAGAGAGTAACTACAATTATATAATCTTTAACTTCGTCAAAGATCTGAGAAGGGAATAAAGATTACTTAACAATCGAGAGATATCCAAAATGTGTAACAATTGACAGAGACAACTGACTACCTGGGCAATCACCCAAAGTCTCGTTTGCAATGTTGAGTCAACCAACTTTGGCTAAGGCCTAACATAACTGGCATACCATTATTAAAGGCAAGGAACTTTCTTAGGACTATCCTACCCTGTCTTGGCAAGATAAGACAATCCTGTTTTATCCATTTAGGGATATTTTGTATCTTTGTCAGAAGTTGAGGTATGGGCTTTTCTTAACCCAAAGGCCAGTTCTGCCAAGAAGACAAACTCCCAGTGGAGTGTCTTTGGTGCTCAACGTTCTCTCGGGAGTAGAGTGGTGTTGCCAGGAGTAATTGTGTCTCTTTGGCATAGAAATTTTAGGTTAGATTAAAGGCCATTTTCTACAGCTCTTCGAAGAGGCTGAAGATCATACTATCTATACTAAATATAATCTCTATGTAACTAAAAGACCTGATAAACTTAAAAATAAATATGACAAACATATAATTCTCAATACCTATCTAACTTTGAAGACTAAAAGAATAAACAACTGTGCAATATATGAAGACAATGATCTTTAACTGTAAACAATGTCATAGTATCAGAGGTAGAAATGTACAATGTAATATGGTAGAAGTATCAATACAATATAGACAAAGTTATAAGCATACTCATACAAAAATAGAGGTAGGAACACTCACATTCAATATTCAACATATCAGTATACAAGAAACAGTACCAGTACAATTTTTTATAAACAGTAATTTACAAATACCAATCATCCCAAAAAACCAGTCGGTAGAGCATGAGACTCTTAATCTCAGGGTCGTGGGTTCGAGCCCCACGTTGGGCGCCAAATGTGGCGGAGCAAAAGACAAAAAAAGGGCTGCTGGGCTCACGCCCGGCAGATTTATCCGTAAACATTAGCCCGAGGCGAACACGCCCCCAATGGGTGGGGCTATGTCCCTACAACTACACGTACATCATGCTGCTACAACTAAGTAAATGTACAGATTTCTCTATATCCACCCATTTAGTCAAGATTAAATTATGTATTGTGGCTGTGCACTGATGGCTATTAACGTCTTTTAGATATTGCCTAAATATCACATAGAGAAAACGAGGGGTGTTGAAAATCCCCCTTAAGCCTCCTTAACTTGATTGCTTGTTACAAAAACATTAGCCAGTGTCAAATCAATTTGAGTGGATTCCCACAAAAATAAAGTTTAGGTTTGAATTTTTTCACCAAATGGTTTCACAAAGCATGAATTTATCTCAGCGCTGAGAGTCACCACTTGGAATTATATCCTTGTCAAAATTTTCCTAATTAGTCATTACTCAAGGCAACTTGCTCTTTTCCTGCTCTTGCACAACTGGAGCTCTTTGCGTTGAGAGTTGAGGATGTTCCCACCCCTCAAGTGCCACTGGAACCTGGCTGTGAAGACTCTCCGTGCAGCCTGGAGAGTCCTTGTAGGAGAGTGAAATGCATCCACAATGATGACAGCAGAGATAGACACATCCCCATTGGCAGTGAGTACTGTGGCAGCATCAGTGAAAACCTGGATCTTGCAGTCTACACACTACCCTGTGCATTAGTGACCTCGTTCATAATTAAGGTTGATTATCTTCACAAAGAAGATGGGGGCTGAGTACTCACTGTATGCTCTCTTCCTTTTAAACTTTAATATTTCACTTACTATGCCTAATAATCTACCTACAATTTTACTTTTCTAAAAATTAGTTCATTGTGCATTTGTGTATGATATAATCTATGCATACATGTGTGTGCAGGGACATATGCCTGTGAACATCCATGAAGAGGCTGGCTGAGGACGTTGGGATCCTTTCTTTTTTGCTTTCCACTTTACCTTTTGAGATAGATTCACTCATCGCACCTGAGGTCTCTAATTCTCCTCATCGCACCAAAGGAGCCTAAACTGGCCAAGCCAGTGAGCTCCCAGGATCTGTCTGGTTTTATCTACTGTCACTGAGGTTCTACGCAGACACAGCTGTGCCCAGATTTCTATTGGTTCTGCGAATTTGAACGCAGGTCATCATGTTTTTAAGGCAAGCACTTTTATACACTGAGCCACCTCTCCAGCATGAATAGCATCTTTTAATACAAAAAAGAAAGAAATGTTTAGTTGTGTGAAGACTGAGAGAAATCAAGATAAAACTGTAGATACTAAAATTCTCAGGTCAAAATAGAATTAGATGCATCGGTTTTGTGTATTCAGTGAATATCTCTCCTTGAACCGAAGAATGTTAATTCTCTCATCTATTCAGGGCTTATTTTTATTTACTATGGTTTCACTAAAATTAAAAAGATTATTCCATAATGTTTCAAAACTTACATGGAGCAAAAAAAAAATGTGGTCTCCCTATTTGATTATTTTCTTTGATCGTCGAGCCCATCCTAAGGGAACAAAGTTGAACTCAGTATTAATGATTAACAATTGGCCAGATCGAAAGGGAATAAATAACGGGGGACACAGCACAAGGGACCACACGTGGAAAGTTCCAAGTGAAAAGAGACCATGGCAGAATTTCTTTGTGCCCTAAATAAGATTTGTCTATTATTCAGTGCCTGTAGACTCCAGTGTCTCAGCGCCCCTCTCTTCCTACTGGCATGGTATTATTTTATTTCTGTATATGTGAAACAACTTCCTGCATAGCCATCTTCCTCTGGTTACCACTTAAAAATCCACTGGACTATTTTTAACCCTATAGTTTGATTTTACTAAATCTGAAAGCTATTAGGAGGCTTCCATTTTTCCTTTATGCAAGAATCCACTCAATTAATCTGTTCAGGAATTCAAAGGGAAGTGATTTTTAAATGTGCTTCTCCCTTAGTCCCCATAGTCAGAAGACATCATTGTTTAAGGAGCAGAGTTAATTCCATTTCCTTCTTCATTTTATAGACCACTTTAACGCGTTTAGTTCCAGAGAATTTACAGTCATGCAAACCTTAAAAACAATTTCAATATGTCTTTTAAAGACACAATCTATCCACCTTTTTAAATTGATATTTATTGAGCCCTACATTATTCTCTAAACCCCCCCCCCCCATTTTTTAATAGGAGTCTAGCAGATTTCTTCCTCAACAAAAAAGTTCTTGGAGAAAGCAAAACAAAACATGTTTCTATGGTGAATTTTGTTGCATAATGCAAAAAAATGTTGGTATTTTCTACTGAGGAGACAATTACTGAAGTAACTGTATTAACGTTTCTCTCAGAAACTCTTTTCAGATACATGGTGATTGAAATGTGGTATAGCTGACTTATGTATGAAGATGTTAAGTCTGCCAGGTTCCTTTCTATAAACAAACACAATTTCTAGTCTTAGAGATAAACAATAATTAATTATTTTTTAAAGCATGTTTGTTGACTGCCTTTGGCCACAATGCATCTGCCCTTGAAGAAAAAAGAGAGAATTCTGCCATAGGAGAGATTAGCATCAGTCTGAAGACAGAAAAGAAACAAATAATTCTGCAATAATGTTTAAAATAAACACTGTTTCAATATAAGGTCAAATATACATTCCTACATTGTTATACAGGCAACAAAGAATTCCATGCTACCTATATAAACTTGTATTTTAAAAAGGGAAGTGAATTCTTCATTTACTACATTCAACTTTATATATTTTTCATTTCTCATATTAAATAAGAATGGGTTCTTTAGAAAATAAAGATATCATGTGTGTTTCTGATACCTCTCTGCACATTCACAGATTGTACACAGTCTCTGGCTACTGGCAAAAGAAAAAAACAAATAAAAATTCCCAATCAACAACAAACACGCACACACACGCACACACACACACACCACTTGCTTCTCTGTATCAGTTGGCACAGAAGCTTCACAAACTCTTTGGCCACTTTTGTTTTCCTCAACAAATAGAGTCAGTCACTGATAATGTCATGGAAAATTGGATGTTAAAAACATTTTTTTTTTGCCAACGATTACAAGTTTAAAATTTATTGGGTTGTATAAGGACAAAGGGAACATAGAAAATGCTCAGCTGTGTGAATTAAGTTACTTCGTGGTCTGTTATGATCATGTGGCACATTTTCTCCTCACCCCCATCACAGGGATTTTGAAGTTTGCAAACTTAGTAAGAAATATAAATAAATATATTAGAAATAAAAACAAAACCCTAAAATGTACTATGAAGCATTATAAAGGACTTAATAAAATCACTAACTGAATCCAACTTTCCATTTCTCAAACAGTTTTCTTCCTGAGAATGATGACCTGAAAGAGGTGAGTTACATTCATAGCAATTAAAATCAAGAATTCCTTAAAAAATTTCATTTCCATAGCTGTGCCCTGAAGTCATTGGTCCAGCAGAAGGAGAAAGAATCATTGATTGTTATTGGAGCACGAACATTAATCAGAGATTCCTGTGGGTGGAAAACTGGAGAATTCATCTCAAGTTACTTTTGCAGACATTATGGTGACAGCACCATCATTTTGTTTGCAAATCTAAAATCATAGTTCTTCTGCTACATCATGAAAGAGTGCTGGAGGCCTGTTGCATAAACAAATCAAACTAAACACATTTTCTGTGCTAACTCAGCCCATTTGAACAAGTCCAGTTGTGAACAAGTTGACACAAGTAAGTTGACAGTCAGCATCAAATTAAATGGAGAGAAACTCAAAGAGATTCCACTGAAATCAGGAACAAGACAAGGCTGTCTACTCTCTCCATATCTGTTCAAAATAGTGCTTGAAGTTCTCGCTACAACAATAAGACAACAAAAAGAGATCAAGGAGATACAAATTGGAAAGGAAGCAGTCAAACTTTTGCTATTCACAGATGATAAGATAGTATACATAAGTGACCTCAAGAAACTTCCAGGGAAGTCCTACAGCTGATAAACACCTTAAGTAATGTGGCGGGATACAAGATCAACTAAAAAAAAAAAAATCAGTAGCCCTCCTATATACAAATCTGAGAAAGAAATCAGGGTAACATCACCATTCACAATAGCTACAAATAATGTAAAATATCTTGGGATAACACTAACCAAAGACATGAAACACCTGTTTGACAAGAACGTTAAGCTTTGAAAAAACAAAGAAGATCAGAAAATGGGAAGATCTCCCATGCTCTTGGATAGGTAGGATCAACATAATAAAAATGCCAATCCTACCAAAAACAATCTGTAGATTGAATGCAATTCCCATCAAAATCCCAACACAATTTTTAACAGACCTCTAAAGAACAGTGCTCCACTTCATATGGAAAAACAAAAAACACAGGTTAGCCAAAACAATTTTTTACATTAAAGGGACTTCTGGGGGCATCAAGCTCTGTAAGAGAGCTACAGTAGTGAAAACAGCTTTGTATTGGCATAAAAATAGACCGATTAACCAATGGAATCAAATCAAAGATCCAGAAATTAATCCACACACCTATGAACACCTGATTTTTGACAAAAGGGAAGCCTGAATGGGAAAGGAAAGCAAGCACTGTACAAGGTATGTCCAAAAGGCCAGGTCAAGTTGATGGATTTTTGCCTTAATGTCAGCAAGCAACAGTAGACCTAAGAAGCCACTAGCAAAGATCATCTGTAGCTAGGGATTGTAGGTGGTAAGTTCACCTAATGAGTTGTATCATATTGGTGGAACATATACATTTTGGGTAGCTGTCCATCTGACCCACCAGCTTCTGGGATCTATATGTTGGAGGAGATCTGTTTGTGTTGATTGCTCTAAAAAATAGGCAAACAACAGCAAAAACAAGTCAAAACCAATAGAGCCTGACCTCATTTTGTAGAGTGGAGTCCACATTCAGCTTGCCTGCGGTGGACCATAGAGTTTTCTGGTGGAATCAGAGGGAGATAGTTGGACACTTAGAGGAGAAAGAGGAGGGGCCAAGGGGTTGCCCCGTTCTTTTGATTCAGGAAATAGAGAGAGGCAGAATCATGTTTCTGTCGCTCTGTGGATCTCTTGGGTTTATTCCATAATATTTATTCCTGAGTTTTTATTTTTTAACAAAATCATAAAAGCAATCGCTATATCTATAAGCATTCTGAGTCTATAAATCCAGAGAAAAGTGACTGATGAGAAAGACCTATGACTCACTTATTTTTAATGTGCTTCCCAGGAAGAGTTAATTCTGCAGTTATTTATTAGGATATAAAGGCTGCTTTTCCTCAGGGAACAAGAGAAATAGAGAAATAACAAATGGTGACTTAACCCCCTGGAGAAGCAGATGGTTAGAAAGAAGCAGCTTTGCCCTGAAGGATATGGGAAGACAGCATTCTCTGGAGGGTGATTTTCGCCTGGTGAGTGAATTTCTATCACAGAGGCCTTTCCTAGGGAAACAAGTAGAAAGCTGGCTTGCCCAGCAGTTTGACCCCTAAAATTAATGACTTTTAAAATCAAATGCGGTTAGAATGCTTACTTCGGTCTTCTTGTACATTTTAAATTAAAATGAAAAAGTGAAATAAAATAACAACCTTTTTATTTGCTTTTTTCACAATTAACTTTTTTAAGTTATAATTTTAATCACTTTAAACTCCATTTTCCTCTTTCTTTCTCCCTCTCCTGATGGAACCCTTTTCCCAATACTCTCTAAAAAATTTTTTTTTTGTGACTAGTGTGTGGGGATGGATGCGGGTGTGTCTCTGTGTGTGGGGAGAGTAGATGTGTTTGTGTGTGTGTCTGTGTGCATGTGGGGGGGTGAATATGTCTGTCTCTGTGTGTGCATCTGTGTGTTTACATGTTTGTGTGTCTGTGTGTGTGTCTGTGTATGTGCATCTGTGTGTGTGTCGTGTGTGTATGTGTACATAATAATGTATGTGGGGAGACACACAAGCCACTGTGTGCGCGTAGAGTTCAGAGGACACCTTTGAGGATTTGTTCTTTCTTAGGACCCTTGTGTGCTGGAGTTTTAACTCTTTCTGCTCCTATAACAAGTGTTTTAATCTGATGGGCCATTTCGCCAGCTCAAAACTCTTTCGTTTATCATTTTCTCTGACCCAAGCTTCTAGTTCAGTTTAAACTAGTTTTTCAATAGGGCTTTCTCAGCATTAGAATCACAGAGCCTGGTTTAGCTCTGTTCAGCCTTGTGGTCACATCTGGTCCTCAGCAATATCAGTCTAAAATGTGATGTCCCCATCAAACATTTGGTCACATAATAATTTTTCCAATTAGTTTTTGTTGCAAAGGCAACAGATTCTTATTGAACTTGCAAAATAACTGTACAGCCATGAAAATTACAGCACTCAGTGTGAATTGCTGAATTCCAAAGAGATGAATCAGAGGAAAAATATTTATATTATGTGTATTTCACATATTTATATTTATGTAAATATATACTTTATACATAAATATTATACACATATTATTTCTGTTTACAAAAAAATATACTTTCCTTACTGTGTTTTTGTGAATGACTCTAATACTGTGTGGAAGGAGAAAGATATCTAAACATTCAACACTTGTGCACACACTACCACATACAAAAATAGTAAGCAGAGAATTCTCCAACATTCATCCAAAAACTTTAATTATAAGGTAAACAAAGTAGCAAAAGCTCGACTGGGCTTAGATAAATTAACTGATTCCTGTATTTGTCCCCTTCCTATTTTTATACAAATTATATTTTTGAAAATTGCAAGCTGCGGCATGTTAACAATTTTCTTTTTCATTAAACCACTACTTGGCCTATTAACTCTAGCTTCTGATTGGCTAGGCATTACATACTAAACTAGCCCATCTCCATTAATTTGTGTATTGCCAAGTGGCTGTGACTTACTAAAGTTCCATTCCCGGCATCTGTCTCTGGTAGCTACAGGGTGTCTCTGACTCTACCTTCTTTCTTTCAGGATTTAATTTAGTTTTCCCAACTTACCTCTACTTTTCCCTGTCTTTTCTTTAGTCATGTTAGCAATTTTTAGTGAGGTAAAACTCAAAATTGAGAATAAGTATTTCTGTAATTTTTATAGTTTTCAGAGTACATATATGTTTATTGATTTTATTTATCAAAATAGTCTGGTGTTTAGTATGCATTTGATTCTCCTAATAATCCATAATTACGTATCTTTAGTAGAATTAAGGAAATAAGAAATTAATAAGTATTTTTTAACGTCAGTGGTTTGATAAATGCTTGTTTAGACCCGAGCTACAGATTCACAGGCCATTCGTATAAACCCCAGAATATAGTTGTATATGCATAAAAATCCAATTATACCAATTATACTGCCCAAGTTCACTTTCTCAGTTTGGCTTTAAGTCTGATATTGCTACATTTATCAGGGTACCAGGTTTTAACATACCCACGTTAGAAGCAAGTTCTTTACATTTTTTTTTTCTACAAGAGGTTTGCATTCTACACTCACACACAATCACAGAGAAGATAATAGTTATCACAGACAGGTGGGTGAAGTCTCTCCAACCTCTTACTGCATGCTGTCCTTATTAACCTGGTTGTCATGGTGGAGCTTTTTATGACCTTAGTCTCACTTGGTATAGAGTGTGTTTGGCAAAGAAATTATAGGGTTCTATGTTTTAAGAGAGCAGTGATGATAATTAAGAAATGACATACAATCTCCCTGTACAAATCATTGAAAGTGGAATTTTGAGTCAACCAACTGTTACTTCTTAACCACAGCTCTGTAAATTTGCCTTTCACCCTCCTAATCAACTGGTAGTTAGAGCAGTTTATACGCAAAATCTTAATAACTGACTTAAAGGAACAAGTAGTCAAAGCTGCATATTGATTACATTTCAATTATAATAAAACAAGATTTTAAGATATCTTAAAGGGTGGTACACATAATCAAGCCATTTAAAGGTTTTGTTGAATATAGGTAATTTATGCTGTTCTACCATCATTTTTTCCTCCATGTGATTGATGCTGTATATAATTTGAAAAGGAAAAAGTTGTACTTTCCCAATATGCAGTGTACTACAATTTTACTTCAGCCATATTATCTCCTTTCACAAAGAGGTTTAGTTTTTCTCTAACTAGGAATGTGTTATTTTCTGTGTTATGCTTTAATGTCTTTATAGTTTGACTTTAAAAAAAAATCTTTTCTGTCACAAACTTGAAAACACCTTTTGATCTCAGACGCATAATTATCCTCTGAAGTTGCATCGTCTGCTTTTCAAAATACAACAGTCTCTGGGAGGAAGCAATAAAGGTGATATATTTAGAAGAGCCAATGTCCTAGATTAAATTTAATGCCATCTTTAGGTATTTAACAAGACTATGCTTTTGAATGTCCTTTTATACCGTACAAGAATAATTCTAGTCCTGTTTATTTCACTAGTGGTTTTTTGTGACAATCACATGAGATAATGGCTATAAAATCAGGCTCAACATGCATTAGTGCATTGAAAATTCACAAAAATAATATTTTCTCAGCAAAGAAGTCTAGTGATGGACATTTTTCTCTTGGAAAAAAAAAGGATAAATCAATGCTGAGGAAGCAATGTATATTTTTGACGACCTTGTAAAAATATATTGACAAGGAGGTGCTGCTGTTCGAAGGTTGAGTCCCCACTTTCATTACATCTTTCCAACTGTAGACTTCTATTCTTTGCTCAGTCTTTTTCATCATGCTGCAATACTGCTGTCTTACAAAATCAAACTGTATCCACCTATAATATATGCAATGGTGAGGAAACAGACTTTTAGCCTTCTATCTCTGGGATTAATATCTGGGAAAAAAATAAAGAAAACAAGCATTATACCACTTTTTTTGCTATGTGTAGAAGTTCACTGAGATGTTTAGACCTTGTGTCAGGTTAGTTTTGTTCTACTATGTTTATTTTTTACTGTCTAAAGTATGTATATATATATGACTTTTTCAAGACAGGGTTGCTCTGTAGCTTTGGAGCCTGTACTGGAACTTTCTCTTGTAGACCAGGCTGATCTCGACTTCACAGAGATTCACCTGCCTCTGCCTCTGGAGTGCTGGGATTGAAGGTGTGTGCCACCACCACCCAGTTAAATTAAAAATAATTTTAGAGGAAGTAATTCCTTAGTTTGACTCATAATCTTAGAGGTTTCAATTTGTAGTCCTCATAACCCATAAGTCTGGACTCATAAAAAACGGAACTATGGCAACTGGGCCATATGTAGTAGCTTCATGATAGACAGGAAGGGTGGAGAAAGGACAGAGACAAGAAGAGAAGGGAGAGAGAGCAGGAAGGGGAAAGGAGGAAGTAGTGAAGTGGGAGGGGGGAAGAGGAGAGAGGGAAACTCTTACTCTGGAGCTCCATGACCTGAAGTTTCCTGTACTTTTCACCACTTATAAGCTGAGTCTTTTACATATGTGCCTCTTTTGATGGAGGAATTTATAACCAAACGAATACATGTGCATTCTTATTATACATTGTTTTACCCGGAATGTGAAATCCACTTTCTAGAACTGGACTATTTAAAATGGGTTTGTTAAGGTGAAGGCTATTGGGAGTCTTGAGTACCAACTTTAGTACCCCCTCAAGGCTCTGAATTGGCTGTCTATGGCAGGGGAGAATCTGAAGGTAAAAATTTTTACTCAAATACATTACCTCCGCATCTTCTTTATTTTTCGTGCGAGGGGAGAAAGTGAAGTGCGAGGGCGTTGAGAAGAAGGATGAGGAGAAGTAGCGAGGAGAAGGGGTGATCTCCACTTGGTTTCTAGTTTTACAAACATAGTTGGAAGGACAATGATAATATGTGTATCAAAATCACAAATGGGACAGGTAGAACCTGACAAAGAAGTACCTGACGTCCCAAACATTGAGATAAAGTTACTAAACACTCCTGACACCTGGATTCACCCATTCTCATCTAATCTATTTGGTGATAAACAGCTGTGGGGACGGCCAGATTTGTTTGTTAGCAATGGTAGGGAATGCTGCCTTCCTGCTCAGTGCCTGTCTTCTATAGAAATTTCTAAGTGGTCTATTAGCAGGTAATTTTGTGGAATTGGCTCTATGTAAATTTGACTGTTAGAACAAAGAGTGAATGCCATTGCTCCAAGGCCTCCTGGTGTAAGGGAATGGAGCAAGGTGCACAAGTCTGTCAGAAGTCACACTGGTGAGGTGTTTTGGGAATGAATTCTATTTTGAAGGGAAAAATTATGGCTTCAGAAGGTTTCTACAGATATGACAGTGATTTTTCCAAAAGACAAGTGTTCCTGTAGCTCTGCAAAACAGATTGTTCCATGTGGATGTGGACATACACACTTTTTGTGGCTCTGCCTATTAGTCTGTCAGCTGTGCATTCATTGTCTAGTCTTGTGGGCTCCAACAGAACACCAATTCCTACCCTATCAGCACTCTTGTGATCCAGCTGCAGGATCCCCACATTATCAGAACTGCTGTGGTCAACCTGTGGCTTTGCTTTACTTTATTGTCCAGTTACTGCAGAAAGACAGTTCTGATAATGTGTACAACCTCACATGAGGCACCATCGAGAGGCCTCACTTCATGAGCTATTGTTCTCAGAAGCCAGCACTTTCAGAAAGCCTTGACCGAGTAGCTCCCTGAAAGCCTTCCCTAGATGAGATGTGAGGAATATCAAGAAAAAAAAGGTGAAATTATTTTTCTCATTCTATAAGTACCACTCTAAATATGAGTAAGAACGCTGAATACTTATTATGTAACTTCAATGAACCACTTTGGGTCCACTTTTACAATGTTAACAAGAAAGATGATTGCTGAATGAAAGTTATTGCACTAGTTGGGGTGAGGAAACTGGAACTGAGCTTGACAGTGATGCAGTCAGAAGGAAGAAGGTGTCATGTGGACAAAAAAAAAAGTATGGCTAACATCACGGTTTATGAAACAGGAGGAAGTTCCTATCACCTGAGCTTGGGAACAGTGCCAGGTCAGCATACAGTAGAATCCATGGACTCTTTCTGAGACATTCTTGAGTGAACATACAAGCATGGAAGCCCAACTCTGAAAAACAGAGGTTAACCGTGTTTACAGTTGTGGGCTCTTATGTTTGCTAAATTGACAAAAATGGGATACTTGTTTTTTGACTACACAATTTAAAATCTTTCAAAGACTGCTTGCTAAGTGACTCTAGGTTAAAGATATTAGAGAACATGTCAATGCTTCTGAGATTATTTGCCTATTTAAATATCAGTGAATATAAAGAAGAATGTGGAGCCATTACTAACACTCAATTTTAAAACATTTTTGTTTTGCCACTTAAAGTATAGTATTTATTTTCATTATTATTATTGTTGTTCTCCTTTTATAGTTAAAGTTGGGTTGTATTTGAGTTTTCTTTGACTCATTTTCTCTTATAATCCAAAGTTGATTAACTATTTTATAAATATTTTCTCTTTCCACCATTAATCTTTAAATATTTCTTTATTGACTTTGATATGTGTTGATAGATTATACCTAGACATACATCTATATAAATAGACAAATATTAGATAGTTAAGTAGATAAATGTTTATTTTTTTCTATGAAAAGACCTGAGGGAATTTAGTAATTTGCATCAGTACAATTCAATATTAATTTCTTAATTAAAGAAAACACTAGAAGTTTTGCATCATTTCATCTCCAGTCAAAGTCATTATTGTGGTGCATCCTTTGAGTAATTACTGATTATACTTTCTTTGTATTCATCAATAATATTTTGTAGTTTTTTGTGAAGTTTTATACATTTCTGATAGTTTTGATATTTTAATAATTGCAAGTGAGGTATTTTCCTTCTAGAAATCATTAACATAGCTGTATTATTTACTTTCCTATTGCCAAGATAAAACACCATGATGAAGGCAATTTATAAAAGAAAACATCTAGTTGGACTTATGATTTTAGAATATTAAGACTCCATGGTGGTGGAGCAAAGGCATGGTGGCAGGAACAGTCGAGAGCTCACACTTTTGATCAGCAAGACTGAGCTCAGAGAGATCACTTGAAATCTCAAAAACTAGCTCCCACTGGCACACCTCCAATAAAGTCCCACTTCCCAGTTTCACCATCTGTGCACTAAGTATTCTAACATATATCTCTGTTGGACACATTCTCATTTAAACAACCACAATAAGCACTGGCATCAGCTGCCTACAGAAATCTTCCTTTAACTGCCATTATACACTTAGATACCTGTTGTGTGGAGATTATGAATTGTGCAGGGTCAGGTAAGCTATAGACTTTCATTCAGTATCAAGTAGTTGGATGGATGAATGGATGACTAAATAAGAGGTTTAACTACCCTTTCCATATACCACCCAGAACTTGAAGGTTTCATTTAAAAAAATAAAAAGACTGTTAACTAGCCTATCAACTAAAACTAGTGAGAAATTAAACTTCTAGGGCCTGTGACTGGCTATAGATTTTATTTTGTCTTTTCAGTGTGGACTTGGCAGTCAGAATTAGAGTGTATTCTATGCTCACTTCCCTCAACACAGAATTTATGGCCTGAACCTGCATCAGATTTCCGCTTCTGCAATATTCAAAGTAACTGCTGCCTTGACAGATTTCTTATGATGATTTATCCTCTGCAAGGATGAACTTGTTGCGAGATGGCCCAGCTGTCAATCAAGAACATGATATGAAACAGAAACGATATGACCTGCACACATGAACACTAAATCTCTAGTTGTTTCTCCAAATATTTCCTGCAAATAAGTAGCTTCCAGCTTTATTTCCCACCAGCGAGGTTGCAAGTCACCTCTGGGGAGGTCTGTGTGCCTGTCAGGTGCAAGCTCTGGGCCCATGAATTCTCCTCACAAAGCAAAGCAAAGATAGCATTAAAAAAGGAAATATGAAGGATTTGAACTGAAATTTAAATAAAATTGTAAGAACAGACATCGATTTTTTCTGAATGCCCTTCAAGTTTGGACAAAGACCTTCTCAAACTCAAGGATTCTTATGGCCTTTCTGTAATATCCTTAAGTGTTGGAGATAATGGGCTGCTTGTCAAGAGACTACTCAGGAAGAGACTCATGCACTTTTCTAAGCCCCTCTAAGTGTTCCCTGTGTCAGGAAGGTCAAGTTGCAGCCACTATTTTGCATCAGAAATCACTGATTTCTCTGGTTCCGTCCTGCAGGAATGGGGAATCTGTGTAGTCCTCATTGTGGTCTTCTGTCCCAATGAAAGAGATCATTAGGGAGTGTAGGGAGTACCCTGATGTGATAAAGAAGGGGACAGATACTGCAGAGCCCTCGTTCAAGCAGGAATAGCTGTTTTTAACCAAGATCGAGAAAGAAAACATTATGGTGTATGGGCCTCAAACTAAAGAGGTCTCTATTTTAATTAAGTAGTCCTCTATGCCTACTCAAGCAAGCAAAGTCAGCTTCTTGTGAGAAATAAATACTACCAGCAACAATGCTGACAATATTATTAACACCCACTTAAATATAATAATAAATGATACTAGAAGCATATAGCCTTATTTCCTTCCTGTATTCCATTCTTTCATCCCTACCCATTATTTCTTCCTCACCAACTTTCTTTAATTGGGTCTTTAATTACCAAGACTATTATAAATTTATCTCCAATGTGATGATTATTTTTGACATGAAAAGACATTTTAGAAAGTCAAGATACCAATTAACACCACATAACAAAAACCAGGTGTGATGTGTGAGTCCCCTCTGGATATTGTGATTACCATTGATTAATAAAGAAACTGCTTTGGACTTATAGCAAGGTAGAATTTAGCTAGGTGGATAAAACTAAGCTGAATGCTGGGAGGATAAAGGTGGAGTATACAGAACAGAATGCTGGGAGAAAGAAGGCAGGCAGAGAGAGCCACCATGAAGTCGCCAGGTCAGACATGCCTTGTGGTGACATATAGATTATTAGAAATGGGTTGAATCAAGATGTAAGAGTTAGCCAATAAGAGGCTTGAGCGAATAAGCCAGGCAATGATTTAATTAATACTGATCTCTGTGTGATTATTTCGGGCATAAGCTAGCCGGGTGGCCGGGACAACAAGCAGCCCACCAGCCCGGGTGTAAGCCAGCCTGGTGGCCGGATACAGATTGCTCCTCCATACAACATAGTGTTTAAGAGCACATATTTCTGATGCAGAGGAATAGGGCTCAAGTTTTAGTATTCACTTGACTACTTACAAAAATCATTAACTCCACTTTCAGGAGATCAAATGAGCTCTCCTGCCCTTCGGGAATGGCAGGCACACATGTACAGTGCACTTGAATGCCTACATTGAAAACTCATACATATAATATTAAAACAGCTTTTTTTGAAAATTAAAATATTGACTAATAATTTCAAAGCTGAGTAAATTTCCCATTCTTTGTTTTAACCAAGAAATGGGGAAACTTTCTTTTGATGTAAGATCTTTAATTTACCAGTAATACTTCACTGAGAATGGATCATCATTGTACTTCAAGATCACACATATTAAGCAAATAATTAAATTAATAAAACAATAGAAAAGGCATTTTAAATTACTGAGCATTTAAAATCAAAATTATTACCTTTACATATTTCCCTTTAGGATTAGAAGAAACACAAATATTAATTAAGACAGGGAAACTGATTTACAATGCTATAGCCATGTAAAACTACATAATAATTGTTTCTTTCAACATCTGGTTTTCAAAGAACTTATGTTCATTCAAATTGTTTTTATTTTTGAGATTATAATGTAATTACAGTATTTCTTTCTATGTTTCCTCCTTCCCAAAACTTCCACATTACCCCTACTTGTTCTCTTTCCAATTCATGTTCTCTCTTTTTCATTAATTATTATTGCATGCATATGTGTATATGTATATACATATGCATCCTAAATATAATGCACTCAGTCTGTGTAATGTTGCTTATATGTATGTTTTCAGAAATGTCTGTTTGGTATTAGATAACCAATTTGTGTGTTCTTCTCTAGGGAAGACTATTTCTCTGACTCTTAGCATTCCTTTGTTGACTGTATTTCTTGGTGTAAGGTTGAGGCTTGTGGTCCTCTGTGTGCTTTAGCATGTCTATTATCGTCTTAGCTTAACTCATATTCAAACAGTCACGTTGGTGAGAACTTTTGGATATATATTTTGACATTACTAGGAGACACAATATTATGGTTAACTCCCTGATCCTCTGGCTCTTACAGTCTTTCCCATACCTATTCTACAATGTTCCTTGAGCATTAGGTGCAAATGTTTTATAAATGTATCCGTTGGGTTTTGGCTTAGTGACTCTGCATTTTGATTGGTTGTAGTTTTCTGAAGTAGTTTTAGTCTCCAGCAGCCAAAAAACACTTAACAAAATCCTCTATATCAGTCATAAGTTCTCTTTGAGGTTGCTAGTCAGCTCCATCCAAGAGACTCTGAATATGTTACAGGCTATTATTGTTGTTATTTTCCTTAGTTGTCTCCTATAGGTGAAAAGTAAGCCCCTATTGTTAATACACCACACACATCAGCTATAGGCCCCTAGCCTCCTGGGCTGGAACTGATGTAAATGCCTCCTCCCTGTGTAATATCTTTTATTGCACCAGAAGGAGCCACGTGAGTTTTCAAAGCAGAAAAAAAAAAAAAAAAAAAACCAATAATTCTACCACCCAACTTTGACTCCTATGAACGTCAATAATCATTATGATAACTAACCCTAAGGCTGCAGTAGTGGCATGAGTACTTCGGTAGTAACTAGCAGCTTTCTAATTGGAGGTAAGACCCCCTCAAGAGTAGGGACACTGTGCCTGTAGCGAAGTTAGAAGTTATGGATATTGAGAGAGAACCTACAGCCAGTAATTTACTAAATCAGCATTAACCAAGCAGCAAATTGAATTCTAAACGTGGTATTGCAATTGCTAATAATTACTTTCACTCAGAAAAAAAATCTTTTTATTCTTTTGCAAGTATCATGAATTTTTTTTCTTTCTTTTTTTTTTTTTTTTTAAGTTGACTTACAGTTGGGATCACCTCTGGGAATGTAGGGTCAGAAGATTGAGTTCCTTTGAAGCTGTTAAACTGAAAGAAAGGAAGAGGTACCTTACTTTACTTCATCTAAGGCTTTGTGTAAGATGTTTGCATTGTCGCCAATATTTGCTATTGAAGATGGACACTTAAAAGAAATTCCACACTAGCTCAGAATTGAGAGTAATAGAGGGTTATTTATTTAGGGGTAGACTCACAAGTAACAAATCCCCTGCTGGAACATACAACAGCAACTGAATCCTGCAGCCAGAAAAAAAGGCCTGATGCTCACTTTACATTGGCATTAATAGTATAAGAGACCACACCCAAGTGGGCAGGTAACTTAAAGGCTACTGGCTATAGGATTTCCTACAGCATGCTAATTTATTTTTTGTTCTCAATTTTTGGTCACAGATGACAATAGTTTCAGCTTCTAATTGGATAAGCAAGATGTTATAAAAAGATAAAGCAAAGCTTGCTTTAACATGCAGTGCCCATCCTCCTGTAAGAGCTTTTTGATATTAGTGTTTATTTTTAAATATATATACATCTCTCATATAGTTCAAGTTTGACTGTTTATTTTATAAGTGCCATGTGTATGCAATTTGGCTGTATAAACGTCTGTTTATTGTGTGTGAATACTGAGGTCAGAAGAAGACATCAGATACCCTATGACTGGAGTTACAGATGGTTATGAGAAGTCATCTGTGTTCTGGGAGATGAATCTGGGTTCTCTAGAAAAGCAGTCACTGCTTTTAAGCACGGTACCATCTCTCCAGCCCCTTTTATATGACTTTGTATAGAGCAGTTAATGGAACTCATATATGCTCATGAACTCATGAAAACATCATGCATCTGAAATGAAAACAGATCCTTGAACCCAAGACAATGTAAGTTTTATCAAGAGTTTATTCATTTTCAGAATCATTGTGACTTGCTAAGATTTTCAAGAATTCGAAGCACTGAGCTGTTAAACAATTCCTCTGCATGGCAGCCATTTAATGAAAATTAACCTTTAAAAAATATATTTTTAAAAGACCAACAATATTTATTATATATGTATGTACTCTGATATAAGTACATACATAAACCAAAACAAAATATATGCACTTATCTTGTGGTCTATGTTCAACTTTAATTTGTGACTTCTAATAGAGATAAAGAATGAGTATTACTGTTATTGGAACTGAGCCCTAGTTATTTAATTATTCACAGTTCTAAGTGTTTAGGTGATCAGTAAGTGTACATTTTTAATTATTCTGCAAAAGATTTATTAAATTTGAAATAAGGGGCCCTCTTGACATGTATCATGTGGTCTGTTTCAGCTTCATTACCTGTACTATTAGATTGTAAGTAAAGAGTATTTAAATACCTATTTATTATCTAATTGCTAAAGAAACCTGATAAATTTAAGTTGCAGACTCACTGAAAATATAAGATAAATTGAGAAGTAACTGAATGATTGATTCATCTCCTCCAGGGTGAAAAAAAAATGGAACATAAATGTGTCAAGTCCAGTTACAGAGAATTGATGTTTTATGTAACTCCCTTTGAAGTCAAAATTAAATTTCCTTAAAAGGTTGTATTAAAAAGGAGATGGGATGGAACCATGAACCAACACACCATTTCTTTAATAAATCTTGTGGAAAATACATTTTGAAAAGTTTTCTGAAAAGTGATATTAAATTGATTTATTCGGTCCTAAGCAGTAATTATGGAATGTGCTTATCTAGGAACCCTCTGCTTCTATTGATCCTCATGTTCTCTGATGAAAAGCTCATAATTCATTACATTCCTCAAGTTTGGGGTTGTTAGAATTATTTATGAGCTATAGCTTCAGGTGCTGGTAACTAAGGTAGTTGGGATGATAATTTTACAATGTAGCACAGGGGCCATTTCCCTGAGCCAAGTGTGTAGTATGTGGATCCTTGGAGTGTGGATACAAAGCAGGTAGGGTGGTAGGAATGTAGGATTCATAGGAACTCTACTGTACCTTGTCACAAAGGAATCTTTAGGATATTGATATTGATATTTTTGCTCCATTTTTTCTCTAGAAAATGCATTGGTTAAGGAACAATGACCATCTCTTATTTACTTTCTTTTTTATGTATCTGTTTATTTATTCATCTATCTATCTATCTATCTATCTATCTATCTATCTATCTATCTATCTATCTATCTATTTTACATCTAGGCCACAGTAATTTCTCCTCTGCTCCCACTTCCCAAAACACTCATCTTCCTTTTCTGTTCAGGAAAGGGCAGACTTCACATAAACATCAACAAAACATGACATATCAGGTAAGATTAAGCACACCACCCCTCCTATGAAGTGTAAAGAAAAGGGTCCCCAAAACAAGCAAAAGTGTCAGAAAAAGCTCCTGTTCCTACTGTTAGGAGTCTCACAAAAACACAAAGCTACACAACTGTAACATATATGCAGGGGGCCTTGGTCAGTCCCATGCAGAATCCCTGGTTGCTGATTTAGTATCTGTGAGCCCTATGAGTTCAAGTTAGTTGATTCTGTGGAGGTGTGTGTGTGTGTGTGTGTGTGTGTGTGTGTGTGTGGTGTCCTTGACTCCTCTGTCTCTTACAATCCTTTTTCTCTCTTTTCAGCAGAATCCCCTGAGCTCGGCCTAATATTTGGCTGTGGATCTCTGCATCTGTTTCCTTAAGTTGCTAGTTGAAACTTTTGGGATGATGACTGTGCTAGGGTACCAATCTATGGGTATGGCAGAATATCATTAAGCACCATTTCATTGACTTGTTTTTTTCTCTAACCAGGTTTGGTTCTATCCTAGGTCTCTGGGTAATCCAGCCTGTGGGTCGTGGTGCTTCAGGCAGTGTCAAGAGTAGACATACTCTCCTGACATGAGTCTCAGACTAGACCAGTCATTGTTTGGCCAATCCCTCAATCTCTAGACCATTCTTACCCCCAATATGTCCCATATGCAGAACAAACTGTAGGTGGAAAGTTATGTGGTTGAGTTGGTGTCCTAATCCCTCCATTTGAAATCGTGCTTGATTACAAAAGATATCCAGTTCAGGCTACATGTCCACTATCCTTAGGAGTCTTAGCTGCATTCATCCTTGTAGATTCTTGGGAAATTCCTTTGTGTCAGCTTTCTATCCAGCCTGAAATGCCTCCTCCCTGCTGATTGTGCTTGCTTTCCAGTAGTCCCCGATGCTCTATCAACTTTCTTCGCTTGCACAACAACCTGAAATAGCCTGTGGAAGTATAGTTCCTTAAATTCTTGTCCCAAATTCTCTGAGGATGAGTATTTCCTAGCAATAAAATGAAGAGATCATTGAAATATTACAGCACTTACGAACTTACTTGTTGTTCTCATTCATCATGTGTCATTACTTAAAGATAAACTATTTCCACATTATATTTTACAGTCACCTTCAAATCCTTTCCCTGTTTACTGTTTACATTTATGGCACCCAAGGCAACCCAGTCACATCGCATGAAACCATACAATCTCCTTTGACTTTTTCTGTCTACTCAACACTTGTGTCCACTTAGCTACACGGTCCCATCAATATGACTCCAGAACTGCTCATCTGTTTTTTCTTTCAACTCCCATGGCTATGACTATTTCATGATTTCATTACTTATCTCTGGAACAAAGACAGTCTTCTTCTAAATGATCAGTCTTCCTCTAGATTCCTTCTTGGCCAATACTCCCTGCTGCCAAATTAATCTTCCTAAAGCATAGTTCTAATCATGTCATTCTCCAACTCAAGAACTTGTACTCACTCCCTTTTGACTCATAAATTAAATTGAAAATCTCCTACTTGACTAGCCTAATGTTGCCTAATTTGATCACACCAACCTCACTTTTGAACTTCGATAGCCACTAACTTACTATATAGTCTTGACAATTCAAACTTAGTTTATATGCTTAAATTTCATAAAAAGTAATTTTATTATTAGTTTAATTTAGGGTTTGAAACAACCCTTTAAGAAGACTAATAAAGAAATAATTACCATTAAAATGTCATCTACTCTAAACACGTCATTATTTTATTAAAAACAGAAAGCTTACAAGTTTGAAGATATTAATTATTTCTAAATGAACCATTTTGTCTTTATAAAATGTTAACTATTTTATATGTTTGCTATTATCAGGCAGATGTAGATGACTCCTAATTGTTTGGAAGCCTTGGAGTCAAATTACTTAACAAAAATATGCTGTGCTTCTGAGCTGAGAAGGTATTCTTCTCCATGTTGGAACTTTTGAACAGTAGCATCTGGAATTCATCTTTGTTTCTGCAGCCCCCATGAACTTGAGAAAACCTCATGTTGCACAGCCCCTTAGGTATATCCTTAAAAGGGAGCAGAAATCATGTGTTGTCCTTAAGATTATTTTATAAAGACTTATCCTCCATCATTCAGTGTTGATGTAAATGTGTGTTAGAATGTGTGATATTCATTAGCCTGTGATCCAGAGACATGAGTTGGAATTACAGTAAATTCCTGTTCTAATTGTGCATCATGTGATCATCTTGACTAACTTCAGCATCATGTGTTTTACGCCTCCGAAGGGCATTGTCAGTAGTAGAGAGCATGTTTTTTAAGTATTAGGACACACGTGTTTATAATAGAAGACAGCGTTTTAGATCCTTATTGTTGTAGGTGGTAAGAATTGTTATGAACTTAGAATTCATGGCGTTTTTCTGAAATGGAACATATGGTAAATATTTTAGGTACAGCAAATGGATCACAAAGCTTTGTCATAACCAGAGAAACTTGTCATCATAGGATAAAGAAGCCATAGCCAAAATAGAAACAATTAAAATTACTGTTCCAATAAAATTTTTTATAGGAAGACTAAAATTTGAATTCACCATTTTTTTTACAGTTTAAATATCATTTTAATCTTAAAACTTTTTAACTATTCTGAAATGTATGTAATAACAATAGTCAGGTGTCATTATCCATTACAGATATTTCATAAGAGTAAAAGCTATATAGACTCGCATCTTTGGGGAAGATGTGTAAAATAAAGTTATCTTAGGTTCAGGTCAGAGGATGTGATTGGTAGTGAATGTTTCACTAAAATTCACAAGGCCGTGGATTCAAGAAGCAGTGCTTAACATTATCAACAACAGGTCACATTAGACTTAGAACAATCAATTTGAAATGAATGTGTTATCGTTTACTTAGAGTTCAGTGATGTACTTGGGCCTTTCCTTGGCTATAGCTGTTCTCTGAAATTGAGATTTCTGAACTCTATTGAGAATCTGATGTTTACAAGACATAGGGGAGGCAATTGATTCCCCCCTTGTTCATCAATATTCACATAATCTGGTTGTTTGCGTGGGCTTAAGAGTCAGGTTAAATTGGATATAGGGAAAAACTACCTGGGATTGTAAGGTCAGACTTTGCTTTGCATAATACATGTGCTTTGCTTGGTTGGATTTTATACTCAAAACTGTTTATACTTTGATAGCCCATCTCTACCAGGAGTATGTTATATCTAGATTTTAAACAATCATACAGGCCCAAGGAAACTGCCAGGAAATTCTGTTACATTTTTCTGGGAAAAGAAGCTAGTGTTTTCCTTTAGTTCTGAAGCTTTCCATAGATTTTACAAGAACATTATTAGTTATCAACTTGTCTTTTTATATACCCTTCCCATGACAGTGTTTTCTTTATGGTCTTTTGCTGCCTTGTAAGTGAATGGACCTAATTTTACCTTGAAATATTAATTGTAGTCTTAGGTGAAATGAAAAATTATCATTCCTGAAGGATAGAAAAATATGTTCACAAAATGTGAAGCTCACCACTTGAGCACATGGTTTAGCTTTCGTTTCTTTTAAATTCTTAGGGGCTAAAGGGATTCTGCTCTTCAGTTTTAGATTATGGCCTATGCTACCAATATTCCTAGCATTTAATGTTTAAGTCATTTGGGAATTTAGAACTTTTGTGCACGTTTGATATTCAGAGTGAACACATTAATGGCATGTCATATATCACATAAGGAAAAGAAAGGCATTCCTGTTATTTACTTTTTCCATAATGGTTTCAGCTTTATCACAACTTTTTTCTCAATATCTTTTCCTTCCTTTTGCCCATGTTTTTTAACATGAAACATTCATCCTCTCAGCTCTTTCCCCTCAGGAACTGCTGACAATCCGGCTTCCTTGTCGTCGATATGAGTCAATATGAGAAGCATAATGTTCAACCTATAACAAAACTAAGGAGCACATTCTCATGTGAGCACTTTGAGTCCTATTTAAATACCTTATGTTTTATTACCACTTACCCTTTTGAAAGTGTACATTTGAATATATCTTAGGAGGTGTGTGGTATGAGAAATGCTTCCTTGAGAGCTGATTAGAGCTACAGATTTCTCACTTATGCATCTGCTTACTCTTTTGGCTAGCATTCACGAAACATACACTATGAGCTAACATTTTGCATGCTTGGATAAATGCAAAAGTAGAGGGATTTCACTCTTGAAAGATACATACTGTAGGTTCAATGGGATTTACAAATACAGATTCTGAACTTAAATTATTTTAATCCAAATTTCAGCCACTTACTGATTTTGTGACCATGGGATATTAGTTAATTTCTCAACACTTCTCTTTCTTGATGTATGAATTGATTAATTAAGATATCCTTTTTCTACAATAATCTGAGGAATAAATAATTAGGTAGATGAGATGTGCTTATTGTAGAGTTCACTATGAGCATCCAAAGCATTACTTTCTTCTACCTATAGTTATTCTCTCCAATGTTAGAGTTAGGAAAGAACAACAGTTATTGGAGCCCCTGACCATGTTCAGGTTGACACTGGAAAGTGCTTGGGAAGACTTTTGAGGGGATGATTTTGCACTCTGTCTAACTTACAAAAACTGAGAGAAGTTACACACACATGTGCCTTTCCCATAAGGATGGGGCAGAGTCATGTTCTGCAGGTCAGTGCTCACTTATTCGTCTTCTTGCCTGAATCCTCCAGACTGCTGAAAACATCTGACCTATAAGTGTCCACTTGTGGCTTTCCCATCCCATGCTCACTTCCTGGTAGGATCACAGACTGTTCATTGATCCTCTTATGTAAGCACTGAACATATAGGACAGAAAAGGTATGCATCATAAAGGAAAGAAAGAAAGAAAGAAAGAAAGAAAGAAAGAATCTTACTAAACAGTCCACAGTCTGTTTTCAAGTTTTAATACTATTCAAAAACGTTAAGTTCATGTAAAGATGAAGAGCCTAGGGAGACAAATGTGCATCTTCTGATAACAGGTTTATTTGTAACAGGTCCTGATAACTATCAGCATACAGATTACCCAAAAGGACAGTCTAGAAATCAAACATTCACAGTGATTTTTTTTTTCTTATCATGGTACCATTTTGGGCAAGGTACATGGTCCTCAGACTTCCATGAATAACAGAGTTCAGATGCGTAATTGGAATCTTGATTCCCCATTCATATTGGAAATGTTATTTTTGTCTGCGAAATGATGGAAGGATGCATCCTACTGGGAAAGGTGAGATGAGTCTAAATGAAACCTGTAATTCATATGATTATAACCTGATCATGTTATAATGAAAGAACCTGATTTGCCAGGAATCCTAATAATAGACAAGACCATGGGGGCAAAATAGCAATCAGAGATTAGTCAAATGCTTCCCACATTTATGGAGAAAAATCTATGTTTCTTCTAATTCTGCTCGGAGCCATGCCGGGAAGCTCAGGTTTCCAATCACCTGTGATGTCCACCACCCGTATTTGCATGAAAGGGTTTTTATTTTCATGAAAGCTGATTATGTGGAGGAAACTAATACAGTTCTTTTCAACTCTCAGCTTTGTCTTAGATTCACTTTTGTAACTTATTAATCACTCCTTGCTACCTTCTCTTTTTCTTCTTAGCACCCAGGAAGGACAGTTTATCTCTATGGACTTCAGGGATCTCATCCTTAATACACAGGTGCCCAAGACCCATTGCAAACTAATACCCAGCATGTGTTTCTGCAGTCTGGAACATCACATCACACATCTTATTTTAAGCTGAAGTCCATTTGATTTAAATGAAAGCCAAATTATTCTTATTGCCACGTTTTAATATGTGTAGCTAATAGAACAGTGAACAGGAGAGCATATATGGAGTTCTGAAAATAATAACTGCCATCAGCTTGATAAATATGAAATAATAGGATCCTGTTTTGGAAACTTATTTTAAGTGACAGATTTCAAGATTAGAAACAGTAATACATGATTTAACATTATCAATAACTTGAAAAGAAAACACAATAAGAAAAATCACACAAGTTCTTAATTTTAGAGCAGCTTGGAAAAGTACTAGAAATTTAGGCGAATCTTTGCTATTGTAATTCACAGATCATATTTTAATATTTGACTTAAAAAAACTCATATTTCTTAGCTATGCCCTGTATTCTTTTTATGTTTTTCTCTGTCTCAGAATTCCTTCTAAAGTTAAGCTCTCTGGTTTCCATTTATCTCTTCTATTTAAAAAAAATTCTATTCTAGTTCTGCTAGGTACCATAGAATTTATTTATTTCTCTCATCAAAATGTAAAATAAATGTGTTGTTATTAGGACAAGGCTCAACAGATAATTTTATTTTTTATTTTCTTGTGGTTTCACGAAGTTCAACAACAAAAGCAGCTGCCATTGCATTTGTCATGTGAAGATTGTCTCAGTTATGCTACACTGGTGTCTTTTGTTCCAAGAGTGTTTTTGAGAATTAGCTGAAGCATTTTCAGTTTATCAGAACTCTAATACAGTGTAAACGCCATGCTTTGGATGGGACATGCTCCCCACAGCCTCCTCTCCCTGAACACGGTCCCAGATAGTGATGTCATTTTGGGAGGTTGTTATTTGGAGGTAGAGCCTTGCTGGAGAAGATACAGGAGTGGACTTTGAGCTTGGCTTTCCTGATAACTCTACGTGAGCAGTTGCCTACTGCTGTTGCTGTCACACTTTCCCCAGTGTAGCACATTGTAACCCTTTAAACCATGAACCAACATGAACCCTTTCTTACTTAAGTTGCTTCTTGTCAATATTTGGTCGCAGCAATGAAAAAAAATAACTTAAAAAATTAGCAGATGCATATGTCAAGCTGTCTACTAGTTGGACTATATTACTCTGTTGCTACCTGTTTGTCTATTGTTTTGAAGCTGTCTTTTGTATCTTCATTTTATAGGGCAACAATAAAATAATAGAATTTTAAATACAATCCCCAGGAAGTCATTAGCTGGCTGACAAATGGTGGAACAGAAGAAAAACCTAGGTACAGAGAATCCCCAAAAACATCTCAACCTCTATCAACCTGACCTTATGTAAATGAATTGTTATTTTAATTAATGACATGCTAATTATCAGCAGGAAAAGATCACTTAAATTTTAAACAAAGCAATTATGGTGACTAAAAAAATAAAAAAAAACACAGTTTGATAGTTTAAAACTATCTTCAGTCTTGGTTATAAGAAACAGTTTCTTTTGAGGACAAAGAACTGTCGATCAGTTGGCTGAAGCGTCATAAGCAGATGGTAGCACAGGTGATGTCCTGATCATGGCTTTGATGATGTAATGTTGGTGATGTAAGACGAACATCAGTAGTTCCTAGAGACTTGCTTGTTCGTTATTGGATCACTACATGTCCAGCCAGCAGTCTATTTCCCTTCTTTAGCTTACAGTAGGGTTATTTTACTGATCCCACTACAAGTGCTAGAACTCCGCAGTCCTCCACACAGTGGCAACCCACCCAACAAGCATCTACCAAGAATCCTCATTTCATTTCCCTATTGCTACACATTTTTTCAAGACTCAATTTCTATGAATTGTATCATAAACAAAATTGGTTATTAGATTATTAAATAATGTAAACTAAATATTTTAATAATTTAGTTTTTACTTTGAAATTTAAGGTTTGAATGCCTGCAAAAGTAGAAAATAGCTTCTACATTTGAATATGTGACATCAGCATTCTTCAGAAGATATAGTAGGGTTTGGATTTGTTTCTTGATAGCTCAGACTATAGTGAAAAGGCCTCACTGGCAAAAGGCTGAGAGCAGGAGACCAGAGAGGAGGACAATGGCTTCTCTTCCTGAGCTGAGTCTCCCACACAGTGTACCCAGAGGTATGTTAGTGTGCTGGGTCTGCCTGTAGCGAGAAGAGATCTATAGCCAGGTGCCTTAAATACATGAGATTGGAGCTTGTTTTACTAAGCATCCTGAAAAAGTGGGCAGAGCTCTTTTACAAAACCTCAGCTGTGGCTGTTTCAGAGGCATATAGTTGCTTCTAATTTCTCTCCTAAGAAAGCCCATGACTATGGTAATTAGTGAAATAAAACCCATCGTGAAGGTTTTTAAATATGTTCTTTCCCATTTCTTTCGGTCTTTGGTTTACCACTGATCCCTTCACCGTCTAACACATCATTTGCTGTTCTCCCTTTCTCATTCCCATGGATTTGCCCCGATGCTCCTTCCACGTGCCAAATAGTAATTTGGAAAACTAAAAGCTATAATACAGATTGTTTCAGATAAGGCTCCACTAATATTAATGGGGAAGTATAATTTTTTTCTACTCTGTCTTGTTCACTATCAAATGTTTTGTCTTTTATTTATAAAATGCTCCATAGTAGGATTAGGCCAAAATCATGTCTATTGTCTTATATGTCTTCAAGTGGTGAATATATATTGTTATTCTTCATATAAAAAGTGATCACACAGAAGTAGATACTAGCTGTAAATAAATAAAAATAGAGTAGCTCACTGCTACGGAAGAGTATTGGCTAGTGTAAACTATGTGACCATTCTATGTGCTTGCAGTTTCTTTGGGGGGATAGAGATAAAAAATGCCATTTTGTAGTAGAATTTCAATTGTATTTTAATAAATAAGAACTACTTGAAGAGCTGGGAGTAAAACAGTCCCACTGGTCAGCCTTACAGACGCTAACACACACCTTTAATCCCAGTAGCCATAATGACTCAGACCTTTAATCCCAGTAGCCACACTAGTTGCCATAGAAACTGTGCAGTGCATGGGTTTAATCATGGAGGTGTATACCTTTAATCCAAGCCATAGAGAAGATTATAAATGGAAGGAAACAACTCTGAACACAGAGTCTCATTCTGAGATTCCTGGAGTCAGATTCATCATTTCAGAATGAGGTTGAGGTAAGAAAGAAGCAGTGGCTGGCTTTTTAGCATTTCAGATCTTCAGGTCAAAATCCAATTTCTGACTCTGGATTTTTATTAATAGTGCTTCATTTGGTGCCTAACTTTTTGTGGCACAAAATTAAGAAAAACCCATTTGCCTGAGGCTTTTTAGCCACCAGCCCAGGCAAGGGCTGGGATTGGAGTTCCAGCTCTAGGAATTAGAACCCAAACCCAGCTACCTGGGTTTCTGAGAAAACCTAATACTCCCAGTTCCCGTTTGCTCCAATTTAGCTTCCATGTAAAGATCAAAAATACACAGAGAATATAGATACTGTATGTTATTGTGCTGTTTTTGAATTGTTTGACTGCTGAGGAAAAGGCAACAGCTGCTAAAAGACATTTGATTATTAATACTGCGAGACTAATCCAACATATATATTTTGAAAATGCCTTGCCTTCAAATTTTAAGTCAAGAGATATGTTACTTTGGAGAAGAGATTTTGTTTTTGTTTTTAAAGGAAGTGAGAGGCTGTGTACTTATTCTGTGTCAAGAAAAATAAAGTTCTATTAAGGAAGATCCACAGAAAAATCTTGAATGGAAACAGATGACCCAGATGATCAAAAGTTTTAGAGTATATTTGTTGCAGTTTCCTCTGAGTTCTACATCCAGAACAGCTTTAAGACTGCTGACTGAAAAGATCCAGCCTCAAAGGATGCCCCAGTAAGTAGTTGACCATAATCCTAAATTTTCTTTGGGTCCCCATAAGATTATCAATGCCCCCAATCAGCAGGAAGTAGCCTAGGAAACTATGCCCACATTCCCCAAAAAGTGGATTATGGATGTCTGTTTTTGTTTAATGTGTTAGTTACAAGTTGTTATTGATAATGGTCAGGAAAAAAGCTAAACAAAGAAAACAGATTCAAGGTTCTTCCTTTGAAAACAAAAAAATTAAAAGGTCATGATGGGGATGAATAAGCAGTCTCCTCCTACAAGGTCAGGCAGTGGTGGCATGTGCCTTTAATCCCAGAGTTTGGGAGGCAGAAGCAGTTAGATCTTTGTGAGTTCAAGGTCAGTCTGGTTTACAGAAAGCATTCCAAGATGGGCTCCATAGCTATTAGAAACCCTGTCTCAAAAACAAGAGAAAGAAATAAAGAAGGAGAGAGAAGAAAAAAATGAATAAAAGAAAGGAAAAGAAAATGGGGGATATAAATTTGATAAAATAGAAAAGTAGATTATTGAATCTAATCAGAAAAAAGGAGAGGACATAAATAAGATAAAAAAGTAGATTATTGAATCAACTTTTTAAAAGCAACTATTAGTTTCAAATGTTTTACATTGGTTTTACTTTTGTATATTATATATAAATTTTGTACATTGATATAAATTTGAGGTTAATTTTAGTAAAACATATCATACATACATTTCTAATCTTGTTCAAAGTGTTATTCCTATACAGCTCATTTAACAATGTAATGCAAATCTCTAGTCTTGAAAATTATTATTATCAGGCTGGAGAGATGGCTCAGAGGTTAAGAGCATTGTCTGCTCTTCCAAAGGTCCTGAGTTCAATTCCCAGCAACCACATGATGACTCACAACCATCTGTAATGAAGTCTGGTGCCCTCTTCTGGCCTGCAGGCATACACACAGAATATTGTATACATAATAAATAAATAAATATTAAAAAAAGAAAATTATTTTATCTATCTCAACTGTTTAAGATAATAAAGAAATATAGGTTAGTAGTTAAGCACCTAGTATAATCAAACTTGTAGTCACATGAGGTATGTTTTTAAGGTCAAACAAAGATATATTTTAGATAGATAGGTCATCTTCAAACACTCAGAGATCTGCAGAATATGGTATTTAAGAGGTTTTAATAACCTAGGTTCTTCTTTTTTATGAAAATGAATTATGTCTGCTCCTGGTGTTGTAATATGAGCGGCAGGGCTGCTTCCCACCGCCACCCGGCTAGCTTTACCCGAAATAATTACATGGAAACTGTATTCTTTTAAACACTGCCTAGCCCATTAGTTCCAGCCTCTTATTGGCTAGCTCTTACATATTGATCTAACCCATTTCTAATATTCTGTGTAGCACCATGAGCTGGCTTACCAGGAAAGATCTTAACCTGCATCTGTCTGGAGTGGGAGAATCATGGCGACTCCTGACTCGGCTTCTTTCTCCCAGCATCCTGTTCTGTCTACTCCGCCTACCTAATTTTCTGTCCTCTTAAAGGGCTAAGGCAGCTTCTTTATTTAACCAATGAAATTAACTCCTTCATCATCCTGGCAACACCAATCTATTTTAGAGACGATAACAGGCATCAAAGAAACTCCACATGGAGTTTACTTTATTTTGGCAAAAGTAAGTCACTGAACAAAAAATGCCCCTGCCTCGACTGCTGTCATTGTGCTGTCCTAATTAAACAAACAGGACACTAAATATTCAGTTTCACAGAAAATTCTGTCGAATATGCTAGACCTGTAGGCCAAAAAATGGATGCTTCAATGTTGCAGAAGAACTTTGGGTCACTGTCCAAGAAGTCAGCTGTTTCTGTCATTACTCACATATTTTGGAAGTTGCTTGCTTGAACTTCCTGCTTTTCAGTTAATATTATTTCCTTCTTGGGTCTCTGAGGGAGTTGAAGACTAGATAGTTATAGTTTACCAGACACAGAAAGTAAGTTGTGATATAAAGTAAATTTGGTAAAAGATTTTGGACTCAGCAAGATGGGATAGATATGAAATATTTTCTCTGAATTCATCAAATGCAAATGGGCTAGGCATCGTTGATAACTTGGTCTTACAGACCAAGTTATGGTAACACACACTTTTAATCCCAGTAGCCACAATAGTTGCCATAGAAACCAGGCTGTGCATGCATCTAATCCCAGTGGTACATGCCTTTAATCCAAGCCCTAGAGAGGATTATAAAATGGAAGGAAACAGCTCTCAACACAGAATCTCATTCTGAGATTCCTGGAGTCAGGATCGCCATTTCAGACTGCAGTCGAAGTAAGAGCAGTGACTGTCTGTTTTGTATTTTCAGATTGTCAGGTTAAACCCTAGTTTCTGACACTGAGTTTTTATTAATTGTACCTCATCATTTCTTTGGGCTTGAAGATAAACATTCTCCAGATTAAGAAAAACCATTTGTCAGAGCCCCCTACCCCATGATCAGATGAAGACCAAATCAATATTAATCGTATGTAAAAAGTGTGAAGTTTATTTAGAAATTTAAGGCTCTGTTTCTAGAATCAAAATTAGACATGTAGCTTATTGAAATGTAGGTATTATTTTTGATATACATACACACATATTTTCACATGTCTGTAAGAAATTACATACATATATACAAATATCAGTAAACTTTATGGACAGTTACTATTCACATATTATTTTTTAGCTTTATGAAAACTGGGACATGAAAAGTTACTTTGCAGGCTACTTAAACATAATAACAAAACCTTTGGTCTATACTCTGTTCTGCCTGAAAAATATGCTAGGGCAATGGTGGCATAAACCTTCTAGGAGTAGCTAACTAATGTCTGATTTAAGTCCTACCCCATAAGATGGAACCCATACCAGACACTTCTTGGGTGACCAAGAACTAGAGATCTAGGGTAACACCTAATACTACTAGACAAAAAAAATAGCAGCAATAAATTATTCCTAATGAGATTTTGCTCTATTTGTAGAACAACACCATATTCAAAAAGAATTCCTCCTGCGACAGGTGAGACCAAATACAGAGATCAACAGCCAAGCATCATATACAGAGAGAAACCTTGGAACACAAAGCTCAAAATGGATTGTCTTCACAAAATCTCTCTCCTCAGAGCTTAGGGAAGCCATGGACAAGGAAGCAGCAGGAGTGTAAGAACAAAAGCAGGTCATGGACATCATAAAAAAAGGCCCTCTAAATCAACATGATCAAAACATGTATGAACTCGTAGAGACCGAAGCAGTAATCAAAGGGCCTACAGGGGTTTACACTAGGTAGATCCTCTGCATATATACTATAGTTTTCGACTTATTTTTTTATGGGACTCCTAAATGTGTGAACAAGTAGACCTCTGATTTTTAAGCCTTCTCTTTGGACTCTTTTATTTTTCTGTTGGTTTGTCTTATCCAACTTCAATTTGATGGTTTTTGTTTTATTTCACTATATTTTATTTTGTTGTTTCTCTTAGAGGCATGTTTTTATTTTTTATTGAGCTCTATATTTTTCTCTGCTTCCTTCCCTACCTCTCCCCTCCCCTCAACCGTCTCCCAAGGTTCCCATGCTCTCAATTTACTCAGGAGATCTTGTCTTTTTCTATTTCCCATGTAGATTAGATTCACGTATGTCTCTCTTAGAGTCCTTTCTCATTGTTGTCTAGATTCTCTGGTATTGTGATTTGTAGGCTGTTTTTTTTTTCTTTATGTTTAAAAACCACTTATGAGTGAGTACATATGATAGTTGTCTTTCTGGGTCTGGATTACTTCACTCAAAATGATCTTTTCTAGCTCTATCCATTTGCATGCAAATATCAATATGTCCCTATTTTTTTCTGCTGTGTAGTACTCCATTGTGTAAATGTACCACATTTTCCTTATCCATTCTTTGGTTGAGGGGCATTTAGGTTGTTTCCAGGTTCTGGCTATGACAAACAATGATGCTATGAACATAGTTGAGCACATGTCCTTGTAGCACGGTTGAGCATCTTTGGATATATACCCAAAGTGGTATTACTGGGTTTTGAGGAAGGTTGTTTTCTAATTTTCTGAGAAATTGCCACATTGATATCAAAAAGGGCTGTACCAGCTTGCACTCCCACCAGCAATGCAGAAATGTCCCCTTTATCCCACAACCTCTCCACCATAAGTTGTCATCAGTGTTTTTGATCTTGGCCATTCTTACAGATGTAAGATGGAATCTCAGAGTTTTGATTTGCAATTCTCTGATGACTAAGGATGTTGAACATTTCCTTAAGTGTCTTTCAGCCATTTTAGATTCCTCCATTGAGAGTTCTCTGTTTAGGTCTGTACTCCATTTTTTATTGGATTACTTGTTCTTTTGATGATCAATGTCTTGAGTTCCTTGCATATTTTGGAGATCAGACCTCTGTTTCATGTGATGTTGCTGAAGATCTTTTCCCATTCTGTAGGCTATTGTTTCGTCTTGTTGACTGTGTCCTTTGCTTTACAGAAGCTTTTCAGTTTTAGGACGTCCCATTTATTAATTGTTTCTCTCAGTGTCTGTGCTACTGGGGTTATATTTAGGAAGTGTTCTCCTGTGCCAATGCATTCAAGTGTACTTCCCACTTTCTCTTCTATGCTTTCAGTGTGACTGGCTCTATGTTGAAATCTTTGATCCATTTGGACTTGACTTTTATGTATGGAGAAAGATATAGATCTATTTTCATTCTTCTACATGTTGATATCCAGTTATGCCAGCACCACTTGTTAAATATTCTTTCTTTTTTTCCATTTGATATTTTTTGCTTCTTTGTCAAAACTCAGGTGTTCAAAAGTGTGTGGATTAATATACAGGTTTTCGATATTATTCCATTGGTTCTCTGTCTGTTTTTATGCCAATACCAGGCTGTTTTCAGTACTATAGCTCTGTAGTAGAGCTTGAAGTCAGGTTTGTGCTGAGGCTTGTTCTTTTTTAATGAGAGACAAAAAGGGAGTGGATCCATATGGGTGCTGTGTGGAGAAGCTAGGAGTGGAGGGATTTGAAGCTGTATTCGGATTATATTGTATGAGGCAAGAATATATGTTTAATAAAAGGGGAAAAACAAAGAAATCCCTAGTCATGCTAGCCTGGAACTTGCTCTGTAAACCAGGGTGACCTTGGGGTGAGGTAGGGTGGGGGTAAGGTGGGGGCAGCAGAAGAAAGAAATGAAAAGAAAACTAGTTTTTTTTTGTTTGTTTGTTTTTCGAGACAGGGTTTCTCTGTGGTTTTGGAGCCTGTCCTGGAACTAGCTCTTGTAGACCAGGCTGGTCTCGAACTCACAGAGATCCACCTGCCTCTGCCTCCGGAGTGCTGGGATTAAAGGCGTGCGCCACCACCGCCCGGCGAAAAGAAAACTAGGATGTGGAAATTTACAACATATTTATAATTAAGAAAATGAACAATTAGATTGTCGTTTTAAAATTAAATCTTTTTTTTTCCCACTGAGACCTATGAAATGCCAAAGAATCTATGTGATCTCTTATACTGTGGCTTCTAAACTCCAAACTTTAATGCATTGTCTGTCAGACAGTCACATATGGTTAAGATGTTTGCAAAATATAACATTAGCCATTTTATACTATGAAAATAACTTCAAAAAGCACAGAAGTTCCTCAGAGTGCAAATATAGGGACCCCAAAAGTGTTTATGGAGTTGATTGAAAAGAAAAATTCAAAATGAAAAAAAAATTACATTTAAAATTCTCCAAAACGTATGAGTAACTTCAAGCCTTAAAGTTCTTTATTATGGTACTGCCTTTCTGTGGTTACAGAGCCTCTTCAGAAATATTTGCTTTCCTTTGAATTTAAATGTTCCTAATAGACATCCTGACATTTTTCGCATTATTTAATTCTATGACATTAAAATTATTATTCATAATGCTTTTACCGCCTCTGCTCTCTATGGTGGAAAGAAATATATAAGCTGGTCTGGAATGATTTGAAATCACTCAATGTAAGGCACAGAAGCTGTTTCTGATACACTCCAGGAACAGATGGTAATAATAAAATCAGTTTTCTGAATTGATTGCATATAATTTCAGATCAGAAATCATTGCTGTTTTGAGGACAGTATGAAATCTCTTTTGTAAGTTTTGCATAATAAACTTAAAAATTAGTGCTGCCAACTTTTCCTCATCGTTCCACCTCACCAGCGTTAATGTGTAATCTGAGTAATACTGGCTTGTCTTGCTCTCTTCATAGTCACAGTCTGGTCTTAGCAAAGGTGGATAAAGGACCACACAACACCTCTAAAGGCTTTGCAAGACATTAACTAGATCTTCAGTAAAAAGTGTCGTATAGGGCATCTAAAGAAAATATGCCACCCAGAAAAGGCAAATGCCCTAAAGATCTTATTTTGTCCATAAACCTCCCAACGTTATGTGTGTTATGAAACAGCAGCTTTTGAGGCAATACACCATAATAAAGTCCCTGATCTTCACACCAGGTTTTACTTTCCATACTCTGTGTACATGCTTGGTTTCCTAATGCTTTCAGTGTTGCATAAAAATAGCATCCATTAACTATGGATAAAACATGAAAAAACTTCATTATCCTATTTAAATTCTATTGTTGTGTACTTACAGTTTCTTAAAACATGAGAATAGACTGTGATGTTGTCTGTGAGAGACTATAGTCCTCCATGTCCTTCAGCTAAGTGTACAAAAATTGCTAAAGAGAGTTTTAGGTTTCTATATGTATAAATGAAGTATGTGACCCTATGTTCCAGAATACTTGGGCAGCTGAACAAAAACCAATCATTTGTTACTTTCCTACATATTAGTTGCTGTTTTTCTAAACAAGTGCCAGATAATAAGTGATTATACTTTCCATTCTTTTCAAAGATCAATAAGGATTGGAGTTTCAGGAATTATACTGATATAAAAATATAATTGACATTGTTGTGTTTACTTGTAGACTGTCATAGCAAGAAGAACGTATAGAAGCAGTTTTCATTAATCTTCCTCCTCCATCTAAAACATTCTTCTTTGTTCATTCATTTTTAAGGCAAATGTGAGTACATTCTTCTATTCCTGAGTCAATAGAAAATAATTTTAGCTTTAGTTATTTACATCTAAGGAGGACGTCTGGTAGCATTCCCATCCCTTCAAATATCAGAGAACTAACATTGAAAAATGGCTTAGTCATCACTAAATGTTGGGACAAAGACTTTGCCTTCTCTCCTTACTAACACAGAACTGATACCTAGAATAGAGCAGGTCCTTGGCAGGCCTTCTGCATTTATTAATTTAGTGTAATACCTGAGGGATTTGCTAATGTCCTAGATGATACCATTATGCAAAATCCTCAGTTCCTTGTATTTTCCCTTGTCCTCGTCCACTGTATCAAACTTTTTTGGCTTCTGGCCCTCTTTTAATTGTCCCTGTCAAAGAGGGAAATGATCATGCATATGAGATGAAGAATAGCAGATGGCTAAGCAGCTTAACATACTGTAAAGAATGATGAGTCGAGGGCACAGCAAAGTAAAACTGTATTTAAGATGAATGACCAGAAACTATTCAAGATTCATGGAGTTGCAAGACTACCAACTGGGGTAAAGATTTTAAATGCTAGGAAATCTGTGAATTAATAACACAAAATGACAGACATTTTATCCAGTATTATCCCCAAATCAAAGGCTAACTTCAGCCATACACTGAACATCTATCTCTACCTCGTTTAGATTTGGGTCTAAGAAAACCATATTTGAAATCAGAGCACACATGGGAGGAGGCAATATAATAGTCTACCGAAGATGATTGAGAACATGGGTACATGCATTTGTTATCCTATTTTATGACTGCTTATATTACACCTACATAATATATTCAGATTTATAATTTAGTTCTCATGACATTGGTGAATGTGTTGGAAAGACCATTAGAAATGGTAAAATTTAGATAAAACTGCCATTTCCATTTTCATTTATAAGTATTCAGAGTTTCTTGTACCTAAGTATACATCACTGTACTAATTTAGAAAGTGGAAATGTCTATTAAATGCCATTTATCTCCTGCTCCTCGTGGTACATTTCTGTTTTCAATAATTTCACTGATACGTGATATGTACCCTGGATATATGAAGTGAACCATATGCTCATTAGCAATGTACTCTGTGTTGTTGATTCACGCTATGTTTCCAACTAGGCATTTAGAATTAGGCAGATGTTGACGTGGTTTTGCAAGTTCGACAGAGAAAGAAAAACTCAGAATTAAAAGAAGCAAGAGAACTTAAAGAATCTTTCCTTCTCACTTTTCCAGCAGAAGATTTATGGTTGGATATGTAACGTCCCTGGAAGATTTTTGTTCCCGATGTGTTAAGAGACATGGCTGCCAAACATATTTCAAGTGAGAGAAGGAATTTACTAATCAGAAAAATCACATTTTAAACAAGGTGGCTATTGACAGTCATGGAGTTAATGCATAAGTCTTTTCATTGTCTTTGGAGAAAAAAGTGGAAGAATGAATAGAGGGACGTGTTAGGAATTCTAAGAATAGTTTGTTCAATGTAATAGTTATTAGATATCTGAATTATTTTAGATTTAAATTGTTTATAGTAAAATAAAGTAAACAATTAAGTGGCTTATTTGCTCTGGTCATTGTGAATTATTCTACAGCTACCTGTGAACAAAGCCTACCATACAGGACAATGGGGACCTAAGAGTTCCACTATGGTAAGTTTGTCTATCCTGCACAGTTCTCTACTGAAGAATACATAACATACATGCTCTACAGAATAATTGGGAAAAAGATCCAAATACTCATAGTCAGAGATCTGAAAGAATAGCATAAGGTCATTCATCTTTAGTGGCCAAAGAAATGAGAATAAAAACTTATTTGAACTGGACATTCAAGGAACTTTCAATATGCAAAAATAGATAATAAAGCCAAAAGTGTATATATAATTGGATCTTTTCAATTTCACATACAAGTATAAGAAAAGCACCGACTATGTTGGGAAGAATCTCAATATAACCTTAAAAGCCTATACCACCCTGGGGTCATTCAGTCTACTTGCTTATTACTCAAGTTGTGGTTTGGAGATAGGTGTGTATGTGTGTGTGTGTGTATTCATGATATAAAAAAAATACCTCCTGCACTTGTAGTACTGGCTCATTGAATATCAACCTCTGTGTCAAGCAAGTCTATCAAAAGACTACTAGCTTCACCTCACACTTAAATATTAAAATTATTATTGTTTCTCTGAAAGTAAAGTTTTTCTGAATATTTGTATCAGTCTGGCAGTGGCAATCATAGACTTTAAAAAACTTAATATGATAGTAGTGATATACTGTCTTGGAGGTTTCCAACAAGTTCACAGAGGGAAAAAAAAACATGTGAGGCTAGGCAATATGTACAGAGTCAGAGTCCCTGCAAGGTATCATCCCCAAGCAGGCCATTTATGAAGTATGAGGGTGAAGACTAAGTAAATATACCAAATAAGATTTTGGATATGCCAGAACATGGATTTTCTAGCACCTCATAAGCCTAAAACTTAAATTAGCAAAACTATGGGCAGGGCTGTGAAAGACTGTTGCATGCAATGTCATACATCAAGTTCTCCTGATGATGGACATAGAGTTGCTGGAATAATCCTTGTACTGCTTGGTTTTGCTTTGCTTTGATCTCCTCTCTCCTCCCTCTTTGGATGATAAAGCTGATAAAATGGCTTTCCTGTTCTCTGAAAATGTATCACTTTGGTATTTTTTTTTTTATTTTTACAGGGGATCACAAAAATTGCTCACTTAAGGTCTCAGTGCAAACTTTAAACTTCAAATTTTGAACAGTGTTGTAACTGTTATCCCCATGAAGTTGGACTAAATATATTTTTCATTATATGTTGGCCATGAGACTTGGTGATCTGGGTTTGAATTTGAAAGTATTCCCATATACATTCCTGCGTTTTCTCCTCAGTAGCTCGTACTATTGGGGAAGTATAAGAAAACTCTGAGAGTATAGCCTTGATGACAACAGTATGTCATTAAGGAAAGACCACTGAAGGTTATATATTGCACCTGGAGGTTGCACTTTTGTTTCCAAGCCACCAAGTTCAGAGTAATCATACACCAGTATTTTATTGTGTTTTCTTTGAATTTTTGATGGCTAATGAGCTAACTGTAGTGCCACACACTGTGCCCCCGTGTTTGTGCTCTGTGCGCTGGCACCCAGTTACTGAGCTTCGGGCAAGGGGCTGAAGGTTAAAATACACAAACACACACAGACAGAGAGACAGTGACACGGGTCATCCTTGAATTCCCCAAGAATGCCCCCTTTATTGTGTTCAGGGACAGATTATAAAGAGATAGCCACGCCCCAGCCAAACCCACCAGAAACCACTCTCCTGTCATCAGGAACTCCTGAAGGTCTCAGTGCTCAGAGCAGCTGTAGGCACTCAGATCAGGGGATGACAAGAAATTCAGGATCTGGGGTCTCACTGCTCCCAACACTGTAGAGGGATATTTAATTGCAAGTGATGCTAAGCTAAACCAATATAAATATATCTTGACTTTAAAAATTGGGTCTAAGGATATGTTGCTTTGGAAAGAGGTTCTGCTTTTGTTTCAACAGAAGATGAAAAGCCATGGATTCCTTCCAGGTTACCATGGTTTGATCAAGTAATCCCCCTGCCCCTCCCTACCCCAGAGGTCTCCAATGGAAGTGATGACCCTTCCAGAAGAGCTTCAAGACAGCTAGTTGAGACTATACAGCCTCACAGATTACTAAATCCAAAACTTAGCCATAATTCTAAGTTTTCTCAGGGTCCTCATAAGGCAATGTTTGCCCAACAGTCAACAGGAAGTAGTATAGAACACTATAACCAAAGCCCCAAAATATTGTTTATAGATGTTTCTTTTCATTCAAAGAGTGTTGCTTATAAAATAGTTAATAGTCATAGTCAAACACTTTCCAAAGGAAAAAGGGGGTATTATATAGAAATGATAAAAAGGAAGCTTATTAAATCTACTTTAATCCAAAACAACTGTTAATTTCTAAATATTTTACATTGGTATGGATTTTGGTTTACTGAGAAAAGTTTTAGGTCAATTTCACTACATGGAATGTATATTTCTACTTTTATTTAAGGCATTATGCATATGCAGCTCATTGAAAAATGTAATGTATAGAAAAGAAGTACAAATTAATAGTCATCTATCATAGCCAAATTTATAGTCATGTTAGGTTTTCTGGATAAACAGAGATATATGTCAAATGGATAGGTAATCTTCAAACACTTCAAAAACCTACAGAATAAAGCATTTAAACTATTGTAAGAGCTTAATTTTTTCCTGACAATTAGACATATATGCTCCTGACAACATCAATTTACTTCAGAGAAGATGATGGGCAATGGACAAACTCAACCTGAAGTTTACTTTCTTAATGGCAAAAGTTAGCCACTGAGCAAAAAAACCATGTTCTTGCCTTTACTGCTTGGCATTTTCTGTATAAACTGCACATGCAGGACCCACAGGAAAATGGCAGCTAAACTTTTCAAAACAAGGTTAACAGTCCTTCAGAGTTCCTCCTTCATAGAAGAGTCTACAAGACATTCTGCAGGACACACAGGAAAGCGACTGACAAATTTTGCCAAAATAGGCAGGACAGTCCTTCAGATTACCACTTCACTGAGAAATCTGCCACACACTCTAGACTTATAGGCTGAAGATGGATGCCCCAACATTGCAGAAGAAATTTGGGTGACCATCCAGAAAGCCACATGATTCTGTCCTTTCTTTCTATAGTTTTGGTAGTTGCTTGGAATGCACTTAATATTTTCTCAGATAATATTTTCCTTCTCAGGTCTTTGATGGGGTTAAGGACTAGATGGTTATGGTTACTATCCTCTCTTATTTTAGCTAAGGCATCTCAAGTACATGACTAAGACTCTACAGGATAGAACAGCTATTGTAATAATCTCTTTAATCTGCCATTCACTTATTATATGGGCATTTATGTTTTTTTATTTGATGTTCTTATTGATTGTAGTTTTATTTTTGTGTATGTTATTACTCTTCCTTTCTCCTGGACAATACTTGATAATTGTTTTTATTGTAGTGTTCTATTAGGTTTAAAACTTTATTTAGAATAAAGGGGGAAATGCAGTGGGTGTTTGCTCCACCGAAGACCCAATAGAGGTGGTACTTCTTGTCTGCTGACATGACCCTTAAAAGGAAAGAGGGGAGCAATCACTCATTCTCTCTTATGGTGGTCAGAGATAGGACTGCTGCTTCCATTCATCCCTGGGCAGAACAGAGGACCATGGCAGCTAATTTACCTTGTTGTGTATCCATGGGTATATCCTAATAAATCCTTGATACCCCTTTAAACAGGTTTTAGTGGTTTCACTTACAGTATAAAGTCCCTAGATCTTACTGCATCTTTTCTGTATTTTGCTACAGTAATACAATCAACATTTACCATCTGTTCCCACCACAATGGCCTGCAGTGCTGCCCATGCATTCTATACTATAATACCCCTAAAAACCAGATGAATCTTTTCCCCTAGAATTTTTCTAATCAGTTGCTTTTATCACAGTAATGCAAAACAAATGTCATAGCTCTAAGTACATTGATTTCTTTGTAGGGATAAATTCTTGTGCCACTGCCAGTGGCCTCTCAGTCTGCCCCAGCCATGCAACTGTCTAAACTGTATTTTTAATGTCTACTATATAGGTGATATTTATTTTATACAGTATTAATTAAATCGTAGTAAATATAACAGGTATTTTCCCATTTTATAATTGTGTTTTTATACTTATGAATATTTTCTTTAATCTATAGTGATAAACTCTGAACTTTCTAAGGCTTATCTGATCTGTTACATTAATAAAACTAATATTTCCTGTGGATTCCATGAGGAAACAGTAATGTTTGGATTGAGAGTTTAAAAAACGAAAGTCTAAAAACTTTTTGACATTATCTTATTAAATTCCACTTTTAAACCTGACTTCGTTTTATGAAAATATTTTCACATGTGAAAAAATTCTAATTGTTAAAATTAGACATGAACACGTAATTTATAAGACTCTCATTTTTAAAACAATCTGGATAACAGCTTTGAATATTAAAACTTTTGAAATTTTAAATTGACTGCACCATCAGTGCATGTATATCTTTTTCATAGTTTAATGCTTATGATTTTCTGCTAATAAAGACACCAACACTCCCGTATGACTATGAAATCATTTATATTTTGTTTATATTATTATTGTTGTTATTTTATTATTATTGTGATAAGAACCCTGACCTGAGATCCAGCAATGTTGTAAGGGACAAAATTCTGTGTTGTCAAGTCCTGGTAGTGGTGTCAACAATTCCTAGGACTTAATTATATTTCAGAATTAAAGTTTCAGCTTTTAATCTTATTTACTTAACAGTTGCCTCTTCTGTCACGAATGTGCTGAGAAAAATGATAGTAGCTGCAGAAATAACCTAAATAGTAAGGAAGCTTAATTTCTTTTTTTAGAACATAGTAATTCTGAATGCAATCATGCCACCCTAAACTGTGAAGTATTTTGAGAAATTAAACTTTAATTAATTCCATCCATATATGAGCACTATAAGAGTATACCTACATAGACCTAGATTCCTAGATATTAGGCAATCATAGTCAAAAGATGAAGATGATTTCACCACAGATATGCATGGTCCCATGGCACTGAATATGCTAAGCAGTTGTAAGGTACCGTGTGTACTTAAGCATATAAATGCACAGCAAGTATAAATGAAAAATTTGGTGATAGGAATTTTTCAGCTCCATTATTATCTTCTAGAAACATTATTATGTATTCAGCACATCATCACCCAAAATAATTTTGTATTTGAGGACCACCACTAGAGAAATAAAGTTGGGCCACTGGCCCCAAGTATAATTCAGTTCATCAAAATTGGAATATGTCACCTATACCCCACAGTAAGATTCAATTATCCCTTATTATAGAAAAGAAACCTGATTTGAATTTGCTTTCCTAAGATCTGGGAGAAGCACATGGAACAAGGGATGAAATTATCACACGTAAAACCTTTCTTTCAAGAAAACCAATGACTCTAATTGAAGCATCTCACAATATTTGATTTGCTTTCGCCCTGTAACCAAATGTTTCAATTAAACTCATTTGTATTAACATGGCTGTGATCATTTCCAACACTTTGTTTAAATTACCACAGGCCTCAGCCTGGAATACAAAACTCAGACTTCAGAGGACACAGCTGAGACTCTGGGCAGCCTGTGGACTGACTGTAACAAGTTTCTTTATCTCCCTCATGGGAGTTCTCATTAGTGATATAAGCATTTTTTATATACTTGAAACAAAAATCCTTCCACAGAGAGCTAATCAGTATCCATAGCCAGGAAAGAGGATTCCAAGGAAGTTTTCTGTTTAACAATGTGTCTGGTTTCACACATATTAGTAGAAAATGAAAAAAATTACTAAATATTCAACCAAGGTGAGTTACTGAGAAGGGGTACCAGTACTTAGAGACTGAGGTATCTACAAACCTCATTTATGACCTAACATCATGTAATGCAAAATAAACCATCATTCTTTCCATAAAATGTTGTACTTCCATATAAGCCGTGTGTGTGTGTGTGTGTGTGTGTACATGTGCAGGTGCACATATAGGACATACACAAGGGGAGATGATGCATGTGTGACAGTGGTGGCTGTCAGAGGAAGACTTCAGAAGTCCTACTATCCTATGCTCTGTCTTATTCCTCTGAGGCAGAATTTTTGTTGAGCCTGCAGTGACCTGGCAACAAGCCCCAGCCATCCTCCTTCTCCAGGTAACTCCCATAGAGCAGAGACTAGAGCCCTGTGCAACATCTTCTTGCCTTCTTGTGAGTTCCTAGGATCTTAACTTGGGGGCTCACACTTTCACAGCGAACACTCGTGTCACTGAGCCATCCCCATGGTATTATGGATCTACTTTTCAAAGTGTATCTTTGAAACTGTTCTTTCTTTCTTTCTTCTCCCATGTATAAAAGATGTTGAAATTTCTCACAGCTTTACCTCTCTTAGATGAGGAAGGGCTGGAGGACTAAATAGCAATGAAGACTCCAGGGCCAAAGTAAAATCATGCAGGAAGGACTGGCCTTGCCTTTGAGGTTTATACAATTCTTTGAGTTAAAACTTTTCATGCTTAATAACAGATCTGCAGGATGGCTAATTCCTCAGAGGCCTAGAGTTATAAGCAGGGTGAGAATCTAAAAACCATTCTCTTGTTCACTAGAACTGAACACAATCTCAGCCCTGGCTTTTGTTCTAGTAAATAATAATGATGCCTTACTCCAGTTTCAAAATTTGAGTGTTATCACTATAAAAGGGATGATGACTACACAGAGAAGAAAGGGATAGAACATGCTTGAGGCATCATTTTTAGTGCTATCCATAGGAAAGGAAGGAGTTAGCTCCTATGTGTGAGGAAAGGCCCACATCTAAGGAAAAAGAACAAGCTGTTATGACAATGAAATACAAACCATCAATATACAAGGCATAGGAGCTATCAATTCAGTGCACCAAATGGGTTTTCTTTGTACATTTTTCTATACACATAAAACATAGCTGTATATCCTGTATAAGCATGTCTGTGTCTTAGTTTATAGATCTATCAAGTGAGTTAGTAGTAGAATTGCCTTATAGGACAGTTCAGGATGTATAAGTTGGTTCTTACTGAGTGTCTGAGACTGTGCTTTGGGTATGATGTGTTCAGTGAATGACAACCATTTAGTACCATTAATATTATGATTTTCTCCTGCCTCAATTACTCCTTGGTATCTAATAACAATTTGTTACATGTAACTCCTTTCTAAAACTTCTATCTGCAATTTTTTAAACAGAGTCTTGGATTAACTGAGCCAGGATGAACTATTATATCTTTTAAGAGTTCACTCCCTTGCTATTGCACAATCTTCAAGAGTCATCAAATTTCTGGAAGTCTGCTGCTCCCTTATTCGTGGAGGTGCAAATAGATTGGATCTTTTAATATGCTGAGGATTACCTTTTAACGAATAGAAAACGGAATGTTGTTAAATGTGGTATGGGAAGTTGTTAGGTATATTAATCTCATTTCACTCTGAAATATTAAAGGAAGATAGTTTAACCCTGTATATTAATATTTTGCTTTAATTGAATGGATACATTAATTTTCCTTCCTTTCAGCTAGCTTCAAATTTAAATCAAACCTCATCAAATCTGTCACATTATAGTTTTACCAGGGATTATCTTCTAATTAACCAGCCGAGAGTCAAGGGTACAAAATGGTTCTTCTAAACAGGAAATACCTGGTTAACAGGAAAAGGGGCCTTTGCTTTGCATTGTCTGTAGACACAGCAGGGGTTGCATATTCAGTGTTCCTTGTAGATCAAATGTTTATCTGCAAAGCAAAACACTGTCCATAGGTTTGGTAAGACACAGCACTAATGGCTTTATCAGTTTATAGTTTGAGTTGAATACATGTCTGTGGAAAGAAAACTCAGCTATGGGAGATTTGGGGGCTGGAGAGATTGCTTAGTAGTTAGGATCACTGGCTGCTCTTCCAGATGTCCTGAGTTCAATTCCCAGCAACCACATGGTGGCTCACAACCATCTGTAATGAGATCTGGTGCCTTCCTCTGGCGTGCGGGCATACATGGAGGCAGAATGTTGTATACATACTAAATAAATAAATCATTAAAAAAATAAAATAAATAAAATTCCTATTTTCCAAGGTTGTCAGAAAAGCTAAGGTATTCTGGCAATGGACAAAATTTATAGAAAAATGAGGAAAAAACCTGAGTGAAAAGGAACATTTCCTGGAGCTTCTTTGACATTCAGACATGATTACTTCATTTGTACCAATGGCTATGAAGTGCAAAAGAAAGAAGAGAGTCCTGGAGCACAGATAATGGGGAAAAGAGCACAACCTAATGTTTTCATAGCTTGTTTTTTCCTTACCTAGTGTCCAAGTTGTTCTTTTCTATTCTAGGGGAAGTCAGTAATTCCTACATCATTTCAGGAAACAGCTAAAGAGAAGTAAGGCCACTTAGTGATTATTAGAGCCACGGACAACTATGTACATATCCTGCTATGAGAATGTCTCTTCCAAACGGATTCCGGTCACTATCACCTTGCCCAGCTTGGATAACTTGTCATCTTGAATGCTAGCTATCTTTGATCATGAAACACTTATTAAGAGCTGCTCTTGAGCTTGGACAACCTTAGAGGCTAGACAGAAAACAGCCCCAGCACTGTTCTGAGAGAAGCCAAAGCTAAGGTCATTCTTTATCTCAGTATGCCTGCCTCAGGACTGGTGTATTTCTACTCATCTTTTTGTCCTAGGAAAAGTCTTGTTTGAAATAAATTACATAACTAAACTTTATGCAATTTACATTAGAAAAGACAATTTTGTAAAAATACTCTTCAAGTATGAAATACCATGTACATTTTAATGAATGGTACAAATTCTTATAAAATCTATAATAATAATATGATAAAAGTATTATTATTAGCCGGGCAGTGGTGGTGCACGCCTTTAATCCGAGCACTCGGGAGGCAGAGACAGGTGGATCTTTGTGAGTTCGAGGCCAGCCTGGTCTACCAGAGCTAGTTCCAGGAGAGGCTCCGTAGCTACAGAGAAACCCTGTCTCAAAAAACCAAAAAAAAAAAAGTATTATTATTATCTTTACAATAATTAAGTAATATTTCTGAATGCCAAATTTAGCAATGTAATATCCTGCCCTTCAAATCTTCAGTATTCTCTTTCCTATTGGATTCATTCTAAACATTTTAGTACAGTGCATTCAGAACTACATATGTACCCTCTATCTGTCCAAATTCACCAGACATAAAATGGATCTCTTAGATTCTTAGCCATATTAAACTACTTAGCGTCCTCAGCACTGCACTTTATGCCAGGTATCCATTCCTTGACACAGCCCGTTCCTAATGGTTGCATTGCTCTCCATCTAATTTTACTAGCTGATACATAGTACACAAAAAAACAAACAACAAATAAAAAATTAAAAATCAACATCATTATCATTATTATCATTATTAACAACAACAGCAAAAAATTAAACAAAACCCATCCATAAATAAAGTTTCATTTAATCTTAATTCCACTATTGTGCAATTCCTAGATAAATATTCATCATACCACATTGCAGACTTGATATATATGTGTGTGTGTGTGTGTGTGTGTCTGTCTGTGATTTAGCTGTGGTTGTGAAGGTTGCAAGCCATTCTCATCTATGTTTTGCCCAACCTCCCATGCCTATTTAATTAGTTCTTGACGAAGTGGATTTGTTAATGAGGAAGAGAGAAATTTTTCAAATGCATTGGGTAGAATTTACTAAAGCATAACTGGTCAAGAAGACAAGAGGAACACAAGGAAATGGCATGCATTTAATGTGATGTGCTACAAGGGAACTACGGCTGGAGATGTGAGGGGATGAAAATGTCTCTATAATTGTAATGGGGAAACATTAGACATCTACTAGAAAGTGGTATTCTACTGCTGTGCTCTACAGGCGTGTACACTTAGCAGATAAGAAAGGAGAGTCATTCATTTGCCCTTGACCTAAAGCTAAATGTGCCAAATTAGTGATGTTGAGGAATACATGTTAATACCACTCTTGAGGCAATCTATATAATTTTTCCCTTTTGATTTTCATTTACTGCTTCTGTTTCTTTGACTTGGAAAATCAGAAACACTCAATAGTGTAACTATAGGCAAAACTGTTCTTTCCAACAGTTCTTTTGCTTTTGATAATTCTAATAATTGATAATTTAAAGTGCAGAGGATAAAAGACAAGATTACGAGAATTTTTTTCCTCTTCTATGGGCTTTCTTAGAAGGTCATTTTAAATGTGATCTTCTTATTTTCAGACGCTTCAGTGCTCCCCTTGAAAGCTTTCTTGAAGTGTGTAAGATCACAGCTTTACTAGGTTATTGCCTTTTTTCATTCTCTCATTTAAAACTGCTGTTAGGAAGATGTAATATCCAGGAAGATTCTCATGAGTTTTCTCATCAGCAGTGTTACCTATTTTCTGCAGAGGTGACAGCTTTGCAACAAAGGCGTTTGAAATAGCCATCCGTGATACAAAGTGCAGATTACTCCCTCACTACTCTTGGCTGTGTCCTCCCAAATCAATAGAAATTCATGGGATCTGAAAATTAAATCTTGCAGGACTTTTTTTTTCCATTCTGGCTTTATTGATAAGTTTATAATCCTTCTGCACCATTTTAGCAAGTTCAGGTGGAAAAGTATTAACATTGACATTTGAAAATGAATATGTTAGGCAGGGGAGTAGGAGGTGATGTAAAAATACCTCTTCAAGTTTCATAGACTACCAAGCTAAGCACATCAGAGATGTGTTGCTGAAATAGCTCACTATTGTCCAGCTTGTTCTTTTTAAATTTCCCTAATGCAAGGGACCAGACTGAAAAAAAAAAATCAATCTTCCTACTAAGGAACTGCATGTGTAGGTCACCAAGAGTTCTTTCAGACAATCTAAGTTTATCAATTATATACAGTTTCCACAGTTTCATATCTATGGGAAAATTTTTGTGGCTTGACTAAATAAACAAATTGGTTATGAACTTAAACACACACTTTAGAACCTTATACTTTCTCCTGTACTATAACACAATATGCAGTAGGAAAAAGGTGTTTTGTTAGTTTTTCCTTTTGGTAAACACCAAGCTATACTATAGCAAGCACTGTGATTGCAGTTTCAAGGAGGTGAGGTAATTCACGCTTAGCATTCTCAAAGATATAATCTGGACAAAAACCAACACTAGTTATAGGTTTGATTGACTGAGTAATCAATAGCAGTCTAAACTTAATCTATATACATTTTTTTCTATACGAATGTGCATATCGCATTCTCTTATTTCATTTGGTCTCATGTGTTTTACTCCCACCAATTCTCCAATATCATCTTAATGCCTGTCTTTGTCTGCATTTTCTGTATCTTTTATGTCATCTCTTATTGCTTCCTTCTTGTCCTGAATGGGCTACTTCTCAACTATAGCAGTTCTATGAGACCATCACTGTTTGTCTCTTGTTTCTCTTTAACACTGATCCTATACAATTTTAACATACCAATCATATTATTACCCTCCTCATTTTAAATCACTGTTTCCCCCTGATCTTTTAAAGCACTTGATATCACATTTCATTGCTTACTAGGCTTTCTCTTGATGCTGTTTGAATCTACTAAGATCCAAAAATTGCCACTGGTCTCACCTTTTCTTTTGAATTATAACTTAAAATCTGTTTTAGTTACTTTAATAGTTGTGAGAAGTATCTATTGCAATTCATTTCACTCATAATTTTACTCATGGACTTCAATCACCAATTCATATATTCCTTGCTCAGTCAATATTACCAGAAATGACTGACATTATTCTAGGATGACAATTTCAAATCTTCCTGCCCATCATCACCTCTTATGCTCTATATTGATTTTCCCACTCCTATCTGTAACAGCGGCTCCATTCCATTTGAATTTCCAATCCATTTACCTTGTCATTCTCCCACCATCTCTAGCCATATCCAATACTCCCCAATTATCCAGTTTTGATACCATTGTCCATTAGTCTAATATGTTGTTTTTACTTCCTTTCTATTGCCTTGTAACTCCTTTCATCTCCATAATTTCAAAAAATTCCAACACTGCTTAAATAAACTTCCTTCTTACATTGTTGTTGTTTCCAATGAATAGCTTGGACACTGCTCCCGAGGCCCAGGGCAGCTACAAAGTGCTGCTTTTGGTGGAGAATTTAAACATGATTTAAAGTTTTAAGTAAACATTCAGATGTTCTTGGAAATGCCTGGGTACCATTCCATTTCCTGTAGTAAACTTATTATTATTTTTATCTCCTCGTAGAGTGCATTATTTGGCACAGGGTAACCAATTAATAGAAAAAGATTTTATGGATGGGCACAAAAGATGACTTATGACATGACAATAACAAGGTTTTAATAATTTAACATTTAACATTTCAGCAGAGGAGAGGATTGAAATAAAATTTTGTTGCCCACAATTGAAATATTTCCCCTTATTTTATTCATGAGTTTATGGTCTAAGACTCTTCCTTTTTTCTGGTAATTTTCTACTGTTATTAAATATTTTTTTTACTGTTTACAGGATCATACAGTGGAGTCTAGAATGAAGAAAGATTGCTTTGTTCCAAGTGGATCACAAAGAATTTTTTTTCCACACCATTCTCCTTGTTTGGGGGTATGGGTTATTTTCCAAACTACTACTATCTTTAATAATATTTATATAACTTCACAGTTCTTGCTATGATATAAGCCAGTGACTTCACCAACTTCTTGACCCAGTAATTATTCTTGGATAGGATCACTACCAATTCTACTGTCTAAGACTGCATTTTTAGCATCTTTGACAAACATATTTGAATTATCTCATCTTTATTGTGTCTTAATTACTTTTAGCTATCCTTTTGTGCTTTGCAATGCTGAGAATTGAACCTACAACATTGCACATTCAGATAAGCACACTAATAGTAAGCAAATCTCCAGTTCCTTTTTATATCTCTTTACTCTCTCTCTGCTCCTCCAGTCGACCCTTTAGCTTTGTGTTTTATTTTGTACTGTACTGTTTTTATTTCTCTTTTTCATCCCTCCTTCCCTCTGTCCCATCCTCCATCTTTGTGACTCTTTCTCCTCACTCTTAATTTTTGAAATTAAAATATAATTGTATTATTATCTTTTTCTTCTCTCCAGCTGGACTCATGCAGCCTGCTTCCTATCTCTGTCAACTCAGGGTCTCTATCTATTTAATTGTTGCTATATATACATAAAACACTAGACAAAGACAAATTGGTTAACATGCTTAATTTTTAATGAGCATATAATTTTGAGAGACAAAGTTGTTGAGCCCAAAGTTAATGACAGTTTCAATACATTTAAAAGTGATCCTTCATTTTACATGGAAAGGAATTTGAATGTTTCATTAAAGAAGATTGACTCTTGGTTCAGTTAAGTAACATTTCTAAATACACAAACAAACACAGCATGCTTAATTTGTATAAAGTTACTTTAATGCAGAAAAAAATCACCACTTCCAACAGTTATAGACTATTGCAGAAAGCCAACACCCATCAATCAGAATAGCACAAGTGAACATGTAGTACGTATCCTCAGCTAACAAAGCTACAATACAACTCTTGCACTTAAGGCTTGGGATCATCATAGAAAATGGGATGAAAAAGAATGTAGGATCCAGAGAAACAGAAAGTCAGTAGGCTGTGGTATTCTGTCTTCCAGAAATGTCAGTAAGGCTACACTCATGAACTCTAACCAACATGTTTACCTAAACAAGACCCGAACAAGGATGATACCAATAGACATACAAACATGGAAATGGAAATCTCATGGGAACTCAACACTAAGCAAAGAACAACTTGTTATTACTCAAATATTAATGCACATTTAATCTTGGGAGACAAAGCTGTTGAGCCAAAAGTAAATAGCAGCTTTAAAAAATGTCCTTCATTTTACATGGAAATGAACTTTAAATATTGTATTAGGAAGCCTGGTTCATGTTTCAGTTAACTGAGAGCGAGTCTGATCCCCTAACAAAGTATTGCTTCTTCATTCATCAAAAACATCATCGGAAAAGGAATCAGGAACCACAAACAGATGTTAGCCACCTATGCCTGAATGTTGTTTTCAACATTCTCTGTGGGTCATTTGTTGATCTTGACTTTTATACTTTCAGTGGTGGTGATCTTAGATTAATTACCATGTCTCAGAAACACATATATTGTTTTGAGTCAGGGTCATGGAAGGATTACAAGAGAGAAATAAAGAACATAGTCTAAGATCAAAACTAAACATTCAGCTTAAGTTGTAAAAGTTGATTGCACAGGGAGTCCAAGTCATAGTAAGATTGATTACACTACTTTTTTAAAGGTAAGTTAAATTTCAACAAACTCAGTGTACAGTATGAATACCAACTGAATTTATGGCTCTAAATAATCTCAAAGCACAAAGCCCGTAGTGGACTGCTTCCAAGATTGAACAAAGGTTTAAATTATACCCACAGAATATTATTGATATTATTTCATGCAGAGTATGAAATTTATTGAACAGAAATATACAATGTTTTAAATTTTTTCTCTTGAAGGATAAGTAGTTCTAAGATGAGTTTCTAGCTATCATTTTATCTCTCTGTCTTAGTCTACATCACTATTATGAAGTGGGTAAAAACAATTAAAAATCTTATTTTAATATTTATATGCTTCTGACTAGTTATGATGTCTTTCTTTCAGGGATACAAATACTTTTTAATTTTAGGAAGTCTTTCTAGATTTAAAACTGTGAAAATGTCCCTGAAACAAGCAACGGAGGATTAGTACCTGGGTACTGAACAGACAATAGGATAGTCCAGAAACTAGAGAAAGAGCAGCAACTTCATCAGAAGAGATGTGCATACAGACAGAACAAAAAAACATTTGATAAAGATAAAGAAATGAATAAATAAAAAGAACTGATAAAACGGTTCACTCCAAATTGATTTTTCAGTAACAACTTCTGATATAGGCAATACTCTCAACCACTACTTTTCTTGAATTGATGTGGGTCTTAGGGTCTCTATGAGGCCAGTTGGGGTAAGGAAAGCATGCTATGAACTCTATCCAGTGACTAGCATTCTAGAGTTAATGCGCATTTAATCTTGGGAGACCATGATTTTGGATCTCTGGATCCCAATGGAGGTGTTCATTTAGAGACAAATACTTGATAACATATTCATGCGAAAGACACATGACCCCCAAGCAAAAAAAAAAATAAATAGTTTAATTTATATGTTTCAAAATATGTTTTGAGAACCTTTCATCTCAAGTTTACTTACATGGTTTACAGACACATTAATAAATAAGATATCTTAAGTATCCATATAAGAAACTGAACTCAATAGATAGCTGCCAATCCATTATTTTCAGAATCTTATTGTGTCCAAGGCAGGTACTGTGTTCTGAGTCTGGGAGCTGTTTTTATACGTAAATCTGCTTCCTTATACCCCTGTCCTTATCCTCTCTCCTTTGTACCTTCAACAAGTATGCTTATTTAAAGACCCTGTGTAGCCGAGAAGATAAAGCTGGATTTCTCTGAGCTGAAAACAGCCTCCCTTATACGGAAACAAGGTCAGGGCTGCAGTGAACAGAACAGAAGCATTAACATCTGGTCGGCTTATCCTGCGGATGCAGCAGCCCCAGAGAGTTTCACCACAGGGAACCAGCTTTTGGTGTACACATGAATATAGGAGCGTCTCCTTGCTCAGTCATTCTAGGATCAGTGTATATGCTTTATTTACTGTACTGTTCTCTGTGGTAAATGCCGCTCCAAAGCCAGGTTGTCTCTGTTGACTGATTCGTAGTCCCTTCTCTCCAGATTTCAATTAGCAAGGACCTTTAAGCAGATCCCTAAAGAAAGGCTGGCTCTAGCAGAATTAAAAAAGAACATTGCTTCTTATTTCGAACTTTCTTTGGGAAGACAAAATTATACATGTAATCTTAGGCACACTTGTACTTTTTCAAGGCTGTGATTCCTCTGTGTGCTAAAAGAAAATAGCTACTCCTTTTAAGTGTCTTTGACTCCAGGAAGGTGGAAATCCACGTGTTCATTAATTGCAAGTCAGCAGGGGAAGACAGAGCAGTAAGCAGCATTGGTGTGAGTGCCTTCTGGTCACATTGAAGCACAGGGTGCTTAGATAAGTCACATCTCTGCCAGCGAAATGACTAGGAAATTCCTTGCCCATGCAGAGTCCTCATCATATAAGGCCGCCAAGGCAGTCTTCTTCAGAAAAGTAGAGATGCATAGTCATCTGAGTTTGAATAGGAAGAGAAGCACATTAAAGAATATGCTCAACTTTAGGCTTCATGTTTAACATGCCATGCAAGGTGTAGTTGTTGTCTGCCCTCAAGTCTTCAGTGTTTCTCATTGGCACTGCAGTTCCCTGCTCACTCACATCCACATGGCAATCTTCTGGATGGTTCTCTAGAAAAACACAGTCAGAGGCATCTTGAAAGAATTTTATTCATCTCTAAGGAAGCATGAATAAAAGTCAGAAACAACTAAAATACTACATAACAGATTCAGTAGAGGAGGGGGGAGAGGAAGGGGAGGCAGAGAAGGAGTGGGAAGACATAAAGTTGAGAAAGTAGAGAGCAAGCATGCAAGAGAGCACAAACACTAGTTGGGTGCCCCAAGACAGTGTCAGTGGAGCATCAGGTAGGTAAGGGGCATATATGATAGAAAATACACTGTATCAATGCTTGAAAATTTCAAAGACAAATTAAAAGAATCCTTTTAGCAAATTTCTAAGTTATATATAACCTTATTTTGTAAGGACAAAAATTAAGGTATAATTGCAGGGAAAAGGTCAACCTTATTAGTTCTCAACATAATTAGTTCTCAACATTATTAGGTTTTTTTTGTTGTTGTTGTTGTTTTTGCTTTTTTTTTTTTTTTCTTCCCCTAAATGGCTGCAAATGTCTCTGGCATCATCCTGGGCTGTTCTTCTGTCACCACAGCAGCCATCTCCATGAGGAGCTACTTGTTATTTTCTAACAAAGTGGAGCAGCTTTCAAACATCACGACCTAGCTGCTGTTCTTAAACAGAATAGAGACAATGGTCAACTCATCCAGGTTCTATGACGTATGATCCAGGATGAGGTCGATGTGATACAAAGAGAGATCTGTTTTTATTGGAAAACCTCTCCATCAGCAGGACCATATGCCCAGCCTCCAGTAGCAGGTAGACTGTTCACATATTGCTTTACAGTAGGTGAATAGCAGGTAGACTGTTCACACATGGCTTGAATACAGGTGAATAGTAGGTAGACTTTTTACACATGGCTTGAATACAGGTGAATAGCAGGTAGACTGATCACACATTGCTGTACTATAGGTGAATGGCAGGTAGACTGCTCACACTCTGCTTTGCTATAGGTGAATAGCTGGTCGACACAGGGCTTGACCACAGGCAAATATCAGGAAGACTGTTTACACATTGCTTTTCCATAGGTGGACTGACAGCTATACAGGTAGCACTGTATTGTAGAATCAGTTAAGAAATTTCAGTTTTAATGTTTTTATATTTTCTCTGAAAAATCAGAAAGCATCATTAGAAACATGGATCTCTTCATAAAATCACTTCTTTTTCTTTTTAAAATTTTTGTTTTAATATTATAATATTATTATAACATTTTCCTTTCTATTTCTTCCCCCATGGCCTCTTTTTTCAATAATTGTTTAATATGTATGTCGTTGTGTGTGAGTGTGTATTTCTAAATATACACTATCCAGTCTATATAATATTTCTTGTATTTGTATTTGTACTTTTTTTTTTTTTTTTTTTTTTTTTTTGGTTTTTCGAGACAGGGTTTCTCTGTGGTTTTGGAGCCTATCCTGGAACTAGCTCTTGTAGACCAGACTGGTCTCGAACTCACAGAGATCCGCCTGCCTCTGCCTCCCAAGTGCTGGGATTAAAGGCGTGCGCCACCACCGCCCGGCTCTTGTATTTGTATTTTCAAGAATGACCATTTGGCTTTCCTTAAATTGATGGTTCTTGCAATCCGGTATCACATCTTCCAATGTCACCCACAAACAATAAGCAGCCAAACATATATATATATATATATATATATATATATATATATATATATATATATTAGATAGTATATATATGTATATATTATATATATAATCTATTTTGGAGAATATGAGTTAACCTTTTGTTTTTCATGGAGTTGGATAAACTTGACCCAGTAGATTGGAGGAAAGAAAGGCCTTTCTTCCTCTGTTCTTTCAGAAAAACAACAACAACAACAAAAAATAACTATGAATTCTCTGATCTATTCCCAGGGTAACATCAGTGACTGAACAGATAGTTGTTGATCCCTAGTGATAGTATTGTTTCTTAGGCAGCAGCTAAACATTTGCAGAAGTGATATTATTTAAAATACATGAAATTTTCAAAATCAGACTATTATTTTCTTCATCTGTGAAAATAAAAAGTTAGCTTGAAAATTTAGTAAATTTTTCAGTTTTGAATAATTAAGCATGATGACCAAGACTTGAATACAGGCCTAATATGAACCTACCGAATGCTTTCTTGAAAACTATGCTAGACATCAGAGATTTTACATCCCCAAACTCCAAGTGTTTAACACCATAGTAAATAGCCAAAAAATAAATTCTAATAAATTTTATAACAAGAATCTAACTCAAATTTGAAAGCATTAAATTTCTTTTGAGCATCTGAGATTTACTTGAAGTCTAATAAATATACCTTGAAATTTATTAAAATTTAAGAAGTTTCTAACTTTGAACCTATAACCCCTTATCTATTAACATCATGTATGACTGTATGATAGAAGATATTTGTCAAAGGGAGTACTAAATAAGGTATTATATCACCCACTCTTTTGAAGAATCAATATTTACTTGCTTCAACACTCTCTCAGGCCAGCATTGACAAATAAATTTTGTCCTGAATTTTAATGAGAGAAGAGGATAAGAAAGTTAAAAATGCAAAAAGAGATCTATACCTCTATAAGTGTCTTTGCAAAATTCAGTCTTAAGTGCTACTGTATTTTTTAAAAGTTGTCTTAATAGTAACCAAATACTGTAAAGACAAGAGTAAAGTGGATTCATAATACTATCAAGAACACTTTATGCTCAACTAGAAAGAAGGCAACATAATGAATTTATGCTTTAAAGCCATGTTTTTAAAAACATTTAGTTTTATTTTGTGAGACTGAGTGTTTTGTCTGCGTGTAAGTTTATGTTCCACATGTGTGTTATCTCCTCAGAGGCAAGAGAGGAAGTCAGATTCCCTGGACCTGGTTTTATAGATGTGTGCAAACTGCCATGTGGATGACAGGTCCTCTGCAGGAGCAGTAAGTGCTCTTAACCATTGAGTCATCTCTCTAGCCTCTAAAACTATATTTTATAAATTCCACATTGTAACATCTTTCTTAGTGATTTATAGGCCGTTATTCATAAGGCAGACTTAACAATGAATAATTGTATTTTTAGCACTTCCTAACAAGTCAGCATGAATCAGGAAAGATAAAAAAATTCATTCTATGTTTGTGTTGTTAGGAAAAAGAACAAAACTGCTCTTATATGTATCAAGATAGAAGTTTATTCTGTATAAATTACTGGAACAATTAATAACTATTTTTCAGATTTTTTTGTAGAATTTTAATTAAGTACGATAGCAGTGTTAATATTTTCATTTTGGGGAAGTGCTACCTTAATTACCAACAGGACACAATTTTAGTAAAACAGTTATATTTAGAATTTCATTTTTCTATGCAATCTCCCTTTTGATGTTCTGACACATTGGTTATGAACAAGTCTAGATCAATTTAATTGAAAGTGCATGTCATATTCAAATGAAAGTCCATCCTCCTTTCTGTTTCAGAGGTTGTTCTAAGCATAGTCTGGCATTCGTTCACTCGCTGCATTGAATTTAAGGCTTTTCATTTTAGTAATTGCTAGCTATCATTTGATTCTACATTAACAACATTTATAACAATTTTCCCCTAGGTATTAGAGATTGAGAAAAAAGACAAATATAGCACTGCTTATACTATACAAAATGGTTGTTCTCTTGGAATACCTATTGAAGCAAGGGAACTAGAAAGATGTCACTGAGGGTGGATTTTAAATGGGAGAGAGAAGAATGTCATGGAAGTGGGGGAGATAGACCACAGGGATAGGAAGAGGGAAGAGCAATAAAGGGGGAGACACAAGGATGAAAGCGAATGGGAAGAGAGAAGAGAGGAGGGGAAGGAAGAGCTAACACATAATACATAACACACACACACACACAGGGAAATTAGGTATCTTATACATATAGTATATATTAGAGTTTAAAATGGATTTACCCTAAATGGGCAGTAATGCTCTTCCAAGAGGCCATAGGTTGACAAACATCAAGTCCAGGACCAAGCACAGAATAACTTTCTGTGAGTTGGTGGTTGAAAAGGTTCCAGAGACCCATAAAATAATTCAGCCTGGCAATGGTCTTTGTCACAAAGGATAACTTGTTATTAAAATCATTTTCCTGAAGATACCACTCACTTTCGTCATAAGATTTAAAGAAATCAGGCTGTCAATGTCCCAGAAGCTTCTTCACTGCTAACTAACTTTCATAGTACTAGAAGGTCCTATGCAGACTGATAATGCAAAAAAGTATTTAACAGTATTTCTCAGTTGTGAGTGCTGTGAGCTGCAATAATGATTTACCTAGTAAGATGTGTTCATAGATGAGGTGGTGGTCTGATTGCTACAGAGGTATCCAACTGCTCTATGATTAGATTTAGGGCCTGCTCCACAGGTGAGAACTCATGGCTGATACTGTAGATCTGGCTAAAAACTTATCTGGAACCTTACAGGTCCTAGGGGCAAATCTACTATTTTTATTTTTCTAAATTACCTTAGTTTCAAACTGTTTTCCAAATATATATCTCTGTACCCAATGGTTCCTGTACCTCTCATTCCTCATTGGAAAAGAATTTTTTGTGTATTGTGGACAGTGTTTAATCCAGAGACTCACAACTGTCAAATCACAGAGAACAGGTGCCTGAGACATATATACTATAACCTATTTTTCCCAGGCTTAGGGATAATTGTAAAAGAAGGTACTGAAAGACTGCAAGAGCCAGATGCCAGTGTATGCAACTGGGAAATGGCTATCTTCTAGATAAGGCATGACTGCTGCACTCATAGAGTTAGAGTAGCTGTGGTTATCTGCATAAGACCCACACAAGATCAAGGTAGTCTACATTTCAGCATGGATCAGGAAACAGTATATTAGCTCCACCCTAGATACTGGAAGATCTAGGGTGTAAGACAAGGGAGAGTCAGTTGCCTTTAGGAATGTAACCCTAGTAGGTTGACCATGTGGTAATACTCATGTATATAGAGGTAGCAATAATTAGACTCTGTTTATTTTTTTCTTCCAAGAGGACATGCAGTTGGAATGGGAACCTGGGGGTTTTGAAGAAAGAGTTGGCAAGGGAAGTAGGGCATGAATATAGCCAAACTCCAGTCTATGCACTATGAAGTTCCCAAAATAAATAAATAAAAACAGTATATTTAATGAAAACATGGGTTAAAAAAAAGATGGCTAATTTGTTAAGAATACTTGTTACTCTTGGTTTTGATTCCCAGCAGCCACAGAACTGCTAACAATCATCTATTACTCCATCTCCAAGGAATCTAAGCCCCATCTGGCCATCATGGACATGCATGGTCATGATGCATAGATATAGTAACCAACAAAATTCACATATACATAAATGAGAATAAATTAATCTTTTAAAAAGAGAAATGGCGGTTGAAAATTTCAAAAGAGTAAGCAGAATGTTGGGGTAGGAGGTCCTTCTCTCTATGTGTTGCTTCCATTGATTAACACAGGAACTGCTTTGAGCCTATAACAGAACTGTAGGGGAATAGACCTAGGCAGAGGAAACTCAATGGAATGCTGGGAAGAAGAAGGCAGAGTCAGAGAGAGAGCCACCATGGAGCCGCCAGAGTCAAACAGGCTGAATATTTGCCGGTAAGCCACTGCCACGTGGTGATATACAGATGAATAGAAATGAGTTAAATTAATATGAGTTAGCTAATAAGAAGCTAGAGCTAATGGGCCAAGCAGTGATTTAATTAATATAGTTTCCATGTGGTTATTTTGGCTCTGGGCAGCCTGGATGAACAAGCGGCCCCCTCCATGCAACAGAATGTTCATAGAGCAAAAGGCAAAGTAAAGCATGGAGATGAGAAAAAAGAACCACTGGAGGTCCAAGAGACATTTGCCTCATGTAGAGAGTAGGATAAAGAACAGAGGGAAGTGCATTTGATTATAGATGGCCCTGGATGCCAGGCAGAACAATTTTGTTACTAAGCAATGAAGAATCACTGCTAGTATTTTGAATAGAAAAATAACAGGAGCAGAGAGAGCATCACGAAGCTCACCATGGCAACAATATGATAGCTCCATCGAAGAGATAGTGCATTCAAAAGGCAGTTTAGAATGCTATTGTAAAATAGCTCAGGAGAGAAATCATAGAAAACTATAGGTAGAGTGGGTAGAATTTGGAAACTATGTGGGTGGATATTATAAAGGATAAAATACTGATAAATTAGAGTAAGTATTTAAAGAGAAGATACACTGTAACAGCTCCCAACATAGACCAGTGTCCTCTAGCCTTGATAAGAAATGGTGTGCTAGTGTGCAGATATATCTACAGCTTTCCTATATGTGCTGGTAATTACAGTGAACTCCATGCAACAAACTGATGATCTACTGGTCAACCAAAGAGTGTTCTAGTTCAAAAATATAAAAATACTATAGGATATAAAAAAGCAAGTCTGTGCCTCTCTACAGGTGTGTTAAAGATGTTAACTGTGTAAAACGGTTTAGAGAGAAGAGTCCTAGCATTTGTACACCATATGCACTGTGTTTTGTTAGATTATCATTGAGGACTATTGCCTTACCCAAGCTGAAAACTCTTCAGTGGAAAGAAAGTGTTTACTGAGCTACTTATCCCTCATCCTATTGCCAGAAATTATAGTGTACTTCAAACAGTGTTCTCAACCTTCCTAGTGCTCTGACCCTTTAAAAGCAGTTTCTCATGTTGTGGTGACCCTCCAAACATAAAATAACTTTCGTTGATACTTGTAACTGTGGGCTGGAGAGATGGTTCAGCGGTTAAGAGGACTGAATGTTCTTCCAGAGGTCTTGAGTTCAATTTCCAGCAACCACCTGGTGGCTAACAACTGTTTGTAGTGGGGTCTGATGCCCTCTTCTTGCGTAAAGGTATACATGCAGATAGAGCACTCATAAATAAATAAATAAATAAATAAATAAATAAATAAATAAATCTTTTAAAAAAAGAATGAAAATTGAGCTACCTGATCAAAGGGTTTAAAGAGATACTTCAAAACTGTAATTTTGCTGCTGTTATAAATTGTAATGTAAATATCTGATTTGTGGAATACCTGATATGTAATCCTTGGGAAAAGTAAGTTCAACTCCCAAAGAGGTTGCGACTCATAGATTGAGAATTGCTGCCTTAGCAAAACCTGTGATCACACTTCTCAGTTGTCTCAAGGGAGCATCCAGAGTCCTCCTCATGCTTTTGGTAGGCTCTGGCAACCATGTTCTTGACAGGTTAACACTTCTTGAGACAAAAATGAATGCCCACAGCTCTTGCTTTGCTATGTACACTTTCCTAGGTTAGGTGGGCATAAGCACACATAACCAAGATCTTCACCTGTCAATAAACAACAGCATATCATTCCTTTGTGTGCATTGTTATAGTTTCCAAAAAAAGTGTTAGGCATGAGCTACTCAACACAGGGTGAAATATATCTCAGAAAGCACTCAGAAGTCTTGGAAACTATTTTTCTTTTCTTTTCCCTTGTCTAGTCTTCTCTTTTATCCTTTCCTTTCCTTTCCTTTCCTTTCCTTTCCTTTCCTTTCCTTTCCTTTCCTTTCCTTTCCTTTCCTTTCCCTTTCTTTACTTTTCTATTCCTCTTGGCACTTTTGGGTACTGAATTCCTAGCCTTGCCAGGCAAGCACTATAATACAAACAAGCAATGCACCACTGAGTTGTCTCCTTGCCCCAGAACAAGTTCAATAGTTTCTTTTAGAGCACTAATTCTCAAGTATGGTTATGTGCTTGCCCCCCAGGGCTTTGATATGTCCTGGGGAAGGACAGCATGCCTATAGAAATTTGTAGACAGAAAGGGAGCTGGAGAAACCTGTGATCTATAGGACCACTGCTGCATGAACACTGGCAGAGTGGGTCAGGAGATGCAAAGGCTCCGTTGAAATGCTGCTCTCTAGGGATCTACTCAGGAGCTCCAAACTCAGAGAACCCTCCCTCAACACTTGCCTCTGGGTCAGTATACAGACCTATGGGCTGGAAGTGACCTGGATATTCAAATGTGCTGGGCATTCAGTCAACCAGGAGTGACAATAGAAAGCTCATGGGGAGACGTCTACTGGAGAGGTTATAGTCTTAGAATCAGCCTCCAGAGAGAGTCTCTCGTCTCCTACAAGGCCTGTAAGTACAAAGACATGAATGTCATTTTACAGTAGTAGCAGAAGCATGTGAAAATAAACATTGTGATGCAGCAATAGTTAAATTTTATGGTAGTCGAACCAATCCATTCCCAGGTGAGAGTGCATGTTGGTAAGAATGCTAAGTGAAGATCAGAGCAACCCTGAGTTCTGGTTTGATTTTCCTACTCACTAGTAAATGACAGTAATCAGCCAGTCCAATTTCAAAGCTCTAAATTAGTACAGAAACATAGAACCAGAATCCGAAAAGACCCCTGAAGCAAAGTTTATTTCATCAGAACAGGGAGTCACATTTAGAGGAATGTTGTCAGTCACTAAACATCAACTGTTGGGAGCAGGGCCATGGTGGCACATGCCTTTAATCCCAGCACTCAGGAGGCAGAGGCAGACAGATCTCTATGAGTTCAAGGCCAGCCTGGTCTACAGAGCAAGTTCCAGTACAGCCAAGGATACACAGAGAAAACTTGTCTCAAAAAAAAAAAAAAAAAAAAACAAAACAAAACTAAGAAACAGAAAAAAAAATTACCAGCTACTGGGACTCTGTATCTTCCTAGTGAAGGTACTACTGATGCATAACCCTAGTTCTCTTGGTTTGAATCTTGGCTCTGTCATTACCCAAAAGAATTGGAGAGTAGAATTTTCTTTTAGTTTTTTTTTAACTGAAAAAATGGAGATATATGAGTTTTCATTTTAATTAAATTTTTATTTTATTTTTTTTCCATGTTGGTAAGAGTTACTAGAAAAAATGTGAGTGATTTTGACATTCACTGAGTAACAACTGCTTTATAAATATGCTGTACCTATAGTTGCTGAAATGACTATTATGGATAGGTTCTGGGCTAGATGGTTCTTGTTGCCCTCCGTTTCCGTTTTGCCTCAGTGAACTGATGTGAAACTCTCAGTGATCAACTTTGAAGCCAGGTACAAGTCCCTGGGGATGGGACTCGAAAGTGACAGCAGCTAATTGTGATGCTTGGACACGGGGAATCTTAATTGAAATAAATCAATGGACTGTAGGAATGAGATATACACCCAACCATAAAGTCTGCAAATAGAAAATAACAAGGGGAAAATTGCACTTTAAAACTTCGGATTCAGTCACAGGGCAACAGAGAACAGGGTGTTTTATTACAGAAAAATAGCCAAGCAACTCCTAGACAGAAAGGCAAGTATGTTTCAGGAGTCACTGACTTGTCAAAAGCACTTAGCTGATATTAAGGCCAATTAGCAACTCGGCTGCCACTTTAGCCAAAAGGAAATCAAAAGAAGTCATTGAAGTCTGAGGGTGTGGGAGTAATGGGAGAAAACAGCTTTCAGGCCAACTGCTGGTAATGAAAAAATTCAGTTTTGCTTTTCAGTTCCTTACTTTTTTATTGATTGTCTGGCCTTTCACTGTGCCCTTAGTTCAGAGAATAACTTCAAGCTCTTCCAGGCCCAAATGCTCTACAGATTGTAGCAAAATAGAAATTGCTCATGACTCTAAGAGCACAGCCAAAAATGAAAGATAACGTTGCTCATGGGTTTGTATACCACAAAGAAAGTTTCAATAAAGAAAAGCTTTGGCCAGGATATCGCAAAAAGGAATGATCAAATTCATTTGAAATATTGAATGGCAGCACTTGCTCGTTCAGATTTCTCCCTGTTGTCATCTGGGCTTCTGCTGAAGGTGGTGGCACTGAGATCAGCAGTCGATAAATTCATTAGGAATTACAAGCATCTTTGATTAATACCCCTTGTCTAATTCTCTGAGAAATGTGCTATATCTTGGAGCTTAATGAAGACAAGCCTGAGTTATTTAGGTGTTTGTTACTGAGGCTTATTTGCATATAGTTAACTATATTCTCTGTTTACAGCAAGCAGTAAAAACTTTGTGGTGGTAGGTATACCCCCACCCAACTCTATGCATTAACAAAATGCTTTGGTTCCTCTCCCAACCCCTTGATGGGAAGGATTAGTGTTTCTGCCTGTTGATTATAAAACAGAGTCTCACATACAGAGGTAGCTGAAAGGTTTATTGAAAGAAAGTTTCATACTGTGCTACTTTTCTCAACTAATAAACTTTATTTTTAGAGATCTGTTAGGGTCACTGCAAAGGGCCAGTGAAAATACAGAGTTCTTGAGTATCCACTGTCCTGCAAAAACACAACTTCTGCCACCACCAGCATCCCATATCAGACTCTATTTGCTATAACAGATGAATTTACATTGCCACATCTTTATCATCCAGTTTGAAGTTCACCTTATGACACAGCATACCTACTAGAATCTGACAAGAATATAATGATACATATGTTATCTGTAATGGTCTACACAATAGGTTCACTTTCTTCAAATCCCTCTGTTTTCTACATCTTTCCCCATTGGCCTCCAAGGACATTGATATTTTTACATCTCTATAGTTTGCTTTTGCATAATTATTGTAGTTGGACTTAGACATCAGATAGCTACTGAAGATGAACTCTTTCACTTAGTAATACAAATTGGGGTGTCGGAGTGATGTTTTATGACTTGAAACCTTATTACTTTTTTGCATTGAATGAAATTCTGTTGTTTGGAAGTATCAAAGTTTTTATGTACTGGAGGACTTCGTGAAGGAACACTCAGTTATTTCCAAGCTCACACAATTATTTAAACTGTTGTGAATAGCCATGTGCAGGTTTCTGAATTGCTTAATAAGAGCATGCTCAGTTTTTAGGAACTGTCAAAGTACCTGCCAAAGTGTTCATACCATTTTGCATACCCACCAGCAGTAAATGACATTTCTGGTTGTTCCACAGTTGTGGAAACATTTGGTTGTATAACTAATTTGAACTGTAGCCAATATAATAACTTTGTGGGATGGGATATCTTATTATTTTCTTCACAACATGCTAGTGATTTAAGAGTGTTAAATATCTTTTCATATTCCCACTTACCTAACAAAGATAAAACACATTTATCTGAGTAGTGTCCACCTAATTTTTCATATATTTTCCCTCTAAAAATAATGGTACTATATTATTTGCCCAGATTTTAAATTGTGTTTTACGTTGTATCACTGCCAGGTTTTAAGAACTCTGCATAGTTTTGAAAATAGTCCTTTATCAAATGTGTCTTTTGCAAACACTTTCTTCCATTCTGTGGCTCCCTTCTCATTCTGTTACAAGGGAGAGGACCTGCTTGTTCATCCCAGCCACCCGACTAGCTTAGCCTCAAAATAACCACAGAGAAACTGTATTAATTAAATTACTGTTTGGCCTATTAGCTCTAGGTTCTTATTGGCTAATTCTTACATCTTAATTTACGTATTTTTATCAATCTGTGTATCACCACACGGTTGTGGCCTACCAGAAAAGTTTCAGCATGTCTACCTCCAGCTGCGGATCCACGGTGTCTCTCTTGACTCTGCCTTTTTAACTCCCAGCATTCAGTTCTGTCTTCCACGCCTACATAAATTCTGTCCTATTAGCTAGGCCAAGGCAGCTTCTTTATTCATTAATTAGTGAAAGCAACACACAAACAGAAGGACCTTCCATGCCATCATTCTTTTTACATTGTCTTTTGCAAAAGTTTTCAGTTGTTTTAAATGTTAGCTTCTTACTTAATTCTTCCATGGATCCTATTTCTGGTGTGTTTTAAAAGTCTTTATCATACTCCAATTTATTTCTGTTTTATTCCATTATCTTCCTGAAGTTGTACATTTAAAAAATGTTATATTTATGTTTCTGGTCTGATTTTGAGTTATGCTTTTCTTGGTTTATTTATTTTGAGACAGTATGCCATGCACCACAGGTTACTGTGTGGTAGAGAATGATATTGAACTTCTGACTATTTTACATCCACTGTGAATTCTGGAACTACACATATGTACTCCAATGCCCAGTTTATGTGGTGCTGGAAACAAACCAGGCTTTTGTACATGGTAGAGAAGTACTCTGTTAACTGAGCTATATCTTCATCTTAAGTTATGTTTTGAAAGGTGCAGGACTGTGTGTCAATCATTTTCCTTTATATACATGCAGTTGGTCCAGAACCATCGCTGAACAGATTATTTTGCTACAGTTTTTTCTTTTCATTTTGAGAACAGTCCATCAAATGTTTGTCTGTTTCTGAGTTCTCTATTCTTCCACTGGCTTATTAGGCTGGGCTTTTGATAATCTTAGTGATTATCAAACCGTAGGCTTGTAGTAGATCTTGGAGCCACATTCTTGAGTATTTTGCCCCTTTATCATTTTGTGATGCTCTGTTTTATTCCTGGTAAATTTTAAAGGACTAGTAAAAAGTAGAGAAATATTTTCAAGTATCATCATTTGATTATGAAGGCTACATAAAGAAAATGAAAATTCTAAGGGCTTTGAGTATATAACCAATAATCAGACCTCTTACTGTCACATAAAACATTTTTATCTGAAGAGTTACATCAATGAGGTAAGGTGATGGCCCAATAATTAGTTATTGTTACAGAGTTCCCAATACTACATTGTGTGGGTAAATCCAAGTGTAAAAATTGAGTTCTAATATCATCTCTGCCCTCTGGGATACCTGTACTCAACTGACCACAGGACACACACTCAAGTACATATTAAAAATAACATGTCTTAAAAAGAAAGAAAATTATTTTAAATGCAATATGAAAAGTAATTATAAATGTTGTACAACCAGTCTTCATTCTTTCACAAAATAAAGTCAGTAATTCTTCAATAAATAGGTGTTACCAAAATGTGTGTTCTGTTAGTTCGGTGCCTCAACGACTTGCTGGCCAGCTGGAATGTAGGTCTAAGTTCTCTCATTAGAAGGCACAGTGTAAGCTCTCACCATTCTATATTCATTTCACACAACCATGAAATCAGATTACAGACCAAAGCATTCACCTAAAAGAATGAATATTTATCACTCTGCCAGGCAAACATGCCACATGTCTATTTTATCAAATGATATCCCGTGTAATCTAAGGAGTTTACAAAATCTTATAAAAGCTTTCTATAAAATCTGTCTATACAGAATTTTTCAACAGTTCTTAGCTCTTAAATATTTTTAAGAATGTGTTGGACCAGTAAGTGCTCTCCTGAGAAAAATAGTTATAAGAAGAAATACTCAAAAAATTTTATTCAGTTTCTGCGAATCCTCGCTAGACCTAGACCTCAGAATAAGACCTTCTACTGTGCAGATAAAATAGAATAGTGGTAAACATAACATGCATTATGCATTCAGAAAGAAATTGTGATGTGTAATATACTTCCTTCTGCCTCTTTCTCTTTGTTTATCATTTTTGCCTAAAAGGGCACCCTTGTTTTAAAAATGAGCACATAGTTAGATATTTAATCAGTAAATCAAAAGGAAATGCAATACGAATTTTATCTCTCATAACTTTTAGTTTCTGTCTGCTATGATATATTATATGTTACATACATATATGCATACTCTATATGTGTGAAACATGTAGTGCAAGTTGTAATTGGCCTTATTAATAAAAAACCAGATATTAGGGGGTACAAACTGAAAGATCAGAATAAGCAGAGCAGTCAGACACTAGTTCTTACATCTACATAATTCTCAGAACCAAGGGGGAAAATCCTGTCTCTACAAACCCTCAGATTGAGCATGGAGTACTGTCTCCTCCTACCTTATATCCATCTCTCTGCCTGGCCATATCCCTTCCTCTCTCCATCTCCCTATTGTTGGGATTAAAAGCACGTGTCTCCCAAGTGCTGGGATTAAAGGTGTTAGCCACAACCCCTGGCTGTTTCTCATTTAGACTAGATCATTCTAATATAGCCCAGGGTGCCCTTGAACTCACAAAAATCCCTTGCCTCTGCCTCCCTAGTGCTGGGATTAAAGTTGTATGCCACCATTGCCTGGCCCCTATGGCTAACTAGTGGTTCACTCCACACTCTGATCTTCAGGAAAGCTTTGTTTGTTATATAGTACAAACAAAATATCATCACATCTCTGTCTCTGTCTCTCTCACACGCACAGGCACATGCACACATTAAAGAAACAAAATGTCAAATAGCTTCTGAAGCTTTTGAAGAATACTTTTCTTTTTCCTCTCAATGACAACCTGTCACTTTAAAACACACTCAACTCTTCTTAATATTGTATAATATTACATTTCCACATCAGTGTTTGTTTCCCCTACGTCCTAGTAATACATATTTAAGCTGTGTTTCTTTGCTATCAAAACAGGAAAGCTGTAACACCTAGACGCCTGTCTATGAGTACAAGGATGTCACTATTGTAGAGAGAATGAAAGTGCTGTGGCAGTCACAGGATGATTGCCACTTGGTCTCAGACTCTCTGTTCAACACAGCACATTCAGTCATAAGAATGCTGGGGGGGGGGGGGGAGAGCAGAATTAATACATTATATTCACACCACCTCAGGGTACCAATCATCCTTTCCATTCTTGTTTCTATGTCTTTCATTGCAGCCTGATTCTGTAAGGGAACAGAAAAGAGGCTGAGCCGTAATTGTGTTCCACTATCTAATTTGCCTGAATTATGGAAGAGAAAAGCTTTTGAGTCTCTCGTTCACCCTGCCAGCTCACTCCTCCTGCGGCAGCTGTCCAGTATTCTCTTGTACACTATTGTCTGTCCCAGTAGTTGGCAATATCTCCCACCCTGTGTGCTGGTAACTGTGAATTGATGCCTCTTTGGATGACTGATAAATGGATTTTATTCTAATAAAAAAAGACACATTAAAAACCTAAGGGGGAAATGGCCCTGTTTCTCTAATTACTTGTGTGAAGGACCTGTATCTAAACATCAGTTACAAGAGCCTTGGTTGCAAGAAGGTGAGACCCATGCTCTGGGGAAAGCAAATATTTAAGTTACTTTGAACATAAGAAGTTATTTCCACATTAGTGTCAGATCAGAAATAAGAACTGAGAAACTAGAAATAAGATACATATATCACTCATGTTGGAGGACAGGTCAGGACATAAACCATTTGGTAAACATGCAATTAAATACCTCCACACATGTGTGTGAACAGGGGGTACCCAAACCATAGAATCAATACTTGGCAGGTGTGGTGCCCAATGTGGGGCTGACTAAATCAACTTAAAAAACTTGAGACAGTTTGAGAAATAATTCTAGACAGAAAAGAATAGAGTTATGCATGGCTTATTGATAGCAGCACTTTCTCAGGTGGGCTCTGCTTGCTAGAGGCAAGTGCTCTCATTAAAAAAGGCTTACTGACTCAGCTTTAGCTGTAAAACCTTGCAGTTCTTTTAAGAGGTCCTGCCAAAAAACACTTAAATGGGGTTGATGGAAAGCTTGACCACAAGCTTTCTGGTGGTGGCAGGGACCTTGAAATGTCATAGAGTTGTGGCAATAAACATGGCTCTGGCCAGTACTTCTGCCCTGAGGATGGACTTTCAGGGAAAAAGCAAAGAATTGGGCTGGATTGAGCCTTCAAAGCCACAGCTTTAATCCTAGCCATATTGCTAAGCAATTTAAAGACTCATATAGTCAGAAAAAGAGAGATATACAGTAAAGATAGATTCAAAGATGAAGAAAACCTCTAAACAGTTTACTGTGTGTTTAAAAATATATGTAGGCTTGGGGGGGGGGGGGGAGGATAAAGTCCTTAAAAGAAAAAAGGGAAAAAAAGAGAGTAGTTGGGTGTGATATCATACACCTTTAATCCCAACACTTGGGAGGCAGAGGCAGACAAATCTCTGTGAGTTCAAATTATGGTGAGACACACCTTAAATTCCAACATTTGAAAGTCTGAGGTAGGCAGATCTCTGTGAGTTAAAGTACAGCCTGGTCTACAGAGTGAGTTCCATAAGCCAAAGATATGCAGAGAAACTCTGTTAAAAAAGGCAAAATTTAAAAATAAAAAAAGAAATAGAGGTTAAAATAAAGCCACATGAAGATGTAAAATATACAGAGAATCTGGACACTGTATATTATTATGTTGTCTTTAAGTTTTTGATGATTGAGGAAAAAGCAAAAGCTGCTAAAAGACATTTGATTATAAATGTTGCTGGATTAATCAATTAATATTAACATTAATATTAATTTAATAATATTAATACATCCATAATGCTTTGGCTTTAAAATTTAAGTCAAAAGATATGTTACTTTGGAGAAGAAGTTTTGCTTTTGCTTCCACAGGAAATGAGGTACTTTGGATTCATTCTGCATTAAGAAAAATCAGGTTTGACCAAGAAAGACCCCTTGAGAAATCTCCAATAAGAGGAATGGCCCAGATGTCTGAGTTATACATCCAGAACTGTTCAAAGACTGATGACTGAGATGATCAAGCCTCACAGGATTCTCTAGTCAGGACTTGATCATAATTCTAAATTTTCTTTAGGTTCCCATAAGATTATCAGCATCTCCAATGAGCATAAAGTAGCCTGAAAAACTATGCTCACAAAAATGAATTATGGATGGTTGCCTTTGTCTAGAATGTTGTTATGGATAATGGTCAGTAGAAAAGCTAAACAAAGGAGATTTCATTCAGAATTTTTGTTTTAAAAAATGAGGGGGAAGTGCTGTGGGACAATAATCTATACCCTGTCACTTGTAATTTTAAATAAATGCTGATTGTCCAGTAGCCAGGCAGGAAGTATAGGTGGGGCAACGAGAATTCTGGGAAGAGGAAAGTTTCCGTCTGCAGTTGTCACTCAGGCACAGAGCAAGCAAGACGTGACTGCCTCCCCGAAAAAGGTACTAAACCATGTGGCTATCACAGACAACTATGATGGGCTAATAAGTTATAAGAGCTAATAAGAAGCCCAAGCTAATAGGCCAACAAATTTATAATTAATGTAGGTCTCTGTGTATTTCTTTGGGACTTAACGACTGTGGGATTCGGGCAGGACAAAAACCTCCATTCAACACAGGTGAGCCTAGCAGACAGGCAAACTGACAAGGAATATAGATGTTGTTGTAGGAAGGATTGAAAGGAGAATAGTCTTGGCTCTAATGACAGCCAGAAGTTTCTAAGCCATCTAATAAATAAATGTTCCTCATGAACCCACTACATGTTAAAGGCACTGGGGATGTAGTGAATTCAGAAAAATATGAAAGTATAAATTCCCCCATTGTTGTGGAGTTTATCAAAGGATGTTTCTTTATAGGACTTAAGGATATAATTATATTCCCTTGGATGAATAGCCTGAGATTACTAAATGTAAGTTATTTGTAACAGTAGGGTTTTATAAGACAACATGCCTTAAACACCTTTCCTGGAAAATGATTATACAAGTGTTTAAGAAGGAAGATTTTTGAAATTCATGAATTCTTGGTACATTTAACAGTCTATTGTGCCTTGATTTAAAAGAATAAATTTAAAAGAATAAAAACATTTAAAAAGTATCTAAAAATGTCGCGTGTGTATGCATGTGAGATGTGTGCCTGGATGTTGGCATCTGTATCCCTGGGGGTGGGAGGTAAACATGAAGATATGTATATATGAGTGTGGAGGCCAGAAGTTAAGATTAGGTGTCTTCCTTGCTCACTTTCCACTTTATTTTCTGAGTCAGAGTCTTTCGTTGAACAGTCTGTTTATTTAGCTAGTTTAGCCAGCAAGCTAGCCTAGGTAATTCCCATTATCTACCTCCTGAGCACTGGGACCCCAGGCAGGCATTCAGTCCCATTTATCCTGGGGATTCAACCCCTTCTACTCATGCTCACACGGAAAACACTTTAACATTTGAGCCATGTTCCCAACCCCCGAAGTTAAACCTTTAAAGTGTTCCCAAGGTAGAATATCCATGAAACGTGAAACTCTATCTGAAAAGCACATTTAACTGTGTCTCATGAGTACCAATGGTTTTTCCTGTTTGCCAACGTCCAATATTCCTTGTATTGACCCCCACTTTGTAGGAGAGTACTTCACAATCATTCCCTCTTTCTTCTGCCATGAGAGTTTCTGCGTCAACTAACAAAAGTGTGTGGATTCTTTTCTGAAGCATATAGAGAGAGACATCAGCATCAGTGACTAGCAGGAGAGATTCAGGCAGGTGCCTTCTTTTGAACTGGTAACTTTGGAGCAGCTGTCTGTTACCAACTGTGGTTCAAATCAGCTGCCATCCCAATAACGAAAGGTTTTGGTCTAAACAGCATTATGATTATGTGTCTGTGTCTCTCTAATGTAAAGTGATATATGTATTCTCAATTGTGAAAGTGCTTTCTGTGAAATATATTTACATTATATGATATATATTTACATTAATCTTGTATCATTAGTGTCAAATAAAATTCCTCTTGTCTGTTTCTGATAAGTATCCTTTACATAAAGCCTTTGCTTCATAAAATGGCACATTGTTCAGACATGTCTGAATTTCCTTTTATGTTACAAAAACTTGATATGCGGGATAAAAATTATTCATTTGTACAGAAAGCAGTTGTTTTATTTGCATTGATTATCAAATGAAAGTAAAGAAATGATATGTTTTATGGTTCATATTCATTTTGTAAAACTGTTTAATTATTGCTGGCAAAAGTATATATTTCATTGTTTGAATAATATCCAGAACGGTGCATCTACCTAAGGACCTAGATATATAATAGAGCCAGATTCATCCATCTGTATACTCATAATCATAAGAACAGTGCCCAGAACACTGAAAATCAACAATATGAATTCTGTCCCATATGGAGGGCACCGAGGGTGAATTTCTGTTGCTAGTTTCATTGCAGTATAAATGGTTCTGAAAATAATGAAGAGATTAAAATGCCTTTATTTGGAGTCTAAGATGACAGTTTCAATATCTACATTAAATTAGTACATTTCTCATTCTAATAAGTTTAATAGAATGTGGTTAACCTCATTGTTCAATAGACTACAGTAAAATAAGGTGTTGATTGGCCTTAGTATCTGTGCAATTCATGTGGGTATTTTGACAATCTGTATCCAGTCTGGCACTAATTAATGTATGATTCACAGGAGAGGGGAGCTCAGTGGCTAAATGTCCTAGTTGTCACAAACGTTTCCTGCTTGGTATGACACGAAGCAGAAGCGGCTGCAAATCACTTGTCTGTGGTGATGAACATCACAGTGAATTAAAGGGCAAAGATCAAAATCTGTGTAAGAGAAGTTAACTGAAGTAGACACTGTCTCCTCTTGATATCTTTTCCGTCTTTACTGAGGTGGTTTAGGAAAAGGAACAGGGAGACTGAAGGGCTGTTAGCTGCTGAGGATAACCTCCATGCTTCCAACGGGGAAGCATAGCAAGACAGAAAAGTCTGGTCCTGAACCTTCAGGAAACTATGTTCACATCTTAGCTCAAAAGTCACTTACTGCAATACATGGCACACATGTCTTTTCCTTGTCAGTTATAAAGACGAATTTTATTGGAAGATAAAATGAAATAACATATAAAATATGTCTAATATATTAATGATTATTCAACAAAATGCTTAATAATCCCTAGCAACATGAATCATCTAAAACATGCATCATCTATATCTATAATTGGCTTTGTTGTTATAATCTCATTTTCATGTGACCATAATTTAATTTTGATTTTATGTACTTAGCATTCTGACATATGTAAATACATATATATATATACACATATATATACACATGTGCATATATCTGCATCAACATGGATTAGTATCATTTAGAAACACATGAAAACAATAGATTTTTTTCTTTACATAATCGGTGTAACCTATCAAACTACAGATTAGTAAAAATAATAGCACAGCATAAAATATGAGTGCCAATTAAAGAGGTGAAAATAAAGCAGGAATGTCTACCTTAGGAAAAATAAAGCCACCAATCTCTTGACACAGTGGTTCCTTCTCTACAATGTTGGCTCCATCGTCTTCCACGTGTGTCTGTAGCAAGTGCCATTTCATTACTGTGTGTCTGCCTTCTTTCTCCATGTCTTCTTCATCCATATGCAAGCTTAATTTAGCAAAGGGGGATAGAATGGGCAAAAGTGATTTTTTTATCATGCAAAAATAGCAAGAGTTCTTTTAAAAAACTGTGATGGTCCTATACTGATTTTTCAGTATATCTTCCTTTAGAATATAGTTTTGAACAACAGATATGATAACATTAACTGCTCTGACAGAAGAGAAAAGGACCCCAAATAATGGACAAAACAAATTACCCCTTTACTTGCACGGCTGTGAAAAGCTGGTTAGAGGTTGAGCCTCCTGACATATGGGAGTATTTTTTACGGCCCTGTCTTTGCCTTGTTGGTTACCTTATTTTACTTCAAAACATTACCTCAGTTCTCCCTTAGCAAAATCCAATGCTCAAATTACAAATTCTAAAGGAATTCTAATGAAAAGACTCTGGAGACAGAGAACATGCTAAAATTCCTATGTATACACCTCTTGAAATCCACTGACTTTAAACATATGTAATTGAAGCGATTGACAGGCCAATTAAAATATAATTCGGCTTTCTCCCTGGCAGAATCCTACCTTTGAGACTCATTTGTTGATAACAACCAAGCAATAAGCCAAGCCTTTTCAATCCTATCAAGTGGGCCATTGTAAACTGAAGCTCAGTTTTATGTGTTATAACCTGTACAAAGGCTCCTCGGCAGAAGGGCTTAGAAAATATATTACAGTCTTAGACTTAGTATGAGCATGCTGAGTTTTTTTGCCCATCCTCTCTTCAGTGCTTGCCTTGTTTAAATGCAGGGATGAGCTGAGTGTTGGGAGGGGAAGGTGGTTTGGTTTTTATGCTATGGAAACTCCACATTTCCCTGTGGGAAATGGTTCAGAAAGGAATTCACTGCCCTGAGTTACTGGTACAAGCTTGTTTGAAATGTTTCTGATTCTTGACTCAAACGTGGTCTCTTGTCTTTTACTGTATTTCATTTTTGTAAGGTTATCGTAACAACGTTAAATATGATATTTTTATTTTAAATTTTCTTATGCTATACTTTTAATGACTATCCAATAAAATATATTTATAAGTATTATAACATAGAGAACATGGAGAGTTATAGAGCATACCTACCAGATAAGTACTGTATTTCACAAAGCATGCAAGATTCCTCCTTACTTAGGATCAGTTTTAAAACTGCTGACACTTGGGAGGCAGAGGCAGGTGGATCTCTGTGAGTTCGAGACCAGCCTGGTCTACAAGAGCAAGTTCCAGGACAGGCTCCAAAACCACAGAGAAACCCTGTCTCGAAAAACCAAAAAAATAAAAATAAAAATAAATGAAAAATAAAAAAATAAAACTGCTGACATAAATTTTATTTAAGCAGTCATTTTGGTCTCTACATGTCGATTTTCAACATTCACTTACAAAAATCTACTAAGTTAATGTTTTATTGTGTTAAAAAAGAGAGAATCTTCAAGATTTTTTTTTCTTTTATTAAGATAGGATTTCTCTGTGTAACAGTCCTAGCTGTTCTGGAACTAGCTCTTGTAGACCAGGCTGGCCTCAAATTTATGGAGATTCACCTGCCTCTCCCTCCCGAGTGCTAGGATTAAAGGCGTGCACCACTGCCTCCCAGCTTTTCAAGACTTATAAAGATCCACATTCCCAAATATGTTTTAGAACTAGAGTTTGGGCCACAGCTTAACTCTACTAGACACTGCAAAAAGATATTTTATACAGAGACCCAGGCATTCTAGGAGATACAGTATTTATAGAAACACGCTGAAAGCAAAGCTTCCAGTTAGGGATTCTACCTTTGTAGACATGATGCCTGAACTAAAGCCACAAAATTATTCTGTTACATGATGCCCAGGAAGTTCTTTGTTCAGGAACCTCAGAATGACTATAAATATAAACGATTTAGAGATGATGCTTCTTTCAGGTACTGACTCTGGAAAAAACTTGGCTGAATAGTTTAATCACCTGAGGTGATTGCATATTCCAGAGATGCATGGGTGATGCCCTCATCCCCCTATGGGTGTTCCCCACCCCTTCTCTTGAATGGGATGCCTGTGGAGCTAACAATGTAGGCCTGTAGAAGGTGAAAAACATTCATAATCAATTCAAGACTACGTTGTAAGCACCAAGAACAAAGACATTTTCCTTTTTAACCCATATGAACTTTTTGAAAACTTGCTGATACGGTCCTTTCCAAGCTTCTCCTGTTACAATAGTCTGCAGCGCTCTTGGTCCTAGTGTGAGTGCTGATGAAGTCTTGCTGTAGAAATTTCTACAGCCAGTCGCCTTTAAGTCATCCCCCACTGTGGCGTGGCCTCTTAAACTACATATGCTGATGTAAAGCATGCTGTTGGCCTTTCTTCCAGAGTCGTGATTCAGTTCCTGTTCTCCATTCGTGCAGAGGACTGTAATCTGTGAGTCTACCCCTAAATAAACAACCCTCTGTTATACTCAATTCAAGTAAGTGAGGGATTTCATTTAAGTGTCCAGCTTCACAGTCTGGTGGGTGGGTGAGTAGCATATCCTTGGCCCAAATCACATGGTTAATAGCAACTGAAAATATTGGGGTATTTTTGCTTTCAGAAAATAAGATCTGAAGAAAATAAAAATTATATATATATACACAATACATATATTTATATATGTATTCCAAACAGCTTATTTTAGACAGAACTTTATAATCAACAGACATAAAACATTCAATCCTTTGTTATTCTATTTTATTTTCACTTTCTTGTTGTTAAACAATTACATTTATTACATATAAAGTCTAAAGTAAATTAATACTATTGACAATTTTAATGGATGTGAAATTATTCATGATTTCATAAAGAGACTTGCGGAAATGTTTATTCTTATTGAATTCCCTTTATGTAACTAATCACAACCTTGATACCAAGAAAGTTAAAGGTGAGCATGGGGAAAACGACAAGCCAATTTATTTATACATTTATACAATTCAGCTATACATGTTGAACAATTTATAATTAATCTAATAGAAGCTAATAATAGCATTTTATACTATATCATTGGTCAATGATTTTGCACCAGCAGTCAATCACATTTTAACACTGTGAAATAAAACTGTGCATAATAATGACTACATGAAAGAAATAAGCCAAAATATCTCAAAATAAGAAGGAATGTGACCCTATTCTTTTTGATTTCATAATAAAATAGACAGTTTTGAATGAAAGACAATTTTCTTTAAGAATCAGCAAATGTTCCAAACTTGTAATTACAAATTCGTCATAAGAATGGTGTCAATGTTACTCACTGCTAGAGTGTAACTAACTTGTACATTCATTAGAGAGGAGACTGTTGTTGTCTAGCAAATACATTCCTATCATTTCATTGTAGCCAAGACATCTCACAGCAGTGTTTATAATGAGAAAATCTCTCAAAAATGTATAAGAAACTTGTAAAACATATTTATAAACAATAATTGCTGGTAAAAAGTTGGTTGCTGGCAATAGTTTATATAACCATTCTCATAGGGATTATTAAATACAATATGGTGTACAGTGTATATGTGTGATAAAATATGGTTCAGTGTTACAAAGAGTCAGATCTATAAACTGTGAGTATATTATATCACATATACAAGGCAAATTAGAATAGGAAGTGAGAACATTTATAACACCATTTATGTAAATTAAAAGCATATGTTAATTAATACTATTACATGTACTTATATATTTCAATAAGCATCCAGGAGAGAAATAAGAAAGTTGTTTATTAAAAACACTATATGAGTTATCTCTCGAGCAAATGGGTAGAACTAGGGAAGAGAAATGAAAGAGAAGCTCTTACACTGAGTTCATAGAAGGCATTGTTACAGCAATGGGGAGAATGGGTTTGAACATCTTAGTGTATGTCTGTTCAGCCCAGGTGCATGCAAAAATTCTTTTCAAAAAGAAAAATTGATTCTGTTATATAGTCATAATTTTTAACTCCTTCTGAAACTCTCTTACAAAGTAAGCTCTCTAATTCTTTTGTAGTAACCCCAGATTGTGTATCCTTTTATTTCCAAGTCCACATCTAGACTATAAGGTAGGTTTTGACTGTTATGATCTGAGTGGTACTTTACTTCAGGGAATGAGGACATCCACCTTTTATTTACTAGGAGGACAACTGGTAAGCTTTCATACTTATTTTGTCTCTTTAGAGGTTAAGCGAAAAAGAACTCTTATTTCCACAAAGCCTTTGAGGTGACAAGTTGCCACCATGTAAATGAATTAAATCTTCCAAAGGTCGGATTGACAACATCAGCACTGTGAAGCAGAAAAAACTTAGGTCAAAACTAGAATCACACCATACAGTTCCAAGGCAGTATTGTTTCTTCAGAGTGCTGTCTTCATAAAACATTGATGTGTGGATGGTACAATAACAAAAGGGATCATCAATATTTACAACTGTGTAGGACACTTTACATACATCAAGATCTGTAAGATGAAACAGTTATTTATGTCTCAAGAAAAGACATTTTAAACTACTAAAGTTTTAATTAAATGCTAAATGCATTTTTACCTGAGACATGCACAGTAAACTTTATCTGTGTGCTGTCTTAAAGTTCTATGTTTACAAATTAGGCATCCTTGCTTCTTTCCATTTTAATTAAAAATTGTCAGCTTGACAGAATCAACTTCCTTTTTTAGTTGCTTAATGAACATTAATAAAACAAAATTAAAGTGCTGTTTAACATTCAGTCAATTTATCAGTTGTTAGGAAGGATAACTTTGTTTTCAGGAACTGGAGTTGAAGTGGAATAACTTAGAGAAATCAGCTTTTCCAGTTGCATTTAATGAAATCACAACAGGGCATGGAGCCCTCAAGGTCAGGTCAACACATTATTGATGTTACTCTTTATATTGAGAGGCATCTTGGAATCAAAGAAAGTATTCCAAGTTTAATCAACATTTGCTTCCTCTTGATTAAAATTTCAGTTTTCTCATAAGGGCTGTGTGCTGTCTTCCAGTGACAGTGTTTACTGCCCTCTACTTTTTTTTTTTAATATGTTTTTCTGAATTTATACCTTTTCATCTCAGATACCTTTTTCTTTCTGGCTCATTCACTGCTTATATATTAAATGTGTTCAGAGTACTTATTGCTCTAAGAAACTATATATCTAGGCACTAGCTTTTAGTATGGAATGATAAAAGTTTTACAGTAAGTATTCAAATGTTGATGCCCAGAATAATTTAGTTTGAATCCTAGGGTCTGTCCATTAAATGTTTAACATTTAGTCATTAGTTAAATTCATAACAATTTAGTTAAAGTTTTTCAAATATTGATCCTGAAAATACTTTAAATTGAATCGGGGGTCTGATCAGGTTGTGATTTTAAAGGACATTTTTGGTCCTCTGGTTTCTCTTACCTGTAAGTGTCTCATTTGCTTGTCACTTAGTCATCATGTATTTTGAAACAAGTCACGCATTTGGTTTTGGTTGATAGACACTAACAAGATGTTCATGCTCATACACTCGTAGAACTAACAATTTGTCAAAGGGGGCACAATTCAGCATAGCTCTACAATAATCTACCATGGTCATTGGCTAAAATTTTTACCAACCTCTAGTAAAATGTTTTAAGGTCTGATAATTTTCCTCAATAATTAATGAAAATATTGGGACTGGACTGGAAAAAGGGCTCAGGGGTTCAGAGTGCTTACTCTTTTTCCTGAGGGTAGGGAACAAGTATTCTGGGAATACTACATAACCGTAAGCATTCATAAGATTACTCAGAAACACTGAGGCATATGTCTTTGATCTGTGGTCTATAACTGACAGAAATTTCTATGAAACAGGAATTTTGAAGGACTGCCCTACCTTGTCTTTTCAAAGTTTGTCAGTTGTCCACTTTTGTGTCCTCACTGTCCAATTTAGATAGCATTCTGTCAACAGTTGAGGCAAAGGCAATCTCTTTGCCAAGTGGCTGAGTTTATTACAAATGGAATACAAACTCCATGTGGATGTCCTCTGTTGCTTCTTATCCTCTTTTTGAAGGAAATCAGTGCCGTCAAAAGAACAAGTGTGTTACTGTCATGAAAAGCTTTGTTATTAAAGTATTTTAAATGCTGAAGTGATATTTCATTGTATTTTAATAAATAAAGCTTGCTTGAAGACAAGAGAGTAAAATATCTTGTTACAGACCAGGCAGTGGTGACACATAACATTAATCCCAGTAGTCACACTACTTTGCCATAGAAACCAGGCAGTAGTGGTGCACTCCTTTAATCCCAGCACTGGAGAGGAATATAAAATGGGAGGAAACAGCTCTCAGTCTCATTCTGAGGATTCCTGGAGGATTATTGCCATTTTAGACTGAGGAAGAGGTAAGTGGCTGACTATTTTGTTTTTCTGACTATCAGATTGAATCCTAATAATCTGTCACTGGGTTTTTATTAATCATGCTATAAAATGCCATATTCTCTAGGTCTTTGGAGTATTTAAAGACCATCTTTCTATTTAAAATGCATCTCTGTTTGACCTTGTAAAAATACCTAACATGACTATAAGTTTTATTGTTATAGATGACTAACTACTAACTGTAGTTGGACTTTTTAGTAGGGACCTTGGCTCCCCAGTAATGACAGAGAGACTTATTATTAATCATGAATCTTGTCCAATAACTTAGGTTTATTTCTCTCTAGCTCTTATATCTTAACCCATATATTTTAATCTATTTTCTTTCATGTGACTCAGCTACACTTTATAATGCTTTTGCTGCTTGCTCAAAGACCCTGGCATCTCTGCCCTTCTTTCTCCCAGCATCCTCCATGACCAAAAATCCTGCCTATCTACTGGCCATTCAGCATTTTATTAAATCAATCAAAGTGAAATATCTTCACCAGTGTACAAAAAATTATTGCAGAACAGCTAGTCTATATTTCTTTATTATCCTGAATATCTTTCATGGACTATAACTTTACATTACATTTTTTAATGAGCTGCATAGGTACAATACCTTAAACAGGAAATAGAATCATATAATACAATATAACAAAAATAACCTTAAATTTGTATTAATATGCAAAAATTCTTAACAATACTAAATATTTTAGATTAACAGTTGCTTTTTAAATTTGAAAGTAGATTCAATGATCTACCCTTTTATCCTATCATTTCTATATCACCCCCTTTTTTCAGAATGGGATGCCTGAATCTAATTTCCTTTGTTTAGTTTCCTCAGTGGCCATGATTTTAAACAATGACCAACAGCTATCGAATGACCAAAACCTACCCACCTCATTTCTTGGGTATGTGGCTATCTTGTTATTAAAATCATTTCCTGTTGTCTAGGGATGACAGCGCTTTTAGGGGACCCTTTAAAATTGAGATAAAAATCAAGTCCTGAGAGAGCTATGTCTTGTGCAGTCTGTGTGATCTTAATGGCCTAATCTTATCTTAAGTCCTGTTTGAATAGTTTATGAGGCTGTGCCATCTTAGCTAACCACTTTGAAGTTGTATTGAGCAGTTTGTAGTTCAAAGTTGATCTTTGGGTGGTGTTTGTCTGTTTATTGGCATTATCATTATCTAAGTAGAGGAAGCACATCTCTGTGTGACTTGATGTACTCTGACAACCTAGATCTCTCAAAGGCTTTATTTATACAGAAAATCATTTCCTCATAGACTTTAATAATTGATTTTTACAAATTCTTCTGGTGATACATACTTTTTCTAAAGTTCTACTTGATTGCATAAGCGTATCAAAGTAAAAGAAGGGAAATGAGCAAATAGCAAGTTTCATGAGAACTAAAATCTAACGTGATAAAATCAATTCTTTTAACTAGATGTATTTTTCTTTAAAATCTGTGTCATAAAGCCTTGTGATTACAGAAAGACTAGACAGGATCTCTCTCTTTAAGTTTGACTAAGTTAATAGATCATAAGCTATTTCCTACTACCTGTTATATCAAGCTTCTCCTGTATTTGTCCATTAATCTACTCTAATGAATATCTGATCTTTCTATGGAAATGTAATTCCTCAGTCCCTAGTTTAATTTTTTTCTATCTAACATAATGCCACCATCCTTTTCTTTGACCTTTGAAGTGTTGTGCTCTGTTCTTTATCGTTTCTACAATATCAGAAAAGTCCTGATCTGACAAGTCTGCTCAGGAAGTCAGGTGGTTCACGGAGCCAAATGTTTCTCTTTGTGTCTTTGTCATCATAAACTGTTCTTCCAGTATGGTCCCTATCTTTATTACAATCCTGAAAAGGGTAAAAGAACATCAAGATTACTAAAACTGCTTGTCTTGCCTTCAGGAAGCTATCAAGTCTTGTCATTAATTTTATAGTCAAATTCTTTCCCTGCTCATGCTATTTCCATATTTCTGAGGAAAACATGAAAATCTAATGATTCAGTCATATTTTGTCAGCTTTTTAAATTTTCCAAAGATTTCTTTCTTTAATGATTTTTTCCAGATCCTGAGTCTCATGGTTACTAATACCATGTAGGTAAAAGGTTTTATAGAAGACTTGATTTCTGGCATAGCTGTTTCTCTTAGGGGACTACCATAAATGTTTAGTCTCTTCAGCTTCTATAGAATTGTTACATGAATCCAGCTCTAGCCTTTGTTAAGAAACCCTTAACAGCAAGGAATTCAAATATTAAACATGTCAAAGCAAAGGTAGAAGTGGTGTATCAAATTACACCAATGGTGGCGAAGGGTCAGTCTATGTTGTCCAAGCAATGGAGATGTGCCAAGCAGCACCTTTAAGATACTTGGCACCATTGTAGGAAAATTCCAGGAGCTCATCCATTTTTCAATATGCTGATCATTTAGCTGCTCCTGTACCAGCTCTTCTAGTGCCTGTTTTTTTTTTCTGACATCAAAGGCTACTGTTTCATCTGTTCCACAGGTTTGTGATTTAACCATTTTAAAGGAAGAGCTGTTGGTATCCTTGAAAGATAACCAGCTGTTGTGCTTTGTTTATACATAATCTGATATATCTGTGACTGTTATTGATAATACCTTTGAATATTGTTCTCAGAAGCATTCTTTAATTTATAGTTTGTTTCTGAGATTAGAGGAATATTAATCCTTGTTTTCCATTGCTGCAACAAATCACATCACTGGTAGCCACATATGGTTTCCACTTTCCTATCTGTCCTTCTAGCCCTATACACTCAACCCAACTACCACTCTGCTTTACCTAGAATAATGTTCCAATCCAAAGAAGCTAAACATTTACCTCCAGAAGAGAACAATTTAAATGCCAAGATTTTGGTGAAAGTATTGCTACATCTGTACCTGTATGTACTAAATATTCAATTTAATGCCAGGTATATGTATTTTTAGCTTTGGAATTGGATCATTTATAGAAGTTTGCCAAAAATACTTATTTTCTAGTCTCTTCTAAACTTTTATTTTTTTATAGAAGTTGTTCTCTCTTTTGTCACATCTGGAAAAGTGTGTTTTTTTTTTAACAAGTATTATTATTTTTATTAGTCTGTGCCTGAGATTCTCCAAAGCTAAGAGAGAATGATTGTGTAAACAGAGACCATTCATTCATTTCCCAACTGCCCAGACCTGAATAATCACACAGAAACTATATTAATTACAACACTATTTTGACTATTAGCTCAGGCTTCTTATTAACTAATTCTTACATATTATATTAACCTTTTCCCATTATTTTATATTTTACCACGAGACTTGTGGTTTGTTACCTCTTGCTTCTTGGGCAACTACATGGTATCTCCCTGACACTGCCTACTCTCATTCTATATCTCTGTTCAGATTTTCTGCCTGTTTTTATTATGCATTGCCATAGGTCAAAAGCAGCTTTATTCATCAACCAATAAACCAACACATATATAGAAGGACATTTCACATCATGTTTGAGCCAAATTTGATGATTATCCATCTAACTGAAATATATTTCTGTATATATAGAAAACCTAACTAACATGGCTACAAGCTTGACTATAGATGTTATAGTTATAGATGTTTCATTTATATATATATATATATGTTATATAGATTATAGATAACTATCTATTAACCTGTATTTCTTAATTATACATTACATTTTTAAATGAACTGCACAAACACAATACCTTAATCAAGAGCAGTAATATACATATAACAAAATTGACCTTAATTTTGTATGAATCAACCAAGATCTAGATCAATGTAAAGTATTTATTTTTATAGATGTCCTCCTTTAAATGTAAGCAAACATTTATAAACAATATTTGGGAATTTGGGCATAGTTCTTTCTGAGAAGCTTCCTGATTTTTGTTGGGTAAAGTTATTTTAGTAGTTCATGGAGACCTTGTGAGGGAGTCTTGGTTCATCAAACCACATTAGTCTGGAAGGAATTCACAGGTTTTCATCCTCTATGGAAACAAAAGAAGAACCTCTTTTCCAAAGCAACATATCCTTAGACTCAGATTTTGAAATTAAGATACTTTTAAAACATATATGTTGGTTTAGCTTAGCAACATATATAATGAAATGTCTCTCTGTATTTAGCTCATTTACAGTCAAATATTTTAAAGAAAACACAATAATATACATAATCCAGACCCTCTGTGCATTTTTATTTTTATGTGACTTACTTTTTTTTTTACTCCTTTAATTTATGACTGTCTATACTCTGTCTTTTTAAAGACTTTGTTTTAACACTGTGATCCATTTATGGTTCTTTTTAACATGAATTTGTCTTTATTGAGTAACTGTAATAATTCTTTTGACCAGAAGGACTTTGGAATTGTAAGCAGCTTGGTCACAGTGGCTAACTCTGCCTCTTTTAGGCTTTTAATATGGCAGAGGTAGTTCACCACCAGCTCTGGGACTTCTGGGTGGGAGTTCTCCTCACCACCTCAACTCTGGGTAGCACTGTGCAGCATAAAAAACCTTGGCCATTTTGGTATGAGGATCTAGAGATGCAGTGGGCTTACTTTCCCACATGAGTTGCAGGCCTCCATTGAATCCTTCATTTGGTAGGTGTTACACTAGGTACCTGCCATGATACCAACTCAGGATTCTACTGTTGTTGCAACTGCCACATACTCTCAGTTCACTGCTATACACTCGCAGCTACAGCTGTCCTCAATCAGCTGTGTGATGCCTTTGTTCTCTGCCCAATCCAGGCATGCTATGCAGCTCTCACTTCACTATTATCATCAGTGGATTTGGTAAGACCATTGGGAATTCTAAAGGGGGAATTAGTTTTAAAAAGAGATTGTTTTCCTACCCTAAAAACAGGAAACTATATTATGGTGGAGGGGGTTATGATTACACAATGGATGGTTTAAAAATAGAACAATTAAATGAGGGGATAATTAACTTCGTTGTGATTTACATGATAAAAATTATAAACATTATCAGTTTGAACATTTCTGTTTTGTCCCTTACAAAGTTGGTTGATATGAGTGCCAAGATACAAGCTTTAGAAAATGTTACTATAGAAATTATTGTCATTATTGACTGATAAGTTACAAGCCTTAAGAGACATTCACATAAAGACAGAAGAATTTAAAGGAGAACCAACCTCAGCATTATACTATAAGGTTAGAGAGGAACAGCACAAGATTATCAAACAACCAACCTTAATGTATCCAGTCACATTACAGGAACAACTGTCAAAAAACAGATATTCCCAAGGTTTTGTAAGAGTTGATTGGGTTTCTGTGGAAATGTTAGATTTGAGGAAATTTAAGGAAGTGATTGTCTCATATGAGATCCATTCACATTTTTGTGAAGTAGATGTTAAATTCATGGTCAACTAGTAAGAGAATCGCCCCACAAAACTGGAAGACTTGGGTAGAGCAGTATTGGAGCCTGGTCCTCAATTGCAGTGGAGGACCTGGTGGACATATGAGGCTAGAATAGTTGAATAACAAAGGAGAGATAAAGGTAGTGAAATTTCCTAAGAAAATCTTCTTGGAGAGGGCAATTATGTTGATGTACAAAGACAGTTTCTATATGATGACTACACCTTGGTTTTATGCCAGATAGAAGCTTTGACTACTTGGGTCAGAACTGAAGAAGTCAGAAAGAGAATTGAATCATTTCTACAGGGCCCAAAATAAAGCTTCACTGATTTTTTTTTTTTACAAAAGTTGACTTTAGCTGTAAATAGAATGATACCAAATTCAGAATCTAGACAAATAATAATTTAATCTCAAAATTTTGAAAATGGTAATTCACATTGCAAAAAGATAATCAGGTCTTTAAAAGAAAGATTAGCAGCTGAGCAGTGGTGGCACATGCCTTTAATCCCAGCACTCAGGAGGCAGAGGCAGGTAAATCTCTGTGAGTTCGAGGCCAGCCTGGTCTACAAGAGCTAGTTCCAGGACAGGAACCAAAAAGCTATGGAGAAATCCTATCTCAAAAATCAAAAAAAAAAAAACCCAGAAAGATTAGCAACATAGAGGAATGGATCCGAGATACAATCAGTATTGAATGTCATAATCATGATGATAATTAGATAGGGCAGGTGATTTTTCAGAGATTTGTTAGGTGTTTTAATTATGACAAACAAGGTCATATAAAAAGGGATTTTAGACAGGGTCTTCCTAGAAATAATGCTGTTTCTAGTCCATACAGAAAGCCCTTGACTTCTGGAGAATACAGAATGTGTGGCAAAGACTGACATTGGACCAATGAATGCAGATCAACAAGGGACAAACAAAGTAACCCTTTGCCATTGGGAAATGCCTTGGGGGCTTCTCGAAGGCCCCTGTGTCAAATTTGGTTCAGTCATTGACCTGTCATAATGGAGAAAATGACTTCTCAGAAGAAACGGGAGACCTAATGCCTATTGTAAAAAAAACATACTGCTCAGGATGATAGAACAACTTTAGAAGAAAAAAACAACAATTTCAGAAGAAAACATAAACAAATACTGTAAGATTAGTTTTGAAGAAAGAGACCTCTTAAGTAGAGGAGATGATAGTTCATTAAGCAGAATAACTATTTACTCTCAGTTATTTATAAAGCTAACAAATGTTTTTCATTTGATCAGATATAACTTGCCAAAAGGAAAACTCCCCAAAGCTAGTGTTGGGGAAAAATTTATTTCTTTCCCAGAGAAAAAAGACATCCAACTAAGGAAAAAAAAAAACCCATAAGAAAACTGGGCAAGGGCAAATGAGACATCTGAAGAAAAAGAATGAATAAGCTAGAGAAAATATATCAAGAAAAGAGTAATTGTTCTATTAGTATATCACATCTCTGATAGGATCAAATTTCATAAATCTTCCCAAATGTTTTTTTCTGCTGTTCTCTACAGTCATGTAATGCAAATGGTCCCATTGTAGTCCCATTTCAATTTAAAATTAAAGTTGGATTTGGAGTTGGAATGTGGTTCTCTCCTTCTCTAAACCTGAGTATGCATGATAAAGGAAAACCCAAAAACTCTATCTCATGTCAGAAAATCTACCTGATATGGGACAGAAGAAAAAAATTAGAGACTAATCTATTGCCCTAATCTAATAATTCTTTGGTTTTATTTTGACTCTAAGTTTTCTTAAAGCATAAATATTCTCTCTCTCTCTCTCTCTCTCTCTCTATATATATATATATATATATATATATATATATATATATGTATATATAATTTTTTTGTAATGATATTAATGGTCATATAGAGTGCTAATGATTTTGGGTTTGAGTCTTTATCAGGTAACTGGAATTAAGTTTTTGTACTCTGGATGTACATGACAAATTATGGTCCTTTAACCTCTTCACAATCTGCTACACAGGACATTTAAAATGGTTTTGTTTTCTGCAGTGAACCATGACCATTCCTAACAACAAACTTTGACATCTCCAAAAGGAGGATGGGAGCCTACAACAATGATTCCTCCAGTACTCTGCTAACACCACAAGGCTGACAAACACCACCCAAATATTAGCTTTGGACAATAAACTGCTCAGGACAATTTCAAGGTGATTGCCTGAGATGGCCCAGTCTCACAACTACTCTACAGGACTTGACATACATCCTGCTCTTTCCCATTATACAGAGATTAGACAACAAATGATACAGCTAGCTCGCCCAGGAATTAACAATTACACCATTTTTTTCAGGGTCTCAAAGACAGGAGGAAATAAATTTAAAATCATGACACTCCCATTCCCTAGGGGTGGGATGGGTAGTCTTTGGTCATTCAATTGGTTGAGAATATTTGTTATTGTTTAGAGAGCTTGGTTACAAGTTGTTATTTTTAATGGTGAGGAAAAAAGCTGAAAAAAAGAGCTAAGATTCAGGGATTTTGTTCAGAAAAGAAAAGAGATGAATATAGATATAATAGGATCTACTTTTAAACTAAAAAAGCAATTACTTTTCTTAAATATTTTACATTGGTATGAATTTTTATGTTGATAAAAATTGAGGTTATCCTTGTTATACTGGGTATATGTTTCTACTCTTCTTTAAGATATTTTTATATATTGATATAAATTTGAGGTTATTTTTTTAGAACATACTGCACATACATTTCTACTCTTGTTCAAGGTATTTATTGTACTTATATAGCTCATCTAACAATGCAATACAAATTTCTAGTTCTTGAAAGTTATTATTGAAATTTATTTAGGACAATAATGAAATGCAGATTTGTAGTTAGTCACCTACTATAATCAAAATATAGTCATGTTTGGTATGTTGTTAATGTCAAACAGTTGTTGGGACTAATGAGTCCTGGCTTTCAGCTGGATGTTGGGACTTAGGAGTCCTGGCCTTCTTAGGGGCTGGAGGTTGAGAACACAGACACAGAGACAGACGGACATGCAGACCTTTAAACACTGATACCAAAGCCCCCCTTTATTAGCACCATGTAGACTTAAATACACTGCAGTCAATGGCCAACAGGTGAAAATCCCATCCTCTGATCCTCTAAGCTAGGCACAGCTTCTAGTAACGTCAATTAGAAGGTTTTAGCAAGGGAGAGCAGCTGAAGGCCAGGACTCATTAGTCCCAACATCCAGCTAAAGGCCAGGACTCATTAGTCCCAACAAACAGTGATATGTTTAGATAGACAGGTGGTCTTCAAACACTTCAGATATCTACACAATATGACATTTAAGGGATTTAAATAACACAAGGTTCTTTTTTATGACACTGAGACATGTCTGCTCCTGAAAATATTAATCTACTTCAGAAAAAGATGATGGGCATCAAAGAAACTTCATATGAAGTTTACTTTCTTTGTGGCAGAAGTTAGCCATTGGGCAAGGAACTATCCTTGCCTCAAATGCTGACAGTATGCTGTCCAATTTGGATAAATAGGACACAAAAGAAAGTAACTTTTGAATTTTGCCAAGACAAGGTAGAGTCCTTCAGAATATCCTGCTTCAAAGAGAAGTCTGTCAGATATTTTAGGCATGTAGGCAAATAATGAATGCTGCACCATTACAGAAAAACTTTAAGTGACTGTCCAGGCAAGCAGCTGTTTCTGTCATTTCTCACATTTTTTTTGGTAGTCGCTTGCTTGTATTTCCTGTTTATTCAAGTGATATTTTATCCTTCCCAGGTCTCAGATGGAGTTGAAGACTTGATAGGTATAACTATAGTTTTCTTTGTCAACAAATTCAGAAAAGAAACTCACAAAAGAGGAATAAAGTGTATAAGTGTATAAAGTTGAGAGACATAAAAAGATAGTTTTGGGCAATGAAAGTTAGGATAGAAAGTGACTTAGTACAACACTTTGGGCTCACCAAGATAATGGAGTATTTCCTCTGAATTTGTCAAGTGCAAATGGACTGTATATTGTTTATGTAATTATTGCCTGTATATATTTGTATATAGTTATTTTACTTTTATATATAGTTTTTCTTTTTTTTATTCTTTTTTAATTAAAATTTCCAACTGCTCCCCGTTTCCCATTTCCCTCCCCTCCTCCCACACATTGCCCCCTCCCCCCACTCCCCTCCCCCATCCCCACTCCTCTTCTCCTCCCCCCAGTCCATTCCCCCTCCCTCTCGATACTGAAGAGCAGTCCAAATTCCCTGCCCTACAGGAAGACCAAGGTCCTCCCACTTCCATCCAGGCCCAGGAAGGTGAGCATCAAAACAGGCTAAGCTCCCACAAAGCCAGTTCATGTATTAGGATCGAAACCTAGTGCCATTGTCCTTGGCTTCTCATCAGCCTTCATTGTCCGCCATGTTCAGAGAGTCCAGTTTCAACCCATGCTTATTCAGTCCCAGTCCAGCTGGCCTTGAAGAGCTCCCAATAGATCAGTTCCACTGTCACAGTGGGTGGGTGCACCCCTCGTGGTCCTGATTTCCTTGCTCATGTTCTCCCTCCTTCTGCTCCTCATTTGGACCTTAAGAGCTCAGACCATTGCTCCAATTTGGGTCTCTGTCTCTCTCTCGATCTATCGCCAGTTGAAAGTTCCTGTGCCATTCTCCTTGGCCTCTCGTCAGCTCTCATTGTCCGCCACATTCCGAGAGTCCGGTTTTATCCCATGTTTTTTCAGTAGCAGTCCAGCTGACCTTGGTGAGCTCCCAATAGATCGGCCCCACTGTCTCAGTGGTTGGGTGCACCCCTCATGGTCCTGACTTCCTTGTTCATGAGAAATAGACATGACTGATGGGCAAAAAATTGGAATCTTGGGGGTGGGGTGGGATGGGGATGAGGGGTGATGGGGAGAGAAAAGTGTGAAGGAGAGGATGAGGGGAACTGGGGGAATCGGGGTGATTGGGGATAAAGGAAGGTTGGATAGGGGAGCAGGGAAACTCATACCTTAGGTAAGGGAGCCACCTAAGGGGTGGCAAGAGACTTGAACTTGGAATGGCTACCAGATGCCCAGGGCAATGTCCCCAGTTAGTTCATTGGGGCACCTGAGGATAGGGAACCTGAAATGAACCTATCCTATAATCATACTGATGAATATCTTGCATATCGCCATAGAACCTTCATCTAGCGATGGATGGAGATAGAGCCAGAGACCCACACTGGAGCACCGGACTGAGCTCCCAAGGTTATAATGAGGAGCAGAAGGAGAGAGAATATATATAGTTTTTCTATGCTAGTTAAAACCTTCACTTTTAATTTAGACAAAGAGAAGGAAATGCATGATATTTTCTATTCTGACAAAGCTTGCCTGGAGATCAGAGAGTGGAACTAGCCATTAGTTAGCCATAGAAGCTGGGCAGTGGTGGTCCATGCCCTTAATCCCAGTACTCGGGGAGTAGAGACAAGAAGTGATAAGGTGATGTGGAGACAGGCATGCTAGTACATAGGGTGGCCTGAACAAGAGCTTGTAGTCGGTGGTGGGTGAAGGCCAGTGCAACTGTGGAAGCTTCACTTCCTAGGCATTATCTAAGGCCAGATATTACATTTAAGAAATTGTTCTAGTAATCAATAAAAACTCAGAGTCAAAAAGTGATATTAAAAAAAAAAAACTAATGAATCATGGTGGTGGCACAAGTCTGTACTCCCAGCACTTAGGAGGCAAAGGCAGATTTTTGTGAGATCATGTCCAGTCTGATCTACAAAGTGAGTTCCAGGCCAGACAGAGCTGTTACACCGAGAAACACTATACAGAAAAGCCAAAACCAAAAGACCACAAAACAAAACAAAGACCTGATAAATCCAAGGAACAGAAAGGGGATGATTGGCCTATTCTTTACATTTTCCTGATTCAAAAGTCCTGGAACTCTCCTTCAACACCTTCTTTTTTCTTCCTGTCCCTCTCTATCCAACTTCCTCAGTCTTCCAAACATCATTATGGCTAATTGTGGTCAGCCAATTGCTGACTCAGCACTTGATTCAAGGAGGCCTTATTGGCACAGCAGAGTAGAATTATATGAAAAGTTGTTCCACAGCAGTGCTTGATTGTGATTACTCTAGACAATACTTCCTTTCATTGCCTTTTGCAGATTCTGAGATTTCCAGATTTCTTGGTCCATAGAAACCTTCTTAAGGATCTTAAGCTTCAAAACCAGGCGTAGAGCGTGAGGCCTTCATCTTTGTTCACTTGTCTTTTTTGTCTCCCTGTCTCCTTCCAGTTTTAAGGATGCTTGTGATGATAATGGATCCAACCAAAACAACCTCCCTACTTAATATCAGTCTGTGATGCACAATCTAACACACTCACATCTGTAACCTCAGTTTCTTTTTTGGAACCGTGTGACATACTTTGAAGCCATGTGACATACTTTGAAGCCATGTGACATACTTTGAAGCCATGTGACATACTTTGAAACCATGTGACATACTTTGGAACCATGTGACATACTTTGAAACCATGTGACATACTTTGCAGCCATGTGGCACAACTTCTACGATTAGGGATGGAAATATAGGGAGGGACTCATTCTACCTTTTATGGGAAGGAAGCCAAAAGAGATCTGATGTTAGAAAATGTCCTGCAGAAAATATGTGTAGATTCAGTTTATCAATGTTTAATAAGGTCACTCTGGGAGAGAAGCTAATTCCCTGAATTTCTTCTGGACTCTTAGCCCAAGAATAGATTTCCTAAGGTAACTACTGGAAGAGAATGATAGTTTAGACATTTATAATATATTACTAGTTTAAGTAATGCTAAGAAAAACACTGGTATTTAAATTATATGAAGTGTATTTATCATTTTGAATTTCAGAAATAAAGTATTTTTGAAAAACTCCATCTTGCTATCAGATGACTGATACAATGATGTTAGAACTCAATCAAGTGCTTACCCTAATCACTGAGTGATGGACTATTTTGTCTGTTCTTGTTAGTATTGCTACTATATGCCAATAAGGCTATATGATCATGTCACACACACACCTAACTACTAGGCCAATAAGACTGTGTCATGTGTCATTAGGTCACACATATGAGTCTGTCTACTCCTTTTTATCATTTGCTTAATCAATTATTTGCAGCCAGTTTATACACTTATACTGGCACAATGGCATGGTCTATGTTATAATCTCATTGAGATTTTTGCTATGTTCTATTGTTTTGTTTGTGATAATGTATATAAAATATTTGGGTGAGCTATAACTCATTGGGTTCAGTAGCCTGACCTTAAACATGAAGCAATCTTTCTGCCTCTACCGTTTGAGTTCTGGGATTGTAGGAGTATACCCTCACACAAAGTTGGCTGAGTTTTTCTTTTAATTAAAAAATAGTTACTCGAAATAATAGCCAGACATTGTCAATGCGTAAATACATTATTATGGAAATTTAAAATATTCTGTATTTCTCATAGGAAATTGGCACTATAGTTATTTGCTGAAACTAGGAAATGAGAGTCGAAGTAAAAACTATTAATAAATATGTTTTATTGAAAAAGTATGAATTGTCAATATCCTGGACAAAATGGGCTATCATTTTTTCTAATTTAAAAAGTACCATGATCCAGTTGATAGAAGTAAGCAAGCAAGCTAAATCTGTCTTCTACCTTTGTCTAAATAACTATAACTGGAAGCAATAAACGAAACTGTTCATGGGCTAGGCACAGATGTGTACAGGGTCCCTTTGAGGAATCCAGACTGTTGTCCGCTGCCAGTGCTCCTGTGTGTCTGCCCCCTCTTCACACTGCTCTTCGCCTCTGACCCTCATTAACTGTGGATGCTTCACTCTGGTCTTATCATTCTGGGACTCCCAGAGCTTGTTTGCTGAAGCAGTTGTTTTTATTTTCCTTGTGGTTGACAGTTTCACTGTCAATGATGCTCTATTGACTGCAGCAACTTGGGAGTCTCCCCAGCCACAGTGTGACTGGTATTGATAGGAGAGGTGTGTGGAAGAGAGGCAGACATTAAAGGGGAACAAACTGTTGGGTGGACACACTGTGTGAGGGTGGTACTAGCAAACGAGACCAGGGAGTCAACATTCTTCATCTGGAATAAGCATAAGTATTTCCCCTTGTTTTTGACTACAGCTTGTGAAAAGTTTTATTGTTCTATGAATACTCAAAAGAGATAAATGCATATTAAAATGCGGTGAAAAAATAATTCGGTTAAATAGCTTAATGTTTTGACAATATAATATGAATGATGTAAACAACTGAAATATGTGGAAAATACAAATTATTTTGTTTCTTTGTGTTCTGTGATACATCATACACAATTAAACACCCACATGCATGCAGATGCAGGGATTATTGTACTATGTTCTTTTCTTATTAAAACATGTTAGACTATAAATTTGGTTTTCATCTGACTCTGATTAGAAAGCAAGAGATCCTGAGTTTAGGAAACCAACTAGCATATTTCCCAGTACATATTTGTTGAAGATTGTTGTTGCTGAGAAAAAAATTCAAGCATAAATATTTCTGCTATATATATTAAAGCTTATGTTGATCACATGATACAGAGCAATAGTAAACATTTTACAAAGGACAGAAAGCTGGCTCAGTAAGGCACTTATTTATAAGTATAGCAGAATATCATTAGGGGTCATTTTATTTATTTTGAGACCTGTGATGTGAGATTCCCCTCTGTATGCTGTGAATATGTTTTATTACCATTGGTTAAAAAGAAGCTGCTTTGGGCCTATTGCAGCACAGAATAGAGAGTAAGGTGGGAATTCCAAGCAGAGATAGAGGAGAAAAGAAGGCAGAGTCAGAGAGATGCTGTATAGCTGCAGAAGGAGAAAGACGCCTGCCTACCAGAACATTACCAGTAAACCACGAGCCTCATGGTAAAATACAAAATATTGGAATGGGTTAATTTCAGAAGTAAGAGTTAGTTAACAAAAAGACTGAACTAATAGGCAAAGCTATGTTTTAATTAATACAGTTTCAGTATGATAATTTTGGATCTGGGAAGCCGAGAATGAATGAGCAGTCTCCATGTACAGACTTATAGTATTTGGTTTACCCTAGGACACTAGACTGTATGGTTCTTGTTTACCCAGGCAGTATAGGGTACAGTTCTTATCTCAGGGTGTGGCCCTAAGTCAAATCAGACTTTGGTTGATTACTCCCACAAACTTTGTGCCACCATTGGCCTAGCACATTTTGAAAGCAGGACAGATTGTAGATTGACAGGTTGAGTTGGTGTTTACTTTTCTTTTTAGATAACCTGCAGGGTACCTTCTTGTACCAAAGAAACTAAAATGTAGAGGTGAAGGATTTAGGTAGGCAAGTCATCCTCTCCATGTTCCATAAGTTGTGTGGGTGTTGTCTTCAGCAATGGGGTTTTGATGTCAGTTTGCTATGGACGGGAGTAGCAAGCACAAAGCCAGCAATGGGTCCACACTATTTTCTGTGCATATGTCTTATAGCTTTTAGTTCATTATTTGTATGGGATTTCTGAATCTATGAAAGATTTGGTCTCTGATTCTTGGGACTTTTCTTGTGGCTCTTTCCCTTCTATTGATTTGCCATTTCTAATTTTGATGTGATGGTATTTGTTTTATCTCATATTTTATTATGTGAGGTTTAAAAAGAAAATAAAAAACAAATGCTTACAAAAAATAGTATTTGTTTCAGGGAAAAACAAATCTGCAGTGAAAAAGCATGGCAGATACCACATTATTCAAATGATCAAGGCTGACACCATCGGTGCTTTGGTCCATATTTAGTTTGTTGCCCAATGTTTAATATGTTGGAAGTTTGGTCACTTTCTATTGCAATAGTACTGACAGTGATGGAGTTTGAAGGTAATTTTGTCATTCCTGCTCTATTGAATAGACTATTACTTATCTCCCTGAAAATCATTTCCAAAAGATAATAAAGAGAAAATCAGTCCTTTCCCTGGTCCTTTTTTTCCTCTTGTCATGTGACCTCATTGCATTCTTGATATTCAAAAGAAGCCTGTGCTAAGTTGTTTGTACTTGTCAGGTACCAAATAATGAGGCAATGCAAGCCTTTTCTTTATATATCATCCAAGGTACTCCTCAGTAACACAAAATGAACTAAAACAACCAGTAATTAATTGTATGAACATGATGATAGAGGTTTCTGTCCTGCCCAGTCCCGCAGCCATTTAGTCCCAAAGAAACATACAGAGGTCTACTTTAAATATGAACTAGTAGGCCTATTAGCTCAGGCTTCCTATTAACTCATAACTTACATTAACCCATAATTCTTATCTGTGCTAGCTATGTGGCTTAGTACCTTTTATCAGTGAGGCATTCTCATCTTGCTTCCTCTTGGACTGGGTAACGACCTTAAACTCAGTCTTTCCTCTTCCCAGCATTCTCCTGTTCTGGTTGCCCCACCTCTACTACCTGCCTGGTCACCTCACTTATACTTCCTTGGTCGTTACTGGCCAATCGGCATTTTATTAAAACAATACAAGTGACAGGATAAAAAAACACTGTCCCACAGCATGAATACATTTATTGATAATGCACTGAAGATACATCACTTCTTCACTGTTTATGTTAAAACTTTACAAACTCCATATAACCATGAGAAGGCATTGAATCTATAAAACTGAATGTTATTTTCTAAAAAAAAAAATGTAATTAGTTAATGTCACATGACATAGTCAAATCCACAAAAGAAAAGTCACAGACTGGAGGAGAGAAATATAAAGATGACTGTATGTGTTGTGGATCCCTAGTGAGTGAGATTTAACCAAGATGTCAAAACAGTTAGTGATATCAGCGATTTTATGCATGCTAACTTTCTACTGTCTGTGAGTCTAGTGTGGTAAAGAGTATAATGGAAGTCTGTTACTCTTGCAGCTCTTATTTGTTGTTATTTCAATAATAAAAAATTGTAAGAAGAAAAGATTCCCAATTATATCTCCACAACTTATACTATAATGCTGTGTTCTTAAATGCCATACTAACTTGCAGACAAATGATACACATTTTACTTTAGATTTATTTATTTGTATAAATGTATAGATGACATATATAAATATTTGTGAAGGTAAAATAACATCAAATATGTTTTTTTCCACTTAAAAATCATCTTCAAAAAGTTGTCTTTGTTAGAAAATTTGAATACTTGAACTATTATAAGAGATATATATTTATTAATTTCATTAGAATGATTTTCCAATTGAAGTTTTCATATATTTTGTTAAATATTTTTGATTCTCTAAACTGCCTTTATTGTGTTTTCATTATCTAAATCATCACAGTTATGCCATCTAATACAGCATTTAGAGCATATTATCTTCCATTTCCTTAAATCTTTTATAATTGCTATATTAGATCTATTGTTCCTAAAACTATTATTCTGAGACATGGCATTTAATTGTGAGAATGTTAGAGAGTTTTTTTTCTCATTTTTAAAGTTTCTCTTAAATTAGATATATTTGTGCTGTGGGAGCTTTTTCGGCTCCTTCATCCCTTAGCCTTTAAGATACCAGTCTACTTGTTATGGATGATTGTCTGGACAAAAGCCAGGCGGTGGTGGCACACACCTTTAATCCCAGCACTCGGGAGGCAGAGGCAGGCGGATCTCTGTGAGTTTGAGGCCAGCCTGGTCTAGAAGAGCTAGTTCCAGGACAGGAACCAAAAAGCTACGGAGAAACCCTGTCTCAAAAATCCAAATAAATAAATAAATAAATAATTGTCTGGACAAAAAGCTAAACAATGGATATTAGATTCAGAGTTTTTGTTTTGAAAAAAAGGGTGGGGAAAGTGCTGTGGGACAATGGTCTTTTATCCTGTCAGTTGTATTATTTTAATAAAATCCTGATTGGCCAGTAGCCAGAGAGGAAGTAGAGGTGGGGCAACCAGACAGGATGTAGAAGCGGGTGACAAGAACAGGAGAATTCTGGGAAGAAGAAAGACTGAGGCTGTACTCGTTACCCAGACAAAGAGGAAGCAAGATGAGAATACCTTACTGATAAATGTAACAAGCCATGTCGCTAACACAGACAAGAATTATGGACTAAGTCAAAATGTAAGAATTAATTAATAAGAAGCCTGAGCTAATAGGCCAACTAGTTCATAATTAAGTAGACCTCTGTGTGTTTCTTTGGGACTGAACAGCTGTGGAACTGGGTGGGACAAAAACCTCAGTTAACATGTTTGACTAAATTAAGAAACATTATTAATTGTTGTTGCTGTATGACTTCTACCTGTGTCTGAGACATTGATATTGTACCTTTTCACCCTCTTTCCCAGGGAAGACTTTAGGGCCCTACAACACAGACTCTTTAAGACTTTTCACAGCAGTTATTCAGCTCTGTGTGTGCTTTGAAAGTGAGATTGTTACTTGAAATTGTGCCTCTGTGCATTGTGCTCATTGGACTACATATATCCAAACCATCCCATGCCATTTCTTTCTGTTCTGAGGCTCTGACAATGTAGAATGGCACCAGAGAAACTTTAGAGTAGCAGATAAAATCCACACTTTTTGGTAGGAATAAAGTGATTTCTGACAACTGGTCAGAGATAAAACAAGAGGAGCAGGTGTCCACCTCCTGAAGTGGTCAGGTCTAACATGTACTACTCTGCAGCAGAAGGAAATAAATCTGTCACTAAATTTTTATTTCTTTGTCTCTATATCTACAAAAGTACTTCCACAAATGTCTTTCTTTTCTTCTTGGAGATTAAATATCAGTGTTTCCTTCAGTTAGTCCTCAGGACTCAGTATTCAACACCATTGGCAGAATCAGCCCCGTTTATCTAAAGGAAGTCTATATGCTTCTTGGATCATCCATAAAGTTCAAAACTCTCTGTGATAAATGTCACTACTTACTAATTTAAAGTTTGTTTTCTTCCTTAGACTGTTTGCTATAGGATTTCATACAGCATAGCTTAGTGTGTGGTTCCTTCTGAAGTCCTAGATAGTCAAGTCATGAAACAGTGACCAGTTTCCCAAAGTATGTCAAACTCCATGCCTGAGATCTTCCTTAGCAGATAAGAATAAAGTCTAGAAACAGATGAAACACTTTTGCCACTACCTGCAAAATGTAGAGATGTCTAAATCGGCCTCATTAGAGGGATCATATTTTCTTTTTTTCTATTACAAATTGCAAGGACTGAGATTTCACTTCCACTTAAGCTCTAAGACTATTCTTCTACCTGAGTTTGAGCCCTAAACAATGATGGGGGAACATATTTTACTTTGAATATTTTTGCTTTTCTCCCATGAAATCTCTGGACAATGAAACACTAGAACCTTCATGACACAAAGTAGGAATAGAAATCAGGAAAGAAGAAGAAAATGTCCCCAGAAAAACCACCCCAACATCTTAACAGTTGTGTTGCTTCAGAGTGTGTCTCAGTGGTAGCAAGAAAGCATATCCTTCAGGGAAAGGTCAAGATTTTCATTGTACTGATAGTAAACAGTTTTTTCTTTTTCTATCCAGTGAGACATCTCATTTGTTTATTTTAGGCAGGGTCATATTTTGAATCTGAAAGACTCATCAAAGTTCATGTGTTCATGGTTTGGTCCTGAGTTGGTGCTGATATTAAAAAGTGATTTGATAATGCTGGCACTAATGTTATCAGTGGACTATTGATATGTGTCTGCTTGAAGGGAGGGAGTTACTAGGAGTATATATTTGAAAATTGCCCTTCTCCTTTTTGTCTGTCTCTCTGCTTTCTGGACATTATGAGGTAGGCAGTTTGCTAATCTACCATGCCATTCTACAATGATATTTTTTTTTACCACAATCCCAGACACAATGGAGTCAAGGGATCTTTAACTGAAATGTGTGAAACTGTGAACAAAAATAAGCTTTTCCTCCATTATGTTGTTTGGGACCCAGTAACAAAACAGTGACTAATGGAAACTTCTGTATTAAAGGAGCCTTCCTTGCTTGGTGAACATTCTAAACACTAAGGCATATGTATCTTTCTCATTTTCATATGTATATAGAGGAATGTTATCTCTATAAACATGCCAGCTACACAAAATGATAAACCATGCATATCTATAAAATTCACAGTACTGAACATGGAACTAACTGCACATAAAGTACATTTAATAAGTCCTCAACACATTTTCTAGGAATATTTAACAAATGCAAAAATATATGCTGACATTTCTCATTTCAGAAAATGTACAATGGTATCTATTTCCTGTTGCCTTGCTCATGCTATTTGGGATTCGCCTCCTACATCCTCACTCTGTTTCTCACCACTATCTTTTCTAACCAAAATTCCAGTTGAATTGCAAGAAAATGCTCGTCTGTAAATATACACAGAGTGCTCCAACACTGGGAGGAAAAGTGGTTGGATTGAATTATTGGACCTATAGCCATGATACTGCTTTGTAAGGGGACTCTATGGCATACTCAATGATAATATCCATTATAAACAATTTGACATCAGCCCACACTTGAACTCAAACACCACATACAGGAAATAGTTTGTCTTAATTTAGCTTCATCTCTTCTTATTTTCTCTTTGGAGAGGCTGAATACTTATAACCCCATTTCCCAGACTCCTTTGTAATTGGTCTTGATTAGAACAAAGTATTAAAGATAAAGAAAATTGGCAAGTGGGTAATAGGAATGTCAAAGTTCAAATCAGAAGACATCATGCTTTGGGGATGACTAGAGGTATAATATATCCATAGCAGCTGAATGCATCACTACACTGGTATTTTATCTTGTTGCAGTAAATGCAATTAAAAACTGATGTGTCCTCAGGAATATGAGTTAATCTTTAAAATGATTTTTAACTTATTTGGATGATGTCATCAGAACAGTACCAATGCCTTAGGGCAGTGGTTCTCAATCTTCTTAATACTGTGGCCATTTGATATGGTTCCTCCTGTTGTGGTGACCCCCAACCATAAAATTATTTTGTTGCTACTTCATAACTATAATTTTGCTACTGTTATGAATCAACAGAGTGTAAATATCTGATGTGCAACCCTTCACTACCCACAGGTTGAGAACTACTGACTTAGGGTATGCTCTAAATTGTAAGACTTATTTATAGCGTGAATTAGTGCCTCTTTATGTTCTAGCCTAATCATATGTAAACCATATGTAAACCATAATTAACACAAAAGATATGAACAAGGACTCTTTTATGATTGTCCATCTGCAGCAAGGTGACTTTTCTCATCTCCATTGTGCCCAATAATCATCTAGCTAAATTAGATTCACCACTTTGAGGATGTAAAATGCAGTGTTACTGGTGGACACTGGTGTTTTCTCATGGTATGCAGACGTCGCTGTGAGATTCTCCAAGCAGATATCTGAGCAATTACAGCTTTCAAATGGGGAAGACAGGACACACCTTTCCCAGTGACTGTCCAGGACAGAAAGTAAATAGGCCTTTTGAGAGTTCCTATTGCAAACCTGCAAATTTGACTATGAAATATATTTGTGAAGGTTTCTCACCTTGTCTGACAGATTGGGAATTACCAAGATAACATATTTCCATAGTAAATGCAAAACTTGGTTATAAACTTTGGGTAGCAACACATTCAGTATGTATTGTTCACTTAATAATTGGTGTGTCATCTCTTTACATCTACTATATTGTCTTCTTAATATAAGAAAGATGTTATCCCTTTCTCATGGGAATAAATCCATTTTACAATCATTTTCTATACTTATCAGAACCCTGCAGAACTCAGTAAAGGCAAGATTAAGAGGTTCTATCATCCCAATATGATTAAAGGCCTAAAGGAAATCATTTGCATCACTTACCAAAAGACAAAGTTCGGGCTATGTATTTGGAAAAGGATTGAGGCATGGACACTGATTTTGCAGTGGACCAAGTGGATCCATGGTCTGTCCTAGGGAAGAAAAAATTAGTGTTAATTTTAAAAGTTAATTAAACTTACTGATGTATGACCAATTTATTAATAAAAAGTGAGCACATGAGAATGCTGTTATTGCAAGTAGACACTCTAACAGAAGAGAGTTCAGGATGCAAGGATGTCTTAGATAGTGCCAAATCTGCCCAAAGTTTTTCAAGAAATCTGGTTGCTTTCAATTGTGTATGTAACAATTATGTTTATATCATATGTATGCATATTATCTATATTCATAGATAGATGGATAGATAGATGAATAGACATACAGACAGAAAGAACATATATAGAAAATATCTATTGACTAATCTAAGTTTTCTTTGGCAGAATAGAGGGTTTCATGCATGCACACTAGGCAAATACTCTTACCACTAACTACATAGCATGCCATTATAAATACAGAATTATAATATAGAAGAAAGAATATCAATTATATAATAATGCATAGCTTTTCTTGGGCTTTTTATGGCAACAAATGAATAAAGTTGAATATCAGTAATAACAGAAAGTAAATAAACTCATGGAAACAAACAGCCCAGCACTGAGTGATAACTGGGTTAAGAAAGAAATCAGGAAGGGCATGGAAAATGCTTAAACTTGAACGAAAATGAAAATACAACTTGCTAAAATCTGTGGCATAAAATCAGTTCTAAGAGCAAAGTAGCACTATTTACACACACAGAAGAAAAGGAGACATAACAGACTAATAATTATGTGCCATATATCAATATCTATGGGGCACAATGAAGGTTGTGTATCTAGAGAGAATGGTTATCATTATATGCTTACATAAAATATTTGAAGTACGTCAAATATATAACTTGATGATGTACTTGAAGTTCTTGAGGACAAAAAAAGAGCAAACTCCTAAGACAGTAGAGAGGAAGAAATAATCAAAATTGGGTCTGAAATCAATAAAGTTGAAATGGAAAAAAATTACAAAAGTCAAACCATGTGGTGATTTTTTGAAAATATTGGCAATCTCAAGCCATATTAAGCAAAAGAAAGAAAACATACCTACATTAATAATACTAGAGATAAAAAGGAGGAAATACCAACAGATACTGAGGGAATTTAGAAAACCATTAGTAAAAGCTTTTAAAATCTATATTCCTTCAAACTGGGAAACTAAAAGAAATGGATGAATGCCTAGATATATCTGACCTAACAGAGTCAAATGAAGATGAAGTAAGCAATTTAAATAGATCCATAACAGCCAACGACGTAGAAGGTCTTATGCATAATTTTTCAACTGAAAAGCTCAGGGCTAGGTTGATTCAGGATAGAATTTTTTCATCAGACCATCAGAAAAAAGTACCAATGTTTCTCAAATTAGTTAATAAAAGAGAAAACACAAATATTTCCAATTTGTTTGTTATGAACCTGGCTTCTACCAAAACCAGACAAAGATCAAACAACAGCAAAAAAGAAAATTATAAATCAATTGCTTTGATAAATATAAACTCAAAATTTCTCAAAAATACTTCCAAGATACTTGAATTTAGAAATACTATAAATTAATGACCATGATCAATTTGACTTCATTCCAGAAATAAAAGTATTAGTTGGTATATGTAAAACAATAAATGTTTTATAACACGTAAAATAGATGTAAGGACACAAACCACATGATCATCTAATTAATGCAGAAAATATCTTTGAAAAATTACAACATCTGTTCACGATAAAAGTCTTTCAGATACTTTTATGGGACACAAAATGATTATAAAAGAAATATTCAAAGCATGTCCACTAAAATCAGAAACAGGGCAAAGTTGTCCATCCTCTCATGTTCAATACAATGCTTGAAATCTTTGATACAGCAATAACATATTTGTAGGAAATAATGGGAGTAGTAATAGGAAAGGGAAAAGTCAATGTAAACTTATTTGCAGATCATAGCTCACGAAAGACCCAACATATTCCATGAGAATTTTTATATCAGATATTTTTAGCAAAGTAATAGGGTACAGCATTAACAGAACAAAATCAGTAGCTATTCTATACACCAATAAAAATGTATAGGGAAATAAACGGGGGCATATCCCATTCAAAATAGCATGAAAAATCTCTAGAAATAGATCTAAGTTAAAGACTTGTACAATTGTAACATTTCTTAACTAACACAAACCAGCTCTGAGAAGTATAGCACACATGGATTAAAACAAGGGTTTTGCCTTTACTAAACAAACATATAGTAAGTTTTTCTTCTACTTGTTGTATCATCCAGCAAGATACGGGCTAATCTCTGTAGATTAGTTTCCTCAACTGTCAGTAGAAAATCTGTAATTCTTTCATTAAGAACCCTAAAAATACAACACACAAACTCTCTGCAAACTGGGCTGCTACTTATGTGATCTCTTCAAGAGGTCATAAAGAATGGAGCAAAGTAAAGAAGGGAAATGTTTGTGTGACGTGAACTTTATTTTTTTCCTTCATAAGAGGCTATGTCGGAACATATGATCAGGAGGAATGGTTCTGATACTGGGCAAAATACAATACAAATAAAGAGATAGGGGACTGAATACTAGGTGTGGAAGCGTACTCATTCAGGAAGAAGGATACCAAGAGTAGAAATCTAGGTGGAATGCTTTGCTAAGCCTTTGAACACCAGAATAAATATTTCAACTTAAGAGTCCAATGGCATCATGAATAATAATGAAAATTTCTGTGCAATGCAGCGAATTTAACTCTTCAATAATTTTCAGACTGACCAAATTCTGACTGGTATCACAAAACAAATTTTGAACCAGTTGAGGAAAAGAATTTTAATTGTAATACCAGGCCTTTTTGTGTGTGTGTGTGTGTGTGTGTGTGTGTGTGTAAAGATTGTCTGGGAACTTGTAATGTAGTCAAAACTGCACTTGATGTTTTGATGTTTCTGCCCCCAACTTCTAAATGTTAGGATTATAATTGCACACCATTGTAGCTTGGGTTTTGTTCATTCTGGTATGCACTTTGGCAACTGAACGATTACCCCCACCTCCAAAGTCACAGCTTCGAGATTACTTCATTTTATTATTTCTTTCTCTTTTTGAATTAATATTTATTTATTTATTAAGAATTTCCACCTCCTTCCATCCTCACATTTCTCTCCCATTCACTCCTTCTCCCTCTCCTCCTTCTCCAGTCCTAAGAGAAGTCAGGATGCCCTGCCCTGTGGGAAGTCCAAGGCCCTCCCCCCTCCATCCAGGTCTAGGAAGGTGTGCATCCAAACAGACTAGGCTCCCAAAAAGTCAGTACATGCACTATAGTCAAAACCCAGTGTCATTATCATTGGCTTCTCAGTTTTCCCTCATTGTCAGCCACATTCAGAGAGTCTGGTTTGATCACATGCTTGTCCAGTCCCAGTCCAGCCGGACTTGGTGAGCTCCCATTAGATCAGTCCCACCATCTCCGTGGGTGGACCCACCCCTCGTGGTCCTGACTTCCTTGCTCATGTTCTACTTCCTTCTGCTCTTCATCTGGACATTGGGAGCTCAATCCAGTGCTCCAAGTTCTGTACATCTGCCTGTTTAGTGTGTGTCCATGATACAGAAACCCAACTTCGATTGGGGTGAGTTTGTGACCTGCGGCAGCAGCCAGGGACAGGGAACTCAGAAGTCCCCCCCCCATCCTTCCTGGGCTCCTTGCAGGGACTCTACTCCCTGCAGACTACCTCTCTCTTCCTATCCCACCCAGCTTGCATCCAGAACCCTTCTTCCTTCTGCCCCCTTCCCTCTTTGGGCACATAACACCACCCAGCTCAACCTGTCTGGGTGCTGGGGGGCGAATCCTCAGGGCAAACAGGCGGGCAGGAGTTCCTTTGTTTCACTGGCCTGCCTGTACCAAACAAGGTAGGTGCTTTGTTTATGAACTACCCAACCAGCACGGAGATCTGATCTCGGCACCAGGAGAGCCATCATTGGGCACGGAGATCTGATATTGGCACCAGTAGAGACATCACTGGAGCACCAGGAGAACCATCACTGGGAAGTGCCATCACTGGGAAGGTACATCAGTAGGCAAGGAGACCTGATCCTGTAAAAGAAGATCCATAGGAGAGCATTCGGAGAAAGAGATGGGCAGGCGCCAATGCAAGAATTCACCCAACAATCTGAAACATAATATGAAACCACCAGAACCCAGCGACCTCACAACAGGAGGACATGAACACCTTAATCATGAAGAAGTAGAAAAAATTGACTTTATGAAAGTGATTGATGCCCTTAAACAGCATGTAAAAATGCCCTTATAGAAATGGATGAGAAGTATAACAGAACGTTTGAAGAATTGAGTAAATCAGTGAATGATACCCTAGGAAACCATGGAAAAATAATCAAACAGATAATGGAAACAGTTCAAGTCTTGAAAACTGAAATGGAGGCAAAGAAGAAAACACAAACAGAAGGCCGGCTGGACATGGAAAATCTAGGTAAATGAATAGAGATTACAGAAACAAGCATAACCAACAGAATACAAGAGATAGAAGAGAGAATCTCAGATTCTGAAGATACCATAGAGAAAATAAACATGCTGATCAAAGAAAACAGCAAGACCAACAAACTCTCATCACAAAACATTCAGGAAATATGGGACACAATAAAAAGACCAAACCTAAGAATAATAGGAGTAGAAGAAGGAGAAGAAGTGCAGCTCAACGGTCCAGAAAATATATTTAATAAAATTATAGAAGAAAACTTTCCCACCCTAAAGAAAGATATACCTATGAAGGTTCAAGAAGCATACAGAATACCAAATAAGCTGGATCAGAAACCCAACTTCTTAGATAGATACCAGTGGTCCCACAGACTGCCCAAGTTTCACAACTGTTGCCCACATTCAGTGGGCCTACACTCGTCTTATGCTGGTTCCCCTGCTAGGAATCAGTGAGCTCTCACTAGCTCAGGTCAGCAAATGACCCAGAAAATTAAACATTTTAGAGTACCTCTGTTGCAGTTTTCTCGGAAATCTGCATCCGGAATAACCTGAAGACTGCTGGCTGAAATGATCCAGCCTCACAAAATACTCCAGTAGGGACTTGACCATGATTCTTAATTTTATTTGGGTCCTCATAAGATTATCAGTGCCCCCAGTCAGCCTATAAAACTATGCCCACATTCCAAAAATTGGATATGGATGGTTGTCTTTATTTAGAGGATTAGTTACAAACTATTTTTGATAATGGCCAAAAAAGTTAAACAAAGGAAAATAAATTCAAGGTACATGTTTTGAAAAGAAAAAGAAGGGTTACAAATACAGTAGGATAAAAGTGTAGATTATTGAATCTACTCTGAAAGAAAAGGGGAGAATGTAGAAATGATAACATAAAAAGGTGGGTTATTGAATAAGCTCTGAAAAGAAAAAAGGGATATAGATATGATCACACTAAAAGGTAAATTATTATCTTCTTTTAAAAAGCAACTATGAGTTTTAAATGTTTTACAGTGAATTGAACTTTTGTATATTGTATACAAATTTTGTATATTGATGCAAATTTGAGACTAATTTGTCAAAACAAACTGTGCATATTAGAGACAAGACCTTGCTTTGGTACCTTTTCACACCAGGAATTATAATGAGCTGTGCAGAGCGACATCTATACATGTTTCCCAAGGCGCAATTCTAAACTTGGTGATCAGATTAGATGTAACTGTCCAGAACAGCAGTATATGTGTGTGACAGATAGAGTCCTTATTGACTGCAATCCGAGAATTAAATTCTTTGTGCAGAAGTGTAGGTTATATACGAGAATATGGAGTAAAGAGAGTAAAAGACTACTTAAGGTAAATAACCTGTGTATTCTTTTTTTCAGAAATCATGCTATGACATATGTATGAAATTGTAGTAAAAGCTATTTAGTTCTAGCATGAGCACATATATGTATATGAGAAAGGAAGAGAGAGGCAGAGTAGACAGAAATACCTAATAGAATTACATTAATAAAATATTGTAATAATAGGAATAATAAAATTTGTGATATTTATTTGCTGTTTATTATAGATCAGGTAAGTCACAACTGGCCTAAAATAAACTAAGTAAGCTTCTCATTTAAGAAACAAAATTTAAGAAAAATCCTAAAAACTAATGGTGGTGATATTTTAAATGAATATTTGAAAAATCAATGTAAATACAGAAGAATCACAATGAGAAGATATTAAAATATTAAATAATTCAGTATTAAAACACTAAGTTCTTTGTATTAATTTTCTAGATTACTATTCACACTGCCATATAAAGCTGGCACCAATATGCATTTCCTTGATAAGGACCTGAAGCTCACGGCACACTGAAGTTCAAATAGCCTAACAGCTTGTATCCCTGCCTCTATCCCTCAGGTATGAAGAATATTTGGAAGGAGTTTTGTTCAAAACAAACTCAGGTCTTTCCACTGTTGTGGTTCAGGTAATGCACAAGGATTTATCTTCAGTGAGATACCAGATGTAGGAAGGACCTTATCTCTGTGATGTTGGAATTTTCAGTTGTGTGGTTGAGAAGGTGCCAGTCTCCCTGATGAAAGTGGAATTTGTCTCTTGCATATTTCTGAACAAATGGCCTTAAAGTACTGTTCTTGCAACTTAGTATTCTTGGTTCACAAAGCACTAGACCCTTCTTTAAGCACATCCAGGAACAATAGCCCACACATTGGCTAAGATATCAGTTATTACGCTTCTCTCTCATTATTTCAGGACCTTGTGGTTTCTATATACATAATCTGTATGGCCTTGCAGCTCCAATAAGATCCACAGCCTCCATAAAACATGATTGGTTTCTGAATTTTGTCTACTACAGTAGACCTAATTTGTTGGGCAAGAATAACCTTCAAGGAGTCAGTCAATACAAAATAATTCTTACCTCATGGAAGTCATATATTGATACAAGTACATGAATTTGGGAAAATATAAAACAAAGAGTATCAAATCTCATTGGTGAAGAAATCAGCCATTATGTAATATTGATGGCAGGTATTCTTTCATTTACTCATTCAAGTAACATTTGTTCAAGCATATGTCCCTGTCATGTCATCCGTTGTCTTCTGGTGGCAGTGAAAGACAGAATTTGCCATCACAGGACTCAGTGAAGGACAGATACTTATGGGTTCAAAGCAAAGTCATCTTTCCACATGGTCACACACACTTTCTCTAGGTTTATGTTGTGTGATCTGTTATCATTGACTATTGCGTAAAGTTGGAAGTGTATTAAAACTGACTACCCTACAGTCAGATTAATGACTATCTTAAGTGTCACCATAGAACCTTCATCTAGCAACTGATTGTTGTACTCCTTGTACTGGCTTTTTGAAACCTATTGTCTTGGGAGGGATACGTTGCTCAGTCTAGAAATAGTAGGGATGGCTTGGTCCTTCCTCAAAGCAATGTGCCTTACTCTCTCTGAGTAATGGATGGGAGCGGGTGTGGTGGGGACGAAGTTGGAGGGAATGGGAGGAAGGAAGGATTGGGAACAGGGATTGGTATGTAAAATGTAAAAGATAGGGTTTTTTGTTTTATTTTTAAATAAAATAAAAATAGGAAAAAAGAGAGAGAAAAGAAACTGACTCAAAACCAGGCTGCAGATAGCAAGACTGTAGTTGGAAGCCCTTGGTACCTTTTGCAATGGTTACATATAAGTCTTCTTAACTCTCTATTCTACCAAATCTTATCTTACCTGGTTCTGCAAACACACAGCTCATTCCTGTTTTGAGACATATTCTTCCTTTTTCAGGTAACATTTCTCTCTAGAACTCCTCCCCAGATTTGTTTATCTTTTGAGTCTCTGCTCCAATCTACCCAAGGTGAAAAGCTCTGCATGATCTCTCTAGTGGAGCAGATGACTGCATGGCCATTTCAGTCTCCCTCAGTCCCTCACTGTACTTTCCCTTCCTACCATGGCTGACAAATCACAGCAAGCTCACAAATCCACCCTTTTACTTACCTTTTCTTAATCTCCTCTGACGGAATTTCAGGCAGGAGCAATTTTGTTTTACTTACTAATATGTCTCTGCAAAATCTCAGAGTGTCTTGCAAAAAAAAAAAAGAATAATTACATGCTAAAAATATGAATTATAATACTAATAATTATACTAATAACAGCTGCATCTAAACCAGTATTTTTGGCTGTGTGAAGTCCCACTGTGGTTGCTCACTGATCAGGTAGAAGTGCTTTTTTTTAATTGAAAACATCTTGTTTTAAAACTGTAAAGTAGCCGGGCGGTGGTGGTGCATGCCTTTAATCCCAGCACTTGGGAGGCAGAGGCAGGCGGATCTTTGGGTGTTCGAGGCCAGCCTGGTCTACAAGAGCTAGTTCTGGGACAGGCACCAAAGCTACAAAGAAACCCTATCTCGAAAAATCCAAAAAAAAAAAAAGAAAAAAAAAAAACCAAAAAAAAAAAAATCTCAAATGCTAAGAAACAAAAAATAGTACATAAACTCTGATTTCAACTCAGTCTATGCCTCAGACCTACCAATACAATGTGCTACATGCCATCGCAGAAATGATTTAATCCTATGAATGTCCAGACTAAGTTTCATCATGGGTCTAAGAATCAGCTACTTCATTTGCACAGGGACTTTCTAGATCAAAAATTGAGAACTTGCAAGAGTCAATCCAAAGCTGCCAATGAGATCAGAGCAACTGGACTCTCTCTAAGGATTTCAATCCTTTAATCCCAGCATTCAGGAGGCAGAGGCAGGTGGATCTCTGTGAGATCGAGGCCAGCCTGTTCTACAAGAGGACAAACTCCAAAGCTACAAAGAAATCCTCTCTTGAAAAACAAAAACAAACAAACAAACAAAATTCTTGTTTTCAAGGATCCCCTCAATGAATGTATGTTTATGTCCTCTATGATTTCTGGTACAACTGAGAGGGTAGTATCTGCTTGGACAATAATTACATCCTTAGAAAAGACAGAACAAATATACAAGGTTTTGTTTGACTGGCTACTAAACACTTGTGTGAGAGGTCATTCCTGAAAAGTCCATGGCCAATGAATCTTCGTCAACAAAGCACTTCTCCTGGGCTAGCAGAACATAACAGCAAACTGCCTCATTTGGGAGGCAGGACCTTTATGATAAATGAGGCTTTTACAGCACTCACATTGCTACTGATGATACAAAAATGTCATTCTTGGAATTTATTGCAAAGAAAATTCATGACCTTGTAATCCTTAAAAGAAGAGAGAAACCTTTAGAGAATTATGTTGTGACTTTTTGTTGCTGGAGTACATCCAGGGTTTTCATTTGTATTTAACTTTGACCTTCAAATCTACTACTGTGAACTGCTAATAAGCAAGTGTTCCTATGCTTGTTTACGTGTCCTTAAAAACACACAGGCTTTAAGGAAGACTTTCCTAGAAAATGCAGTGAGGAAATACTCCATATATGACTATGACTCCACCATCCAAAATCCGCACATCATCTAGAGAGACATATTGCTGATACAAGACCCATCTTGAATTTCTTGTGCTATGGACTGAATTATGTTTCCCAAGCTAATTCTTTCTGAATTTAACCCCTAATAATTCCATTTTGAAGGAAACCCTTTCAGGAAATAAATGAGATTAAGTGATGTTATTATGGTCAGAGGATAATCCAGTGGGATTATTTGCTAGAAGAGGGGAGGAATGACAGAATGTTATGTTCACAGGGAAAATGCCACCCTGGGACACAGTAAGAGGTGCTTCACTGACAATAAGGAGCAAATGTGTATGGTAGGGTATGTTCAGGGGTCCAGCTGGTAGTAAGGAGAGGGGCCTCATAACAAAGCAGCCCAGCAGGTACCTTTACTTTGGACAAGCATCTGAAAAAATAGTTGGAAAAACATTTCTCTCACATAAGGTGCCTACTCTTCAATATTCTGCTATGAAAGTCTTAGAGATTTAAAGATTTCTAATAACTTCAGAATTCATTTGGAATAAAATATAATCTGTTAAGTTTAAGTTTTATTTTGCAAACAAATAATTGGTATCCTTGTGACATTTTTACACATATACAAATACACACAATCACAAACACGAACTTTGTTGTTATTCATCTTCTCACTATTCTCCTCCCATTGGTATCCTTCCTTGATGGAAATATTTCATCTGATATTATGCTATAAATATTATATTACCATCTCTTATTCCCCATTGCTCCTTTTAAAATCTAGATTCCAACTATCCTAACAGGCTCTCTGAACCCCTGTACCTAGCCTAGACTGTCTGTGCAAACTTATCACTAAATTGTATTCTGACTCTATTCCCTCTCCACTGACATCTGTGCATTTGAAAACCTAATCTGTTTTACATGAAAAAAAATCTCTCTTGCTAGTAGATTGTAAGGCTGAGTTCTCCGAACTCAAGTCTCAGTTCAAATATTTTCCCATCAGAAGTATCACATCTGACTGATTGGTCTAGGGGATTTAATTTATTTCCTACCACCCACATCCTTACATACTATTTACTTCTTAGCACTTACCATTATTAGGAAATACCTTTTTTTCTATGTTAATGTTTGCCTGTGATGGGGAAAATTGTATAGCCCAAAATCTTACATCATGGTTTCTGATTTCTCTCTCTTCCCAATAATAGAGCTACCTATATTACAATAACTGTCTAAACTCCCATCTTAGTTAGTTAATTGCGGGTCTCTTTGTTGAATGAAAGATCCAAGAGAGTAAATATGTGTCCATCTTGATTCTGTCTCTCTTTTCAGTATGCCTCATTACCTGACACATAAGTGGTCAGATTGAATATAAAGTGAATATTTCTTTTTTTTTTTCAGGACTCTATTCTCTATCTTATTTCCCTTTCCATCCATTACCAATATATATACAATTCTAACAAAAAGCTTTTATCCATTAAGATAATCATGTCACGGACCAATTCTATTTCCTTAGAAGCTAAACTTCCTGTATTGGAAGCTTAATCAAAATGGAAAATATTGAAGTAATCTATATCCTGTTCAGTGGCATTCATATTGAGTTCATTATCAACAGCCTTCAATTCCCTTCACCATAAAGGACTTATATATGCTTCTTTTTGGCTTTTTTGAGACACGGTTTCTCTGTGTAATAGTCTCGACTATCCTGGAACTCACTTTGTAGACAAGGCTGGCCTCAAACTCACAGAGATCTGCCTGCCTCTGGCTTCTGAGTATTGGGTTCCCTTTCAATTTTAAAAGAAATTGTGATTATACTGTGATATGGAAGTCCTTCTATATATGTGTTGCTTTTATTGGTTAATGAATAAAGACGTTACTTTGACCTGTAATAGGGCAGAATAGAGCTAGGTGGGAAAGCTAGACTGAATTCTGGGAGAAAGAAGGCAGAGTCAGTAAGAGACTAGGTAGCCACAACAAGAGACAGATGCCTCCACTAGAGCACACAGAAGCTTTAATGGTAGGCCATGATCGTATGATTGCACAGATTAATGGAAATGTGTTAGTTTAGGATATAAGAGTTATCTAGAAACATGCACAAGCTAGTAGGCCAAGGAGTGATAATTAATATAGTTTCTGTGTGATTATTTCTGGTCTGAGCAGTTGGGAATGAATGAACAGGCTCTGCTTATAATACTGGACATTCTTCACTTCTAATGGACAGCTTAAAATTGGGTACATGTAAAGAAAAGTGGTTTAAGCCAGAGATAACAGCCGGTGCCTGTTCTTCTGTCACTCATGAGGTTGATACAGAAATATCATCATAAGCTGAGTTCTACATGGATAACATCATAAGTTCCAGGTACCCTGGAGCTACATGGTGATACTTAGTCTCAAGGCAAAAGAAAAAAAAAGAATACAAACAGAATTAAAATACATTTATTTAGTCCACATTTTTGGAGACTAGAAGTCAAAGTTCAGTCAGCCTCATGGTTGAAACTCTGATGAGTGCACAGTAGAGAATGTTATCAGGGTTAGAGGACATGCGCGAAACTGAGATCATGCTGCGAAACAAGACTTGAATGACTATTGTAAAAGAAGTGTTTAGGGTCCCGATAGAACTATTATACCTTAATGCCTTCCTTAGGAGACCTCTAAGAGTCATAGGTGCAATTTTCTTTTCTAGAACTTTCGGGTGTGTTGTTAAATCTCATTTTTTTTCATATATGAACTTACTGTTGTGAACTTACATGTCAGAAACAATTTTATTGTGTCCCTTAAGTTTGAGTTTGTGTGTTCATTTTCATTGAATTCTAGAAAGTCTTTAATATCTTTCCTTGGCCATTTTTATTTTAATGAAGAGTTGTTTAGCTTCCATGAGGGTGGTGGTTTTTATCAAAATGTTCCCCAAAGGGAGTGACACCAATGGGAGGTATAGCCTCACATTGATCTTGTTGACCTTGGTATGATCTTGTTGGAGCAAGTGTGTCACTGTGGAGGTGGCCTTTGAGGTCTCATAGCTGTGCCCAGTGAGCCTCTTTATTTCTTGTTGCCTGCAAAGTATAGAACTCTCTGCTACTCCTCCAATACCACATATGGCTGCTGTGCAATGCCATGTCCCACCATGATGATAATGGACTGAAATTATGAACTGTAAGCAAGACACCACAATTCAATACTTTCCTTTATAAGAGTTACTGTTATCATGGTGTCTCTTTACTTAAATAGAAATCCTAAGAGAGAAAATAATACTTCTATTGTTATGGTAGGCTTGACTATGATTTTGTTTGGAGGATTTTGTATTTTGGTTAGGAAAGCAATGAAATGTTTTAAGCATTGCTTAACGAGTCATACTAGTAGGAACATGAAAGACAGTGGTACTGAGTGTGATTTGAACTGTGGGTGCCTGTTTCATGAGGTTTTCAGAGGTAGAGAATGATAAGTGGTCTAGAGATAAATCTTGTAAGATTTGCAGAATATCGCTTCTTTTTGCTCTTTTCCAAAAAAGTCTTCCTGAGGCTAAAGTGAAGTGGTTCGAATTAATTTCTTTCACAGAGAAAATCTCAAAACAGCCAAGCATAGAATCTGTTATTACTGTAATTCTAATAAATATTGAAAATGAATAAAAAGGAGCAAGATGAGCAGGGTAAATGACAAAATATGTAATTTGAGGAGGAAAAGAGTAACAGGAAATAGAATGTAGCTGGGTCCTGTATTCAAGGAGTTAAACTGAGTAAGAAATGGAAAAGAGGAAGTGATGATCTCAAAGCAAGATCCCACCCAGCTGAGTTTCCAATTTATGAAAAAGCAATTAAAGAAAAGCCTCAATCTGGGTATGGTGATGTACACCTTTAATAGAAACCCAGCACTCCATAGGCAAAGGCTGGCAGATCTCTGAGTTTGAGGACAACCTGGTCTCCAGAGCAATTTTCAGAACAGCTAACTATGCAGTAAAGGTAACCATTGAAAACAGAAAGTTGGTGAAGAAATTATTAAAATATCTTTTGAGTTCAAGGCCAGCTTGGTCTACAGATGCAGTTTTAGGATAGCCAGACTTAGGGAGTAAAAGTAAACAGAAAGCTGAAGATATAATTGAAACGAGATGCCATGTTCCAGCTGTAGTAAGGAACATAAATGGCAGCTTTAGCCACATTATTCTGCCTTTAGAGTCAAGGAGCAACTAAGGAAAAATAAGGTTGGAACAAGGAAGACCCCCTGAGAAATCTCCAATGAAAATACATGGCCTAGATGATCCAAAGTTTCAAAGTGCTTCTGTTGCAGTTTCTTCTAAGTTTTATATCCAGCCTCAAGACTTCTGGCTGAGATGATGCAGTCTCGCAGAATACTCCAGTAAGGACTTGAACACAATCCTATTGTTTTGGAGGTACTCAAAAGATTATCAGCACTTTAGTCAGGAGGAGGTAGTCTCCTTTTCACATTCCTGGAGGCAGGGTCACCATTTTGGACTGAGGTCAGTTAGTGGCTGACTGTTTTGTTCTTTGAATCCTCAGGTTGAACCCCAATTTCAGTCTCTGAGTTTTATTAATTGTGTATCATGAGCTGGCTTTCTTTTTTAATTTATTAAAAATTTCCACCTCCCCCCTCCTCCCATTTCCCTCCCACTCCCTCCACTCCCCCTCGCCTCCCTCTCCAGTCCTAAAAACAGTCAGGGTTCCCTGCCCTGTGGAAAGTCCAAGGTCCTCCCCCCTCCGCCCGGATCTAGGAAGGTGAGCATCCAAACAGACTAGGCTCCCACAAAGCCAGTACATGCAGTAGGATCAAAACCCAGTGCCATTGTCCTTGGCTTCTCAGTCAGTCCTCATTGTCAGCCATGTTCAGAGAGTGCAATTTGATCATGTGCTTGTTCAGTCCCAGTCCAGCTGGCCTTGGTGAGCTCCCATTAGATCAGTCCCACCGTCTCACTGGGTGACACACCCCTTGTGGTCCTGACTTCTTTGATCATATTCTCCCTCCTTCTGCTCTTCATTTGGACCTTGGGAGCTCAGTCCAGTGCTCCACTGTGGGTCTCTGTCTCTATCTCCATCCATCGCCAGATGAAGGTTCTATGGTGATATGCAAGATATTCATCAGTGTGGCTATGGGCTAAGGCAAGTTCAGGCACCTTCTCCTCTGCTGCCCAAGGAACAAGCTGGGGACATCTCCTTGAACACCTGGGAATGGGAACCCCTCTAGAGTCAAGTCTCTTGCCAACCCTAAAATGGCTCCCTTAATTAAGATATCTACTTTCTTGCTCCCATATCTACCCTTCTTCCATCTCAACCATCTCATATCTCCAAGCTCTCCCCAATCCTCCCCTTCTTCCTTCTCTATCCCCATTTCCTCTTACCCCCACCCCACCCTCACCCCCATGCTCCCAACTTTTGCCTGGCAATCTTGTCTACTTCCAATATCCAGGAGGATAACTATATCTTTTTATTTGAATTCACCTTCTTATTTAGCTTCTCTAGGATCACGAATTATAGGCTCAATGTACTTTATTTATGGCTAGAATCCACTTATGACGTGAACTGGCTTTTTGGAACCTGTTTTCTATGGTGGGATACCTTGCTCAGTTTTGATGCAGTGGGGAGGGACTTGGTCATGCTTCAATTTGGTATGCCTGGACTTGGATGACTACCCATAGGAAGCCTCACCCTCTCTGAGAAGTAGATGGGGGTTGGGCAAATGGGGGGAGTGGGAAGATGGGAGGGAGGGAAAAGTGTTTGGCATGTAAAATGAATTAAAAAAATACATGAATCTATTATCAATCTCTGTATCTCCATCTGTTCTTGCAAACTATTAAGACTCAAGTCTACTGATTGGTGTCAGATGATGTTGCCTTTTATCAGAATTGTTTACACGGGAAATACTATCTAGCTTTCCTGGAGGGGTCTTAAATTTCATCTTTCTTTACTGCTTTATTCTGGGCCCAAGCTCAGCTTTGCTATAAACTTTAGGGAGGATAATCAGAATCCAATGAGGTAGAGACTGCTTACAGAGAACAGTCAGCCAGCCAGACCTCTTTTGAAAGCACAGTTTCTCCACTATTATTCTGCCAAATGCTTCTTCTCCCTACTTTATTAAAATAGAACAACAACTGAGAATAGCTGCAGTTTTTTTTAACCATCAATATCCAATACATAAATTCAGTACTTAGCAGAAGATTGTATTAAGATATATTACCTTGTTAGCATTGAGCATGTAGTTCTTTACACCCCACCCCAAATTATACATAAGAGAAACAAGGTTACTTGAGTCCCAAGAATTCTCAGCACATTGAACTGTCAGTTCATTGAACTGTCCTGATAAACACCAGTTGGTGGAAATTTAAATGCATTTCTCTACCTATTCCATTTGTTCCATCTCCATTGCCTAAGGATATAGAACTTTGTCTCTATTTGACTTTAAACTTATTTCATTAAACAGAAGCTCTCTCTCTCTCTCTCTCTTTGTGTGTGTGTGTGTGTGTGTGTATGTGCGTGTGCACATTGCTCTCATCAAAAAGACTGAAAGTAAACAGGAGCATTCTTCAGCTTTAACAGAAAAAAATCATAACAATGAGACCTCACTAGTGCAGGGGAGCTGGCAAGATGATGTGTAGTTGTAAAAAGAAATGAAAAAGAATAATAAGATTGTTAAAATGGTATTGTCATAGAAGTGAAATAGCGATTTCTGCTGAGAGGGGTTTAGGCTTTTTGTCCTTCCACCCTTTAGAAACTGTTCTCCGGCAATGGGAAGTTTTGGTCTTTTTCTTTTAGTAAATGGAACATTACTGCAGTATTGCAGCAACACTAAAACCTAATAATAGGATGTTTTCTATTTGTAAATAAGCTATCTTTTCTGGCAGACTTACAGAAACCAACCAGCATTGATGTTCAGTCTGGCATTTACAGTTACTTAAACATTTTTTTTTTCAAGCTAGTGCCTGGTAACATTCAGTATCACTTATTAAAATGGATGACAAGAATGTTAAAGGATTTGTATCTTCTGTGTTTTTAAGAAAGGAAAATGCTAATAAAGAAAATTCTAGTATGTACGCCACCCTGTGCAATGGCTTGCTCATTTAAATTCATGGAATGCAGCCTGAAACTGGCAGCTGAATTATCTGTTGTTTTCATGATCATTTATTTTCTCCCCACAAATAATGATGTTATTATTCACTTTTAAATTCTTAATAAGAAGGATGAAAGCTCAGCATCCTCTCATTTCTATAATCCTCCCTCAATATGTTCACTGTGTTATTTGACATATTCTCCTCCAGGGGATGAGAATAGCTTTCAAACCATCTTGGTATTATGTATTTCAACTAAGACTACTATAAACATATGTAGAGGAATATGTAATAGTTTGTGTTAGGGTTGTTACAAAGCAAATAAAAATAATTAGCCTTTCATTAGTATATTCACTTTTAGAATAATTTCAAAACTATCCTTAATTTCACAGTTAGACTGCGTTTTCCTCTTCATATGTTTCATGTTTTTAAAATAAGTGAACATAGTGTTTTTTAATAATAGGATATTTATTCTTATTACTGGAATGTCTTCACTTTGCTCATTTGCTGTATATCTTGATAGTTCTTTCTTTCATTTCTGGTTAAAAGCAGTAGTTTATTCATGCTGTTTCTAAAATACAGCAGCAAGCTGGACCTCTTGATTACTGGAATTGTAATTTAGCACCTAATGAGTTTGTGTTCACTTTTTTTTTTTTTGAGACAGGTTTTCTCTATATAACAGTCCTAGCTGTCCTGTAACTAGCTCTTGTAGACCAGGCTGTCCTTGAACTCACAAAAATCTGCCAGCCTCTGCTTCTCAAGTGCTGGGATTAAAGGCATGCACCACCACTGCCCAGTTAAGAAAAGTTTATTTCTATCTTTGTGATTTCTCTAATAAATAATATCTATTTGAGATATTCTGTATAATACTTCTCCAGACATGTGAAATCCCAATGGGAAAGAAATAGCACATTAGAAACAATGGGTGTCCAAGAGTTTTAGCAAAGGAATACTTAGAAACTGAGGTAATCGACCTGAAGGCAAAGCATTGAAATATTGGAACTCATGGAGGCCATTCTCAGTCCAATAACCACCTCCTCTGATTGAAGTATAGTAGTGATACACAGAAAAGAGTGGGAAAAATATATGGGAAAACTAACTATGTACTGAATATATGATACAGGAGATGCTTTCAGATGATATTAGTGGGTAGCTTTCATTGAACCATTAGTACATGAATTGAAAATGTGTAGTATGTTATTTAGTCAACAAGTATAGAACACACTAGATAGTCTGGTGCCCTTGTACTACACGGGAAGTTGAGGCTTAGTGGGTGAAAGTCGTCATCTGCCAACACAACTAACAAATGTTGAAGCTTAAAATCAAACGCCAACACAACTAACAAATGTTGAAGCTTAAAATCAAACAGAATAGGATGTTGAATGCCAAAGCTTCTGATCACAACCAACCTATCTTCTTACCTCAAGCTTTATCACAAAAGCACCATCTCAGTGTCCCTGCCACCATGCTAGGTGTATTAGGGACTAAAATAAATTACATGATTCCCTCAGTTGTATGAGTTCAAAGGGTAGAACTGGAATTGGAAGTCATTAGTGGGACTTTAGTCCACTTGTAACATGAAGCTCACAAAGGGAGTGATTTACCACTTCATCTTCTCATACAATGGAGTTGTCTGGAACAAGTTACTTTCATTGTGTTCAGGAAAAAAAAAAAAGTCATAAAGGATTAAGGATAATTTGAAATACGCCTGCTTTTGATAGACCAAAGGTTGAGGGACTGACCCCTTACTTGGAGAATATGCTTCAGTTCTTGCTCCCTCACAGATGCTGTTGGCAATTTGTCGGCAAGGCCTATCACTTTAGTTTTCAAATTAGCTATTGATTCAGATTCTAACATTTTTCACTCTTAGTTAAAATAAAATTTACACTTTTCAGGGGTTTCACAATGGGTACAAGTAAAAACCCTGGCAGCATTAAGATGAGGAAAAACCTCCTTCTATAGAGTTCCTATATCTCAAAATCTCCATTTCAAAAGATGACTTTGGAATTACTAGAAGAAGTAGCTCAAGGATAGATCAAGTCTTTTATTATTATTATTATCATAATTATTTTATATATCACATCCTGGCATCAGTTTCCCCTCCTTCCACCCCTCTTTTTTTCCTCAGATCCACTCTTCCTTTCCCTTCAGAAAAGCGTGGGCTTCCCAGGGATATCAACCAAACACAACATATCAAGTAAGACTAAGAACCTCCCTTAGTATTAAGGCTGGACAAGGCAGCCCAGTATGAGGAAAAGGGTCTCAAAAGCAGTCAAAAGAGTCAGAGAAAGCCTCTGTTTCCCCATTAGGAGTTCCACAAGAGCATCAAGCTGCACCACCATAACATATGCAGAGGACCTAGATCAGATCTGTGCTGGCTCCCCGATTGTCAATTCAATTTTTGTGAGGCTCTGAGTTCTGGTTAGTTGCTTCTGTGGGTCATCTTTGTGGTGTCCTTAACACCTCCGGCTCTTAAATCTTTTTTCCCCTTCTTCTGTAGAATTCACCAAGCTCTGCCTAGTGTTTGGCTGTGGGTCTCTGCATCTATTCTCACCAAATGCTGAGTGAAGCCTCTCTGAAAACAATTATGCTAGGCTCTGGTTTATTATACTCATGAGTATAGCAGAGTATCATTAAGATTTTTATTTTCAGATCATGTTTGGGTTCTTTTCTAGGTCTTTGGACTATTCATCCTTTAGTCCTGTCCCAACTTCTTTGGGCATGGGTCTCAAGTTGGACCAGTCATTGGTTGACTGCTCACACAAGTTTTGTACCACCTTAACTCAGTATATTTTGCAGGAAGGACAAAATGTGGGTTGAAGGTTTTGTTGCTGGTTGTTGCTCTGATCCCTCCAATGGAAACCTAGCCTGGTATAGAAGATGACTGATTCAGGCTCCATATCCCGCATTACTAAGAATTTTCCCCAGGGTCACCGTCATGGATCCCTGGGAGTTTCTATTTCACTAGGTTTCTACCTTGCCCCCAAATGAATTCCAGTCATCTGTCCCAGTACTCTCCACCACCTCATACCCAATCCCTTCTGTTCCCATCCCTACCTACCCCCAGTCCATCAAGGAAATCTCTTCTGTTTCCTCTTTCCAGGGAAACCCATGCCCTACCCCCAGATATACTTGTTACTTAGACTCTCTAGGTCTGTGGATTGTAGCATGATTATCTTTCACTTTATAGCAAATGCCCACTTATAAATGAGTACATGCCATATTTGTTTTTTTCTGTGTCTGAGTCACCTCACTAAAATTGATTTTTCTCTAGTTTCATTCATTTGCCTGTAAATTCCATGCTATTTTTTAACTGCTGAGTAATACTCCATTGTGCAAATATACCACGTCTTTTTTATTTTTCCTCTCTTCAGTGGAGGGACATCTAGGTTGTTTCCAGTTTCTGGCTACTGTGAATAAAGCTGCTATGAACATAGTTGAACAAGTGTCCTTCTGGTGGGATGGAGTGTCGTTTGGGTCTATAGCCAGGAATGGTATAACTGGGTCTTGATTTAAATCGATTCCCAATTTTTGAGAAACTGGTTTAGGTTGAAAGCTGAAGCTAAACCCCTACTCTCTTCTCAGACTCTCAGTCATACACATATTCAGATTCTATAGTTTGAATGGTTAGTCTCTTCCTATGTCTGTTTTCTATTGCTACTTCTATTTTCCAAATGCCCACAATGTTACAGTAGTATACATCTGTCCTTTCTATCTTTCTGGCCTCAGACTACTGGGGAAACGACTAGACACTCCCATCAGAGTCCATAAGGCCATCAGGGTGTATGGCGAATCCATGTTGATTGGAGGCAGACTTGGAGAAAAGCCTACTTTGCAGCACACTCTGGTTGATGACAGAATTTAATTGTTTGAAGTTGAAGTTCATTTCTCCCTGGCATCTTGCTGTATGTTTGTGAAGAACCTCCTTTGCCTGTCACAGGCAAATTGCATAGTTTTGTCATATGACACTTCCAAATGGCCTTTTTAAATATATTGGTTTAATTTCTTAAGACAATCAAGGGACAAGAGAAGAGCATTGAAGAATATAAGTGCTGATCACTTATATACAAAGAACCATGACCTTTGAAAGTTTCTTGATTAGATCACAGCTTTTTAAAGGTTTCCCAACCCATTCCTCTTTTCACATGGGACATTTTGCATGACCCTGAGTATTTAGGGACATAAAGGAAGTATGCAAATAAAACATTGACTAATGCTGAATCTAAATGAATTTGCTTTAAAATTGGGTAAACACATGATTTCATCATTTATTAAAAATGAGAGCAAATGCATAACTAATGGAATGGATGTGCTTGTTCATTTTTACATAAATAATTAAATCTCAATGATATTGCAGGATATAGAGCATTTTCAGTGCTATTCAGGGTTGATCAATGTTTTGATTTTGTAACTACCAATGCTGAGAATACCCCATCACATAAGCACACAGTACAAAATGGAAGTAATGTTTTATGGCCATTTCAAAAATTCTAATTTCAAAGTTTACTTCATAATTTATTACTCACCTTAAGTCAGCAACTAAAATAACAATTTTAAAGCTTAGGCATTGTAACCCAGTACCATAAAGACATGTACAAATTTGATGCCTATATACTGAAAGATGATTAGAAAGATGTAAATCTTGGTTTTTTTTACATTGAAGTACCATGCTCCCATGGAGCAGAAAACATTGCATATGCAGTGAAAGCACTGCTCCTCAGAATACACCTGACCCTGAACTGAAGTGTTTCAGGCTGCTTGTGTTAATACTGTGTAACATGATGGTAACATGAAGAAAATAGGGTGATTTTAGGTTCCCAGGGGACTTTCTCTGTGTCCTCAGATGAGCTTTAACTCATCAATTAGGGTGCTGGAGTATCATGACCACACAGAACAACCACTGAGCCAGTGGTCTTTGAGTTAATATCTTATGAATTCCAAGAAGTCTAAAAATTCATAAGACAAGTGGAATGGACTGGTCAGTCCAGTGGGCTCACTCACTAGGCATCCCACTGCCTTCTCTGAAATTTCATTTGTGTCTTCACATACAAATACCAGACAAGAAAGATCATTTGCAGAAGAGAGATAAGGAGAGAGCAGACCTCCCTTATGGCATGCCTGGCCTTTGGTCAGAATGGAACCCAAACCATTTTAGCTTAAACATTTTCAGTGTCTCTCGCTACTGGCAAAGACAGAAGGCTGACATGGCTGGGGACATGCTGGGCTTTAGCAAAGTCAAAGCCACTTACTTTCAGGTACCCTACCTTAAAACATCCAGGGCAGTTTCTATGTCCTGTTCTCGTCATTGGCATGCACAGAGCAGTTTGTGTTCAGACACCAGACTCCAGAGAAGCCAATGCAAAACTGAGTGCCATTGCCAGAAACAACAAGACTCATTACACATTTGACATTGAAACAACTTCTGAGTTTGTGGGTGTTGAAAACCTTTAACAAAACATGCTGTGTGTCATTCCACACTTAAGTCCAAGGTCTCCACTATTTTGAGGGTGTGTGGACTTCTGTAAGTCATGAATAATGAGGTGACAGTGTGGAAGCCACATTAAAATCCATCTCATCTTGTGATAAGACAGAAACAAGATTGCTCTAAAGGGTCATAAAATAGTTTCAAACATATTGTGTCCTTCAAAGGGCCAAAGTCTAGGGTTTACTGGGAGACAACCTTTAGCCATGAGTAGTAAGTAGATCCTGGGAGCTTTTTACTTTCTTCGCTCTAAGGCATTAGAGTCCTATTAAACTCAGATTAAACATTAAACATAATTTATAGACATAATTATTATTCAAAGTATCTGAACTTCAAGCACAGTTTAGAATCAGGGAGTAGGTCTTTGTAAGATCACATAATTCTATCTCTACCTCTACTTTGTTTTATTCTGAAATCCAACTGTAATTTAATTCTATAACTACAGATGGGTTTCACTTTTGTCTTTATCTACATGGAGAAAATGATCATCCTTCAAGAAGGGCTGTAAAGAAGTGACTATTGATGCATATTGGGCAAGAATTAATCTTCAAGGGATAGAATATTAGTATATGGCTACAACTCATTTATGCTGTGGAATGAGGTAAACAAAGGAAGAGACTTCTAGGGAAGTGATGACTGGTAGACTTTTAGCATCTTCTTTGCATAATTTAATTCCCAGACACAGTTTTTCTCTCTCCCCCAAGTCCTTTATATATATGTACTTTAACTTTTAGGTTCCAACAGATAAAAATTCTTAACATTATGCTTTTTATAGTTAAGACAACCCACAATTTAAGTTTATTTTATTTGAACCGAGACTATGGGAAGATTCCCTTGAGCTCTTTCTTCACTAGTCTGTGGAAAGCATATTCCTAGGATGAGCATAAAGCACCAGACGGAACTAGCAGGAATTGTTAAGTCTGAAAGAAGGATGTCTGTGCTGCAGTCTGCTGTAATTCTGTGGCCTTTGAAATTCTTTGCTTTATAATAGTGTTGCTCATTGATATTTTGTAATCTACTTGAGTGAGTCACATTTCTGGTCATGGAGAGTTAACTGTGCGCTTTACTTCCTTTCTGCATCTTTTTAAATATAAACATTGAATAGAATGTTCATATAACTAGCCCATAAAAGTGAATGTTTTCAGGTCAGAATTGTATGCTGTAAAAATATCAATAAAAGAGCAGTATTCTGGTTGTGGAAGTGATCCTCCACCTTATTTTATTAGCCCTGAAAGAATTTTGTACATTGGATTTGTGTTTCCTAATTTTTATTAGTTTGCTGTTTTCTTATTCTCAGCTTAAGCAGTCAAAATAAGACATTTGTTATGCTTCTCTGCTGTGTTTGCACATCTTTCCAGGCAATAAATATGAAAGTTGCCTCTATATTTAAGTCATGTTAGGAAGAAACTATGTCTATATTTTGTAGGCTTTGCAGCTATTAACTGACCTCCTAGCCCTTCTCATTCACTAGGAGGTTTAGGGCAAATCCAGTTGCTGGAGTAGAAGATCATCATAAATCAGTTGGCTAACTAAGACAGATCATTTCAGTCTTTCAGAGGTACAATAAACATGCATTAATTTGTTTCAGGAGAAATTGTTACTGTGAGCATTGCTTAGATTTAGTTTGGGGAGATTTCAGGGCTTGAAGCATGGGTATGTGCTCTACCCTAAAAAATACCCCAGCAACAAAGCTTCTTGGTGTCACCTGAGTCTGATTTTGATAGAAACTGCACTGATGTACGAGGTATGGACTCTGACTAGTCTTGTGTGGGGTGAGCTCATGCTAGCTTTGCCAGACTCCACTTGGCAGGATCACTTCTCCATTGAGCCGTGTAAGTCCTGACAACTATGCTGGCTCTTTAATGTTGACATGGGACCTTGGGTCTGCTACATAGCCTGCAATTTATTGATCGTATTTGTGAGGCCCACATCTCTTTTCACATTTGTTTCTCTCAGTGAGGTTCCTAGGAATAGTAGCCCTGAATATAGCAGCAGCTGGTACACCTTCACACTCTACATCTATTATTGGTGAAACGACCAGGATTAAAGAGTTGATAACAAGGGTAGCTGTAGAAAGGAAACAGAAATATGGAGCTATTCTGACCCAATGACAGTAAGTGTTCTCTTTCTGAAGATAAGCTGATTGACTATATCCCTTGATGCTTTCAGTTGGGGATCATGTGAATGGATTATACATGGAGGGCGGGTCCCTGATTATTCAGGGGCAGAGAGTTTAAATAGAATAAAGTGAATGATAGCTGATTTCTAGTTTATTAACAAATTTTGAAATAAGAAAAAGATGCATTTAGGATGATCATCTATTAAGTCAACACAAATTTAAAGAGAGCTTCAGTCTCTGGAGCAAGTGTTATGGAGACTCATCTGACGCCACAGTACAGGCTGCAGAATGTGGATACATAAGGTGGCCTTCGCATATGGAGTCACACCTGCACACCAACGAGCTGTATAGTCCTGTGTCAGTTAAATCAAGTCTTTTCAATTCAGAAAAGATAAGAATTTCTTCCTGCAGGAAATGATTCCAAGGACTGGCATGAATTTTCCATCACCATTCCTGGTTTCTACCATAGCTATGTGAGGATACATAAAATGCTCCTTTCATTGTCTTGATGCCACACACATCCTTATTTCAGGAAGCAGATTCTTTTTACAGAGAATGGTAATGCATAATAATTATTGCTTCTCTACAAAACAACACAGTGCAGTGTTGAGGTTCAGCTAAGTGGGGACTTGACAAAAAGCCCTGAGTGAACAGGCAACTGAGCATCAAGATGCAGTCAATTTACTGCATCAATCAAGAGTGCCCAATAGCAAGCACACACACGTGAGAAACTAGTGGCAGAAGAAGGGCCAGTTCCCTCCCCTTCATAGAGCTGCTACTGCAGTTCGCTCTTTTCATTCTTTGATATTTGCCAAGCCAAGAACGTGGTCATAAATCATGGAGAGGAAATACTTTTCATAAGTGCAAATAAAGAGCTGGTTGCTATCTCTTTAGGGTAGACACACAGCAGTTGGGGGCCCCTTAATCAGTAAAAGTGAGAAACCACGAGAAGTTATGTTTGACTTTTGTGGTTACTTCGAGTTTTCAAGCCAGATCATGTTTCTGTAGCTATGGTATGTGTGAATAACCACATGCGATTTTAACTCTAAAAGAGTAATCCAGTTAAGGGTACAGATATTTTAGGAATAAATGCGTGGTCACATCATCAGGTAACTCACCCAGATCAACTGAACTGGTAACTAAGAACGAAGAGAATCTGGATAAAATGATGGAAGCCAGAAATCATGCATTCCAAATATGACCTCAGGAAAAGCTGTTACTGAGTAGAGTTACATTTTACATAAGTTCTCTTGCTTAAGTTTCCTTGGATATCAAAATACTTTGTGTGTGTGTGTGTGTGTGTGTGCGCGCGCGCGCGCCTTCAGTGGGGAGTCTATAGTAGATGACAATTGTACTTCTCATTTGAACTACTTAAGGCACAGGTAAAATTTTGTGCTTATTTAAATGGAAACCTCAAGGGTCAGAAAAAGAGTTATTAGTAGACTACTCGTATGGCAATCACAGGGATCTGGATTCAATCCCCAGTGTTCCACATCCCCAGATGGAGGATTCATCTTTTGTATCATGAGATATAGTGGCTCTTAGCTGTGCCCTTGAAAGTTGGATGGGCTTTGATACCTACTTTTCAGTCTTAATTATATTTTACCTGTTAGATCCTAATGACTTCTTATTACTAGTTTTAAGATAAATAATAGATACATATCCTGAGAAAGAGAGTGGAATGGGGAGGCTGAGACCTGAGACCATTTGTAAACTCTGAAAAGACTGTAAATCTGTAAACATTTATTTCCTGAATTGTGAATTGTGTTTCCAAGTGAAATCACTGAAACTAGGATTGTATTATGCAGTAAGATCTCAGCATCAGTGTAGATAATGAAAGAAATAAAAAATAAATAAAAATACTACAATGTACAGAAACATTTCAAAGTGTGAAGACTTACCCTTGAAAATAACAAAATGGTGATAGTAGAACATAAAAGATTGACTAAGTGACAGGGGACATGTGGGGTGATATGACCTTCACAGTGTCTTCCAGGCTTAGTTTTCAATGACTTGAGAATTCCAAATATATACATCTGTTTTGTGAAAGTATTTAACGCCTATCTATTTTGATCCACCCCTATTCCATTTGGGTACCAATTTTAGTCATCTTGATAAATATATGGCTGCTGATTCTCATACATAATCTGTTCTTATGATCTATCAGGTGCATAGAAAACAAGGAAAACAAAGTTCTCAAGTGATGCCTAAGATGATAATTGGGTGATGATTAACTCTCAGGTTCAAAAATACATACGCTTCACATACAGAAAGCTGGCTTTTAAGTAAAAGGATTTTTTTTGTAAGTGCAAATAAGGAGTTGGCTGATATTTTTTTCAGGGAAAAGTTGGATGGGGGACTTCCTAATTAGTGAAGGTGATAAACCAACTTGATAGACTAATGAGGTGTTCAGCATTGATAAAAAAAAATCTCAGAAGTAAGTCTTGGCATGAACAGGTCTGTTGTGTCACCGTTGTAGGATGTCACTCAGCAAAGAGAAGAAGAAAAGAGGCAATGACAGAACTGAAAAGTGTCCAGACTTTCAGAATGCCTGACAAGTCTTCTCCATGCCCTGTTCTGCTGCAGGATACTTATTAATTACTTTATTAAATCATTGAAAATACTATATAATGTATTTTGACTATATTTACCCCATTACTACTTGTTCCAGATACATCACCCTTTCCATATCCATCCAACTCGGTGTTCCTTTCCTGTTTTCTGTTTGTTTGTTTTTTTTTCTTTAATGCCCACATATTCTGTGCTGCTGAGAACCACTGCCTAAGCAGATTTTAGAGTTAGGTTCTAGGGTACTATTACTTGGCTGAATATACATAGTATTAGACAGACTTCTAATAACTTCTTGTCTTGGTTCTCATAGTTTAGCTTCTTTGTGCAGAGATAGTATTTAACACAGAAACCCACAACTGGTTTCTGGAAGCAGGAACTTCGGAATGCTCAGCTCCAAATGCTACATCTATACAACACATCTCCTCCTCCTCAGGAGTACTGTAGAAGATGGGGTAGGACAACTGTAGAGGCTTAGTCAACAATTTATAAGCAGATACTCTTTTGGGGCATAGACGTTTAGTTTAATGTATGAACCCACAGTAAGACATCCCTCTACAGGCTTGGGCCAGGAAAAATTATCGCATGAAGAACATGGGATATGCCAGCTAAGGTGTTATTAGCAACTGATAGCTGCAGAGAGAGACAAAGTAGGTTTCTTTTGAGGGTGAAAGCTACACACATAAGAATTTATGAATAACAAATATTTTGTTTGATGGTTTTATTTTTATCTTTCACACATGTGATGCTTATTTTTCTGTTTAGAGCTGAGCAAGTCAGATGTCCTTTCCAACTTTAGACCCTTTTACTCTAAATTAAAAGATAATGACCAATGTATTTACAATTTATTTGAATACTATATTTGCATATCTGAATCCAATGGGAATTTGTCAAACCAAATTACCAATTTAGTAAAAACAATGTTAAGCTCTACAGTATCTGAAATAAGCAACGCTTCCGTTAAAGCAGTATTAGTCGGATCCCTTGCATGTGTGCTGACAATCAACATCTGAAGTGAGCTTTATGACTCCACAGCAACATTTGAAAAGGCATTTTGATATACGCTCAGCCATCAGGGTTATTCTGGAATGAAAATCAACTCATTTATCCTCAGAGATGAGCATCCTTTGTCTTTCACTATTGTCTATCTCTTATCCCTGATAAATAAGATATTCCTCTTTATGGCTTATTAGAATCTACCCTTGTTTATAGGACCCTATTTCTTTTGCTTTTATCTTAAAAACTCTTCTCCAAAGCTCTTTTTTAATTGATTTTTATTGAGCTCTACATTTTTCTTTACTTTTCTCCCTGCCTCTCCCGTTCACTTCAGCCCTCTTCCAAGGTCCCCATGCTACAAATTTACTCAGGAGATCTTGTCTTTTTCTACTTACCATGTAGATTAGATCTATGTATGTCTCTCTTAGGGTCCTCATTGTTTTCTTGGTTCTCTGGGATTGTGATTTGTGGACTGGTTTTCACTGCTTTATGTTTAAAAACTACTTATGAGTCTTATAAAACTCTGGTAGGTACTCTTGAGAGCCTGTGGAGAAATGCCCCCCCCCCCACAAACACACACAAAATTGACTCTCTTGTGTTACATTGAAACACACAAGTTTGAGTATGCATCAATACTGTTGTAGATTTTGTTCAATAGTAGATACTGTTCCTCCCACAGGGAAGGAAAAACACCTTGCTGCTAGCGATGGTGGCGCACGCCTTTAATCCCAGCACTCGGGAGGCAGAGGCAGGCGGATCTCTGTGAGTTCGAGACCAGCCTGGTCTACAAGAGCTAGTTCCAGGACAGGCTCCAAAACCACAGGGAAACCCTGTCTCGAAAAAAAAAAAAAAAAAAAAAGAAAGGTGATCTAAGGAATGTGGGATTATGCCTTGCCTGGAAGATAAACCCTTCCTGTTGTGATTTGTCTGTGGTTTCCTTGAGGAGTTTACTTTGCTCAGTGTTATCTCACAGTCTCAATTCCATTAGCCATAGGGGGACCAAGGAGAAATGAGGCTCATGACAATAGCAGTGGGAAGTATGAGCTGTGTGGAAAATTGTTTGAGTCAACAAGTGAAATGGGAGATAAGTATAACCCATTCTGCTAAGCACAGTTTTGATTAGTTTGGAATTGTAGTTATTTGGAAACTAACATGTTAAAAATGGTTTGGAAGTGACTTTTGGTGATGACTGTCTTTTGATATGACTTTTCCCTCTCATGTGAAAATACTTACTCAAGATGAGCGGGAGATTTGCATGAAATACCTACTTTTTTCACATCGAATTCTGTAAAGACAGCATGGCTTGGTGTTTGGACAACCTCATTAAAATAAATATAATTCTCTACAAAGAGGTCGGCTTACTTATATATTCAGAAACAATTAGAGAGACTACCTTATTTTTCTTATCACCTGGAAAACAGATAAGTTGTTATATCAGACAGTAATAATAATATCTACTGTCAGGTAAATCAGTATATGATCTGATTGTAATATATGTACATGCATACATATATACAGGATTTTTCTTAAGGATAAAATGGAATCTCATTTCTTTTCAAAGCTCTTACCCATTTTCCTGTTTCTTAAGCAATAGACATGGTCAATAAAAGTTACTATTTTATTTCACTTTCCAGAGTGGATCAACCATCACTGCTTATTAAAGAGTGATATTATTATTTTGGTTTGGCATACACTAGAATGTTTGTTATAACCATCCCTCCAGTTTTACTTAGAGTGAGGACAAAGCCTCGCTTCATGGCTCAGCATTGTTGGTTGAGATAAACTCTGTATTTCACCCACAGAGAAGTTTTATTTTGGTTGGTTTGGGTAGGATTTTTGAGGCAGTGTTCATGTAGCCCAAGCTGTCCTCAATCTTGCCATAACTATGATGTAGAAACTGGCCTTGAACTCTATTTGAAATTGTCCTAAGTCAGTGTCCCAAGTGCAGAGAATGCAAGTTTGCTTCTGTGGTTTAGCTCAGACAGGGTAGTGATTGACAAAGAAGACCAGTTGATGATTATATTGCAGATATTTTGAACATGCTCATATTCTCATGTGAAATATATATGTATAAGAAAATTTAATTTAAACAAACAGGGATTTAGCTACTGGTTAGTTCCCATAATACAGATTACATTTCCTTATTCAGCATCACTCGGTCTGTATGATATTAGTAGTATCTTTACTATGAACTGAAATGCCCCACCTGTTAGTTCACATAAGAAGACAGGATTCATACGTGGGGGTAATATCTTACTTCGCTTGTCTTTAATACTATCTCCTATTTAATTTAGAAGGTTTTAGTAGTCTCTATTAGATCATCTCATTTGTCACATTGTATTATTATTATAATTATATTACTTTTTTAAAAACAAAGTAGACCGAGAAGGCTAAAGTTATCTGCCTAATTAGGTATCTTTTGGAGTCATTTAAATGTAGTATAGTGTGCAACACATTAAGACAATATCCTTACTTGTCTGACTTTACTAATATTTTGAGATGATAAACACAATCTTGTTTATCAACAAAAGAGATGCTGGTAACAGTAGTTGATAGACTGATAGTTGATCACAGAACTGGATGAAAAGGGAGAGAACACTACAAGAGCATTAAAGCAAGGAACCGTGCAGGATGAAATTCTCCTCATTGCCTGGCACTGTTTGTCTGTAGTGCTTCTTCTAGTCTTCTGTAGGTCATACCCCTTCCAATGTAATTTCTGTTTGAAATGTTTTATTATTTATCAAGAGCATCTTAATGTAGCTCCCATTGCTCTCTCCAGCCAGAGGCCTGAAACCCCTAAATTAGATCCCTGAAATGATGCCACCAAGCTGAACCCATTTAATTTTGTCTGGTTATGTTCATTTGCATAATGAATATTGAGCTCATTTGCAGTTCTATGAGAACACTCCATATTAGCTGGTGGCAAAATAAAACTTTTTATAAGCAGGATTTTTTAAGTAGCTCTTTCCCGAAATAACTTGAGAAAAATATCAAAATTGAGAACTGGAGATAAACTTGTCTGCATAATTTCAAACCTAAATAAAAGTTATAAATTAAAGGTATACTTTGTTATTTAGTATAATTTAGTGCTAGGATAAGAGATGCAGGATTGACAGTCTGTTAAATTTGGTTTGCTCATCTGCACATTTTGCCAGCCTCCTACTAGGCACTGTGACTCATGAAATAACTATAACTGGCTAGTCATAGTTGCCTAGTCAGATGGAGATGCCAAGACACTCACAAAGAAACAAATAGAGAAAAAAACATACAATTTAAAATTTATATATATATGAAGGCATCAAAGAACTGTGAAACCAAGTCAGATGGCTAATCATTTAACAATTCTATGTATATGAAAGTCTAAATGGACAAACATATGGAGCAGCAGTTCAAATAGGGATTCATTAGATTTGTAGATCTCCAAAACAACTCATCACAGGTTTAATGCTTAGAACAACGTATTTATTATCTCATCATCCTGGTTAGGTCAGAGGTCAGGCATAGTTTAGCTAGTGTCTCTGCTAAAGCCTTCATGGAACAGCAATTGAGGTGTCTACTCAGTTGATTTGCTATCTGGAAGAGTGCTTTGATGATCTCTTTCCAGATGTATGAAGCCTGTTGAACAATGTATTGACATGGTGGTTGCAGGAATGACACTGCTTCCTGCTGGTTGTCCTCTGCTTATTGATGCCTCCACACTTTTCTAAAGGTTGTCTTTAGAATTTCTTACCATGTTGGTTACCACGATATTGTCATTTACTTCACCAAACCTGTGGTAAGAATGTCTAGGGTCAATCACTCTCAAGATGCAATAACATACAACAGACACAAAACAACAACAGGTTACAGTGACTGAGCTCTGTTGGTAGAAAAAACTACCAGCCCTGCCCATAGCCAAAGGCACTATGCAGAGACATAAACCTAGGCAAACAGGGTTTCTGGAGCAGTGAAGATGCACAGGCATGATTGTTCTTTGCATCTTAGTGCTATAGTGGAAGGATTATGTCCTTTAAAAAATGGAGTAAACTCTGTGCACTTACAAGCTTCAGTCTTTTTTTAATTTTTTGTTTAAAGATTTTTTTCATTTTACATACCAACCACAGTTCCCCTTCCTTCCCCTTTTCCGGCTTCTCTCTACTTTTCCTCCATCCAATTCTGCCATCAACTCCTCAGAAAGGGTAATTCCGTAAAACATGATTAATAAAAACTCAGAGAGAGAAATTGGGGTTCAACCTGAAGATCCAAAAACAAAATAGTCAGCCACTGGCTCTTACCTCTACCTTAGCCCAAAATGGCGATCCTGCCTCTAGGAATCTCAAAATGAGACTGACCCTGAGAGCTGACTCCTCCTGTTTTATAATCCTCTTTAGGACTGGGATTAAAGACTTGCACCACAGGAATTAAAGGTATGCAACACCTGGTTTCTATTGCAAACTGGTGTGGCTACTGGGATTAAAGGTGTGTGTTACCACTGCCTGGTCTGTAAGGGTGACCAGTGGGGCTGTTCTACTCTTTGATCTTTAGTCAAGCTTTATTTATTAAAATACATATGAAATGCCACTGCAAAGCCTCACATGGGGAGCCAACAAACTGGCATATCAAGTCCAGGCAGTGTTTTGTTCTTTATAAAGTGTGTTCAGTTCAGTTTTTATTTTTATTATAGTCTCTGGTAAGTTGACTACATTACATTGGAAGCCACACATCCAACAATATTTGGGTAGCATAATTGGTCTTGATTTTTTTGTTTTTGTTTGTTTGTTTTAAGACACACAAATTTGGTTACACACGGGAGGAGGTAGCTCTTGGAAGAGTTCTTGGGAGTTTGGGTGAGTATGTTCAAAGCACTCTGAAAAATTCTAAAAAAGCTAACACATTTTTAAAAGAAATGTTATGTTTTTATTTAAAATAAAAAAGAACTAAAGGGGTATGGAGAACTAACCCATGGTTTACAATACCCGGGGCTCTTTAAGAGCACATGGGTCCAATTTTCAGCACACACATGGGAGACCACAACCGGCTCTTACTCCAGTTCCAGGAAATGTTACACAATTTTCTAAGATCAGTGTTTACCAGGGGTACACAAGCTACACATGTGTACATTCAGATGAAGCATGAATACACATAAAATAAATAAATCTAAAAGAACTTAAAGGAACTATATTAGTATATGATATACATGTATGCATATTTTGTATCTACTTTATAAAATGTAAATGTAAAATATCTGTTGTTATATGAACGTTTTGATAAACATAAACTTTGTCAGTAAAAATCTTTGAAGAAAGGGCAATCTAATTAATACAATGCCATTATCATGAACCAAACAAAATATGTCATATTTATGTTTTATATAGACTTTGATACATCTATTAGAGAAAGGTCAAACAAGGATGTATTTTATTAGACTTGGAAAAGAGAATAAATATTTCCACTGAGATCACATGCACACATAGTTTTTTTAAGTTAATAAGACATTTCCAGAAAAATCATATTAACAAGAAAATCTAAACTTTCAAATATTAGGCACTTTAAGGATCAAATACTCTAATAATCCAATTGAATTATATAACAAAAGTAAACAATTAAATAAACACAATTTTTTAAAAAATTGAACAAAAGTTTACCTAATTAAAAAAATTTAAACATTTTAAAACCCAAATTGATAGATCTAAATCTAGCCTTACAAATCATTTGGCATTGAGGAAAAGTAACAAACTTCAGTAACATATGAACTTAAGCTAAGTCTACAACCAACAGAATTTTCTTTGCTTATTTTTAATCAAAAAAGAAAATGCAATTATGAATCAATTACTACTTTTAAGACCCTAAAAATATAACAGTAAGAATGGCCACTTTAAGGAAACATGAACAAATTAAGTTTTTAATAAGAATGTCAAACTTTTAAATATTAATCCATCAAAATATGGATGATGTCTTACAATTGAGGATAATAATATATAAAAATACTAAAGGCTTTATCAACAAATTAAAGAAAAACAAATTTAATTTTAAGTAAAATTCCACATAACTGGAAGAGTTGTAATAGAATGCTTACTATAAATGTCATTTATTTTTTCCAAACAAATAACAAACATCATTTTAAAATGTAAACTGTGAAAACAACTCTAAACCAGAACATGGATAATTACTATCATCAATATTAATCAGTTTTTTAGCACACATTATGTAATTAAAGTAACATAATCCAAAGCATGACATAACATGACAGAAATAGAATTAACCAAATATTGATTATAATATTCATGCATTTCAAAAATACCCTTCTGGAAATAATATTTAGGGATTCACAAGTTAATTTGGTATGCAATTATAAAATCAATATATAAATCACAATATTCTCATTATTTGTATGATAAATTGAAATGGAAATAGATAATATCTCATGATATGACAAAAGACCATAAAGAGTTGTAAATGAATTTATTCTGAGCTCTGTGTCCCCTAATATGAAGGATTTGATAACATGCTATTAAATTCTATAAAAGATTTTGAAAAATAGAATAGAGACCCTTTAATTAAGAAATATAAATGTATATGTAAAAGTGACATTCCTCTCCCTGTATAATTTAATGTCAGATGTTTTACAAATACTTATTTAAACATCCTTTGAATCAATGCTTTGAATTTGGCACCTAGGGGTAAGACAAAAAATACTAGTCTGGTTCTTATTTTCACTAAAAAAAATAAAACTAAGGAAGGAAATTATGAAGCAGTAACAAAAATATGACCAAATGTAATAAATCATGTATATCATTGTCATACTAGTACTTTCTAGAAAATTCCATCAATATTTATGTTATGTTGTTAGAAAGGGGTTAAGCAAGTAGATCTACAGAATGGAATGCATGGTTCAGGAAAAATTTATTTGAAGAGGAATTTAATGTATACAAAAGATAACTGACTGTTAAATTTGGTATAGAAGAAATAGAAAATCCAATGATTAAATATCAAAGATCTAGTTATGGTAAGGTGGCTCAGTCAGTAATATGCTTTCATTGCAATGAGAGAACTGGAGTTTAAGGCCCAGAACATGAGAAAAATGGCTATAGTGGTGTGTTTTTGGAATTCCAGTACTGACTAGAAAGACAAGCCTGGAGCTCTCTGGCCTGCTATCCAGGCTAATCAGTAAGCTTCAACTCTCCAGGTCTGTAGGAGACCCTGTCTCAAAACACAAGTTAGACAGTACCTCAAGACTGTGCCATGGGCTGTGTTGATCAGTCACTTGTTATTTATGTTCTTGCTGATCCTGACAAAGATAAATAAGGAGATTTGTAAAGACAACAAAGGGAAAAGAATGCATGGACACTCATGTTTGTCCCTGCTATCAGTCGTCTGCTAGACTGCAGCTGTTTTCCTTGTTCCTTTGCAGACAAAAGCTTTGGTTAGTTAGCATTGCCTACAGGGAAAAGCATAGGTTCCTTTGCTTCCAGGTCCTCTAAATCTAAGAGGGCTAAAAAAAATAATTCTCCACATTTACGAGTCTCTCTCAGCCTTGCCCTCACCTTCATTATACTGTGCCTTTTGAACATATTTTCTTCCTTTCAATTCAAGATCCAGAAAAATAAAGTAATTCAGTAAGAAAAATGTAAAAGAATACCTCATGTCATATCCCACAAAATCATAGAAACACACACAAGCACATGCACACAAATAAATAACTGCACAAATAATGAAAAAGAAGCAGAAAAACAAGAGATATGCAATAGAATGTAAAATAAATGTGGGAAATGAGATGGTATGGGAGTGTGAGGGGCAGTGGTAGTAATATATGCTAAATACATTGTATATGTGCATGAAATTATCAAAACATACAAATATGTGACTAGTTTATTTTTAAAAGTCAAAATAAAATAGAAGAAAATAGTGAAATAACATAAAATAGAAAAAAGCACTAACTCCTGTGATAAAGCCACGTTGAATTTCCAATATCAGCGACTTGGAAGTTGGGCAAATTAGTGAGGGAAGAAGACTGTCATTGAGACAGAGACAGCCTACAGAAGGGGAAAAGACTTTTCCAACTCCACATCTGATAGAGGACTGATATCTGAACTACATAAAGAACTCAAGGAACTAGATATCAAAAAAACAAATAATCCAATTTTTTAAAAATGGGGTACAGATCTAAACAGAAAATCTCAATAAAGGAATATAAATTAACTAAGAAACTCTTCAAGAAATGTTCAGCATCCTTAGCCATCAGGGAAATGGCAAAGAAAAGCTACTAATCTAACTTACTAATATAGGATTCCACTTTACACCTGTAGGTGATGCCTTGGCACATTACTCCTTTGCATATTTCATGGCATCTCCCTGACCCTGCTTTTTTTTCTCTGTACCTCTGTATGGACTTCCCATCTAGCTATATTCTTCCCTGCCATTGATCAGATCAGTTTTATTTATCAACCGATAAAAGCAACACATATTCACAGCATACAGAAATACATCCTGCATCACAGCCACAAAACCTTCAACCTACAATCTGTTTTTCCTTCAAGATGTGCTGGGGTAATGGTAGTTGAGAATTTGTGGAAGTGGCTAACCAATGTCTGGTATAACTTGAGGCCCACACCACATGAGGAAGTGTTGGGGGGAGCTGCGGGCTGTGTTTCTGTCGCCCCAGCTCCTGGTCGCCTAGCTAGCTTATGCCCCAAAATAACAACAAACAAATTGTATTCTTTTAAACACTGCTTGGCTCATTAGCTCTAGCCCTTATTGGCTAATTTTCATATCCCAATCAACCCATCTCTAATAATCTGTGTAGCATCAGTCTTATCGGGAAAGATTTAGCATGTCTGACCTGGGGCTTGCTTTATCGCGTCTGCCTCTGAGAGGAGCTGCTCTGCATCTGCCCGGGAGAGGGGAGCATGGCGTCTGAGCTCACTTCCTCTTCCTCCCAGCATTCTGTTCTGTTTACTCCACCCACCTATGTTCTAACCTATGAGAGCCAAGCAGTTTCTTTATTTTTTAACCAATGACCTTCCTCCATCAAGGAAGTATGCAGCATAGACTGCTAGCAACTAGAGACTTGATGACCCAGAAACCTAAGATCATTGCCTTGTCCAGGTGTCATCAATGAGGCTTCCCCCAGAAGAAGATGGGGGTGGGTACAGAGACCCACAGCCAGACATTGTATAGAAAGAGAGTCTAAGTTGATGGTCTCCAATTGACTCCTCCACTCTGAGCTTGGAGAGCTCTACAGAAGAGAGGGGAGAGATTGTAGGAATCAGATTGGATAGAAGACACTAGGAGAATATGACCCACTGAATCAACAAAGCAGGGTGTACATGGGCTCGCAGACTAAAGAACAAGTGTGGGTTCTGCACAGGTCTGCATTAAGTCTTCTGCATGTTTGGTGGTTTTGTGGGAGTCATAACAGTGGGAACAGGTATATCTCTGGTTCTTTTGCCTGCTCTTGAGACTCTTTTCCTCCTACTGAGTTGCCTTGTCTATCCCCCAAATGAGGGCTTTTGCCTGGTCTTATTGTTATCTTGTTTGTTATTTTGAATTGCCATGGAGCAGAAAGGCCGGCTTCTTTCTAAAGAGAAATAGAGGGGGAGAGAAGAGGTTAGGGAAATTAGGAGGAGTTGGGGGAGAAGAAACTAGGGTCAGGATGTTTTATATGAGCAATGAAAGAAATTCTGTAAGAAAAAAATTGTTGCATATGAATAGATTCTCTACCATTTTTACAATGCTTTAAGAAAATACCTTAAAATATTTTCAGCTTTGTTTTTTCAGTGAGCCACAGACACTGTCAGAGTTTCACACCAGAAACCAGTTAATGTGTGTCAGAAAGCTGAAAAAGACAGTTTTTTGGTTCTCTGTGTATTTCATAATACTTTGAAGACCAGAAAATATTGGAATATGGAGATTCATAAAACATTAGCCCTCTAGCCTTTCTCTGCTGGTTTTCCAGATGGTACTCTGCACATTGTGGTTATTCACACAATACAGAGATGATTAATCACAAAAAAAACAAAGCATGCAAGTGTCTTTTTAAGTCTAAGTTAGTTCTATCCTTTTCCCACCTTCAAAGTTGAATAAAATGCCCCTCTATTGTCTTGGTATATTTCTTTGGTATGTAAATTCTTAGCGTGGACCAATCACATGATCGTTCTTGGTCGTGCATTTCTGAAATGATTAGCATACACTAAAAATTACCCATGAATTTATAGTGTTTTATATTATGTGATAATTTTAGGTAGCATGCAAGAACTCAAATGAAAATATTTACATATATTAATATATATGTATGTGTATATACATATAAATATCTATGCATACATAGGTATTTATATAACTTAAAAGCTTTACATTTTCCATTTCATGTCATGATACAAATTGTGCTTATTCAAGTCTCTAAACCTCCATTCATATTTTAACATATCCATATACAAATTTACTTATTGCTCTTGTTGCTTAGCTTATAATGACTGTGATTAAATACTTTCTTCCAAGCCACCATTGAAAATTTTCCTGTTCTGTCAGTCCCTTTACTTAGGTTTCCTTCATGCATGACTGAATCTAATATTTATGTTTTTTTTCTTTCATATTTATGTTCTAACTTGTTAGTATGTTATTCTGCTAATATTCTTTGCCTGGGTTATATTATTTTACTTGAGTATAAGCTTTTTATATCAGAAATTTCTTCCTAAGAGGAGTATACTTAGGGACTACACAAAACATGAATATATTGTCTGAGACAGACAGGATTTAAAAAATTAAATATACTGAAAAAGTGAACCTTGTATAACGATAAATTAAAATTTGATGTTTACAAAGTGCTATCTTATTGTGCATAGAAACTGTAGCAGAAGGATATAAATTGGAAGTAATAGATGCAAATACATGTAAAGGGCAAATTGTTTTATTTGACTATAAATAATAACACCAAAGATCAAATATGAGGCTGGGAAAATAATTCAGTCCATAAAGTGCTGTACCTTGTCTGAAAGTGACGGTGCCAATTTTTAATCCCAGAGCAAAATGGCAGAAAGGGGAGAATCTCTGCACCTCACTGTACAGATAGGCTAGCATAATAAGGGAGTTCCAGGTCAATGAGAGACCTTCTCAACAGACAAGGTGGATGGAACATAAGGAACAAAAGTTGCAAGTAGAACTCTGACTCCACAAGACTACATGTATATCTTCACACAACACACATTTACACATACACACATTAGAAAATCAGCATGTTGTGGACATGAAACCTGGTTGAAATTTGGATAAAGAAGTAGAAAGGGCACATGTTAGGTAAAGTATATAGAGTCAGATTAGGAAAATTCTGTGTTTCATCATTTTAAAGCCAAGATTTTATTAATCACTGCATATACACTGGACATTGAAACTAAGCAACTTACATCTGCATTACTAACATGTACATCATTCACAAAAGGAAGAGTGGTAGTATATAAAAAGAGAGCTGAAACTAAGGAGGAGTAGGGTAGCTTAAAATAAGAGGAGAAAAACTGAATCATTTGTGCTAATATTCTCTGGAGTCGTTAATAACTGCACAGTGAATGTGGAATGAATTGGCTTGGGAAGATGGGCAGTGTTAGAACTAGGCTATACAATAGATGAAAAGTTCTTTGATGTTTAATCATGAATAGCAATCCTAAGAGCTGAGACCATCATATGAAACTGGGGGAAAGAAAGTCAGTACTTGCACAGGGATTTTGAAAACCCTTTTCCTTGTCTACTGAAACTAATGGTTTCACTAATCTCTGTTGGAGGGAAAGTGCTAGGAGTGTTTTGAATACGTCTATTTCAATCTAATATTTTCAGGAAAAGGAAGTTTGCTGTGTTCTCTCATGGATCAGATCACACAAGAGTTGCAGAATCTACTTTTAAGGCACTAATTAAGAGAAATTGATACAGTTCCAAGGTTTCTAAGCCAAATGGCCAGCATGAAGAGGGTGTGCAGAGTCATTTCATAATGTTAATGCTGTATATACATTTACTTAAAGAAGAGAAATGAGGTTTGCACCAGATGTACTTTCTACATTCAAAGTATTGTTCTGTGATGGGGACTCTAACATGTGGGATAATATAAAAGAAACTTTTCTGAGTTCAGTTTGGTATGTAGAGGGATTTTAGGTTGGAAAATGCTGTCACTGGAGAAGGTGGTCTCCAACCCTAGAAAACTGGAAACAAACTGGAAACCCATATCATGCAATGTCCTATCAGAGTATAATTTTCTTCTTTTCTCCCAAGCACATACAATGCCTGAACACCAGGACCTCCAGTGTTTCAAAAAGGTTGAGCCTACTCCAATTGCCTTACAAGAGAGCTCATTAGCTTGTGGAAATGCAAGGCAGGAGGAAGCGAGGCATGTTTCCAGAACAGCTGGCACATATGCCACCAAGAATAGAGTTTAACTTCTTAGTTGGTCTCACTGATGTTGGCAGAAAGTTGGCATTGTTCTCGTGCTACACATTTCTTGGCTCGTATACAGAAAGAGAAATCTTTGTTTCAATAAATTTCTTAATGCATCAATATCCCTGATGCTTTAAACTGCATAGGTGCAGTCTTCTGACAAATCAGTGCCCATAAACTGCAGGGTTAGAGCATGAGCCCACTGACAATTTGGGATTAGTCCCCAGAACAATAGTTTTCAATGTCTTAGCATCATCAGAATAACTTGTATCAAATATTAAAAACCACATTTGTGAGATGCATTGCATTTTTTTATATTTAGACAAAACAGAGCAGTAAATTATATATTTTTCATACACACACACACACACTCACAACACCCCACACACTGACAAAGTACAGATGATGGTGTGAAGCATACACATCGTGAGACGGTTAAATGGAGAAGAGTACCATCTGCATTATCTCATATAATATTGAGATTTGCCTACTCTGAGTGATGCTGGTGCTTGTCCAGGAACCAGGCTTTGAGAAACACTGCCCAAGCCTCATCACAAAATGATAGATATTTTTCTCATTAAGAAACCAAGCCAAAAAATAATTCTTTTGTGTGTGGATTTAATTTGTGTGTGTGTGTGTGTGTGTGTGTGCGTTTGTGCAGTTCAATGCATATGAATGCACATGCATGAGGAGGCCAGAACATACCCCAGGTGCCATTTTTTAAGTCCCTTCCACCATGTTTTTTGAGATAGGGTCTGTTGCTAGCCTGGATCTAAGCAAGTAGGTTATGCTGGCTCTCTCCAGAGTTCTGATTGTTCTGCTGTCCCCACACTGGGGTTATACGCATGAAATACTGAATACTGCTTTTGTTTCTTATTCTGCACTACAGAGATCAAACTCAGGTCCTCATTCTTGGGAGGCAAGCATTACTGACTAAGATGCATAACATCTCTCATGCATTTCCAAGTGTCTATACAGTTGACCCGGAGCTCTTATGAGGCAGATGCTGATTCAGTTGCCTGGAATGGAGTTTGAAATTCTAAAGTTCTAATTGGTTCTCAGGTAATACTGATGTCTTTGGAACATAGTCCTGATTCTTAGAAAGAGAATTATGGAAGATTTCTTCAGAAAAATCACTAGCTGTTCAAAGTACATGGATTTTGTAAATCATTGTCTTATTTAATCAGGTCTGGGGGCCAAGAGCCAAACAGCAGAAGGAAAATTTGTCTCTTCTGGAAATACCATTTGCCAGAAAGTAGAGTGTTGGCTTTGTTGATTGATTATTAAAGCTATCTTGTAACTTTGCATCTAGGAATTACCTTGAGTTTATTTGTGCAGATACAAGAGAGAATTTATCTTCAGAGGCACTTAACAGTTGAATAACCAGTAAGTGCATTTATGTGTTTGTTTGCTTTGTTCTGTCAATTGAAGAGGAGTCTATACTCATTAAAATTTGTTACTGGGATTTAGATCCTCCTCACTGTTAACTAAGACTATCAGCACTAACACATCTGTTCTCAAAAAAAAAAAAAAAAAAAAAAAAACCTCACAGAGAGGTAGAATTTGTATAAGCCCATTTTTTCACAGATAGTTTTCTAACTCCTCTGCAGTATTTAGTTTACCTTTGGCTGCCCGAAGCATGGTTGCTGATGTGTTCTTAATGAACAAAGGAGTACTTATAGGAAAGTATCACACAATAAAGAATCACAAGGGTGAGTTTAATCCCCAGATGTTACAGAGATAGAAAATAGGACAAATCAATCCAGAGTTGCTAAAGTTGTGTGCAGGAGGGTGTAAACTCTACATGGTGGGAGAGGAGAGTTTATGACTTGAAAACTAAACATTCCAGAAAATATAACTATAGGATTAAATGTCTTGGTTCTTTGCTTTAGTCCACACTCATAAAAACTCATCCAAGAGTTCTGTAGAGGAAGTCAATACTTAAAATGACAGCTACACTTCCAGAGGACCCCAGTCCTTTTCCCTGTGCTCATATAGAGTGGCTTATAACATTCTTTGTAACTGCAATTCTAGGAGAATCTGATGCCTTCTCCTGGAATCATCAGGCACCTTAAATCCCGTTTTACACACCCACATGCAGATACACAGAAAGACACACACACACACAGAAGCAGACAGACAGACACAGTGACTGACAGAGACAAAGACATAGAAAGAAAATCAGTTTTTGAAAAGCTGATTTAAATTTAAATTGATGTTAGAGTTTATATATTATTAATGCTAAACAGTTCATTATATACAATGAATATATATATATATATGTTTTATGTTTTACAGAACATGAAGTGACAGATCCCAATGGTATCTGAAGGGAAAGGGAGAATACGTCTTCCTGAACATGCCGTGATAGTGGAAGGTGCCCATTCTCTTTGATTCTGAGGCATGACTGGTGAGATTAACCTGCATTTGTTAGTGTCATATTTTATAAACCTCAGGTAGTACTTTTCCAGCTATCCACTATCTTTCCACACATGCTTTATAGTTTGGATCTGCAGGGTAAGCCTCATAAAAATTACAAATTTTATCACCCCACATTAATGTGACTGGTGAGATGATTGGAATGAGTTAAGGGCATGGCTAATTATCCATCTCTTACCATTTGCAAGGCCAGTGTGGCAACTGCAGAGAAGGTCAGTCCTGGGTGAAGGGCTGACAAGAATTTGGGAGGTTTTATGAAAAGATCAATGACCTTCATTTGTCATCGTGAACAAAACAAGCACCTATAATTCTTACAGAAGGCATTAACACCTATGTAAGTGCCTATATGGCAGAGGCCACTGCAGATGGAAACAAGGGTAATCCAATAATAATAAACCAATTAACAATCCATGTCAGGAATTTTCTATAGAGCTTTTTATTTTAGCTTTCAGAGCAATTGCATAAGATACCTATTATCTTTTATGTGTGTACACCTATATACAACACACACACACACCTCTCTATGTATATGGAGGTCAGAGACAACTTTCAGCATCCCTTCTCTTTGCAAACTGTTTGAAACAGTGCCTCTTGATGTTCATCACTGCATATGCCCGACTACCTGGCCTAGAAACTTCCAGAGATTATCCTGTTTCTGCTTGTCATCTTGCCTTTTAATCAGAGATCTCAGACTTATCCTAAAGCACACAGCTTTATATGGGCTCTATTTAAACTTTGATTCTTGTGTTTGAGCAACAGTTTTACCCATTGAGTCATCTCTCCAACTCTTATCCTCATTTTGCTAATAAATTAAAACAATTAAGGGGTTATATAAGATTCCAGAATGAGTTTACCACACACATGTATTACAGAAGCAAGATTTTACATCTAATACTACTGGGTAGCCCACTTCTTCAGAAAGATATTCAGGCTGCCACTTCCATCTTATAAATACATTTTTTTTTTATTTTTAGAAGATAAAAATCATGTCTTCTTTTTCCTAGGATTTTTATTTTATTTTTATATTATTGGTATTAGTGTTTTACCTACATGAATGTCCATGCACAACAGGTCTGCAGTATTCACAGAGATCAGAAAAGGGCTTAGATCCATTGGAAGTGGAGTTACAGATGCTTGAGGGCCATCATGTAGGTGCTGGGGATTGATGCTGGGAATTGGGCAAAAATAGACGTGTTCTTAACCTCTGACCCATGGCTCCAGCCTCCATAGAAATAATGTATTTTATTGTTGTTATTTATACTACTAGAAAATTAACCCATAGACATTCACATGCTAAGCATACGCTCTAACTTTGATCTCTTCTCTTATAATGCACAATGCCCTAACCATGGTCAGTATCTATTGACTCCTAGCTATTATACTGAGACTTCTCCTCAGTTGTTACTGAGTGCTATTGGGCAAGGAGGTCATTCCAGGTGAACAGGAGGGGAAGAGGATTCATGAAAAGTTTAGGTGACAGAACTCCAGACTTGGTTATTTAATCTTAACTTACTTCCCCGAGAGGGAGACGTTCTAGGAAAAAACAATCACTAAAGTTTGGGCATTTTCTAAAATTAAACATAGTTTGAGAAGAATTAAAGAAACAAAGTAGTATGAGATCAGGAATTTAAATATTCATATCTTCATTCAACTGATATTTGCAACAGGATATCACAGAGTGGGTAGCTTCCAAAAGGCAGAAATTCATTCTTCACACTCGTAGAAGCTGAAAAATCCAATGTCATAGCATTGTGATAGTAGGTGAAGACCACTTCTTTTTATTGGTAGATGCCAGGCTTTTCACTGTGTCATCAATAGGCAGAAAGATGAAGGTCTTTTCTGGGCTCTGTTTTATTATGGTGCTAATTATATTTATGGCTATTTTTCCTCATGGCTCATTAATGCCTCCTGAAATGTTACTTTTACATACCATAAAAAAGGACTTATGTATTAATATATAAATTATAGTGGAAGTGGGGAAGAGGCACAAATAACTAGTATAGTGTCTGCTTCTGGACCATTATATAAGACTATAAGGATACTCCCCCTGTCCCTTCCACTATGAAAGTTAGTTTTTTTCCTTCCATTTTGGCAGGAGTCATAGATTTAAAATGACACACTGCAACGGCAATGGTGGATGCAAATCTCTTTGGTTCTTTTTAAAATATGATGTACCCATAATTTTTGCTTCAATATTCTGGTATCTTTTCTAGGAAGTTAAGAGGTACAATGACTACCTCTGAATTTTTATCTTTTTCCTGTGTGAATTTTTCCTAAATGTATTACTTCATGCTAGAGCTCACCTAAGGAAATGTCTCACCATATCATAACACTAAGAACTCAAAATGTATTTAGGTTACTTACTGAAAATTGCAAATTTTAATTCTCATTCTCTCAAAAAAAGAGAGCAAAAATATCAAAAATATCAGTACATGTAAGTAAGGCATTTGATTAAGTAAGACTGAAGACTTTCAGTTCATGAGTGCATGGTGACGTTGAAATTGCAGCTAATTTCTCATAATCCTAGCAACTAAGGAGGAAACAAATTTAGGTGTCCCTGCATTAAGATCATGAATTATCACATGGAATTTAGGAGAGATGTGAGAAGAGGGGTGAGGAACCAATGAATGACAACAAATTATAACACAGGGAAAAGAAGTAAAGAAACCATAGAAATTTAAAGAAACTTGCAGGGTGAAAGAGAAAATGCTATATGCTTGCTTCACAGTACATTTTAAACTCAAGCCTAAAGTCCGTATTTAAAATTGTTCCCTATATTCCTGCCAAGATCCTAGTCTGTAATCATCAAACTTGAGGAAAGATTGTATACATAAAGAATTAAGCCATGCTGTGTGTTCTTTCCCCATGAATCCTGCTAGCAAAATACATATATTATCAATGCAAACGAAAGAAATGTTATCCATATGATTACATGAACACTCATGGCACAGACAAGATTTATTTACACTAGAAGCAAACACCAGATGTGAGAAATCATTAAGCCAACATGAATGGGACAGCCTCATATTGAGCCTCATTACTATTATACAAAAATGAGAACCCTTTCGTGTTAAAATATTGCCTCTATTATTTTTCAAACTATTAGAAATGAATTTCATACTTAAATGGCTAAATGAGTAGAAGGAAGGGACATTGGATCAAGCAGTTTAGTTACTGAAACAGAATGCTTCTTGAAGGTTCAATGTTTTGAAATTAGGAAACTGGGGCATTGTTTCTCCAAACAAGTGACGACAGAACCTGGGCTTCAGTAACTCTGTGTGCTTCTTGTGTAGTAAGAGACTATCCACACATCAGGCTACAAAGATATTGTGTATTGTGTAACTCAAGCAGCGTCAGAGCTAATTAGAAATCAAAACAAGAAAATGTCCAATGAACATACAAAAGAAAATAGATTTCAAGTGAGCATGGAGTGAGACGAGCAGCCTACCCTTCTGCTTCAGAAGTGCTGTGGGAATGAGACTAAGCACTAAGAGTTAGCTAATATTTGCCATGATTTGTAATTATAGGAGGCTGAGCTGATGCACTTGGGCATAAGTGGTCTCCATCTTTTTCAGAAAGCAGTTTCTGTTAGCCATGGGGATGGAACAAACAAGACCACAGAGAGACACCACTGAATAATTAAAAGCTCCGTCTGCTTATAAGGATTAATTGTGAGTCTGGATAAATATTTAATCATGTAGCTGGTAAAAAATAGATGAGATAGACACACCCTTTTGCAACTGCCCAAGTAAATTTGGAAAATATCTAACCCTCTAAGTCTTCTACTGATGGCTGCATTGCATTGTCCTGCTTTTGGCTGTATTACACGGATGAGACGGCTACTGACTGAACAGGGTCTGGTCTTTCAGGTCCCCCGTACCAAGCATCACTGTACTCATAACCTGCTATATTTGAAATCGTTATGTTTTGATTTATTCGTTGAGTAAGAAAATATTTATTGAGTATTCAAATAAGACTTATTTCAATATATGTTGTGGAGAATATAGTATCGAAAGATCGACAATTCAAGCCCTGAAACCAACCAGAGACATAACTATGAGAAAGGATAAACAGATGGAAATCCTGAGGACATTGGGGGAGGGGAGCTCATTGTTCCAAAGTCTGGCTGAAGCCTCAGATGATTTCCAATGGTATTAATGTTTACTACAAAGACTGTTAGCGCAGAATAGTATTTTTACATGCATAAAAATTTTCAAGAGGCTGAGGAGATAACTGAGTAGTTAAGAACAAGTGCTGTTCTTCCATAAGACCAAAGTTAAGCCAGAACCCATGTCTAGTAGCTCACACCTGCCTGTCATCTGGTTCCAGGATATAGAACAACTTCTTCTGGCATCTATAGGCATACACATACAAAAACACAATACTGCACATACATTCTCACACATACACATGCACTTAATTAAAAAATAAATATTTTAATTAAATATTTTCAAATTAGTATATTAAAATGACAATAAGCCAAGTGTATTAGTTAGAGTTCTAGAGCAATAGAATACATATACATTTTAAAAGCGGATTCAAATAGCTTGTATGATATAAACTGAAAAATGGTTGTCTGCATGTTGGAGATGCCAAGATCTTGACATCTTCTCAGTCCACAAAACTAGAAGTGTCAAGAGGGCCACTGTAGCCCTGATAACAGAAAGGATTCCTGGAGAATCATTTTTCTTTATTCCACATTTGAAAGCCATAGAAGCTGGATTCCTTTGTCAGAGGAAGATAGCAGTAGAGGCAGACACAGAGAACATGCACTCAGCAGCAAGGAGCAATGGTGGGCAGGCAAAGGGTGGGAAGGCAAATATTGACAGGTAACAGTGGGTAAATAAAGGTGGACAGGCAAAAGCATGCTAATTTTCCCTCAAGAATCTATATTTGGACTACTGCTGGAAGGTGTTTCCCACTCTGGGGAGGATCTTCCACCCCATTTAATCCTTGAAAATTTACACCGGTAACCCTAACACTTGAGAAGCTAAGTCTGAAATACCTAGAGTTCTCGATCAGCCTCAGCTATATAATTAAGCCCTATCTCAGAAAAAGGAAAGAACTGAAGGAAAGAAGGAAGAAAGGAAGGGAGGAGGGAGGAAGGAAAGGAGGAAGAGAGAGAGAGAGAGAGAGAGAGAGAGAAGAAAGAAAGAAAGAAAAAGAAAGAAAGAGAAAGAAAGAAAAAGAGAGAGAGAAAGAAAGAAAGAAAGAAAGAAAGAAAGAAAGAAAGAAAGAAAGAAAGAAAGAAAGAAAGAAAAAGAAAGAGAAAGAAAGATGTTTATGGAGTAAAGGATCACAGGATCACTTTGGAACATTGTGTATCTTAGACAAAGATGTAACAAATTAATGACATCAAAGATAGTATCACTTATTTTGGCTTTCATTTTTCCTAAGTGATCCAGCTATATTCTGTCATTTAACCATGTAGATCTTTGCATAGTGTTGAGGCTTTGTGGGCTTCCCCCTATTCACTTTGGCATCTCTATTGCAGTTGTCTTTGTTTAGCTCATGTTTAGTCAGTCATGTTGCTGAAACTTTATGAGTGGAACACAGTCACCACTTAACTAAACCAGATAATCCCTAAATACTCTCTAAATATTTGTCCTTATGCTCACAGTTTATTGCAGTCCTCACTCTCATCATGGAAACATCTCCTTGTAATATATGGAGACCAATTCCATGGAGAAAGCCAAAAGCTTTCAAAATGCAGTTTTGGGGATACTTTTGCATTCTCTTTTATCTCCTTTCATGTGAGATTCCCTTCTGTATGCTGTGATTACCATTAATGAATAAAGAAACTGCTGGGGCTGGAGAGATGGCTCAGTGGTTAAGAGCATTGCCTGCTCTTCCAAAGGTCCTGAGTTCAATTCCCAGCAACCACGTGGTGGCTCACAACCATCTGTAATGAGGTCTGGTGCCCTCTTCTGGCCTGCAGACATATAGACAGAATATTGTATGCATAATAAATATTTTTTAAAAAAAGAAACTGCTTTGGCCTATAGCAGGGCAGAATTTAGCTTGGTGGGGAAAACTAATCTGAGTGCTGGGAGGAAGAAAGAGGAGTTAGAGAGAAGCCATGTAGACCCTCTGGAACTGGACAGAACTTTACCTGGTAAGCCACAGCCATGTGATGATACACAGATTAATGGAGATGGGTTAAATTGATATGTAAGAATTGGCCAATAAGAAGCTAGAGTTAATGGGCCAAGCAATGATTTAAATGACATTGTTTCTATGTGATTATTTCAGCTCTGAGCTGCTGGGCAGCCAGGAAATGAACAAGCGGTCCCCCACAACACTCCTTGAACTGCTATGCCACCATATCACTATAGAACTCTCTGTCTGAATGTTTAGAAATACTGTGTTCATGGAACTGTTTTTGAATATGTTCTCTTGTGTCAATTCTAATGCAAGGTTCTAACACTAGAGCAAGGCTTTGGTTTCCTATTATGTTGGTGTGGTGCTTAGAAAAGTCTAATACATGCATAGTAGATAACTGATAGTTGTTCATGGAATGGAAAAAAGTGGCTCAGAGTCTCTCTCTAGTAACTAATATTCATTCCCAACTCATAAATGGCCTAAAGGCAGACTTTAAGGGTATGGAATGTATACACATATAGATCAATTTGTTTGAGTCTATTAATAGAAAAAAATCAGAGTAATCTGTGACAGAATCCAGATTACCTTGCCCAGCTGCTATTACTGCTTTGGGTGGGGAATGAGATTTGTACTCTGCTATACTATTTATATTTTTAAGTAATTAAAGCAATGAAATTGTTTGACACACATTTCATTGCATGCTACCCCTTCAGTTTTTATTTATCTTGATTCTCTAAATCTTGTTAATTTTATGGAAGAAGATCATATTTAATAGTAGGAACTCATGCATAGCCTCTTGGAGGAACAAGACATTTGCTATTTCTGAGAAAGAAATTGGTGAGGAGGAGAAAGAGGATTCCAATTTGCCTTGTTTGCTTTAATTAGGCATGGAAGAACTCAGCATATGCTGAGCAGGATGCAGACACTAGAAGGCACCTTGCATTATTTAACTATTTATTTATTTAATTATTACATGCAGAATATAAGCATTAAGAAATGCACTTTTCTTTGCCAAGAATCTGTAGAACAGAGAAGATGCAGATATTATTTTATTAAAAAGATTTTTTTCTCTTCTGTGTTGCATGTGTTTCTGGGTGTGCATGAGTACACATGCACATGTTTGTGTAAATGAGGTTGACTTCCAATATCTTTCTCAGTTGGTTGTTGGTCTATTTGTGTGAGACTGGGTCTTTCGCTAAACTTTAAACTCACCAATTTATCCAGGATCATTGGTCTTTAAGCTCCAGGAATCTACCTGTCTCTGCCTTGCTCACAGTGGCATGACATGATTGTGCTAATGCTGAGTATCTATGCTGGGGCTTTGTGATTGTGCTGCAAACACTTAACAGATGAACCATCTCTCCAGTTCCCGGGATTGTTCCAGACAGCATCTTCTGTTTCTTATGACAAAAGTGTGTTTGTAGGAAATGACTCTGGAAGCTTCTGCTCATACTCATTGGCTTCTTCTTCACCATAAGTTTACCCCAGGAAGGCACAGGCTTAGGTACATCTATCCAGGTCCATTCTGTATAGGGTAAAGACTTCCCTCCTTGACTGGATCTTTTAATATTAAACTCTACTGCTCTAAACAAAGGCACAAACACATGATCCAGTGGATTGGCTGTGTTTCTATGTAGTCCCTGAAAAATTTGTGGGGTATTTTCTTTCTTTTAAGAGCTTTTAACCCATTGTTTCACAATGAATAAGAATTTCATGTGGATTTTCTTTTTCACCATTCCAATCAAAGTATGGAACAGAAGACAGACTTGAGGTTCAGAACACAGGCAGGAGCTCTACCAAGCTGCTTTTCATGTGCTCCCTGACTGGTGTGGGATTCCCCTCTATATACCATTGGTTAATAAAGAAGCTGCTTTTGGCCAGTGACTTACAAGAATATAGCCAGGCTGAAAAAGATACAGAGAGAGACTAAGCAGAGTCAGGGAGAAGCCATGTAGCCACCACAGGAGACTGATGCCAAAATTTTGCAGGTAGACCACAACCTCATAGTGATGCACAGATTAATGAAGATGAGCTAGTTTAGGATATAAGAGCTAGCTAGCAATATGCTTAAGCTATTGGTCAATCATTATTGCGAATGATATAGTTTCTGAGTGATTATTTCAGGTCTGGACAGCTGGGAACAAATGAGTGGCCTCCTGCAATGCCTGACAATGATAGAAATGAAGGGAGAGGATTCTATACATCTTTCTTTGTGCATGTAAGATTAAGTTGTTACTTATCCCAGTCTGGTGTGCTTCACTGGAATTATTCTTGCAAGTATACCTTAAAACATCACCTTTGATACCATTATGTACTGAAATATCCATAATTGAGGTTTAAAAATAAAATTTTAAAATGAAATCATTTCCACACTGATTGGTAAATTCTCATTTTTAGAATCTCCTAATTTCCAGCCTTCCTGACCATTTGGGCTTCATCCTATAACCTATTGGTTTCGCAGAGTCCCTGTTTGTGTCTGGCACTATAGATGATCTTCAAACCTCTGTTACAGTATATATAAGTAACAGCAGTTATGAGCACATGAACTGATTCTAAAGATTATATTATACTTGCTTCTGGTATAAATTGGGTACAACTGCATAGTTCACCAGTCTCCCTCATGTATGAATTCTTAGTCTCTGTGATAAACATCCTGAATAAGATTGGAGATGAAGTTCAGGGAGCCAAAAGTAACTGAGTATTTATAGTTTTCTAACCCAAATTCTACTGCAGTAATGTTAGTTCTGAATTTTATGTCATCTGTCAACTGGAGGATAGTAAAATAAATAAAGGCAACATAAATAAAATAAATAAAGGATAACTAATTGAAAATAATTTTGTTTAAAAGAAACAATGGAAAACAATTATACTGCATTTCACAGCGTAAAAGGAAACAATTGAGCAAATGTTCATTTTGGGGAACATAAAAGAACTGGACATTTCTCAGCAAGTGTTTGAATTCCAACTACACTCAAGTGCACATCTTTTATGTATGTTATTAAGATTCATACTTCCTGGAGAAACAGTATTTTGCTAGTTCAGTTCTAATTTCTGTTCTTGTTTAAAGAACACCAGGAACCTTTGATTAGCAGCATTCCTACAAGAAATGCGTGAAATAGACCAGGAAATTCACAAAAAAATAAAACAATTAACTAAACATCAGCAATTAAATAAAATATGCTCATTAAATCAGTCCCATGGTGCCACAGATGCTACGTATATAATATATATTTATGTGTACATACATACAACATAAATCATATACACACAGAAAATAGATGTTAATTGTGTAATAAATGGTAATGATAGAATGGTGGGGATAAATATTGTAGCGGTGCTGTGACCAACAGCATCAGTAAAGGAGTGACTCTACAGTGAGATCATATTCTAGTTTTAGATAGGCTATATGTAATGTCAATGACAAACCTTGGCTTCTTCAACAAAGAATGAAAAATAGAGTAATGTTCCTTAGGTTACTAAATTAAATGAGCATAATGTACATAAAACAGTATAATTTTTGGTTTATGAAAACACACCCAATTTTTTATGGTTGTGTCTGTCTCTATATGTTTATACCTATATTTATATATCTTCATAAGATGTAGAGGATTATCGTTTAGAACTATAAATGAATCATCATTCTATTATATAAATACATTTCTGGTTAGATTTACCTGTAGCCTTTTATTGACCTATTCTATCTATAAATATATTTCTTATTCTCCCCATGAAGATAGAAATGATATTTTATTCCACTTAAATCATATAAATCAAATATATCGCATGGCTAACACAATATTCTAGGATAATATATTATTTAATTCCTCATTAATTTTAACTGTGAGTTGTTGATGATATTATCACTACTAATTTGAAAAAGCATATTAATTATTCAGTGTGGACATTAACCACATTTGATAAATGATCACTGGGACTATTTTTCCTGCTTTCACTATATGCTAGTTTTGTAGTCCAAGCCAACCATTCTGATGCCTCAACCTCAACCGAGTATCACAAGCACGTATCACTATGCCGTTTGGTTTATGTGAGACAAAAACAGACTGTAAGAAGTCTACATATGCAATAGACCCCGGAGTTGGGTAACTCTGCCTCACCCATGAATCTAGTATATGCTTCTTGCTAGGAAAGAAAACGAAAATGAAGGAGGTTGATGTCACTAAGGAAGATTTGTCACATTCCAGTGACTTTATTTGCTTACAACAATGTAGGCCACTATGGGAAAATAGTTAGGATCAATACAAAATAAGTTTCTGTCTCTTAAAGAAAGTTTGGGGTTAAAACTACTTGTCTGTCTTTATTTATTTTTTTCCATGTTGCTGTGGAAACATGTCGCTGATATAAACAATGTAAGGACAAAAGGGATTCTCTAGCTCACAGTTCCAGGTTACCGTCCATCATAGCAAGAAAATCCCAGCAGCAGAACTGCTACATTGTACTCAGACTTGGGAAACAGAGAGGGTGGATGCCCTCTTGCCAGCGGTCAGCTCATTTTCTCTCCTTTATGCAGTCTGCCCAGGGAATGGTACTGCGTACAATGACAGTGGTTCTTCCAGTCTTTCCCACAGGCATGCCAGGGGACGCATATTCCTGATGATTATAGATTCTGTCTTTTACCATTAAAACTGAGCATCACATTGCTTTTTTAAAAAACTGAGTTAAAATATTTTTTTTTCTGTACAGAAGGACACATATGTCAACTCGTGTTCTAATTATGTGGTTTGTTTGTGGATTTTGGAATACAAATGGAAATAACGAAGAATGATATATATTTTCCATTAACTTTCAAGGACCTTGAGGTTCATTCACGATTTGACTAAGTAGTTTTTGATGAGTTTCCATTAATAATGGCCTTCAGTTTAGCCAGATTTGGAAAACACAGATGATGTTTTACTCTTTGTTGCAAAGCCAGAGGTATTTAAGAGTGATCCTGATCCATTAAGAATGATACAGTGTATTAATATAGCATCATGTTATACAGGCAATATTTCCAAAACAGGAAACTTCTTTTAAAAATAATACATGGGGGAAAGTTCTTCAAAATATTAGTTAGTGGAAAAAGCCCAGATTCAAACAGCATCATATAATATAATTTCAAATTGTTACCATAAAGGTATTTTAAATTTTCCTTTTTTATCATTTTATCTTTTTTTTTTTTTTTTTTTTTTTTTTTTTTTTTTTTTTTTTTAGTTTTCCAAATAGTGTATCACAAACAAATGGTACTTTTTAAAGAGAAAAATCAATCACTACTCTGTTTTTGCAAGGATCTTCACTGACTTATTGAATCAGTTTATGAGTCCTGGTAATTGATGTGTCTGGGCCCAACCACTCTGGAACTCTGGGAGAATTCTCTTTCTATCAAATACATTCTTCTGTGGATGACCTCACAGGAAGTTATTTCAGCCCAACACAGTTCAGAACAAAGGTTTGAAACTTTCATACTATCATTTTTTTTCCATTTTTATGGAGGGTTCTTCCTGCTTTAATATTTTATTTACTGTAGTATGTGATAGTTAACCTTTGTTGTCAGTTCAAGACTTTTAATCACCTAGGAGACACCCATATGAAGATTATCCTTAAGGCAATCTCCAGAGAACTCTGACAAAGGGTAGAAGATTCAGAATAAGTATGTATGGCACCATTCCGTGGGCCAGGGTCCTAACATGAATAAAGGGCGAGACGGAAGCAGACTGGGCATCAACATCCACCTCTCTGCTTCCTGACTGCATTGCACAGGGACTGACGGTTTGTAATCACAGCAAGAGTCACTGTCAACACCATATCTTCCTCACCACAGTGAACTTAAATATCCTTAAGCAATTGCAGTCAGGAAGCAGAGAGATGCAACATTGAAATGGGAAATATATAGCAGTTAATATTACCCATACTCTCAGAAGAGAGGTTGGACTTTGTACTCTTGTATGCTATTGTGACTGTAAGACTGTGAGGACTATTAAAAACAGTAATCTACAAGGCAATCCAGGTTTCACCTCCACAGCTTTATGCAATGACCTCTCTACTAGACCTCCATTCATGGACGCTCCTGATGCATGGCTGGCATCTGCAGCTTTCCTTAGGGGGAAATGTTATAGGATGTTTCTTTTCTATCCTTACCTCTAAGCCAGAACCACATAACTGAAGCTACCAAGTTCTGTTGCTTACTGGGGTTGAAACATGACTCCATCATTCAATTACATCTTCACCAGCTTTTTGTCCTTCACTGCCTAATCTTGACTGTCCTGAAACTTGCTCTATAGACCAAGTTGGCCTCAGACTCAGGGAACTTCCATTTTCTGCTTTCTGAGTGCTGGGATTAAAGGTATGCACCACCAAACCCAGCTCCACGCTCTTGTTTAGTACCTTTCACAAGTTGGAAATTTAGCTGGATGGGGTCTTGCCATGAAGTCACAACTCCCTTTATTCCATTTCTTAATCTGTTTAACTCTTTGATCACAGGATTTAGCTCCTGTTCCACTTCCTGGTGCTCTTTTTCTTTTTCTCCTCAAAATTTGCATTTTGTAATTTACCCTATGCAGCTTGCACCTTTTTATTATAAATATTCATTAGAGCTACCACTAAAAACACACCACAGAGTTTACAGTAGGTAGTTTTGAGATTTCCTCTGGCAATTGAATTAATTCAAAATTCTTCATTTTAGCCTCAGGCAAACTCTTCAGAGAAGGGCAAAAGGCAGACACTTTCTTCACCAAAATATCATATAACTGAACTCTAGGCAACATACTAAAATCTTCTCCTCTCAAACCCCCTGAGTGAGCCCCCCCAGCAGTTCAAATAACTCTTAGCACCTCTGTGTTCCGTGTTTCTACTAGTATGGCCCATTAAGCAGTGTTTAAAGCAATTCATTGCTCTTTTAACTCAAAGAACCATAGTCCATGTTACTCTAAAAAAAAAAAATCCACATAATTAAGCCTGGATTGCCTTGTAGAACCCATGATGTTAGAGATGCCATAGTTGTGGAATACCTGTCTAGAAAAAATAGAACCAGACCAAGAGAAAGAAATGTGTTACAGACAACAAAGCTGAACATAGTTGAAGATCTGAAAAGCATTTTGGCATCAGACATGGAGATGCAGAGTTTGGAGTTTGCCCAGCTTGTTTTCAGTCTTGCTTTTGTCCAAGTACTTTTTTGCTATGTTCCCTTCCCTGAGTTTTATAATTCTAATGTACGTCCTACTCCATCATATATGGAAGGATTTGATCTGCCTTTTTTGGTTTTGATTTCCACAGGGAGATTAGAGTTAAGAGATTGCCATGCATCTCAGAAGATACTTTGGATTTGGATTTTTAAACAAGTTTGAGACTGCTATTGACTCCGGAAACATTTGAAGTTGGACTGAATAATTTTTGCATTATGATATGGATATAAGCATTTGGGGACCAGTAAGAGGAATGTGGTATTTGAAAGAAAATGCTGCCTGCAAGATATGGAACTCTCAGCTCTTTCTCCAACCCCACCTCTGTCTACACACAATCATGCCCCCCACTATGATGATAATGAGCCTCTGGAACTGTAGGTTGAGTGACCCCAGTTAAGTATTTTATCCCACAACCTCTCTAGCATAAGCGGTCATCAGAGTTTTTGATCTTGGACCTTCTTACAGGTGTAAGGTGGAATTTGTAATTGACTATCTTATACTCAACCATGCCAAGGTATAATTTACACAGAAACTTAAACTAGGAATATAGATAGTTATTCCAGTATTTCACTTAAGCCACATGTGCTACCTAGTTTTATGTTAACTTGAGATGGAAATCTCAGTTGAGAAAATACCTCCATAAGATTGGATTGTAGTTAAGACTATAGAGCATGTTCTTCATTGGTGATTTATGTGGTTGGACATCACCCATTATGGACGGTATACCATACATGGGCTGGTGGTTTGATTTCTCTAAGAAAGCTGGCTGAGAAAGCCACAAGGAACAAGTCAGTAAGCAACACCCCTCCATGGCTTCTGCTTCAGTTCCTGCCTCTAGGTTCCTTCCCTTTCTGAGTTCTTGTCTTAATTTCCTTTGACCAACAGTGCTGTGCAAGTATAAGCCAAATAAACCTTTTCTCCCCCAATTTGCTTTTGGTTGTGATGTTTCATTTTGCAGCAGTAGAAACCTTGAGGAAGGCACCAGAAGAGGAACTTTATTGGTGTCATTTGAAGGGAAAAAAAATGGAAGGTTGAATTTGACAAACATATATAGTTTGATATCAGTTATTTTTCAAGACCATTCTTTACAACCTGGATTTTAAATACTGTCTCCTGCAATGGCAACACAAAGCTCACTTACTAATAAAATTTTCTGCTGCCTTGAGTACATGCTATATCAAATAACCTAGCAGCATTCTCTACTCTGATTTGAATAGGCCCCTTCTGCACAAAATATCCTCTCCAGCTCAAGGGTTCCCTCTCAGCGTTTATTGACACTTCCATCCAGTTATTGGCTCCATCTAGACTTCTTGACAAAGTATTTTATACCTCTAGCATCTGACTGCATATGATAATATAAATGCACACTGGTATTCTCCAGAGAAGACCTCCACTAAAGGCCTGCCATTCTTCAAAGTCCTCCTAAGTATGACTTTGAAAATATTTATGGAACATTGGTCATTGGGCCACATGTTGGATCTTTAGAAAGACTTAGGAAATGCAAAGCATGTAATCCGTATTCACAATGATAGTGGAAAGCCACAGTAACACATGTAAAACCATTAGAGGGCAAGCATGACATTATGTAATTAAGGATTTAATTATGTAGGCAAAATTATGCAGGGTTTAAATGGAAGGAGATTGATGATGTGAAGGGATGAAGGATCGCTTCATGGAAGAGATGTGCAGAGATGGAGAAGAGGTAGCAAGAGGACTAAAATGCTGCTTAACTAAGGCAGTTTCTCTGATGTTTCTATGTGATCCCAGGACTGTGAGAACCTGGAGCACGCATATCAGAGACAAACACTGGGCATATCATTTATAGGACAAATAGCCACACACAGCTGCAGGTACTTTCGTCTCAATTTGACAGGAAAGTTTATCTGAGTTTATTCATTATTAGATAATGCACAAACAAATGTATAAATGACAATGGCATTGATCTATATATAATTACTGAAAAGTCCTTATATCCAAATATTTTTTACTGAAAAGATCAAAGCAGCTGTGTCTTAAGAGGAAAACCAAGACTCATGAACAGTGATATATGTAAATGGTCTTTCTAATATTAAGAAATTAGTTTTAAATGTTTGCTTCTTTTCAGTTTATCATTCTGTAATCAAGTACAGTACATGTTTTACAGAGTATAAAACTGGCCTCAAATTAGGTATCTTCTTAGCTGTGATCCATTCCATTTCAACATCGTGGTTACATCGTAAGAATAATGAACAAGATGCTGCCATTAACAAAAAATATTGCAGCACTGCTTTATTCATTGCCATCTTCTCTCCAAAAGCAGAGTTAACTTTGAGGTGTTTTTGATCCCATGCATCTGAATATTCACAACTGTGTTTCCTTAAGCAAGCGTTGAATAAGCGAAATGTGAAGGCAGGAAATAAACTTAGCGTTTATTTTTTTAGTAATGTTTGCTTTGTGTATGCCATAAATACCACCAGTATAAATATAAGCATATATATAGTGTATATATGTAGAGGAAAACATGTATGTATTTATAGTGTATATGCACACATATTTTATACAACTATATTTTTCACATGTATATGAAACAAAAAGCTGATTTTCCTGTAGTTATAGCTGAATGTACACCACCTATTTTTATATCTTAGATAATGTCATATTTGTGTGTATTAAGAAATGTTTGAATTGTCAAGCTTAATATAAAAGGATCAATCAGTCATAAAGACTAAGGATGGTAAGTAAAATAGTTTTCTCCATCAACCTTTACTATCTTTGACCACAAGGTGGCAATCTCTAGATATGTCTAACTTTATTTTTTTTTTTTATAATGATGCTTCAAAATAAAATCCTTCTGCAACCAATCTCCATGGTGAACAGCCCTCCTAAGAAGCCATGTAAGCTCACAGACGCAGCTAGAAAACTGGAGCGGTCAATTTTTCAGAGCTCACTAACGAGGTGCCACTGTGCTGTAAATGGGTAAAGTTCTTCATTCTGATTCAGTCCACTTAGGTTAAATTTTGTTCCCAGGTGTGTGCATGAGAGCAGATTGTTCATAGAGAGTTCAATTAGTCTCGAAATTCAGTTCCTCTATTGGAATCCCTCATCAACCCCGGGGGCTGGAGTCCGTGCACAGATCAAGGTTACTTGCACTGTGACTGCTATGACCCTGCCTCTTGAATTAATCTGGACTTAAGTATTTATAAATAGGCTTCTTCTAACCTCATCTGCATAACCCTCAATGTGTGTCAAGTTTTGGAGAAGACACTTGTAATAGAAGATAATTGCTATTTATCTCCCACACAAGTGTTTGTGGAGTTCTGTCAGATAGCACAATGCTCGATCTCTAAGTTTGGTACTCATCCTGGGAACTTCCTATTCACGGACCAGAGAGTGATAAAAAGTTACTGCTCTGGTAGCTGTATCTCAGGAACCCATCAACTCGACAGCTTCCACTGCTGCCTTTGTAGTTGTCTCAGGCAAGTGATGGGCCTTTTGGACAAGATATTCCTGCTGAACTCTCAAAAAAAATGTCCTATCAGTCTTTATTTGATTCTTTCAGAAGGAATTTTATAAATTTGCTTTTCACCAAGACACTATTGTATGCTAAACAGTGTTTTTGTTTGTTTGTTTTATTTATTTTAGTGAAGGAAAGTGTATATGTACACAAAGAGACAAACACACCCACATACACAAAAACCCACGCACATATGTACATAAGCTTACCCCCCCCCCACCCCCATGCGCACACACACACCATATGACACTACTGATGAACTGGGAGATAAGGTTTGAGTAGTTCTTACAAACAGTCCTGCTGGAATTCTCTAGTCCTCTTTCATCTGCTATGTGCATAATAGGAAAATAACTGTGGCAGGCGACTGTAAGGTGGAGTCGATGATTGCATTCTCTGCCTTTTATTTAAGTACAGATAAAGCCACAATAAAGTCTTCTATTAGTATGGATGACACAGCTTGCTCATATTTTAAAACATTCCCTCAGCACATGGAGCCACTGATTAAAATGTCCATACAGAGCCCATGTGTAAAACAAATGAGCAGAATTCAAAAGAAGAGGAGCCTATAGACATCCCACATACAGAAGAGTATGGAAATGAGTGGTGAATTTTTCTAGGCACAGCTTAGAAAAAAATGGTAAATAAGATGAAGCTATTAACTTGAAAATATTCTAGGCAGAGAAGCATCCTGTAACATGACCAGACAACCAGTAGCTCCTCTTGTTGTTACTATAGAAATGATGACTGGGAGGGATTATGGGCTTGCAAAGCTGAGAAGATGCAATAAAAACGGAAGGATTCCTCACTCGGAAGCATCGTTAATACATATGGTATTGTGGAGAGCATTACAGCCCCAGCATAAATAACCTAAGTATAAGAACACCTGATAGACATTTGCAGGCAGTAATGTAAGTGGAAAGTAAACAGAGGGACTTGATTTGATTTCAGATGTGGAGAGAATTTGATAAAGCAGAGACTGTGATGGAAAGGTCAAATTGGAGAGTGCAGGTTACAGAGCAGGAGGAAATGAGGATGAAGAGAAGGAGATGGGTATAGAGGCAAGCAGAAACAAAATCACCTAGACACTAAATGCACTACACGTCAGGCTCCTGCTGTGCATAAGGATTATGTGCTACATTACCTCAGGGGATAAGGAGCAGCATAAAACACAGCTGTCCTTTACCAGGGATCTGACACCGCCCGGCTTCAACTCAGTTTCTTAAACAAAGACTTATCTTTATGCAACTATTTGACTTCTTATCATGAGACACGAATAAGACAATTTAAGGTAAGATGTCATGAATGTGGGAGTGAGTTAGCTTTAGTTTAGTAACTGTAGTTTCCTCAAATTTAAGCATCAGTCTTTGAGCTCAGAGATTGAAGAGTACAGCGGCTGTGTTTAATGGCTTAGCCAATTAAGCTTTCGAAGTCCTTTACTTGTAAATGCTTTTGCTGATTAACAAAGAAGAGAGCCACACAGGCCAAAAAAACAGTCTTTACCACCCATTAATAAATTTATTTTAAATATCAATGCACTTTAAATTGATCTTTCTGTACCATGGAAAAATCATTCATTGGATTTAAAAAAAAAAAAGTATCTCTGTAGTGGTCATTAGATATCTAAAATAATTTGTCACACTTAAAGTCTTTTTAAAACTCACTTCGTATATTTCCCATCAATTTATTTATTAATTTAGGCTGTGGAAATTTTGTTTATCAAAGATACAATTTCTTAAAATTCATTTATTAAAGAATTTCTAACAGCATATGGTGATGACGATGATGGTGGTGGTAATTGTTTTATTTGAGTGCCATGGTCATATTTTAATTGATTAATTTTCCATTTTTTTAAAAAAAGTCATTCAAACAATCATATCTTTAAAATTTGAGACAACCTGTCAAATGAGTGTAACTTCCCCAAATCTTCATAATTCCAAAATCATCACTTTTTCTTCTATGTTATGTAACATTCTTAGAGGACTATGTGGAATGTTGTCACAGTGTTGATGCTTCTGTGTGTGTGCGGGCACGCGCGCGCACACATGTGAACACACATGCACACATGAACACAGAGGTACATGCTCTATGTATGCACAAGCCTTCCTGAAAATATTAGTACTTACTAGAAAATCAAAACCTGCTTCAAGATTTTATAAAATCTGAAAGTTAGAATCTGACTTTTTTTTTTACTACTTACTCCCTATTATTCATTTCAACCAATTAAAGTAATTTTGTGTAGTGCCTTGTAATTTGTTGTTAGCCACACTGGGGCATCTTCATTTTGTTGTTGTTTTAGTGACTATAACCTTTGACCTAGAGCCGGATATAGTCAAAAACTATATCTGAAAACTGCACTCCACAAAAAAATTCTCAAAGAACTAATAAAAAGGAGAAGAGGGTGTGTGAAAATCTGACCGCTGCTGAACCCAGCTGTTCCACAAGTCACAGTTGCTTTCTCTGGTGTCCTGCATGCCTTGTTGCAGACTCTATAGAGGATTTTTATCAATGGTAACCCCTTGTCAATGTGTTTCCAGATGCAAGTAACACCAGATCATATTTAAGCTGATTGTGGCATCAAAACCATTTAATTGACTCAGACAAATAGAATTTCTGAAAGTCAGATTTAGTTTCACAGGAAGCCTGCTTCCTAGTTTGTTGCTGTATTCCACAGATCTGATTTCTTTCCATCAGATTGTCTGGCTTTCCAAATGTATCAGCATCATTTCAGGGGTGATTTCCCTCATTGACTCAAGATAACTCCTGGAAGCTTCCTCATATTTTTATGTGATATGAGAAAAGTGACATATTTCCTCAATATTATTTTTTTTAAATTAATACTCACCGAGATTTGATCAGCTATGTTCCATATCTATGCCTGTAACAATCGTAGTGACATGATAAATTAGAGATGCTAATGAGATTAGATTTGGTTGTGGATTTTTCCTAAACCTGGTAATAGAATCACCTGTGTACATAGATATTCCCTCCAGAAAAAAGTTAAAGCAATTGGGAAGAAGAAACACATAGGTAGTTATAAGATAGTAACCAAAACTACGGTTTTAGCACACATAACTGTGGTAAAATATTGAGGCGTGCTCTCTCTCTCTGGTAAAATACTGAGGCTCTCTCTCTTTTTTTCTCTGTCTCTGTTTCTCTCTCATACTTTCTCTTTCCCCACTAACATATGGGTGCCAATGCTGTTATTAGCACCATTTTTTTCCCATGCCAAAAGCATTTCATGAGGTTCTTCCCCTCAGTGTTTAGCCACACAAGACCCTATTTATAGAATAGTGCTAACCTAATTTTGCTTTCTCTTGGTGCCTAGTGTTGATTCTGCCTTTGCATGCCGGTAGATATGTATAAGAACGAAAGCTAAGGCAGTCTCCTATGTACAGGACAGACAGTGCAAAGGTTCTTCTGGGTGAGATTTGATGTTAAGTGAAATAGCTGTTGTCCCTCAGGTGCTGCACATAAGACTAAAGAGAAGATAGATATATAGATACTAATCAGTATAGGCTCAAGAAAGTTTTATTTTAGCAACAAAAAGAAAATACACGTCACATTTGGGCCCTTCTGAATAGTCCCAATTAAACGCGTGTGCGTACTGCTGCTCTTGGGCATTGCACAGTCCTGAAATGGTGAGTAACAATCTTGACCCACAGCCCATCACTAATCATGTATTTAAGGGGAGAAGTCCTAACCCTGAACTTCAGTAGTCACCACCAAATTCCTAGTATTAAACAAGAAACAAACTTTTAAAATACAAAAGTCTTTGGAGAAAGTTATCGGAAGTGCTGCAGAAAGTGTCTTTGTTAATGAGAAGGTAGACCTCAGATGTGGAAAAACAAAGGCCAGAAGCAGAGTTACACTCCATGAAAGGGTAGCAGTTGACAAAATACAGTGCAGTAACCAACCGATATGTGATTTGACTTAAGGACCAATCCACCAGATAGAACCCATACCGGACTGTTTCTGGGTGACCAAGAACCAGAGACCAGATAGACCAGCATACTAGGGTAAAACAAAATGTTACTTACTGGTCTAAAAAATAATAGGAAAACAACAAAATGACTCATAGTAACAACGTGCTACACTAATAGATCAGTGCTTTTGCCTGGCCACCATCAGAGAAGATTCTTCCTGCAGCAATTGGGAGCAAATACAGAAATCCACAGACAAGACATTATGTAGAGAGTGAGAGACTCTGCCCAAATGGGATGTCTCCATCAAAGTGATACTGCAACCTTTTGAAGAAGAATCAGGAAGAGTGTAAGCGCCAGAGAAGATGGAGGGCACCACAAAACAAGGCCCTCTAAATCAACGTGATCATAGCTCATATGAACTCAGAGACTGAGGTGCTTGCACAGATCTGCAGCAGGTCTTTGTGTGTATATCATGGCTTCCAGCTTAGACTTTTTATGGGATTCCCGAGCATGCAAACCATTAGGTTTCTGCTTCTTCTGCCTTTTTTTAGACTCTTTTACTTTTTTTTTTACTTGTTTTCTCCAATTCCTATTTATTTTATTTTATACTGTTTCATTATTACCCCTTGGAAGTCTGCTTATTTCCTAATAAGAGACAGAAATGGAGTGGATCCAGATGGCAGGGGAGGTGAGGACATATTAGGAGGAGTAGAGGGATGGGAAAGTACAGTCAGGAGATATTTAGTGAGCAAAAATATAATCTCAAAAGCAAAGCTTTAAATATGAAAAAAGATTAGGTTAAAATGCTTTTGTTAATATCCTTGAAGCAAAAAACAACCCTTGAAAAAGGATCTGAAGTTTAAAAAGGCACATGGTTGAGTGAGAGACTTGTCAAAGAACAATAACAAAGCAACTTGGTTGTCATTAAATGATAAGTCTTTCTTGCTAGGATGGGTTAGTGACCAAAGGCTATGATTAATTCCTTATACCCATGTCTGCCCTCAGCTTCCTGATATGATTTAATTAAAAAATCTGTTTATGAGTTGCTATGCACCCTGAGGATTTAAATTAGAGATGACTGTTTTTTCTTATATAAAAGTTTAGATTCCTGATTCTTTAAGAATTTTTATGATTACCTTTTGATATAAATAACCACAAAATACAGATTGTCAGCGAAAGAAGTGTGATGTGGGATTTCCCTCTGTATGCTGTGAATACCATTGGTGAATAAAGAAACTGCTTTGGGCCTATCGTTGAGCTATGGGGGAATAGAGCTATGTGGGGAAAACTAAGCTGAATGCTGGGAGAAAGGAGGCGGAGTAAGGGAGAAGCCATGGAGCTACCACCAGATACAGATGTGCTAAAACCTTGCTGGTAGGCCATGACCTCATGGTGATGCACAGATTAATGGAGATGGGTTAAATTAATATATAAGAGTTAGCCAATAAGAAGCTAGAGCTAATGGGCCAAGCAGTGATTTAATTAATACAGTTTCTCTGTGATTATTTCAGTTCTGGGTGGCTGGAATGAACAAGCATCGTAATACAACAGAAGTGGCTTGTTTACACTCTGGTAATCTCTAACAAGTTGCTTGGGCATGATTGTATGTGAGTTCTTGGGACAACTTGCTTTTCACCTGTAATACATGAAATATTTAATCATGTGTGGTATATGGAAAACCTGTTGTTTTTGCTTGTATTCATTATAATTTATTTAAAAATAGAATGCAACGACACTACTTTTTATGTTGGTTGAAAGATTTTCCTGGGATATATAAGTTGTAAGGGAAAAAATAAAGTTAGTTAGAAGGAAGATGTCAAGAGAGAGAGAAGTGATACATCTGGATAGAAGTAAGAAAAGCAATGAGGAGATGAGGGAGAAAATGAGAGGGACCCCATTGTTTTCCCCTTTTCACTGGCACAAGAGAGTTAAGTTTAGCCCCTCTTGCCAGCTCTAGAGATTAAGTTTTACTCCCTCAGATAGAAAAGTTAGTTGAGTGATTAGTCTACCAACTCCATGGATTCCCTTCAATCCCTTAACTGCTGAAAGCTGGTCCTTATGGCAGCAATACATTGTAACTGAATGCTGAGACAGAGGGACTGACAAACAGAGCGAGGCTTAGTAAAACAGTAATAACTCTGGGCACTGTGGAGTGGCTAGGGGAAGTTTTACTCCTCAAATATTTGGCACAAAACTTTGAGAATTTTATCCTGTCTGATTTTTACAAGAAATGATGTATAATGGGTAGCTGATTGAATGACATGTCATGATTGTATCAGATTATAGTAGCGAATTAAATGCAAACAGAAAAGACAACATAATAGTTTGAACTGGTAGTTGGTAGTATGTACTACTTGATGGTATTTTTACACACATAAGCCCTAGGTTTTACTTCTTTATTTGGTCTGTATACTGTTACTTGGTAACACAGGTATTATGTAATGGCATAACTCAAGGAGTTACTACATATAAAATTTCAGAGAAAGATTTAAAATGGCACAATATAAAAATGTTGACTTATATGCAATATTGGGATATAGAAAAATTACTAAACTATTTCAGAGCAAGAGACATAAGATTTATAGAACTCCAAGGAAACCATATTTGAAAATCACCCAAGGGGTTAATTTCAGCACACTGCAAAGAAAATCACTCTACCAACGAGAAAAGTCCAGACCGGAAGCTTTCATCAGAAACAGCCTGACTGTGGGCATGCTGGCCCTACCCATCCGAAGGGATCCTTCGGCATCTAATTAAGAGTTGAATCAAATAACTCAGTGGAAAGGCAAACGTTTTGGATGGATTCATATTTGCTTTCACCTATTGTAAATACTACCTTGAGAATTTGGAAACAAAGAAGGAACTTCCAGAGCATTTCAGAAGTGTATATCATATGCAAGATATGAAAGCAAGAGGTACTATGGTTCCCAGTATTGCTGAACTGTAGGACTGCTACTTTGATGTATTTGGAAGTAAATTTTCCCCAAAATGTAGTGTGTGTGTGTGTGTGTGTGGTGTGTATGTGGTGTATGGTGTGTGTGTGTGTGTGTGTGTGTGCCATGCATGCTTCTGCGTGTCTACATAGTGTATATTTATATCTGTGGTGTGTTTGGCAGGGGGATATGACCCTTAGCGTCTGTGTGGTGTTCTTATTTGTGTCTGTGGTGTGTATGTGCTTCTGTGTGTGTGTGTTGTGTGTCTTTGTAAAACTGAGAAACAAAATAATGAATATGTTAGGAAGAGAAAGTTGAAGCAAAAGTTTGTATTGCAGACACATTCTAAGGCTAAATGAGATTGCGCTTATTAAAGATATAGTCTAAAATGTTTGTTATTCTCATCATAGATTCCATGTGGAATTCTCGTTGACAGGTGGTGGGAAGTAGAAATCCTAAAATCCTCTACATTGATGGTAATAACCTAGAGTTCTGAAAGCCGTTTGTCCCAAGGCGACGGTCCTTTATCTTTATTTGCTTAGGGGCCCATATTATTTATGAGCTTCTACAAATGAGTACCCACAGCCACTCTTCCCTTCATTGTGACTATGTTGGAAACAGTCATGGCAAACTCTATCTAAAGTATGGCCGATGAAACAAATTTCCCCAAATCAAGTCAGGTTTCTGTAAACAAAATTTCAGTGAGATTATTGACAGTAAAGGAGGTTCCCATACAAGTCTCTGTTAATTGCTGGCTGCAAGATCAGAGACCTGACTATGGAATTCTGGTTGTTTTAGGTGTCAAAGCATAGCATCCAAGAGAGAAGTTCAGAAACGTGGTACACTTGGGGCTCCCAGCCAGAAATCATGAACTTCTAAAATATGTGCTGGAAACTAAATCTTATGCATGAAGAACTTGAGCATAGATAAACTCTATGCTCTCAGGGAAGCTCCCCCTAGGGCCGGGGCTATAGTCAAGGGACAGAGCCTGGGCTCTTATTGGGCTCTGCCCCTTGAGGTTGTTTGGCGTCTTTCAAGTAGTTCCTTGGGTGATTTTTTTTCCATTTATTTATTTATTTATTTATTTATTTATTTATTTAAGATTTCTGCCTCCTCCCTGCCACCGCCTCCCATTTCCCTCCCTCTCCCCCAATCAAGTCCCCCTCGCTTGTCAGCCCAAAGAGCAATCAGGGTTCCCTGCCCTGAGGGAAGTCCAAGGACCCCCCACCTCCATCCAGGTCTAGTAAGGTGAGCATCCAAACTGCCTAGGCAGGAGGCAGCAGGAGTTCCTCGGGTGATTAAAGTGTTTCAGCATCTTTCTTTTGCTTAGTCACCAGACCTGTAGTTCAAGAAGTCTCAGCTATCATATAGCCAGTGACATAAGAAAGCTGTTACTGTGTATTTCAGCTGTCTCCTTTCTTTCAATCCCATTATTACTATACACACTCCATCCACCTATCACATCAGCCCAACAATATATTATAATAATCATTATTTCAATATTGTATGCTCATTAAGTAATTCGAATTAGGGAAATCAATTATTAGTATAGAGTTTGCCATATAATCATTCTAACATCCTAGTTCTTCTTAATTTCCTTTGTTCTTATGAATTCAAGCCTACCTATGTCATCTTCATACTTCAGCACAATTTCGCTATCACCTCCCAGTCCTCTGCTTTTGTTGTGAAATATATAACTATCAAATTTTTGAGTTTCATAACCCAAGGTAAATAATGCAATTTTATACATATTGCATTATATAATTACTTTTTAGTCAAGAGGAAAAATGGAATAAATGTGCATTAATATTACCTTATAATTACCTAATTACCTTTACTAGTGCTCACAATTTTTCATATAAATTGCAGCTAAAGCCTGGATCCCTTATTTTCAACCCAAAGAAATTACTTTAGTAGTTTTTTTGCAAGATGGTTTTGGTAGCAATAAATTCTCATTAGTTGTCATATAAGACTACATTAATTTCATCTTCAGCTGGCAAAGATGGTCTGCTATGGAAAAAATTCCTGGTTTGCATAATCAATCTTTTTTTCAAATTTGCTGACTCTATCACATATCAGTTTAAATAAAGTTGCCAGTTTATGATTTTCTAACTTGCAATTCTTGGATATCAACACACATTGTACAGAAATAATATCTTGAGCTTGGAATTTTGGTATTTTTCTGCACAAATGTTATTTCATATGATTGCCTTTGGTACAGAGCAGTGACACTGAACCCCGGTTCTTTGTCACATGGCCAGATAGTAAATAGCCCAAATATGCAAGGACTTGTTGCTAAGTTACAGTGTTTGCCAGGTGAGCTGAATTAAATGCATTTTTAAACTTAGAGTATTTTTCATTTATTCTGAGTTCATCAGAATGCCATTTAATCATAAATCAGAGAGTATAGAGGGTATCTACAAGTTATTGAGTCTCCCGGATTAATTTTATAAATCAGTGGTTGAACTTTTCACTACTAAATTTCCATACGGGACTAATCGAATTTAATCTATCTCTTCACATTTTTTTCTGTCTGATGAAATATTGTCACCATAACTTTTTTATATACACTAATTTTATTCCCTTTAGCTAGTTGAATGTCTCTATAATGGATGCTTTGAACTTTTATTCACTCCTAAATCTGACACGTGATGTCTCTCATAAGCAGATTTTCTTCTTCCTTATTATTCTTGTATGTAAGTGACACATTCCTAATTTTTCTTTTGCATTCCTCCTAGGCTTTCATCAAACTGGGTACTGTATGTAAAATATTGTAGGAACTTACCCTTTATTTAAGCTTTGGGGCTTGTGATTTGCATATTGATTAGATGACTTACTCATCCAGACTCATTCAGGAAACTTATTCCCTAGATTATGACTGCTGATGATATTTCTCAGAAGATGGAATTCAAACACTGAGAATTGTCTATTTCTATTGTTATACCCAGCTGTTAGTATCCATTAATTGTAGCATTATTATTTTCTTTAAATAGAACCCTAGAGAATAAAATTGTTCAGTGGTGAGAACCAGTTGAATGTAAGGGACATGGTCTCATTATCTTTGGAAGATGGTCTGATCCCGGGAAATTGCTTCTTTGTGGTATTCCTGGTTCTCCATTATTGTACTTCTATATCATATACAGGTTTTTGGTTTTATATTGGAATTCAGATTTTCAATTCTCCTGTTAAATGTGTAGTTGTAATCTTCACTGTATTCAACAATATCTTTAAACATGAAATTTCCCAGTTTGTTCCATAGTGAGAATGCAGTTAGCAGAGATATAAATGCTTTATTCATAAGGTTTGTGTTGACCAGACAGTGGAATATTGAAGTTTGAATAAAAATGATTTCCAAAGATTCACATATTGGATCGCTTGGTTCATAATTATTTTTTTTCTTATATTTATTTATTTATTTATTTATTTATTTATTTATTTATTTATTATTTCTGCCTTCTCCCCGCCACTACCTCCCATTTCCCTCCCCCTCCCCCATCAAGTCCCCCTCCCTCATCATCCTTAAGAGTAATCCGGGTTCCCTGCCTTGTGGGAAGTCCAAGGACCACCCAGCTCCATCCAGGTCTAGTAAGGTGAGCATCCAAACTGCCTAGGCTCCCACCAAGCCAGTATGTGCAGTAGGATCAAAAACCCATTGCCATTGTTCTTGAGTTCTCAGTAGTCCTCATTGTCTGCTATGTTCAGCGAGTCTGGTTTTATCCCATGCTTTTTCAGACCCAGGCCAGCTGGCCTTGATGAGTTCCTGATAGAACATCTTCATTGTCTCAGTGTGTGGGTGCACCCCTCGCGGTCCTGAGTTCCTTGCTCGTGCTCTGTCTCCTGCTCTTGATTTGGACCTTGAGATTTCAGTCCGGTGCTCCAATGTGGGTCTTTGTCTCTGTCTCCTTTCATCGCCTAAATGTTTTTCTTTGGGTTCACCTTCTTAATTAGCTTCTCTAGGATCACGCATAATAGGCTCAACGTCCCCTATCCAAATATGAGTGAGTACATCCCATGTTCCTCTTTTTGGGTCTGGCTCACCTCACTCAGGATAGTGTTTTCTATTTCCGTCCATTTGCCTGCAAAATTCAGGAAGTCATTGTTTTTTACTGCTGAGTAATACTCTATTTTTTTTTTTTATTTTTGGTTTTTCGAGACAGGGTTTCTTTGTGGTTTTGGAGCCTGTCCTGGAACTAGCTCTTGTAGACCAGGCTAGTCTCGAACTCACAGAGATCCGCCTGCCTCTGCCTCCCGAGTGCTGGGATTAAAGGCGTGTGCCACCACCGCCCGGCGAGTAATACTCTAATATGTATATATTCCATACTTTCTTCATCCATTCTTCCATTGAAGGGCATCTAGGTTGTTTCCAGGTTCTGGCTATTACAAACAATGCTGCTATGAACATAGTTGAGCATATACTTTTGTTGTATGATAGGGCATTTCTTGGGTATATTCCCAAGAGTGGTATTGCTGGGTCCAGGGATAGGTGGATCCTGAAATTCCTGAGAAACTGCCACACTGTTTTCCAAAGTGGTTGCACAAGTTTGCATTCCCACCAGCAATGGATGAGTGTACCCCTTTCTCCACAACCTCTCCAGCAAAGGCTATCATTGGTGTTTTTTATTTTAGCCATTCTGACAGGTGTAGGATGGTATCTTAAAGTTGTCTTGATTTGCATTTCCCTGATCGCTAAGGAAGTTGAGCATGACCTTAAATGTCTTTTGGCCATTCGAACTTCTTCTGTTGAGAATTCTCTGTTCAGCTCAGTGCCCCATTTTTTAATTGGGTTGATTAGCCCTTTACGGTCTACTTTCTTGAGTTCTCTATATATTTTGGAGATCAGACCTTTGTCTGTTGCAGGGTTGGTGAAGATCTTCTCCCAGTCAGTGGGTTGCCTTTTGTCTTAGTGACAGTGTCCTTTGCTTTACAGAAGCTTCTCAGTCTCAGGAGGTCCCATTTATTCAATGATGCCCTTAATGTCTGTGCTGCTGGGGTTGTACTTAGGAAGTGTTCTCCTGTTCCCATGTGTTGTAGAGTACTTTTCACTTTCTCTTCTATCAGGTTCAGTATGTTCGGACTGATATTGAGGTCTTTAATCCATTTGGACTTGAGTTTTGAGCATGGTGATAGATATGGATCTATTTTCATTCTTCTACAAGCTGACATCCAGTTTTGCCAGCACCATTTGTTAAAGATGCTCTCTTTTTTCCATTGTATACTTTTAGCTCCTTTACCAAATTCAGGTGTTCATAGGTTTGTGGGTTAAAGCTAGGGTCTTCTATTCTATTCCATTGGTCGACTTCTCTGTTTTTATGCCAGTACCAAGCCGTTTTCAGTACTGTAGCTCTGTAATAGAGTTTGAAGTCAGGGATGGTAATGCCTCCAGACAGTCCTTTATTGTATAAGATTGTTTTGGCTATCCTGGGTTTTTTGTTTTTCCATATAAAGTTGATTATTGTCTTTTCCAGATCTGTGAAGAATTTTGATGGGATTTTGATGGGGATTGCAATCTATAGATTCAACGCAATCCCCATCAAAATCCCATTAAGGTTCATAATTATTGACACCCTCTGTGGGAGCTGAGGAAACCTTAGGAGGTAGAGCTTTGCTTGAGGCAATTCTGTTTCCAGCTCACTCTCTACTTCGAGTTGGTTGATGAAAAAACGATCTCTCAGCTTTTGGATCCAACAGCATGGTACCATTCTTCCTCTGTCATCATGGACTCCCCATCATGAACTCTAAACCAAAATGAAATTCCATAGGCCACTTTTGGTCATGAGAACATAACTAATGCAGTGAGTGTGACTGTCATCTCCTGAAGCATTACTTTAAAAATAATTTATTGGATTATTTGTTAATCCCATAAAAATGGAGTACAGACTTAAATAGAGAACTCTCAACAGAAGAATCATCATTTGTCTAACAATATAAGTGAATAAGGAAGGGAAGAAGTTAATATAAAGAGAAGACAGAGCTCAAATACAGGACATTCATTTTTGAAAATAATAACTATGTCTTCTCTTTATATTAACTTCTTCTCTTCCTTATTCACTTGTATTATTGTTAGACAAATAATGAATTTCAAGTTTTTCCTGTTTCCTAAAGGCCAAACAATATTTGAATTCCCTATTAAATTTAAGACACAATAGAACTGACATACAATTGTCTGAGAGGTTAGGACTCTGGTACAACATAATGAACAGTTTACCATTTCTACAGAAACAATAGTTATACTGAAAACCTTGTTGTTTTATTTATTGAGATATTTGGTGCAAAGTGGGTGTTCAAAAAATTATTGTAGCACATACTTACATGATCATGCTTATCTACTCTAAACCAAGGACTTGGCTATGGTTTCTAGATTCAGGATCTAACATTACATACGCTTGTAGGAAAATTCTTTGCCCTTGAATCTTTTTTCCTAGATGAAACTCAAATATTAAGCTCTGCTTCTTCGGAGAATGAGGAGGAATGGCAAGGATGGGTATATTCTGTAGGACTTTGGTTAACTGTGAAAAATACTGCCAATGAAGCCTTTTATTTACCGAGATTTTTATGCTTTATAATTCAGCAAGTGCTTTGAAAATTAAAATTAATAAATATCCCATTGTTTAAGTGTCAAGTGGTTAGATAATAGTTTTAACAAACCCATAAGAAGGTGAATTTTATGCACGGAGATAGATTAATTTGCCAATTACCAAGATCATCACAGGAGCTGAAGACAGGATAAGAGCCAGTATTGTAAACTATCTGCTCAAAGCCATGGGTATCCCCACTTTCCTGTCTTTGCCTTATAGGGGGATAAACAGAGACCCATCTCAAAAAAAAATCAGTTTGATTCCACTGTTCTCTGGATGTTGGCTGTAAGGCCTTATGCAAACTCTGATCAAAGAAAATTCTCTTCAACATGTTAGAAGTTTTTAACGAGTATGCCTAGAATGTAATCATTTCTACTACTTTAATAAGTTGTTCAGTGGAAAGTGAGGCAGGGTTAAATCAGGCATTGTAAGTTATCATCTGTTCGCTTAATATCAAAGCTTTCATATCTCCAGCATTTTTTAATTGAAAGGGTTTTTCTTCCCAGTGTGTCTATCAAGCACATCAGCACCTCAGTGGATAGCACCTGGTTTATCCCTAATGAAGGTTAAACAGTGTTTCTCAGAGTAATATAGACCCTAGAAGACATTAACTGCACTGCAGGGCTGTGATCAGTGTAATAAGGAGCAAGTCACTGATTGCATCTAGAGCATGTTTGTGGTGACCAAGGTTCAAACATACTTTCAGATGCCCAATAATAGTTATGGCGCTAGCACAAAGGTTACTCAGTGGATATTTGTTAAAGGAATGTTTGATACCTCTCTAGAGCCTGGTGGTCACCCACAGTAGCTCTGAGGAGCCACCCAGTGGTATGACTAAACCTTTCCTTCATGAGATTGTTTGTTCCCTTAGACACATCTCTGCATGTAAAGGGGATGAATTGAAATTAGTAATGTTAGAATAAAAACATTGCGTAGTTAATAAAAAGTGAAAATTTATGTACCCAAAGGAAAGTAAATCCCCATCTAAACACTCATATTCATTTTGCTATTTAAAACAGTAAAGTGTTCTATTAGAGACCAAACACTGGAACACTCAATGTGTAATTTCCTAATAATTTTGTTCTTTTCTGCAAATTTTCCTCCAAGGGATGACAGACAGAAAAGTAAACATGCTATATTAAAATTTGTCTCTTTTAATCAGTTACTGATACTGATTCATTCTCCTTTACCAAAGCAGGGCCTCAGCTTAGTGAATGCTTTCTCTCCTGCTTTCTGGCTGCCATGACTAAAAGTTCTAGAGAGGTGAGAAAGGCTACGTTGTGACAGGCACACAAACAAGCCATGGCTCTTGAAAGCCTCCATGGGGACAGGCACATTTTTCTCAGTTTCACTGACTTTCAATTACCAAAGAGAATTTGAGTCTGAAAGTCTGAATGGGTGCAACATTCTATTCTCTGAATTGTGATACGATCCTGACCCCCTCTCTCACTACCACCCTGGAAAAGATTACAGTACTTCTATGTCTGGAAACACTAACTGGGCCTAGGATGATGAGAGATCAGAGGCAGACACATGTGTCTTGAATGTTGTGTCCTTGGGGTCTTCTACTTCTATTCCTTTTTTTTTTTTAATTTCAGGAATTCTACAGGATAGGACAACAGAGCTATTTGCATTTCCTTCTTTTATAATTTTAATTTTTAATTATTTTCTATATTGAAAATAATATGAAATGTATGTCCTGCTTACAGTTTTCCCCACCTTTGCTTTCCTAGGTCCTATACTTACCCCATGCCCTCTCTATCTACTCCTTTCCTATCTCTCATTAGAAAAGAACAGCATTCTAAGAGATAACAACCAAATATGACAAAATAAAATATGATAAAATTAAATAAAATTGATCACTGGACATCAGAACCCAACAGGAAAAAGAGTCCCAAGAGCAAGCACAAGAATCAGAGACTTACTTGAATCTCACAGTCAAGAGTTCCATAAAAATACTAAGATAATAGCTATAATAAATATTCTGAGGACCAGGTATGAATTCAGGAATGACTTGTGTTTGATTCAATTTCCCTGGTCTCATATGTGCCTTGCTTAGTTGATTCAAAAGGCCTTGTTCTCCATGTGGTCCTCCACCTCCTCTGATTCTTACAATCTTTCCATTTCTTGAATGCTAGTACTGAAGTCATGCACCACTATACACAATCTGTTCCTGTATTTTATTGATGTAAAAAGAAATATTAAGTCCAAGCGGAACCTTCATTTTCATGCCACATCCCTTTCTCATTGGATGGTAGCTCTTGGCCTTTTGGAGGGGAAGTTGTGTTTTGAGATAGGCCAGCTTTGGCTGTCCTGGAACTCTTTAGACTAGGCCAACCTAAAATTTACAGAGAGACACCCACTTTTGCCTCCAGAGTGCTAGAATTAAAGGCCTGCACCACCACCAACTTAGTTCTTGGTATTTTGACAATAAGTTTCTCAACAAATATGAGGTCATACTTTCTTGTGGATATGATTTGAATTTTTCTGATGTTTAGTGATATGGCACTTTCTTCATATACCTACTGGCAGCTTATATATCATCTTTAGAAAATCTGATTAAGGTTATTTACCCAATTTTGATAAGGTATGTGTTAATTGTTAAGTTATTCAGGTTCTTATATAATTTAGATATTAAAATATTGGATATTAAAATCTGTTTCTTCCATTTGTAAGGTGCTTCTCCATTTCTTGAACACTCTTTTATTATACCATTGCTTTCAATTTAACATATTCTGCTTATTATTGCTTCTTTTCCTGTGATTTTGATGCCATATCCAAAAATATCACTGTTAAAACCCTTATCAAGTAGATGGTTCTCTAAAATGTTCATAGGTATTTTATATTCTCAAACTCCTTTTAGATTTATTTTGTTGTTTTTATTTATGTCTCCCCCCCTCTTTGTTTGTGTGTGTAGTAAACACATAGGCCAGAATAAGGTGCTGGATCAGGAGTTATAAGTGAGATGAAATGGACCCAGTACCATCTTCTAGAAAGCAAATTTGGATAACCTGGAAGATCAGAAAGTGCTCGTAACCACTGACTCATTTCTATATACCCAAGGTATAGAGTAGCCTATCCTCAAACTGATTATTTTCTTGTGTATCCAGCTGATGCACAGTACCAAAACTGGCCATTTTAAACTTTAATGCTTAAGTTTTCATATTTTGAAAGCTACTTGTCTACATAACATTTAAATGATCCAATTTCATTCTTATGTGTGGACATTACCTATTGAACACAATCCTTTCCCCATTGTTTAACCCATAATAACCAAAGGGCTTATGCTCTAAACACTCTTCCTACTGCGAATACTGTCATCTATTGACTCAGAATATATATAATCACAAATATATAATCACATGTAATTATATATATATATAAAATCACATGTAATTTACATAAACACACACACACATATATATATATATATATATAATCACAGCTAGAGATTATGGCAGTTCATGCTTGTAATTCTAATACATTCCAAACCTGAAACAAGGGGATCTTGGGTTTTAAGACAGCCTGGATTATATACAGCAAGTTCCAACTAACATATACTACACAGTAAGACTTTCTTCTGTTTATAGAAAATTGAATTGGCTTATCATCAAAATTCATATAAACCTGTAGATAAAAGTTCGGAAACAAAGTAATGAGTAGAGACTAGTTTTCTGAAAGGTTGCCTGTGCCCCACTGGATGCTCTATACCCATATGCATGTGGGTAGCACCCATTGGACTCAAAAGTTTGCCAGTAGAAATAAAAAAAAGAGGACATATAGTTGGGAGGGACATGGAGCGAGAGGGGCGTTGGAAAGAGGTAGCAGTGGTAGATATGATCAAAATACTTATATAAATGCGTGAAATTTTCAAAGAATAAATTAAAATTGTCATTAAGAAGGACAAAAAGAAAGGAATTGGCTCTTCAAACTGCAAAAGTAAAGTACTACAAAATATGTCATTTAATAGAATGGAAATTTATTCTCACAATCCTTAAGGCTTGCATTCTAAAATAATGGTATCACCCAATCCATGCTTATATGAGAATTCTCTAGGAGAATCCATCTGTCTCTTGCATCTTGAAGTGGTTGTTGGCATCCGTGAGAAGTCCTTGAATGTTATCTGTACCTCTCTAACATCTGCTTCATTGGCACATGGTCTTCATCATGTTTCTGTGTCTTCCTATGACCTTCCAGTGAAACTCCAAATTATTGCTTATAAGGTTCACTTTCCCAAATACAATGTACATTAAATTATACACATTCCATCTCCAAGAGTGGTCACAGTTATAGGGAATAGAAGTGAGTAATTTAGCTTGTCCTTTTAAAACATAACTCATAACACCGATTTTCCAATTTCCTGTTTATCCTTGATTCTTGTTATGTTTAGGTTAGGTCTCTAGACAGACTGCTATGTTTTACAAAGATATAAATCAGACTAACATAACTCTCCTACCACCTAATCCAAAGGATTTTAAATAAATTACTTGATGGAACAAAATCTTCCATTGCCATATACTTCCCCAAGGCAAGTCTTTGAGCAAACATAAGATCTATTCATTAAACAAGTACTGACAGCTGGGAGAGGTTCATTATGTATAAAACCACTCTGGTGAAGAGAGAGAAAAGGCAAATTCAACCACCTTAAGGGATACAGAATTTTGAGGGGATGAGATTCTGTCATGCTTTCTAAGAGAGCACATGGTGGAAATTCTTAATGATTGTTACATGAGCAAGTACCAGCCTGTCTTTTCAAAGTCTGAGCCTGATTTGAAGGGACCTGAGAAATATCTCTCATTCACTATTTATATCAGTATTCGTTTATTTATAATTTCATTCCTCAAACAATGAGGTAAAATGGGATAAAGTTCAGACAATAAGCTAGAATACATGCAAACAAGGAACAAAAATCAAACCATGTAGACAATAATATTTTTCAGAAAGATCTCACAAAACAAACACCATCCTCTATACATGATCATCCTGGTGTCCCATCAATTAGCTGAAATTTTCTTGCTTTAAACATGCACTTTGGAGGTCTAACTTGAATATCTTTTAGCTGTTTGGATCCAGGTGCAAGTATTCTTGATTTCAGGGTGTGAATAAATTGAAAAAATGTTGATGAATTGCTTTTCCCTTAATATACCTTAAACACAAAACCTTAAATGTGTGCTGCTTGGAATGAAGTCCGGTACCCATACAGGGCAGACTTTCAGGTCATCTTGCCTGGGTAACCTGAGGCTACAAGTTGCGCAACAGTCAGCCATCTGCTGGCAGCTGCCGTCAGAATAAAGTACTGCTCATCTTGTCATCACACAAGTTAGTACGCATTTCACTCACTGACTAACAAGTGCAATCCTCCGGTTTTCCACCTCTGTTGTCAATATTGACCACACAATCTATGGTGATGAATAGCTACTAGTTGAGTAGTGTTTTATATTTTAAAGTAACTAAGGGAATGCATTAAAAGTCTGGCTATTCTTTCCTTCTTCTCTGGGATTTGTTTTCAAATAGCAATTAATTTATTTTAAATTGCTTAAATTATCTTTATTTATAGAAAAATCAGTGTCCAAAGAGGCATAATCAGTCATAATCATTCTGAGAACAGAAGCACAACCCTAAATTACTCTTGACTATTCAGAGCACCTAGACACACTGTATTAAAGGATATGAAACTTACGCTCATAACATCACAGAAACAAGTGTGACTCCATAAAATCAGGGCTATGATGAGTGGGTGCATCTTAGAAGTTTGTTTCACTGTAGGCTTAACTAGTTGAAAAGGTAGTTTTGAGGTAGTGCACTGCGCTTCAATGATTCCTTCCCATAATCCTCCATCAGTATTTTCTCTCTGTTTAGATTTGAAAGCTGAATTTCTAAAAGGTTAGGTCATAATTTTTCAAAAATTTTTTGGATTGAGGATATTTGAAACACACAGATAAATTTTTTATCTTTTCATAATGATATGTTGCAATTTAAAAGTTGACATTAAGAAAGGAAGGAAGGAAGGAAGAAGGAAGGAAAGAAGGAAGGCAGAAAGAAAGAAAGAAAGAAAGAAAGAAAGAAAGAAAGAAAGAAAGAAAGAAAGAAAGAAAGAAAGAAAGAAAGAAAAAGAAAGAACCTTAAGATCCTGCCATGGGAATTTGAAGCAGCTCTATAAACTCTCTGCATGTACGAACTGTGAAGAGCTGCGCTTCTTGATCTTATCAAAACGTGTAAGGACTGTCTTCAATAGCTTCCTCTCTGCATTTAGGCTTAGTCTGATCTTGCTTTAAACAATTGAATGCTTTGGCTTCTTGGGAATTCTTTTCTCCTTAAGTATTCCGTCAGTGCATTTGCCAATGAGTAATCTCTCTGGGAAGAATGGTATGTATTCCATAAGGCATGCTAGAGAACTGTGAGAATTATAATTGAAATGGCCCTGGCAGCTGAGACTCTTAATGATCACTGAAAATTATCTGCCAGAGTCCCTACACTTTTTGTTGCCATCAGCTGTATCTGCTGATTCCAAAGATTGATGTTACTATCAGAACCCATCTCATTCACAATATCATGAAATTTTTATGTTTTGAAAAAAATTCAGAGTTCATGGAATTCACAATTTCTTCATTTTTCAAAAAAAAATGTTATGGAAATTGGAGTGTTGAGGTCATAAGCTATTATTTGCAAAGCCTGAAATGGAATCTAAGTATCATGGTTTCTACATTATCTCTCACGTCTGTGAATTTGAGGAGATTCCTCTTGAAAGAAAATTAAAGCATTGATCCATGTGATTTACTTATTTAAGCATCTTTTCATGCATTACTGTCTTTTATTTGAAAAACAAAACAAAACAAACTTGTATATATCTATCCAAATCTATCAATTTGGGCAAGTTTAAGTGAGGTATTTTTTTTTTAATTTGAGTTTTAGTTGATTCTAATAAAGAATTATCCCCAAGGTCAGATATTACCTGAAACACTATAGCACTGAAAATTTAGAATGCATCAGGTTGTGATCAGATAAATAGAATACTGCCACAGTTTGTTTAATTTTATAATCCTTTAATCTGAGGACTAAAGAGACAAACCTAGGCTTTTTACTAATGAGGGAGGGGAGGTTGCATTCAGGATGTATTGTATGAGAGAATAATAAATAAAAAGAAAAATAAGTTTTTCTCAGATGGGTTGCATTGTTGCATAATCCTCACCTTAGGATAGGGTTGGGAAGATTTGAAAGAGAATATTTGGCCTGCACAGGTTGCAGTATTTACAATCTGACTCTGTCAGGATAGAGTTCACCAACTCTTTCTGTAAACTATAAACAGTGCTTCTTAAAATGAACTCTCAGTAAATTGGAGCCTATTTCTTAATATTAACAAGGAGAGGTAATTTAAGAGTTATGCTAAGAGTCTTAAAAAGACAACTTATTCAATACCTTCCAGAACAATCAATGATGCATTTCTTGTTGTTTTTGTGGTACGATGATTCTTCCTATGTCTTTGAATATTCATCTTGTCTAAAAGCTGACAGGTAATTATAAATCAAAATGACTCATCTCACATAAACATGGATGCATTTCTCCTTTTAAATGTGGGAACCTGGAGATACAAATGTGCCTTTGATTTGCAAATAGACATTTGCAAGCCTTTAATGAATTATCTACAAGGAAAATAAGAGCAGAATCAACATCTGCTCTGAAATTACTCCAAAGTTTTGTGCCAACTCTTCTGAAGGAAGATGTTGAGATGCTGAATTTTCTTTCCTTTTTTGTGAGTATACTCATAGAATTATTTTTATGATTAATTCTTAAATTCTAGGAGTGTTATTGAGAGGTTTTCAAAATAAGTAATAAACAAGCAATAAATATCCACGAATTGTACTTTCAGCCCTTTCTTACCAATTCTCTCTAAGAACACTGATTAGTATTTCATTGACTTCCTTCATGAATATTAATATTTGTTTGTTAGTAATCATTTTTACGAATTGCCCAATATCTAATACCTATCCCGATGAACCAATCCTTCCTCTGTATCATTGAAGAAAACACATTATAATTACTTATTTTTTTAAAAAAATCTCATCCACTTGACTCTACATTTCATAAAAGTCGCTTAATGGTGATACACTTTTCACAACTGCTCCACCCAGCTTGACTGCAGATTGGACCTTTACAGCAGGAGCTTTTTAATCCTGAAAAGGAGGGCAGGATGTGAATCTATTGCAATTCCTTCTAGAGTTCATAACAGTTCCTAGTATAGAGATGGAGAAGTAGAAATTATTCAGAGTATATCCCTGAATGAAAGGGTAACTGACAATATTAGTACTAAGTCAATCATAACTAGAGTCATCTTTTTCTAATCTCATAGACACAAGGCTCTTCTCCCATCCCACAAGTCCTGACATTAAAAGAAATAAACAAGATTGAGTGCACAGTTCAACACTCAATATTGAAAAAAAAATCACAGATAATAAAGAGTACTAAAGAAATATTGAAGCATAATTTCTTATCATATTATGATGTTTGAAAATGAAAGTAAATAAATGCATCGAGTCTATATGACAATATCTTCCTAGTGACTTACCAAAGCCAATGTAACTTTTCTGCTCTGGAATCAGGATGCACACCCTACATTTGCTACCTTCATTGAATGACCTTCTTGTTCTTCAAGAATGACAGGCACTTTGACCTCTGAAGTTTTATTCCTTTTCCTTATCAAAGAGAAAAACATGACTCTAGGAGCCACAGCCTCTCCTCCACAGAGAACTTACTTCCCATGGTACTATTTCAGAAACATTTTCTCTGACTCCACTAATACACAAACACTATGTATTTTATACTTGCTTTATTTGTTAATTCGGAAATGTATTTATTTCATTTTTATTAATCCATCTATACACTAATTTGCTACTTCACATGTATAATATTTTTTATCCTTTTTAACAAATGATTTAAGAAGAGGTATTTTGTTATATAAGAAGCTGAATTCTATCAACATGAAAAATAATGGAGAATGCTTCAAGAAAATGCTAATTTAATGTTACTAACATTAAAAACTATAAATATTATAGAATATTTCTATGAGACATCGTCATTATTTTTTATTTTTTTACCAAAGAACTACTCTTAAGAAAAACTGTTATAAATGTTCATACAATCATTGCTAAAAATTCTATGTACTATATTAGTCAAATTGAGCGATATAATGAAAAGAAAATGATTCACGCTTAAAATTTCCAAAGACCTAAAGAATTATTTTTTTAATAATTCAAAAAGTTTAAGTGGCTATGCTCAGTACAGTCCTTCATAAATATTGTTAAGTACCAACATAATTAATGAGTACCTGTCTAATTGCAGAAGTAACTCTTACCATTTAAAAAAGAATTTACTAACTAAGTACGAAGACTCCATGTACCTCTTGAGTGCTGGCTAGTTTTATGTCAGCTTCACCTAAGCTAAAGTTAACTTCATTTGAGAAAATGCCTCCAAATTATCCAGCTGTAGGCAGGACTGTAGGACATTTTCTTAATTAGTGATGGAAGGTGGAGGATGCAACCCATTGTGGATGGTGCCATACCTGGTCTGATGACCTTGGGTTCTCTAAGAAAACAGGTTGAGTAAGCAATGGTGAGCAAGCCAGTAAGCAGCACTCCTCCCTGGGCTCTTCATTACCAGGTTCCTGCCCTGTTTGTGTTCCTGAGCTACCTTCTTGCAGTGATGGATTACAATGGGAAGGCATAAGTCAAATAACCCCTTTCCCTGCCAACTTGCTTTTGGTCATGGTGTTTCATCACAACAATAATAACTCTAAGACACCTCAGAAAATATTTTTAAAAGGATGAACCCAAAGTAGCATCTTTGTAAAACTTAAAACCATTTTTTTAATTCTTACAAGTACAAGACAGTGCCCACGTTGTTATTCACATAAGGTTTTACATGAGAAAAGCACATTCTTTTACCTAGATCTCATTTTTGACATGAGGTACTATGCATTATCTTGTGTATAAAAAGGCCAAAGGTTCAAAATTGCAACTCACTACTTTGACAATGGAAGGAACTAAGTCAGATGAGGCGAGTACAAGCTGATACTTATTAAGTGAAGAATTGTCTATAATCTGCAGACTAGAGGAACAGCATGGCTTTCAGTAGATGAGAAAACATGACATTCAGCTGCAGGAAAGAAATTGGACTGTATTGTTAGAAATTAACCATTTGGAAAATAGTACTGATAGCACACATCTTAAAAGGCCACAGTCATTGTACAGGACTGTATTCTGAATAGAAAAATATTAGGTTTTATCCATAAAAGGAAAATAGTCAAAACCACTGAAGAGATTATACATTTGATGGGAGGGATTCTCTAGGGGAGGGAATAAAACTTTATCAATTTCTTTAAAGGCAATCTTATCTTAGAAAATGTGATTTTAATATGCAGAAGCATATTTCATTCATTGTCTGCATGCAGATTTATAGCAATAGTTGTAGCTTTGTACCACTGTTTATTTGCATGGTCTATTATACCATATATTTCTAAAAGTGTTGTTTAAACATTTTCTTGTTAAACCCCAGTGCTAACTTTTGCACTACCCCATTAGATGTCCTATATATTACTGTTGAAGCCTCAGGTTGATGCTGAAGTCCAATAAAATCCACTAATCAGAAGATTCATGGTATGTTTACATTGCAGGGACAACTGTTTGCAAGCAAAATCACCAGAGTTCTCCATAAACTTCTTGCAGAACTCCATTGGATGCAAAAAATTAAAGAATAGAAATCCATAGAGATTCTTGTGCTTACAAAGGCATCCCTGGTTTTGACAGTAAATCAACTAGAGAATGCATGGCTATCTACTGGCTCTTTATCATGTGGAATTTTGATACAACTATGAGATTTCCACTCAGTTTAAAGATTTGGTTCTTCTTTATTATCATTTTTTTTTCTTTTGGGGAATTAACTCAACACTTTTGTTTTACCTTGAGCCCAGATCTCTCTTACCAAATAGATATTAATTGTGGTTTAGTAAAACCTGTGAGTTGGATTTTTGCCATGGAGTTTAGAAATAGAAATTGAAGCTCTTGTTTTTAAAGATATACTAAAGCCTTTGTTGAGCTGCTTAGCCTAAGAACATCTGATCAATGATTAAACCCAGACTTGGATCCATTTACTTCAATGACCCTATTAGTTTATAAAGGGTAAGGTGAATTTTCATCTTGGAACTGTACCTGGGTATCAGTACCATGCTTTACTGCTTCTATGAATAGAAATCATTGATATTGTAACTAATATGCTATAAGACTATTTTCTTTCTTTGGTTTGTTTGTTTGTTTTTGAGACAGGGTTTCTCTGTAGTTTTTGGAGCCTGTCCTGGAACTAGCTCTTGTAGACTGGGATGGCATCGAACTCACAGAGATCTGCCTGACTCTGCCTCCTGAGTGTTAAAACTATTTTCTATGGTACATGAAAATCTATTTTACTTCTTATAAAAAGACACAAATACTCTCCTCTCTATATTGTTATCGCAGAATTGGATGTGGAAGTAATTGTAGTTATGAGTTGAAAACAATGTGGCATCCATTTGTGCTTACATTATTATCAGGAAATCAAAGTCTTTGACTTAATCTTTAAAAATTTAACATAAAGGTTGAAGCTAAACCTTCATTTGCTGAGTGACCTTTCTAAAAGTTCATCTGTCCTTCCTCCTGAAGAAGTCAGAGAAAGGCCAGAACCAACTCCAAATTCCCATGCCTATAACCAAGAATGGAAATACAAACAAAACAAAACAAAAAATCCTGAAGATTAATAGTATAAAGAATAAAGAGAAGAGCCATCTCATCTCATTTTTGTTCTTTTGTCTGTGGAGTATGAATGATGACATGTGATATAATAAACAAATGACTGGGGTTACTTTTACCAAAAGGATTGTAAAGAAACAGGGTCAGGACAACCACAGTAAAAGGAAAGAGAGATGTGCTGTATCTCAAGGCAGAATGTCAATCATTTCTTCAAATAGTAAAATTAAGGGGGAATTTAAAAACTTCACTTCTATTCCAGGAAAAGGGCAGCTTATACTCTTGATTCATTTAACAGAGTTGGACAACTTAGGGAAATATAAAATCATGGCAGGCAGTATGATAGGCATTTGGAATTTCCTTGTGATCCAGAAGCATGACACTGGCCTGTAAGAAGTCAGTGGAAGACTAAGAGAATATTGATGTCAAATAAGATTTCTAAGCCCATGTAGAAGATGGTCCTTTAGCTTATGGTGTATGGTGTTTCTGCTCTTCTATGAACATCAAAGTAGAAAAAAGAAATTTAAACACAACTATGCAAGTATTAAGTTGCATGTTTTATGTTAAGCAACTGCTTGTTTTAGGTTTTGTTGTTGTCTATGTTTGGTGGGGGGGAGGTGATGGAGTGCATGACCATTGGTGTGTGAAGGCCAGTAGATGGTATTGGCTAAACTGGATCTTCCTGTCTCCTCTCCCCAGCACTAGGATTGCATATACTTAAAGAGGGACCTGATTTTCCTTTTGTCTTATGTGGATGTTGAGGTTCCCAGATCAGCTTTCCTGTACACACAACAACTCTTGTGAGGGTGGTGTGACTTAGAAACATGTACAGATTTCCCATTTAACATGTGAAGAGATCAGACTAGCTCATAGATTCACAGTATTCATTCTTGCTTCACTTTGCATGAAATAACTTCGTGTCAACAGTGGAAAGGGGCATATTAAAACAGAGTTTTGTTCCCAATGTTTCTTTATTCCCCTCTGAAGAAGGAGAGACTCTGATTGACTGTTTATAAATTGGGCTGTGGTGAGAGGCAGGTGGGACACTTGGAGAGGGAGTGGACTAGCTACTAGTCTGTTTCTTGGTCTCTTGCTGTAAGAAAATGAATCTTATCCTTTACCATCTTCATTACCTCCTCTTCTTGCTTGAGAAAAAGAGAAACACATGCATAGAAGTATCTTCTTGTTTCTCACTTGAATTAGGAGGGAATGATAAGTAAAACCTCCACCTTTTGTGGAGGACTGATCCAGGACACCATCTCCTGTTTCTTCCCAATCTGCCCCTACAACCAGGCAGGCATCTGTGTAGAGGCTTCCACTGCCATCTAGAAGCAGCTTGTCTCCATACTCTGGATCTTCTCTAGGCCATTGCCTTTGTTCTACAAGTACACATGAGTCAGACATTCCTTCATATGTATGATTCAAAGTGCAGAATTGTTGTTTCAACAATCCCAGATAAAGCAGTTTCCTTCCTTCTCTATTTCACTTGCTCATCTTAACATGCAACCTTAAAACAAAAACAGTTTACTACATAGTTTTGTATATATTAAGCAAACTATGTGTGAAACACTTTCCTTTGGCATTCGAAATCAAAGCCATAATTTTAACAACTTGTTTTCATTCAATTAGATTTTTTCCTGGAATTTGTGTATGTGTGCAATGTGTGCTTATAAAGACATATTGAATATCTTTCCATTTAAAATGCAGTTATCCCCTACTAGATCAATCATGATTTGAAAATATTACTAAATAAGCTTCATTTGTAAATATCTAACCAACTCAGGAGCAAAGTCTTCTGCGAAGCATTGGTTCATTGCATTTGTGATGTGAAGCTGACCAGAAATGGCAGCTCCTGTCACTGCACAGCATCACAAAAGAGTTGCAGCAGCAGGTCCACCTTGCGGCTAGAAAATTTGAAGTCCAGAGGCTACTTAGTGCATCCATTATCACGGTATCTTAAGCTGAAGTATTGTTAACCACACCTTCTTTGTTAAAGACTAGCCTTATTTTTGTAATTAGTGTTAGCCAGCATGCCTGAGAAAAAAAATAACAACTTCTATAGCATAAAGTCATGTCTAATTAAAATGTTAATTATGTAGTTGACAAGGTTCCCAGTTACCTTATTTAATCTCAGCTGTTAACTACAAATCCTTGACATTTAAAAGGCTGTGAAGTGGTCAACCAGCAAACAAGTATGATTAAATTTTTACTGTAAAGAAACAACTAGAAGGAGACAAGTGCATAGATCTAGAGAAAACAAATGCATTAGGAAATCAATACAGAGCTATAAGAGCATTTCAGTGAGTTTTTCATCAAATACTGAAGCATTTTCTATAAGTATTCTATCAATATGCAGGAAATAATGTTTTGAGATTTATGTACAGAATTTTTTCCTTAAATTAATAGTCTATTCTTGGAAATTATTCTTTAAAGTTACCATCTTAGGTGTATCTATTGTATTTATCATGTTTTATTGTTCAAGTGTTACATGTTACTGGTAAAGAGAGTTAGGGAAATGGTTTGGTTTTTACCATACAAGCATGAGAGCCTGTATCTGGATTCTCAGAGTGTGAGTAAAAAGCCAACCTTATCTAGCAGAGAGGAAGTACACTCAAGGATGCCTAAAACTTGCTGTCCAGCTAGTCTTGCCTTAAGAGTTAGTTCCAGCTTCAGCAAGAGATCCTATCTCAAAAAGTGGGGTGAATGGTCTGTGAGACATCGCACCAAGTGATACATGCCACCAAACCTAAAATCTGAATTTGGTTCCCAAGATCCACATAGTAAAAGCAGTTTGTCTTCTGATCTCTATACATACATCATCATGGTCCCCCCCTCACAACCCAGTAAGTAGATTTAATAAAAGCTATAGAAAAAATCCAATATGGAGCCCTAAACACCACACATGCATATATACACGTTAACACCACACACACGAACATACAACACACACTCACTTACCATAGTAAGGAGGCTGCTTGTTCATTTCCAGCTGCTCAGCCCCAAAATAATCACATAGAAACTATTAATTCAATCACTGCTTCGCCCATTAGCCCTAACTTCTTATTGGCTAACTCTTACATTTGAATTTAACCCATTTCTATTAATCTGTGCATCACCACGAAGTCATGGCCTACCAGCAAAGTTTCAGCACATCTGTCTCCAGTGGCAGCTCCATAGCTTCTTTCTGACTCTGCCCTTCTTCATCCCAGCATTCAGCTTAGTTTTTCCTGCCTAGCTAAGTTCTACCCTATTATAGGTCCAAAGCAGTTTCTTTATTCATTAATAGTAATCTCAACATACAGAGGGAAATCCCACATCAACTTACACAAAGTTATTGGAGAATATGTGGGTAAGAATGAAAAGAATTGACTATTAGCTGAAGAATAAAGACACATATTTTTTGTTTTAATTAATGTCATTTATTTTTACACTAACTATTTAACAGTTGTAAGAGCATTTCAGTGTTTTCCTATCAAATACTGAAATATTTTCTATAGGTTTTCTATCAATGGAAATAAAATGTTGAGATTGACATACAGCCATTTTTCTTGAATTAGTTTGAATTCTTGGAAGCTATGCTATAAAGAGATCATTTTTAGGTGTAATATCTAGCATTCGTCCCCTGTTATAATTAAATAATTTCTGAGAAACATTAATTGTGAGAAATGTTTTCATGAAATGTTCTGGAAGCTATGAGTTTGAACTGCATTGAGAGATAATGAACTGTAATGGATAATATTAAAATTATTTAGAGGAATGCAATAGAATTTGAATAATTTGTCCCCTTTGAGGGAAATTGAAACACTATTAATAGAAACTCAGAGAGAGAAATTGGGGTTCAGCCTGAAGATATGAAAAGCAAAGCAGCCAGCCACTGGCTCTTACCTTGACCTCAGTCTGAAATGATAATCTTGCCTCCAGGATCTCACAATGTGACTGAGAGATACCTCCTCCTGTTTTATAATCCTCTCTAGTTCTAGGATTAAAGGTATGCACCACTGGGATTAAAGGCATGTACTTCCCGGTTTCTATGGGAAATTATTATGGCTACTTGTATTAAAGGTGTGTGCTATTGCGGCCTGGTCTGTGTGCTTGTTTTACTCTCTGAACTTCAGACAAGCTTTATTTATTAAAATATAAATAAAATATCACAACAGTGAATGTTATTTGTTTGAAGAACAACTTATCTGTTTTCCATATATGCTACATATACATGTTTTCTTTTAAGTCATTCCTTGCTTTCTGTCACTACAAAGTGTCCCCAGCTGTCTTTAATGTTCTTGTTCCATGCTGGGAAGAGGCTCTTTCTCATAAAGCCTCATTTTCTCACTTTAGATGATGAAGTCAGAAATCAAGATTCAAGTGCTAATATTTTCTTCCTGTGATAGGAAGCAAGGCAATCAAAAATAATAATAGAAATGAAATTTAAAGAGATCCCAGAGATTCTAGGAACAGGAATCAACTGTCCACCTTCAGAACTGTTCTAACATGGGCATGGTAAGATAGACAAGGAATGAGAGAACAGAGTTTCGCTTGGCTGTCTATGGTCCAGGACTGACTTTGTTGAGAACCATGTAGAGATCCTGTGCTAACTGATGCTTCCTCTTAAACTGTAGATGCTGAAGTCAACAGAACATTCAGAGCCTTTTACAGCCATCATCATGCCTATAAATTGAACAATGCCAACAAAGTTGTCATTTGATTTGCCAATAAAATGTATTGAGTGAGAGAGGAAAGTTTTAGAAAACTGATGTATAGCTGTTAACTGAATGAAGACAAATCTCATCAAAACCAGAGACATGCGTACATACACATACGTACTCATGCATACACACACACACACACACACACACACACACACACAGCGTATGAAGCTCTAATAGCTTTATGGTAAGTTTTATCAAACATCCCAATCACAAAAGACATTTAGCAAACAATAGAGAAAATAGATATTTTCACTTTATAAATCTAAAGAATTTACTATAAAATAATCTAAAAATACATAAAAAATGTTATCCCTTGTGGGCATGAACACAAAGTCACTAAGAGAAAAATGAATGGTTCATCATACTCTATAACCAGGTAGAGTTTACCCCTGCAGGAGAACTCAGTTTGATATGTAAAATATATTAAAGTGATTTTTTTCTCAATAAAGAAATGGAATAAAATGTAATTTGTATAACGTATATAACAATAATTCTTAACATTCTTGATAAAATTGTAGATTAATAAGCAAATTATGTGAGGAAAACCTAGCAAATATTAAAATAATAGGCCAGCTTTCTTACACCCTCCCTGCTTGCTCTGCCAATGCAGGAACTTCTTTTTTAGCCTTCCTTTTCTTTTAGTCACCTTTAAAACACTGTCTCAATGTAATAGGATTTCAACACAAAGGCATCTGATAGCATGAGTCCTTGTGCTTAAATACATACTAAACCAACCCTAAATTCGAAATGTTTAGGAGGTATACCTAACCTTACTTTTATTTTGATAGGGAGTCTGGCTTCTTTCACTTGATTAATGGTTAAGATTTATCCGCACTGTTTCATGAGTTTGCAATCCATTGCTTTTATTGCTCAGTGTTAGTTCAGTGTGTAGAGATGGCACAATTAGGTTAGTCATTGCCAGCTGATAGGCATTTATAGCATGGAGCGCCAACATGCACTACAAGCTGCTTTCAGATAGACATTTTTCCTCTCTATGGGATAAGTACTTAGGAGTGGGACTGCTCAGCAGTACAGTGTTCCTTTCAATATGTGTGAAACAGAACTCTTCCAAAATGCCATCTCCACTTTTAGTGTACACCTTTCTTGTTCATCTATAATCAAATGTCAGTTCTTATTCCCTTTCCACCACAGATTGCTTTAAAGAAATTCTATACAGCATGATTGTATCGTCACTTCCTTCCTGTTAGAACAGTTTCCTTCTTACTTTCCCTTGAGCCTTTCTCTCTCAAGTCCCGTGGAGTATTTAGAAGTTTCCCTGCCTATTTAAGGGTGTGCTGTGTAATTTCCTGGGATTGGAATATTTACCTGCTATCTTTCTGCTATCGGTTCATAGTTAATTAAATTGGTTAAAGAACATGTTTGTGTTTATTGACAATTTCTTTTATGTTGCTAAGGCTTCTTTTATGAACCATAAAGTGGCTCTTGATGCATAATGTGAGTGCACCTAAGAATAATGAGCATGTTACTGTCTGGAGTGATGAACTCTATAAACAACAAATAGAACTCATTGTTTGGAGCTGTGTTTAGTTCTTTCATGGCTTTGCTGGTGTTTCTGTCTGCTAGTCCTGACTGACTGACCAGGAAATCCACTGCTTTTGTAATCACAGGATTTTCTTTCTATTCTACACTCCCTTCAACTTTTCTTAACGGTATGACATTTTCTTTTTCATGTTCATTTGTAATTATAACCATTAGTGCTTTTGGTGAGCTCACATTTCTTGATTCTGTTGATGACAATGTAAGTTATTCTTAAAAATTTCTGGCTAAAATAATAACCACAAAACCCAGTTTTCATGACCTTAGGTTCATTGAGGAGTTTATTTAGGGTATGTGATGAGAAATAGTATTAAAGACTGGTCATCTTCAAGGATTTTAGGTGCATGTTTTTGTACTAGTCCTTAATGGCTGTACAAATGTATATACCCATGACCCAGCAGCTTGTAAATTTTCCAGGAATAGATTATATTCAAGGGGTGAATTCTCAATTCAATTCTTAGAGATTTTCATAATGTTCTGACACATTTTGATGCTTATATATAATTATATTCATTATTATTTCTGATGGGTGTGTGTGTGTGTGTATGCTCAATCATACTTTTATTTAGGCTAGAGGAAAATCTCCGATACTGCTTATTCAGATCCATCCACTTTTTTTTTTTTGAAACTGGCTTGCTAATTGAAAACTGTGGGGGTTGGGGGCTCATTCATTAGCTGGGCCAGCCTGTGATGATCTACATATTTCTATTTCTCTCATGATCCAGTTATAATGTGTGTCAGCAAATCTACTTTTGTTCTTCCTTTACATGGGTTTTAAGACTTGAACTCATATTCTCATGATTTTGTGGTAAATACTTTATAGCCTGGTACGTCTTCAGCCTCTGGCTCATTCTATAAGCCAATGTGTAGCTTAGTTTTTATTGTCAACTTGTTACAGCCTTGAGTCACCTATGGAGAAGAAACATTAACTGAAGAATTGCATTGGTTGTATTTGCTTATGAGCATGTCTGAGGAATATGTGTTAGGTATTGATGATTGATGCAGAGAGGCCTAATCTAATGTGAGCACCATTCTTAGAAATTTGGGCCTGTGCTGTATACAAAGTCTAGCTGAACGTAAGCCTGAGACAAGGCCAATAAGCAGAATTTCCCACTGGTTTTTACTTCAATTTCAGTTTGAATTCCAGTCCTGAATTGCTTCCAACAACGATTCTGACCTGACACTGTAAGCTGAAATGATTCTCTCTTTTCCTGCATTGCTTTTGGTTATGGTGGTTATCACTGCAACAGAAAGAAAACCAGAATATAATGGACGAACTCATTTCCCCCTGGAGTATATGTTGTGTCATGCACCTTTTATTAACTATTATTTTGGGTAAACATGTTTTCTGTTCATTGAACTTTAAACTAAAATGTTATCAATTCTTGCTAGAGTTTCTTGTAGTTAGCACATGTTAGGTTCAATTTCAACAATCCATTGTGTCAGCTCCTTTGTTTTAGTGTCTGTGCTTAGAGCATTTGCGTCAGTTCAATCAGAAACAGCTTGATGGTTTTGAATGTCAGAGCTCCTCCTTCCTGTGTTCTCTACAGTTTCTTGATGCTTTACTTCTTTGTCCTCTGCCAGAAGATTGAGATGAGAAGGAAGGAGGAAAAGGATATAATTATATAGACAGAGGTTTCTGTCCCACCCAGTTCCACAACCATTCAGTCTCAAATAAATACACAGAGGTTTATATTATTTATAAACTGGCTTGTCAGTTAGCTCGGGCTTATTATTAACTAGCTCTTACAATTTAAATTAACCCATAATTTTTACCTATGTTAAGCCTTGTGACTTAGTAACTTTTTTCAGTAAGGCATTCTCATCTTGCTTCCTCTGTGTCTAGGTAGCTATTGATTCTATCTTTTGTCTTCCCAGATTCTTTTTTTTTTTTTTTTACTTATTTATTTATTTTTATTCTTTTTTAATTAAAATTTCCACCTGCTCCCCATTTCCCATTTCCCTCCCCTCCTCCCAAATATTGCCCTCCCCCCACTTCCCTCCCCCTATCCCCACTCCTCTTCTCCTCCCCCCACTCCATTCCCCCTCCCTCTCGATACTGAAGAGCAGTCCAAATTCCCTGCCCTGCCCAGATTCTTTTAGTCTGTTTGCCCTACCTATATTTCTTGCCTGGCTACTAGCCAACCAGTGTTTTATTAAGCTAATAAGCGTGAAAAATCTTTACAGTGTACAAGAACATTATTCCACAGCATTTCCTCTTTTTTTTCTTTTCAAAACAATAACTTTGAATCTAATCTCCTTTGTTTAGCTTTTTTTCCTGGCCATTACCCATAACAACTTGTATCCCATACTCTAAACAAAGGCAAACATCCATGATTATGTTTTGGGAATGTGGGTGTAGTTTTCTAGGCTACTTCCTGCTGATTGAGGATGCTGGTAATCTTATGGGGACCCAAAGAAAATTTAGGATTATGGTCAAATCCTGACTGGAGTACTCTGTGAGGTTTGACTATCTCAGCCAGCAGTTTTGAGGTTGTTCTTGTTGTAGAACTTTGAGGAAACTGCAACTAGAGGTACTCTGAAATGTTGGCTCATCTGAGCCAATCTGTTCCCATTGGAGATTTTTCAGGGAATCTTCCTTGATCAAACCTTATTTTTCTGAACCAAGAATGAATCTAGAGTCCCTCATTTCCTGTGGAAACAAAAACAAAACCTCTTCTCAAAAGAAAAAATATCTTTTGACTTAAATTTATTTATTTATTTATTTTATTTTTTTATTTTTTTTGGTTTTTCGAGACAGGGTTTCTCTGTAGTTTTGGAGCCTGTCCTGTAACTAGCTCTTGTAGACCAGGCTATTCTCGAACTCACAGAGATCCGCCTGCCTCTGCCTCCCAAGTGCTGGGATTAAAGGCGTGCGCCACCACTGCCCGGCTTGACTTAAATTTTGAAGTAATTATATATATATATATATATATATATATATATATATATATATGTGTGTGTGTGTGTGTGTTTGTGTGTGTGTGTGTGTGTTGGATTTAAAATATAGGTTGGATTAATACAGCAGCATTTATAATCAAATGTTGTTTAGCAGCTGTTGATCCTTCCTCAAAGACAACACAATAACATACAGTATCCAGACTTTCTGTGTATTTTTCAGGCTTTATGTGGAAATAAACCTAGGAGAGTTCTGGGAAGAGGAAAGGCATAGTCTGTAGTTGCTACCCAGATGCAGAGGAAGCAAGATGAAAATGATGCACTGGGAAAAGGTACTAAGCCACATGGCTCATCATAGGTAAGAATTATGTGCTAATTTAAATTGTAAGAGATAGTTAATAATAAGCCTGAGATAATATGCCAAACAGTTCATAATTAATATTAGCTTCTATGTGTTCCTTTGGGACCGAACATTTGCAGGACCAGGCAAGACAGAAACTTTTGTCTACATAATTATAATCCAAAAAGATAAAATACACTTAAGCAATAAATAACTGTCATCTAGATAGTTCTTTGGGTAAAGGAGGCATATAGTGCTTGGTTATGTGTTGTTATTTGTTATCCGCTGGGCAGACAAATAATTTTCAATTTTATGTTGTCACATATGGACCTTTAAGGACAGTTTCCTATGACTCCCTGACAAGGAAATACAGCCTGAGAAAATGAGTCCCACTCTAGTCCTCTTCTGCCCAAAGGGAACATTGAATTGATAGGACATCCATGGCAAATTTGCCAGCTCCTGTTACTGTTGAATAGTTCACTGCATGAACCTGTTCTATTCATCTCAGTCACAGTCAGCTTGATAGATAGCAGATGCCTCCCAACTTCTGATGGGAGTGGGATGGGCAATGACAAACTAGATATTTTTGCATCCTTTCAAAGAATGTCAGCAGTGCTAATTTGTTTTTTTTAATATTTCTATCATGGTTATTGAAGTATATTTTATATACAATAAAATTCACCCATTTAAAATATGAGTAGTAATAGTCAGGGTTCTCAAGAGTCAAAAAATTTATGTTTTTTTTAAAAAAGATTTTTATTTTTATGTATACAGGGTTCTACCTGCATGTGTCCTACCTACAGTACAGAAGAGGGCACCAGATCTTATTACAGATGGTTGTGAGCCACCATGTGGTTGCTGGGAATTGAACTCAGGACCTCTGAAAGAGTAGCCAGTGTTCTTTACCTCTGAGACATCTCTCCAGCTGCCTAGTATATTTTACACACAATAAAATTCACCCATTTAAAATATGAGTAGTAATAGTCAGGGTTCTCAAGAGTCACAAAATTTATGGAATCTCTCTCTCTCTTTTTCACACACATACATACAAACACACATACATGCATGTAACTTATTGGGATGACTTATAGGCTGCAGTCCAACAGTGACTAGTTATGAATGTAAAGCCCTAGAATCTACTTGCTGCTCAGTCCCAGGAGGCTGGGTGTCCCAGCTGGAATGGATGTGCTGACAAGGTGAGGACAAGCAGGAGCAGAAGAAACCCTTCCTTCTTCCATTGCCCTTATAGGCTTCCAGCAGAAGGGGTAGCTCAGATTAGAGGTGTGACTTCCAAAGAAAAGGTCTGCATTAAAGCATGTTTATCCCTCAATATCCAGGTCAAAACCTGTGTCTTGCCTAAAGAACCATATTCCAAATGTGCCCTGCATTTCTGGAGTATATTTCATTTCAGATATAGTCAAGTTGACAAACAAGAATAGCAATCATAATCCACCCCTTGTTGACTTGAGACATAATCATATCTCCTTATGTCATGATTAATTTCCAAGTGAAAAACAATAACCAGGTCATAATAACACCATAATAACAATATAATTATGCCATGCACAATCACAAGTGTAATATATATATATATATATATATATATATATATATATATTATAATATATATATATTAGCTAGGCCATAATTATTATTCCTTACATAATATACTATGCTTTACATAACCACAAATGCATTGTTAATTTAGAATAGTGGTTAATGTCCCTTTGGGGACATTCTTCTAGTATCATCTATAATATGAGAACCATTGACTTTCACTTAATTGATGTTACAACATATGATAAGGTAATTGAAAGAAAACAAAGATATCTGTAAAAATGCATTTGTAACAAAATATAGCAGAAGCACTAATGTCAGTTACAATACTTGGTTCTGTAATTATTCATGTGGCCTTAGATAGTATTCAGAAGTATCTTTCTCCACTACCTGTTCTCTACTTCCTCTTCCCCCTATAAGCACTTCACAAGTTCTTGGCTCTTTTCCTGAAGAAGTGACCCACACCTTCTTTCTTGATGGGTCTGTGCCCTTTATCATCCTGCCCTGATCAGGTCAGGCTGCTCTAGTTTCCCATTAACTTTTATCACCAGGTATCGTGACACCAAGAGATGCCCTACATGATCTCCTACACTCTAGGCATAATCCTTATTACCTCCATTGTAGAGAGGCAATCCATAGTCCACTGTCACTTGTCAAGATTCATCTGTCTTCTGCACTGGCCAGATAGGAGAATTAAAGGGAGGTGTGGGAACCACCACCCCTGCATCTTCCAAGTACTTTAAGACAGCAATAATTCCTACAATTCCTCAGGGATGCCATACTGTTTTAGATTCAATATTTTCTTTGGCAGAGGCAATTTTAAATGCTTCTAGTTAGCCTTTCCAATTGTAATAACCCTTACTCCATAGGTCAAGGAAACAATGTGAGCATTCTGTCAAGTTCAAAGTATGTATATATATATACATATACATATATCTCAAATATATCTTCTGGAACTGGAGAAATAACCACAGTAAGAATTTAGGGACCTATTGGACCTACTGTGAGTCAGACATAAACTAAAACTACATTAATCGCCTGGCCTCCATAAACCCCGAATTTAACTAGAAGGCCACAGTATTTATTGGGAATAATCAGATTCAGCATTGCCAACTGATTTATTATCCAGCAGAACCAGAGAATTCTGATTGTTTCCTTCCCCTCAGTGGACAGTCACCCTTGCAAAGGAGTTCAGGCCCTCTGAGGAAGAATTGGAGAAAGGCTAACTGTAAAACTTTCAGATATCTTATCAGAATCTTTCCTCAGGGGAACATGGCTACCACTTCATTCAAGGGTTCTGGGTCTGCAAACTGGCTCAAGTCTACGCATTGATTCACTGGCCGAGATTGCCTTTTGCCATGACCCAATGTAGCCTTTCTCTGAGAATTTTTTGCTTTTTTGCTTATACAGATCAAACAGAAATGCAGTAGGTTTCTTATCTGTTTCATGCCTGGAAACGCTAGGATTGATTAGCCAGTACCAAAGGTCCTTGCGAGTCATGCACTATAAAATTCACCTTGCCCAAGCTGACCATTAGAGGTTAGGCTGTTATGAACATTGTTCTGTCTACATGGCCCATTATAATAACTATTATCACCTTGCCTCTGGCAATTCAATGCTGCCACTGGGCTCCTGCAACCTTGGGGCCCAACTAAACCCATTGCATTTAATTTGTCCAATTGAGCAGCAACAACTTCAACCCTAAGGTCTGACACAAGGAAAAGGATGACAAAAAACTTTGAAATGTGTTGGTGCCCTATCATTGTTTTGTGTCTCCTAAGACTCATGAAGGGTGTGTCTTCAGGGCTTTCCCAGTGTGGAGGATTAGATTTGACACAGTGCAGTCACTCTGGTTTTGCAATCTCATTGAGCCTTCAAATCCCTTCATCAACACTAAACCAAGGTATAGCAGGCATCTCCAACTCCTATTTAGTAGGCCATATTTTGATTAATGCTTTAGTCAACCATTCAAACAAGATTTTCACACCCTTTTTATAAAAAGAAAAATCTGTGTGAGCTTTGATATTAAACTTAGAATCTCTGCTCAGAGTGCTCATATTAATAAACTAAGCCTGAACTGGTTTTATGTTCCTTCCATCATTTATCCTGTACCTTTAATATCCATTCCCACACATATTCGCCAGATGTCTGCTTCAATAAATTAGGAAAATCATTAAGCTCCTTAGTATTGTAGCACACTCTCAAGTACTCTACTTTCTACCTCCCCTCTAGGAGATTGTTTTGCCTTAAGTCTGGTTATAGGTCTAGAGGCAAATATTGGGGAACCTTGAGGGACATCAGTATTATCCTGCATGGCATTTTCTTCAGAAAAAGTCACTTCTGGTCTGTAAGACACTGAAGGATTAATTCCCTCAATGAAAGGAGGAAAAGACAATGTTTCAAGGGTTGGGGCTGAGGGTACTATTTCTTCAGATAAAATAAACCATTGAGAAGCTAAGGGTGAAAAGTTCTCAATTTTGATCGGGTCCTCTCACACATCCCCCTCCCAAGTTATAGGATTCCATTCTTTACCAATTAGTGCCCTACTTAACCATTGATACCCTCTGAGGATGAGACTTGAATTTTTGTTGTAGTTCAGCCAACCTCACAATGAGGGCTTCAGTTTGATTTTCTGCAACTCGAGTTCTGTGGCTTCTGGAGAGAAGATTCTCTTCCAGGGCACAAGTAGAAAACTTTAGACTGCTTATTTGCTTCTAGAGCCTGTCAAATTTATCACTAAATTCATTGTTGTCCTTCACTTTATTTAGAAGTTAGTCAGTTTTATCATGGAGCCCATTCCTATCCTTTAGCAATTTATCCAGAGATATTAAAAAGCAACCAACCAGCAACATCATTTTCTGTATTTCTCCCCCAAACTGTCAAAAATTTCAAAAATATTATTATTATATTCATTGCCACTCACTATTGATGAATCAAGATAATTAAAGGTGTTTATCTGTTTAAGTTCAAAATACAGTTTACTCAATGGGCTTTCAGTAGTCTCTGAGCTCCCAGGAGAAGAAATGACTGGAGAGACTGAAGGTGGATTAAGAAGCCCATTCCAGATACTTCTGTTTCTCTAGAAACACTCTGATACCAAAATCTGTATTAGTCAGGGTTCTCTAGAGTCACAGAACTTATGAAATGAATCTCTCTCTCTCTCTCTCTCTCTCTCTCTCTCTCTCTGTGTGTGTGTGTGTGTGTGTGTATACATGTGTGTAAGGAAATTTTTGGGAAGGCTTCCAGATTGCAGTACAACAATGACTAGATGTGAATGGAAAGTCCTAGAATCTAGCTGCTGCTCAGTCCCAGGAGGCTGGGTGTCCCAGCTGGAATGGATGTGCTGACAAGGTGAGGACCAGCAGGAGAAGAACGAACCCTTCCCTCTTTCATTGCCCTTATATAAGCTTCCAGCAGAAGGGGTGGCTCAGATTAGAGGTGTGCCTTCCAGCCTCAAGGTCTGGAATGGAATGTGTCATAGAGCCTCAAGATCCAGATCAAAGGCATGCTGTCTTCCTGCCTCAAGAACCAGATTCCAAGTGTGCCCTCCATTTCTGGAGTATAGTTCATTTCAGATATAGTAAAGTTGACAAACAAAATATCCATCACAGGAGTCAAAGAATTTCGACAGATTTACAAACTCATGTAGGCACTGCCATGCTCAAGATTCAAAATATTTTTGCTACCCTAAAACTCCCCACATGACTTTGAAGTCAATTAACCTCACCCACAGTGCCTTGAATGATGTTTTCTATCCCTATAGTTTTGTAATTCCTTAACTGTCACATAAACAGAGTTATAATGTGAAGGGTTTGGGGTTTTGACTCTATGATTCCATTTAAACTCTTTTCTGGGGGGCAGGAGAGATGGCTCAGCAGTTAAGAGCACTGGCTGTTCTTCTAGAAGACCCAGGTTCAAATCACAGCACCCACATGGCAGTTCACAACTGTCTGTAACTCCAGTTCCAGGAGATCTGATACCTTCATACCAATGCATATAAAATAAAGTTAAGTAAATTATAAAAAAATAAACTCCTTTTCAGATTTATTGTGTTATTGCACATATAAATATTTCCATCCTTTGAACTGATTTCCTTAAAAAAACATTATTTATATCTGATAGCAATTTTTCTATACACTAAAGTTAAAATATTTGTAACTTTTCCATTTTAATTTTCAAAAAAATTATTATAATTAAAATGGTATTACATTATTTTTTCTTTCCCTTTCCTCTAATTAACCCCTCCTATGTCCTCTCTGTCCAACTCTTCCCTCGAGTCCCCTTATTCTATATGTACCCATATATACATAATTACAAAGAGACATTAACATATAAATATGTAAATACAACCTGTTGAATCTGTTTAGTGTTGCTTGAGAACATATAATTTCAGGGCTAACCACCCACCTAGTATTAGATAATCAATTAAGGGGCTTTCCTAAGACTAATTATCCCTCTTTCAGTGGACCTTGGTTGCCTATAGCTTTTTTTCTAAGGAAGGGAACCCCACAGGAAAATTTCCCTTCCATTTTAACAAAGTCACATCCTCACTCAGGTCTTGTTAAGGCAGCCATATTGCTGAGACTTCATGGAGGGCTTCCTTGGCATTTGTAGCACACACCAGTGCCCAGCTGGATTCTGGTTCTTCCCGCTCTTACAGTCATTTCTTCTTCTCTTCCTTGATGTTCCCTGAGTCTTAGGTGCAATGATAACTTTTTAAGTATCATAGAGTCAAAGAAAGTGGATTTTAAGAAGTTATGTGTTGGAATTTTACACGTTTCATGATTAAGGCTAGTTTAGATCAGGACTGGGTTGTGAGTGGAGACATAAATGGGAACTTTTTGTCATTCTTTTTCTTTTGTAGAGTTTCTTTTGTCTACTTCAAAGCCTATTCAGGCAACATGGCCAGGTGTTTTGTTTGTGACAATTGCAATCTTATCTAAAGTGATTCAGCTGAAGTCACTTGTGAGCTATAAAAACCCACAATGGCATCATTACACTTGGGAAATTTATCTGCCCCTTGAGAGTAATTTTTACAGGGCAGAGGGGAGAACCATTAAAAATTTAATAATTGATATTATTGCTTTACTTCCAATTTATCAATTCTTTCTGTGACTCTGGTCACCTGCTTTTTGGTATATGAGCCTGGCCTACACATTTTTAAGCAGTATTGCTGTTGTTAGTATTGTGGATGACAGAGTTAACTTTAAGTATTAGTCAATGAAAAAGATGTTTCTAAATATTTCCCACGCATTCTCTCACTTAATAGTGATTACTACGGTTCTGAGGTTGACAGAAAAGTAACCACTGCAATGCATGATGCCAGTGGGATAACTGCTCTGACAAGTGACATGGCAGGTAAATGAGCTATTATACTGAAGGTCACCAGGGTAAGAGGAGGTCAGAATGAAAATAGAAACCACATAGTTATCTTTGTTTACAGCTTTAGTGTTTCCTTATGCTATATTACAATATACGATACAATTTTAAAATATGTATGTTCTGAACTAACTAAAAAGTACCCAGATTCTAGACTGAGCTCAGTGTCAACTGTATGCCTTAGACAAATCACTGGATCTATTTAAGTCTTGGTGTGCTGAACTGTAAATTAAGATGAGGAAGGCACACAATTCTTACAAGTATTTGTAAGGATTAAAGATGTTTATTCATGGGCATGAAGGACAGGATAAACGATCAGTAATTGTTACCTGTTACCATGACATCCAGCACTATTATTCTGAGTATATTATAAATGTTTCTACAAATAAACTTGTTGAGCTCCCTTAAGAAGTTCTGCCAAAGTCTTATCTGAAAGAATAACAATTAAAATAAAATACTTAGCAAACTGTAAAAGTTTAGTGTGCTTCAAGACAAGGATAAGAGTTTCTTCAAGTAAACATTGTATAAAATCAATTCTGACTTATTTCTTTTATTTTCAAAAGGTGAGAAAGAAGTTCAGGACCATAATCATAATCTTTACCAACTGCCATATGTGTAGTCTAAAACAAGGACGTGTGTAAGATGGGTGCCCCAATGAGCATAAGAACATGATCCTGGCCGGGCGGTGGTGGCGCACGCCTTTAATCCCAGCACTTGGGAGGCAGAGGCAGGCGGATCTCTGTGAGTTCGAGACCAGCCTGGTCTACAGAGCTAGTTCCAGGATAGGCTCCAAAACCACAGAGAAACCCTGTCTCGAAAACCCAAAAAAAAAAAAAAAAAAAAAAAAAAAAAAAAAAAAAAAAAAAAAAAAAGAACATGATCCTGCCCCATACACACTGTCACTGATGATACACACAACCCAGGACTGTACTCTTCAGGGATCCGTGTTTGTCCCAATCACATTCATAATTCATATAACAAAACTGAGAAATTCACTTATTCAAGAGATGTTTTAACTATTTTTAGGAGGTACTGTATGGATTTACTTAATCTTAGTAACAAAAAAAAAGAGAGATTTTCCCTTATAAAAGACTCAAGAAACAATACAGCCTTAAGGAATATGGGCTGAAAAAGAGTAAACTGAACATCTAAAGAATAGATGGAGTCCTGGGTGAATTGTAGTGGGAGCTGAGGGCTGTGTTCCTGCCGCCCCAGCTCCTGGTTGCCTGGCTAGCTTATGCCCCGAAATAACAACAAACAAACTGTATTCATTTAAACACCGCTTGGCCCATTTCTATTAATGTGTGTAGCACCGAGGTGTGCTTACTGGGAAGATTCTAGCCTACGTCCATCCTGGGTCGGAGCTTCATGGCGTCTGCCCTGGCGATGAGCTGCATGGCGTCTGGCTCTGAGAGGAGCTGCCCTGCATCTGCTCACTTCCTCTTCCTCCCAGCATTCTGTTCTGTTTACTCCACCCACCTATGTTCTAACCTATGAGGGCCAAGCAGTTTCTTTATTATTTAACCAATGACCTTCCTCCATCAGTGAATGTGTCATGTTTGCCCAGACACAGGTATTTCAAAGACCCTATGTCTCAGACCTGTGGAAATGGTAACCTTTTCCTGGATGAGTGAATTTTGGAGGCATGGCCAAGTTTTCCTCCTGTCGTTATATAAATGTTGGCAGTGTGTGCAAGTCTGAGTATTTAGGGGCAATTAACAGTGTGTGTAAAAACAGCCTCTGCTTCTTCCTCCTCCCAGATAGTTCCAGTGTGAGGCTACCTTTAACTCCTTCCTCTGTGCTGTACATAGTAAAATTTCCTAAGCTCAGCATCGTGGCTGACTAGTGTGTGGCTCATAATCCCTCCGACCCCCACTTCATTGTCCAGGAGTCTCCCTGCCTGCTCTTCCTTCATTCCATCGTCTCCCCAGGCAGGATTCCAGGACCAAGTCATGAATGCCTTGAAAAAAGAAATATTATTAACTGTAAAATCTGTTTTAATCATATTTCTCTTATTTTAAGATTTTTAACATATTTTCATCATTCCCCCTCCCCTTTTCTCCCTCCAAACCCTCCCACACACCCTTTCCAGTTTTCTTTAGAATCAGTCCATGGCCTCTTTCTCATTAATTGCTTTATGATGTTTATAATACTATAAATGGTCTCCATTTGGTTCGCAAATCCTAATCATTTCTCATATATTTAATAATTTTGTAGTACTTTAATTTTGGGATGCTAACTTAAAATACTTGTCTCAAATCCCATTATTCTGTGGGCTTTGTTAGTTTCACATTTGAGTCTCCCAGGGCAGAATCCTGTAGAGAAAATAATATTGTAGTCATGGCACAGTGCCTTTGCTCCCGGCACTTTCTGTAGTTCCTAAGTCTCTTAATTTATATCTTGTTGGATTGATATTCTTTGACCTTTACAATCTATCACTCTTATCATCTAAGTATATCATTATGTATCAGCAAGTAGATTGTAGTTTCTAATGATATTCTTTGTTTCTTTTTATATTTCATTTTTACTAGTTTTTTGAGAATTTTGTAATGAAATTTTAATGTATTTAGCTCCTATCTCCTTCCAGATCTATCCCACTTCCCAACCCATCCAATCTTGTGTCTTCTTTTTTACTTGTCATTGTCAAAAGCATTGAGTACAGTTTGTACAGCCTATATACCCAGTCTTGAAAGTGTGGCCTTCTACTGAGGCATGGTTAACTCACTAGAAGCTGTACTTTCAAAAAGATTGACTCCCATCCCCCAGAAGCTGTCAATTACAAACAGCTCCTTAGAGAGGGGTGAGATTTGGTGCCTAGCTTGCCTCTCCACACTAGGTTTTGTCTGACTTGATCTTGGACATGACCTGAGCATACTATCCCAACTGCTGTGGATTCATATGTGCAACTACCCTGTTGGGTATAGGAAACATGGTTTCCTTGTAGTTGTCAACTGCCTCTGGTTTTGACCACCCGCCTTGGTCCCAGAGTCCTGAAAGGAAGAAGTGAAATGCAGATATTCCATTTAGGGCTGAACAATCCATGCTTTTTAAAAAGTAAAACAATACTGAGCCTTCTTGCTTCTTTAAAACCAGAAGTATGATTTCAGAGACCTTTGCAGTTGAGTCCTGAGAAGAAACTGAGTGGGTGGCTTTGGCATCTACCACCCTTGTATATATTGTTCACTTAGACAAAAGCATTTCAATGGAAGGTCTCTTTTGCCATTCATGGCAGCTTGTTATTGATGTTGTTGAATGCAAGATAGAAGACTTCTCGGATCTTCATTAGTGTCAATATACAGTTACAAATAACTCTCATGAATGATCACAAGAGGTGCTTCCCTGCATAACTCTATTTATGGAGTAGTATGTCATGCTAGGAAACCTTCACATCATAATAAGACTTCTGTATTAACACTCTTTGCTGTGAAACCACCAACCACAAGGGCTCTGGTGCTCCAGAATTCATACAAACACCCTTAGAAACATATATTGAACACTAAGCTTCAAAATGTATGGCTTTTGTGCTGTTGTTTTGCTGGACCCCCCCCCCCATTCTGTTTGTGTTAGGAGGAAGGAAGATCATGACCTAATATTTCCATCTCTGAAAAGGCTTTTTAAATAATTGACAACTAAAAAAAAAAAATCTCCGTTCCCTGGGTTCTACTTTCCTTATTTCCAGTCTACTTGAGTTTGCTCTATTATAAAGATTTCATTGGTGAAACTCAGTGCCATTGTCTCTGTATTTGTCACAAACAACTGATAATGACCTTTGGCTCACTTTGGATAGACATTTTAAATAGGCAAGGACAGTTCCCCTGCTGACATTTTTTTTACCCTTTAGTTCCAGGCAACTGTCTTTGCTTTTAATCCAGAGATTTACAGTTCGGGGCAGTAAGGATTGGAGAGGTAAGGCTCCAAGCTCTAAGAACTAGGGACTTTCTGCTCCATGTGTTCAGGTCAGAGCAAACTCTAGGCTTTCAACACAGAGGCTTTGAATCTGGAGGCTTACTGCTTCAAGTTTTCAAAGTCGGAGATTTATAGATACAGACATTAAGGTCGCAGAACAATTGTTTTGGACTTTTGTGCCAGTGACCCATCACCTAGCAGCTAGTATCAGAGTTCCTCTGCTTTGGGCATTTGGGATTCATGGTGCTATATGCTTTGCAGTTCTCTGGAATTCTTCCAGTAAGCAACAGCGGCTTTCATAGTTTGCCATCCCAGCATTTGAAGCTTCTTCCCTCCACAATTCTAGCATTCCTAGCTTTCTTTCACCAGCTGCTTTCTGGAGTTTTTTAAAACTTCACTGTGAATGCTGTTGTCAGGGATGTTTCTGTCCCTGCTTCAGGAACTGTATTTCCAGGGGTTTGTTCGCTCTTCATACGGTAACCATGCTCACTCAGTAATAAAGACAAGGAGGCAAATAAATTATCAATCAGGAGAGACTTCTATCAGGACTAAATAGTACCACACCTGGGACATACTACATAGGAGGCAGGACATCAGCCTGATGAGAAAAGACTAAGAAACTGTATCTTATATAGACAGAGATGGAATGTGGCTTTCTAAACCATATCTTCTGGTTCTACATATCACAGACCTTGAATGTGCACCACTCAGGGGCACTTTGCTGAGTTATAGGCACTTCCCTGCCTGGCGTGAATGAAGACAACACCAAGATTGGAGAGTCATCCTGATTGGCACTGATGTTTGTCCTCACTGATATAATGTCTTCTAAGTTGGTGCAAGCTGCCTAGGACAATCTTAGACCTTCCAAGTCCTAGACTGAACCAAGTCCTCCTGAAGCACAAGCGTGGGTTTCATAGGTAGATTAGCTTGCAGTGTTTCCTAGAAGGGAGTTTCCTTGAGCAGTGTTCAACAAGGCAGTCAGGATGATAGTCTGACCAACTGTCAAAGAGTTGCCTGATTGACAGTTCTCCATTTAAGTCAACCAGGCACAAAAATGAGGTCTGGAAGCTGTTTATCAAATGGCTAAGCAGTTCAACCATGACAGCTTCAGGCATTTAAATCGGAGAAAGGGCAAGAGTGCTTACTGAAAAGACTTCCCATAGGATTAACATTCTGAATGGTATTTCAGAATGCTTAGCCAAAAACTCTTAGAGATGGTTAGTCTCCTTAATGGCATTCTATTTATCTTCTTGTTGTTGTTCTTTCTGTTCTTTGAATGCTCTGTGGCTCTGTGGACCATGCTGTTGAGCTTCTGTCTCAGTCTCTTGAATGATGTGACTACAGGTATATGCCACATACCCTTCTCCTTAGTCATCTTCCCTTATTCCTCAGACTAATTTAACGAATTATCTATACTTTTTTGTAGAGATTGCATATTGCTTCCTACCCAGACCAGAATAATCACACAAAATTATGTGAATTACAACACCATTTGACCAGTGTTTTCAGACATGTATTTCTTACATGTTAAATTAACATATTTCTATTATTTTATATTTTACAACGAGGCTCATAGTTTGTTGCCTCTTGCTTCTTTGGTGGTTAGCTACATTGTGTCTTCCTGACTCCACCTTCTTTCTTCCTTTATATCTGCTTGGATTTCCCGCCTTACTATATTCTGCTCTGCCAAAGCAGATTCTTTATTAACCATTGGTAATAACGCATATTTGCAGCATATAGAGGAGAACCCTACATAAATTTTGCTGTACTTTTGTCCTTCTGTTCTCTTTTCTTTGCAAACCTGTCTTAGATTGCGGGCAATCAAGCTGCTTTGTTGGTAAGCATGTTTTCTCTCTCCCTTTCCTATCATGGGGTATCTAGAGGTGTCTCCTCCAGTTTCCCTGTGGATACTGAAATGTTGGGCCCTCCTATTTAGAAACATCTACATATTTAATCATCTCTTATAATACATATGCTCTGATGAGTCTCAGAATTTCATATAGAGAAGTAACTGATCTTTCAGCTCTAAATTTTGAAAAATGAATACTGAAGCATTAAGTAAGATTTATATAAAATACCTCAAAGTGCATGCATCCTAAATTTGCAAAGTAGCATGTCTCCATTTTTCTCCTAGCTACATTTTAGAAGAATAGACATCTGTGCTTTCTGATTTCTATATTTTATTACACACACACACACACACACACATACACACACACACACCTCACATGAGCTCAGGGAGTTCTATTATTCAAGCATGTCTTTAATTTGTTTATGTTTCTGGAGCCCTGCTATCACTGCTACATGACACCATCAATTCCCTTCTGGTTTACAACAGTGGCCTATTAACTAATTATTCATTATTTTTAACTTTCCCAGATCAGAATGTTCTAGAGCTACTGAGAAATATTTTGAAAATGAAAATCTTGCTGTGCCATACCCCGATGTCAACCATTTACCTGGTTCCCATCACTCACCTAAAGAATATAGTATGGTCAGATGCTTGTCTAAGGTCTGATCTCTGCTGACTGTGGTCCTCTGTCTCTGGGATGCATCCTGTATTTCCAACAGTACTGCCTTATTCTCTTTTACTATCTAGTTTTATCTCAAATGTCATTTTCTTTAGGTCAAAGGTTTTCCTACTTTACCTGTAGTTCCTAAACTTCATCCTAATTATTTCTCTGGCTCATAGTTTTTGAGTTTTTTAGTTTTATAATTTGTATTATTGTTATTGAATGTGTGCTTATTTAACCTAACTCCCTTTCCATTAAGAATGTGGACACCGCAGAAACAAATACCTCCCTTTTGTCTTGCTCAGTACTTCAGTAGCTGTCCAAGGACACTGTCAGAGACATAATATTTTTCTTTGTTTTGTGTTTCTATAGCAAAAATCTGAAACTGAATATTGCATACTGAAAAGGGGTATTAAGTTCATAGAGATTCAATGCTAGTATCAAAATTGCTTATAAAAACTCTCTCACATCACACTAATCCAGGCTGTGAGAACAAAAGGTCTGAGGGAAAACATTGATTTATTCATGAGGAAAGAACACCCCTCCCATGTCTTAATTACATTCCGGTGGGATGAATGATCTGTTAACAGGTCTATGGTTGAACATCAGCATACTGGAAACCTCGTTTCTAGAAAGGCAAATTTGGGAAGAATAACAACATTCAACCCTTATTCTTCATCAGTATTATTTAAAAAATGAAAGAGGGATAGAATTTGATTTCATTCTTTACCCTTAATGAGTCTTAACCAGATGTCCTGAAAAAAAAAAAAAAGATGCAAAGCTTCTCTATTTTTTAGTCTGGTTAACTAGACATTTTCTCTTAAGGTAAAGAAGGCATAGGTGCTCACTCGGAGACCTAAAGTCCATTTCTGGACTGTAATAATCTACAGCCTTTGCCTTTCATATGCCTTCATGTATGCTATGAATTACAGGAACCACTAAAACAATACCAGTTTCTCTGAAAAGGACAATAGGAACCACTGAGACCCTTCCAGTTCCTCAGAACAGAACTATAGAACCACTAAGACCATTTCAGTTCCTCAGAACAGAACTATAGGAACCACTGAGACTGTACCAGTTCCTCAGAACAGGTGTTCCTTTTATCGAGGTGATGATAACAGGGATCTGTGGTCTCCTTTTCCTGCAGGGTTCATCTCTGTTTGTTTGTCATTAGGAAGCCACAACTGAGAAAAGAATCAGGACATCAAACTGAAACTTCTGGCAGTAGTTTTCTTAGGTGACATGCCATCAGAGTGAAGACATGAGACTGGATTTATAACCCCATTGGTATTAAAATTCATTCAAGCTACATCCTGGCCAAGATTCTATATACTAGACAGAAAAGTATTCATCTTTTTCTAAATGATGTGATATTTTAACTCAAAACAAGAGGATAGAACAGATCTTGTGCAAATATGTGTGTGAGGCAGGTATGGGGGCAGAGAGAGGAGAGAGCTACACACAGAGAAAAAAAACATAAAGTGACTAAAATAGAGAATGAATGAGAATTAATAACAACAATGAAGATCACTCACCTAAGATTCCAACAAACTGGACTGGGATACATACAGGTTTTTCATAAGGAAATTAGCAGTGATTTGTGTACATGTACTGATTCTCATGTGGAATGCCTGGGGAGCTTTAGGACTGCAGTAAATAAATACATTCTGCCCATTCTGCCCATTTTTGGTTCATCGACAACAACGAATCTGGTACAAAGTTCCTTTTGAGTGGAACCCGAATTTGAACAAAATGCTGAAATGTTCAACTGTCAGTTACCATGAAGCAATGAATTTTGACCAAAATATAAGTTTTGGACAGGCACATTTCTTCATTGTTTAATATTTTCCTCAATTTGTTTTTTATTAATATTCTACTGTACTGGTTAATTTTAAGACAATTTGACAAAGACTAAAGTCCTCTGAGAGGAGGGATCCTCAATTGAAAAAATATGCCTCCGTAAAATCAGGCTGTGAACCACCATGTCTATAGGGTATATTTTTCAAATTAGCAACTGATAAAGGAAGTCCAATTATTTTGTAGGTGGGGACATCCTGGAGATGTTAGTCTTGGGTTCAGTAACAAAGCAGGATGAGCAAGTCATGAGAAACAAAACAGCAAGGAGCATCCCTCCTCCACCTCTGCTCCCTGCCTCCTGCCTCCTGCCTCCTGCCTCCTGCCTCCTGCCTCCTGCCTCCTGCCTCCTGCCTCCTGCCTCCTGCCTCCTGCCTCCTGCCTCCTGCCTCCTGCCTCCTGCCTCCTGCCTCCTGCCTGGTGAGTTTCTGCCCTGATGTCTTTCAGTGATGGACTATGACATGGAAGAGTAAGTGAAATTAACCCTTTCCTTCCAAACTTTCTTTTGGCAGTGGTGTTTTGTCATAGCAGTAAAAAAACAACTCTAAGATAACTAACCAATGAGGATTCTGGAATCTTAATTGTTACCATAGTTTTATTTTCTTGTTGTGGTGTGAGTAATGATGGACTCATGAAAAGAATACAATATAGTAATGGTATCCTAAAACTGTGACTAATATATTATTTTTGTGGAAATATAAGGGTATATAAGACTCTAACATGTTATGGAGCATGTGCCTTTTTCTACGCATCCTTTCCCTCTTAAGAGCACATTAAGCGTTATAATTTATTCTTGGAAACAGCTGACTCTCTGGATGTAGAATTTCGAATAGTGATGGCCCTCACTATACTAGTGTGTGCTGAGGAGAAAGCAGGAAATGGTGTTGGACAAACATCACATGACTCAGGAAATAAATTTTGAGATAGGGAGAAAATCACAGTTGAAACAGCACTCCCAGCAAAGTTCATAAAAATGTGTGGAGAAACTCTTTTGTTATATTGTGTAAAGAGGTTTCCCTGAAACATTTGTAAACCCTACTTTATTAAAAGGAGACGTCTCAAATGAGGTTTCCAGTTATGGGTTTGGTTATATCTAATTGAGTTGTTGGGCAATGGGATCCCATAGAAATCTTCAAACAACCCAGCCTGTTGCCACGATTGTAGGTTGATCTCCACAAACTGGACTGCAAGGCCCCATTGCTTAAGACAATACCTACATAACTGAACATGGAGAAGTCAAGCTGGTGCCTATGTATAACCTTCCTTCCTATGTACTAGCATCGTTGGTACCGCACTCTACCAAAGGAGAAATGTAAACACCAGCCCAACCACAAAGCCTTCGATCTAAAATAGTGTCCTGCCTGTAGGATATTCTAGTACAATGGTAGTACAAAACTTATGAGAGTAACCAACTGATATCTAATTTGACTGACAGCCCATTCCATAGGTGGAGATGGATCCCTTACTTGACACTGCTTGGGTGACCAAGAACATGAAACTAAAATATGTCAAGGATGTATAATTAAACCAAATATTGGTGTTCTAAAGAAAGAACAGACAAAAAAACCCAAAACCATGTAGCAATAGAATGACTACTAGTGATTTTCTGCTATACTCATAGATCAGTGCTATACTCATTGCTCAGCCATGATCAGAGAAGCTTCCTCCTGTAAAAGATGGGAACAAATATAGAGACCCAAATCCAGACATTACACTGATAATGAAAGACCTTGAAACATTCAGTCCTAAATGGAATGTGGCATCTCCATCAAGCCCTCCCCTCAAGAGTGAGGGATCTCTGTAAAAGGGGTAAAAGGAGTATAAAAGCCAGATCAGATGGAAGGCACCCAAAAAACAAGGTCTTCTAAATCAGTAAGATCAATGCACATATGAACTCACAGATGCCAAGATAGAATTCACAGCCGGCATGGGTCTGCATCAGATGGGGTCCTAGAGTTGAAAGGGGAAGAAGACAGATGCTGTCATCAATAACCTAGAAGCACTCTCCAACTGGTTGCCACTTAAAATCAAAATTTAGAGCTGGGCAGTGGTGGCGCATGCCTTTAATCCCAGCACTCGGGAGGCAGAGGCAGGCGGATCTCTGTGAGTTCGAGGCCAGCCTGGTCTAAAAGAGCTAGTTCCAGGACAGGAACCAAAAGCTATGGAAAACCCTGTCTCAAAAAAAAAAAAAAAATCAAAATTTAGTTTCCTTCAGGGGAGTTTCTGGGGAAACACAATACTCTTAAGGATAGACTGAGTGTCCAGAAGTAGATGGCCAATAGAAAATGAACTCAAGGACATCTTTGGAAGATTTTGTTTCATATAGTATATCAAAGATGTTTTTTAGAAAATTATTATATTGCTCTTTTCCTTCTTTTTACCCTACACATCCTTTGGGTATTTATTATGGCTTCCATTTTAGTGTTTTTATGGGATTTCTGAGTCTGTGAAGGAGTCGGTCTCTCTTTCTCATGCTTTATCATGGGCTCTTTTCCTTCTGTTTGTTTGTTTTGTGCTACTATTATGTGCTAGTTTGTATTTTATTATATTATTATCCCTTAGAAGCCTGTTTGTTTTCTAGTGAGAGAAAGTGCATGGGTCCAGACGGGACTGGAGGTGGGGAAGAACTACGAGGAATATAGGGAGAAAGGGCTGTAATAAGGCTATATTCTGTGACAGAAAAAAATTTCAACAAAAAAAAGAAGAGAGAGAGAAAAAAGTCTGCTTGTGAGGCAACAAAGGACACTTCTATGACTTTCGTCCTCTGTTCTGGTAGAAATAACATACTTTGTCTGCATTGAGAAGAGACACTCATTTCCATTAAATAGTTCACCAAATCTGAGAGGTCAAAGGCAGTTATTGGAAAGGAAATAACACTTTTGGGAACAGGTAGTCTAATTTGGAAGTAACTTAATTCTGAAATTGGCAAACATTTTCTGTTGTAAATTTGGTAGTAAATATTTTTAGTTTCCTGGGCATTTGGCTTTGTTGTAGCTATGTGACTTTGTTATTCCAGGAAGAAAGCACAAAGGTGGCACTTGCACCATGGGACTGTTCACGAGTAGGGCAAGGGGCTGGAGATTGAAACACACACAGACACACACAGACAGAGACACGAGTCATCCTTGAAACAAAAATGCCCCCTTTATTGTGTTCCAGGACAGCTTAGATAGGGCTCTCCTTGACTAACGGCCACAACCTAGATCTCAAAAGTTTTCAGCTGCAAGCACATCCAGAAACCACTCCCCTGCCATCAGGAACTCATGAAGGTCTAAGGCTCAGAGCAGCTGCAAGCATAGGAAAACAAGTTGTTTACTCTGGCAGGCAAGGGGTCGCAGAAAATTCAGGGACTGAGGGTCTGCAGTCCCCAACACACACAAAAAATATTGATGGGTTCAGAGGCAGAGAAAACTAGATATTCCATAGACAAAACTAGATGTAAACAATACTTATCCACAAATCCAGCCTATAAACAGTACTAGAAGGAAAACTCAAACCCAGGGAAATTAGCCACACCTACAAAATGCAGGCAATAGATAATTCCACACCAGCAAAACACTAAGAAGAAAAAGACATACACAATACCACCACCAACAACAACAAAATCAAAGGAGCAGGAACTAGCAATCTCTGTCATTAATATCTCTTAATACCCGTGATCACAGTTCACCTATAAGAAGACACAGGCTAACCAAATGGATATGAAAACAGGATCTATCTTTTTGCTCCATACAAGAAATATACCTTAATTTGAAAGACCAATATTATCTCAGAGTAAAGAGTTGGGAAAAGATTTTCTAATCTAATGGATCTGAATAATAAGCTGTTGTAGCTATTCTAATTTCTAACAAAATAGATTTCAAACTAAAATTAGTCAAAAGAGATGAAGGTCATTTCATATTTGTCACAAGAAAAAAATCCATCAAGATGAAGTCTCAATTCTTAACATTTATGCCCCAAATACAAGGGCACCCACATTTTTAAAAGAGACATTACTAAAGTTTAAATCAAACCCCATATACTAATTGTAGGAGACTTCAACACCCCACTCTGACCAATGGACAAGACTGCCAGATAGAAACTTAATGGAGAAATAAAGGAACTAACAGATGTTATGGCTCAAATGGTTTTAACAGACATCTATAGAACATTTTACCCAAACACAAAAGAATATATCTTCTTCTCAGCACCTCATGGAACCTTCTTTAAAACTGACCACATACTTGGTAGCAAAACAAACCTCATCAGACACAAAAAACTTGGAATAACCCCCTGTATCTTATCAGATCACATGGTTTAAAGATAAAATTCACAACAACACTAATTTCAGAAAGTCCAAAAAGTCATGAAAATTGAACAATGTTCAACGGAATCACCCTTGGGTTAAGGAAGAAATAAAGAAATTAAAGACTTACTATAATTCAGTTAAAATGAATGCACAATATATCCAAATTTCTGGGACACTTTGAAAGCACTGTTATGGGGAAAGTTCATAGCACTAAATATTTATATAAAAAACCTGGAGAAATCTCACACTAGCAACTTAACAGCACACCTGAAATTTCTAGAACAACAACAATAACAACAACAAAAAAAAAACAGCCGGGCGGTGTTGGCGCACACCTTTAATCCCAGCACTTGGGAGGCAGAGGCAGGCGGATCTCTGTGAGTTCAAGACCAGCCTGGTCTACAGAGCTAGTTCCAGGACAGGCTCCAAAACCACAGAGAAACCCTGTCTCGAAAAACCAAAAAAAAAAAAAAAAACAAATTCATCCAAGAGGAGTAGATGCCAAGAAATAATTGAATTGAGGGCTGAAATCAATCAAATAGAAACAAGGTAAGCAGTTAGTGAAAGAAAGAGCTGGTTCTTTGAGAAAATCAACAAGATAGGCAAACCTTTACCTAAACTAACCAAAAGGCAGAGAGAGAATACCAAAATTAACAAAATCAGAAATGAAAAGTGGGCATAACAACAGACACTGAGGAAATCCAAAGAATCATCGTCATACTTAAAAAACTTGTACCCTATAAAAGTGGAAAATTTAAAGGAAATGGACAACTTTCATAGAGCATTCATCCTGTAACTGATGGAAGCAGATGCAGAGATCAACAGCAAAACACTGAGCCATGCTCCTGGAGTCTAGGCACAGAGAGGGAGGAGTTACAACATGAGCAAAGTGACCACGACCAATGATGGGGAAACCCACAGAAATAGCTGACCTGAGCTAGTGGGAGCTCACTGACTCTGGACTGACAGCAGTGGAACCTGTATAGGACTGAACTAGGCCCTCTTAATGTGAGTGACAGTGGTGTAGCTTAGGCAACTTGTAGGCCACTGGTGGAACCAGTATTTATCCTTAGTGCATGAACTGGATTTTTGGAGCCTATCCCCTATGGAGGGATACCTTGCTCAGCCTAGATACAGGAAGGAAGATCTTGGTCCTGCCTTGAAGTGATGCGACAGACTTTGTCGACTCCCCATGGAAGGCCTCAGAATTTCTGGTGTAGGAGGTCCTTCTGTTTATGTTTTGCTTTCATTGGTTAATCAATAAAGAAACTGCTTGGCCTTATAGGGAAGAACTTATCTTAGGTAGGTGGAGAAGACAGAACTGAATTCTGGGAGGAAGAAAGCAAAGAGAGAGCCACTATGGAGCTGCCAGGTCAGATATGCTAAATCTTTCCTGGTAAACCATGACCTCATGATAAACACAGATTAACAGAACTGGGTTAAATCAAGATGTGAGTGTTAGCTAATAGGAGGCTAGAGACAAGCAGTGTTTTAATTAATACAATTTCTGTGTGATTATTTCAGGCATAAGCTAGCTGGGCGACCAGGATAGAACAAGGGGCCTCGCTCCCTACAACACCCTTCTGATGAATATATAGGGAGTTAAAACAAATTTGCTTAATTTTTAAAATAGGTGAAATAGAGGCACTGAATTGTTAACCAGTCTGCGTGTGTGTGTGTGTGTGTGCACCCTATGATCCATGCGTGTCTTAGTTTGGGTTTATATTGCTGTGAATAGGCACAAGACCATGGCAATAATGCTTAAAAAGGAAATATATATATATATATACATATATATATATATATATATATATATGAGCTGGCTTAGAGGTTCAAAGATTTAGTTCATTATCATCATGGAAGGAAGCAAGAAGCATGGTGGCACATAGGCAAACACGGTGCTGAAAAAGAAGCAGAGTCCCATATCCAGATCTTCAGGGAGCAGAAAGAAAGTGACACTGGGCCTGAGTTGAGCATTTGAAACCCCAAACCCCATCCCTAGTGACTCAGTTCCTCCAATAATCCCACAATACTCCAACGAGGCCACATCTCCTAATCCCTGTCAAGCAGTGCCATTCCCTAGTGACCAAACATTAGAATATATGAATTTATGGAGGGGCCATTCCTATTCAAACCATTGTAATGTGTGAACCGCACAAAATTTTAAAGGTCAGTCCAGTCCTCACCTTCCATTCTGTCTGAGATGGTCTCTGTTGTTCACCCTATGTGCCCTAGCTATCTCACTGGATCTTTGCAGTTCCCTGTCTCTGCCTCATCCCAGCCACATGTCCCCTCTGTGACTGGAGACTTGCACTATCACACCTGGCTGCTTACATGAGTTCTGAAAATTCAAACTCATGTCCTCATGCTTGCCTAGTGTATTATTTTGCTTTCTGTTGCTGTTATAAGAAGCCCTGTCCAAAACCAGCTAAGGGGAAAAAAGGGTTCATTTTATCTATCAGCTTATATCCCACCACTGAGGGAAGTTAAGGAAGGAATTCAAGGCAGAAACCTGGAGGCAAAGAAGTAAAGATCACATATGAATGTTACTTACAGGCTTCCTGACAATGTGTTCTTCCGCTTCTTTTTGATACAATCCATAACTACTTGTCCAGGGATGGTATTGCCCACAGTGAATTAAGTCTTCTAATGTCCGTCATTCATCAAGAAAACATCGCACCTAAAGACTTGCCAACAGCTCAATCTGATGCAGGCATCCTCTCAATGAATGCCCATCTTTTCAATGACTTTAGCTAGTGTCAAGTTAACAAAAACTACTTAGCACACCTGGCAAGGGCTTTACCCATATCCCTAGCCTACTTCATCCTTTCTAGCACGATCGTTTCATTTCATTGACACTATGTCCTAAGCATCTTTTATCAGTGGATCAATTTGTGATTACTGTGAATTGGAAAGAGGAAGATTTGTAAAGCAAGTTTTTAGCTATATTAAGAGCTACAACACTCTAATTTCAAGTATTTAAAATAAAGTAATATGTACAGAGCTTAGGGGATAAGCCATGTCTTAAGGGTGACAAAGACTGTTTCAGTGAAATCAAAACAAGAATTGTGTAAGTGCCACCAATGTAAGTCACATCTTCATGAGCTGCCTAGATTTTAGTTGAAAGATGAATATGCGACAATGGGTACAAGCAAAGGAGGAAGCAGTTGCCTCCAAGATAGTAGTGGCAAGGACTAGACTGCTAGGCAAGTGAGTGAAGCCAATCCATAATGAGACCATCAGACAGCAAATGAAGAAGTGACAGGAAAGAATGCAAAATGTATCTTTAAATGAAAGTTGGAGGATGCTATCTTCTTCTAGGACAAGGGGGAGATAATTCTTTGGTCTTAAAATTCAATGAAAAAGTTGATATAATAAAAGCATCCATTAAGCTGTATACCCACTTATGAAGCTTCACAAAGATATACTAGAAAACACTTTTTTGTTGCTTAAGGTTTATTTTCCCACTGTAGAAATAGGGACATGGGTGGTACCCTATGTTAAAAAAATAATCTTAAGATTATACAAACTAATTATCCCCTCCTTAGGGTTTGAAGAAAGAAAGGAACACAGCAGAATTTTTCAGCTATAGTAGGCAGCCTTTGTGTTCACCCAGAAACTATAGAATTGCTTCAATTAGTCACAGAATGGTAGCACCAAGCCTCCTGCCAACTGTCTAAAGCACACATAGGCAACCCACTTAGACCCGGAGCAGCTGGGCATACTTCTGAATTATGCACTGAGGTTTTAAAGCCTTTGGCATCTTTCTTTCTATAGCAACCTTGGTGAGAAGGAATGCACACATTTTTTCAACCCTCCCCCAATGTGAATGCTTTCTCTCCAATTCCTTCATCATAAAGGGTGGATTTTATATGACATAGAGCATAAGATATAAATTAACAGTGAAGTAACAAATTAAAAAGCTCTTATAGAAAGCTGTAATCACTATTTATGGCTCCCTCTGGTATTATCTAAACTTGCTACTGCACAAATAATTACAACGCCTTTTATGAGTATGTGGGTACACATGACTGACTAACAGCAGATACACTGAGTGGTGTATTACACTCCAAAGTCTGAGCCATCAAGGTATCAGCAAGGCCCTTTCACTCTGCTGCGCAAAGCACAAGGAGGGCATTTTTTAAAAAACTTGTCTGCATCTGTTCTTGAAGATATGCCTTCTCCACCCTGCTGCTTTATTAGTATATAATACAGATATCATTTTTTAAAGTGAGTACCAATGCCCATCCATACATTATACAGTTATTTAATTTTATGGATCCTATTGACTTTCATCTTGACAGGCTCTAGAATCAATGAAGAGATAAACAATTCCCAGTGCATGTTTGTAAGGGACTTTCTAAATTAAATTAATTGATGTAGGAAGACTCACCCTAAACGTGAGTGGTACCTTTCCATGGACTGGAGTTCCGAATTGATAAGGAAAAGCACCTATCACTCTGTTTCTGACTGTAGACACAAGGTAACCTGCTGTCACTACCTCCTGATGCCATGACCTCTCCAGTCTGTCATGTGTCTGGAAATATGAGCCAAAATAAATGCTTTCTTCCTTACACTGCTTTTCTCAGATATTTTCTCACAAAATTATAAAAAGAAATGTATTTTTATTATTGTTATTATTATCATTAATTATTACTATTATTACTATTTTATATCATGAGGATCCTAATTTAGTAAAGGATTCTTTAGTATATGACATTGCTGGAAAATGACAAATGAATAAGAATTTGATTTACTGTTATGAAACATTTATTATCCGTGTGGTTCATTTTTGTTTCTTATTTGTTTTTATTGTGAATTGTCAAATGAGAGAATTACTTCATCAGCTTAGCCTCTAGGTAAGTCTAGGTGACACTGAATTGAGGTGTGAGGGCCCAGTCCACCATTGGTTCACAATACTATCCCTAAGCAGGTTGTTCTGAGTTGTATAAAAAAGCAAGTTGAGCAAACCATAAAAAACAAGCTAGAATCCATGTTACCCTATGGCCTTTTCTTAGGTTCATACCTCCAGAATCCTTTATTGAGTTCCTGTCCTGACTTTCCTTCATGAGAGAGCAAAGCTGCAAGAAGAAATAAGCCTTTCCTACCCAGGTTACTTTTGGCCAGGATTTTATCAGAGCAGCAGATAAGTAAACTAGAAAACAGTATTTCAGATGCTGTCTATACTGTGGAGCTCAAAATTTGATACACTCCTGTTTACGTGTTTATTTTTATAAAGACTAGAGAAAGTGGCATAGACAACTCTCCTAATTGATAAAGAGAAGGTTAATTAACACAAATTCTGTCAGTGTGGTGTTGGAGGAGGGAACAGAGACCCTGAGTAGGTCTGAGAACTGCAGAGACAGGGTAGAAAAGAAACTTGAAAATCTAAGATTCACATCTCATGCCAAGGGCCCTACAGGTATAATAGTGACTAATTTAAAAAAATCAAGAAGATATCACTAGTGGGAATACAGTTTATACATGACTGGAAATCTTCCAGAATTGTTATTTGGACAGCTATTTGATGGGATGATATCAAAGAAAACTTCAAAGAAACATGGTGATTACTGTTTTCATGATGTCTACAGAATGAAAGCATCCATTTAGCATACCATATATTTTTACACCCAGTTTGTGCAATGACAACACAGATTTTTGAAGTGCAACAATTGTTTCTGCCATGTCTGTTTAGTAATCTAAAAAAAGCATGAATTTTTAAAATATAAAAACTGTCATCATTGTGGCATGACTTGCATGCTTAAGGAGTTGACTAGTTTTGAATTGTCGAATGCTATCTAGAATCCCATAGGAATGGACTCTCAATGAAGCATTGTCTGGAGCAGGTTAGCTCCTGAGAGCATCTGTGTGGAATTAACTTGAATGCTCTACTTGAAGCGAGAAGACACATTCTAAGAGTGGGTAGCACTATTCTTTAGGCAGTGAATCTTGGACTGCATAAGAGTGGATAAAGTGAATTGAGCACTAGCATGCATATATTAAAATGTTGCTATCTGTTCTTGGCTGATGGTGTGGTATGGTCAGTTACTCCAAGTTGCTGCCACCTTGCCTTCCCTACAGTGATAAGGGCAATAAGCTGGAAATGTGAACTAAATAAACCTTTTCTCCATTAAATTGCTTCTGTCAGGGTATTTTTATTCATGCATCAGTAAACAAAAGTATGATACAAATAATGTACCAATTGTCCTCAATTATCTGTGTTTCGCTTTCCAGACACCCAAAAGAAATATTGAGCCATGTAATTCATAATAGTCATTTAAACTTACACTCAGTCCATCATATTTCCTTCATCTTTGAAAGCTGTGTTGACATCATCTCACTGTGGACCCTGACAATTAGAAAGTATAGTCAGAAAGTTGTCATTGAGTTAGTGCCCACATAGTACCAATTGCCTCTCAAGTTGAGAGCATCAGCTCTGCCTCAATGGGGGGGGGGGGCAGCAGGAGGACAGCTGCTAGTTTTTATGCTTTGTGGCCCCTTTCTTATCTTTAGGCAGAGCTAATCTAAGTACATGCATCAGTTTCTAAGAAGAAAGGAAAAGATTCCAAGAGATTGTCTATATAACTCACGTCCCTGATTTGTAATACTGGAAGCCTGGTGGATATTGTTTAGAGCTTCAACCAAAAACTTTTATCTGAATTCTAAACAACTCAGATATATTCGTGTACTTAGCGAGTCCAATTATTCCAGTTAAATGTGTACTGAGCAGAAGGTCTCCAAAACTGAACCAGAAAGAAAAACTTTCTATTTGTGCATGTTAAATTATTTTCTCACTTTCTGGGATCTGGTAGTTACTTTAAATATTAAAAGATTAAGAAGCTTAAAAATGATTGTCAAGGGCTCACCTAAATTTAAAAAACAGAAGCGTTCATCAGAGAAGGAAAGTTTGATGTAGGAATGAGTTGACTGGAAGGCAAAGTATAATGCAAATACAAAAAGAGGGATGGAAAATTGATATCCACCAGGTACAAAGTTGCATTAAATGTGCCAGTCTCTCATGTTAAGTTGATGCCCATTGTTTCTCTATTCTTAGTGGAAATTGTGAGAGAGACTGTTAGTATGTAGTATGAATTTAAAAAGCAAAATAGCAGTTTATTTAACATAGTGTAGTAGGGTCAATGGCCAAAGGACCACACATTTCAATTAATGAACAAATGAATTAGACACTTTTTAAGTGATCTCAGTGTCTTTGATACAATCTTCATGGCTTTGTGTAGACAAAATCTTGATGGCTTTCTTCACATTTCCATCATGGGCACTAGTCTGCTTAATTAACACACAGAGGAGGCAATTCTTATAGCAAAGTAGTGTGGAAGATAATTTCCAATCTTCAATGTAGATTCTTTTGCAGAAAATCCTTAGGAAATATTTATTTGAATAAATGTGATAATATTTCAATGTCTATTATTTTGAAATGCCACATGTGCTATTATTTCTAGTAGGCATGGGATAGTTTAGATGCCATAAAATTAAAACTGAAAATATATATGTCCTATAAACATCTATCATCCGTTGTTAAATATTTCTTGTTCCTAAGGTCATTTCCCTTGTTCCTCCTCCTCCCCACCTTTCTCCCACATCTCCCCCCTTCTGTCCATCCTCCTTCTGTTCCCCTTCTTCTCCTTTCCATCCTCTCCTGCTTTTCCTCTTCTTCCCCATCTTTCTCCCCATTCTCCTCCTGCTCTTTCTTTATATCACATTTTATAACAATTTCATAAGTTAACTTTTAAGTTTTATATACAAATTCTATAATGAAATCTATTTCTTAAAACCAATCTTAGGGTCTTGACCTCTTTGCTCATATTCTCATTTCTCCCACTCTTCAACAGGACTTTGGGAGCTCAGTACAGTGCTCTGATGTGGGTCACGATGGGTTCACCTCCTGAAACAGTCTACCTGAGCTAATGGGAACTCACCAACTCCAGTCAGACTGGGAAGGAACCAGTGTAGGAACAAACTAATCCCTCTGAATGTGGTTGACAATTGCATGACTGGGGCCCACTGAGGGGCCACTAGCAGGGGCACCAGGATTTATCCATACTGCATATGCTTTTTGGGATCCTATTCTCTTTGGATGTATACCTTGCTCAGCCTAGATATAGTAGGGAGGGCCTTGGACCTTCACCAAAGCAATGTACCTTACCTTCTGTGAGGATGGGATAGGGGTGAGGTGGGAGTGTGGGTGGTATGGAGGGCATGGGAGGAGGGAAGAAGTGGAAAATTGAATTAGTATTATTTTTATTAATTTATATATTTATTAAAGATTTCTGTCTCTTCCCCGCCACCGCCTCCCATACCCCTCCCCCAATCAACTCCCCCTCTCTCATCAGCCCTAAGAGCAGTCAGGGTTCCCTGCCCTGTGGGGAGTCCAAGGACTTCCCACCTCCTTCCAGGTCTATTAAGGTGAACATCCAAACAGCCTAGGCTCCCACAAAACTAGTATGTGCAGTAGGATCAAAACCCAGTGCCATTGTTCTTGACTTCTCAGCAGTCCTCATTGTCCACTATGTTCAGTGAGTCCGGTATTATCCCATGCCTTTTCAGACACAGTCCAGCTGGCCTTGGTGAGTTCCCAAAAGAACATCCCCATTGTCTCAGTATGTGGGTGCACCCCTCATGGCCCTGAGTTCCTTGTTCATGCCCTTTCTCCTTCTGCTCCTGGTTTGGACCTTGGGGTTGTAGTCTGGTGCTCCAATGTGGGACTCTGTCTCTGTCTCCTTTCGTCGCCTGATGAAGGTTAATATCCAGGAGGATGTCTGTATGTTTTTCTTTGGGTTCACCTTCTTATTTAGCTTCTCTAGTATCATGAATTATAGGCTCAATGTCCTTTATTTATGGCTAGAAACCAAATATGAGTGAGTACATCCCATGTTCCTCTTTTTGGGTCTGGCTCACCTCACTCAGGAGAGTGTTTTCTATTTCTGTCCATTTGCATGCAAAATTCAAGAAGTCATTGTTTTTTACTGCTGAGTAGTACTCTAATATGTATATATTCCATACTTTCTTCATCCATTCTTCCATTGAAGGGCATCTCAGTTGTTTCCAGGTTCTGGCTATTATAAGCAATGCTGCTATGAACACAGTTGAGCATATACTTTTGTTGTACGATAGGGCATCTCTTGGGTATATTCCCAAGAGTGGTATTGCTGTGTCCAGGGGTAGGTTGATCCCAAATTTCCTGAGAAACCACCACACTGCTTTCCAAAGTGGCTGCACAAGTTTGCATTCCCACCAGCAATGGATGAGTGTACCCCTTTCTCCACAACCTCTCCAGCAAAGACTATCATTGGTGTTTTTGATTTTAGCCATTCTGACAGGTGTAAGATGGTATCTTAAAGTTGTCTTGAATTGGCATTTTTAAAAAATCTAAGAAAAAGGGAAATATAAAACAAAACAAAAACAAACAAAAAAATCTTTTTTTTTTGTTTTTGTTTTTGTTTTTTTGTTTTTCGAGACAGGGTTTCTCTGTGGTTTTGGAGCCTGTCCTGGAACTAGCTCTTGTAGACCAGGCTGGTCTCGAACTCACAGAGATCCTCCTGCCTCTGCCTCCCAAGTGCTGGGATTAAAGGCGTGCGCCACCACCGCCCGGCCAAAAAAATCTTAAGATACTTAGTTAGACAACCTAATAGGAGTCTCCTTTTTTTTTTTGGCCATAAAAGTATGATTTTGGTTTTTGTTTTTTATAATTTCACAAGAAAACATTTTTCAAAAAAACTTTTTAGTAGTTTGAAGACTTGCTGACTGTACCTAAGAACTTTGGAAACCCTGCACAAATAAAATTCCATATAGATTTAGATGGTTGGCTTTTTATTCTGTTTTCAGTGACTTGAATCAGGTTACTGAAATGTTGATCCAAAAATAGCCACTTAAAAAATTCTGCTTCCTCTGGTTGAAGCAGTCCTGGCAAGAAAGATTCTATCACCATCAAGGTCTGGCCTATTGTGTCCTACCCTGGGTGACTTGTCTCAGAAAGACAAAGTACAGAGGGCAGGTTCTACCTGCTTCCTACCTCTCACGGTGAAACTGCAAGAGAGAGAAGGGATCAGTGAAGAGTTTTGACATCTGTGGATGAAAAGAAGTCTGTAAGTGAAAGACAGCATTGTTATTATAAATGAAAAGTGCACAGATGCCTGGGAGGTGATTTTAGAATGCAAATCATTTTCTAAAATATTGCTGTAGCCTTCATTTCAAACCACCCAGGACAAACAAAGAAAACTTTCCTTTTAGCCACTAAAGTAAGCATTAGAAAACTCTTTAAACTGTCTTTTTGTTAATACCTTTAAATATTATATTATTGCAAAAATCTTAAGTGTTTCCAAATGGCTGCATATAATTGATCTTTTGGTTTGCTGTTTGGTATGTTGTTAATCTCACAGATGCAATAAAGACCACTGCCCCAAATCATGTTCAAATTAATTAAAGAAAGCAATTTTATCATCCAGGAGTAAGAAGTTTCAAAATGAGGGATTTGACTGTCAAATAGGATAGGTTAGAGAATCAGAACTTAAGCATAACAAGTTAGTCATAACAACCTGAAACAAAGGCATGGTTGCAAGGTGGTCATAACAAGGTAGTCATAACAAGGTGATCATAAAAACAGGTGGTCATAATAACCTTTTGAAACAAAGGTGTGGTTGTTGTTTCCTGGAATAGGCAGTACAGGACCATTAGTAGTTAAGATTACAGGTGAAACATAGCCCAAACCTTGAGAAATAGAGGTCTAACTATAAACAGGAATGAACTTAGTTTGTCTTCACTATAAGATGGCTTTTAAGCCTAAAATGGAGGCAGGCAGGTTCATCAGCTATCCAGCCAGCATATAGTATAGAATAAAATTGGAGAACAGGTAAATTTTGACAGCAAGAATATGCAATTCCAATGAATTTTCAGGGCATACTTACTTAGTAACTTTGTTAAAATACTATACAATTAAAAGGCAGTTGATTTTTTTTATTCATACTGCTACTTCAACCAGCACAGTTAGTAGGTTTCTGTCATAGTTAAAAAAAAAATCCTGATATTTTATAGAGTTGCTAACAGCACTCAAAATAAGTGGATACAAGTCACTTAACCATCTATCATCCTTTAATTAATCCCTCTTATTTCCATTACATTATTAAACACAAAAGAAAACATTGTTCTTCCTGATGGCCAAATACTTAGTTGGTGACCATAACATCTTTATTATATTGATGCGAGCCATTTCCACTTTTAAATTTAGTGAAGAGAATGCAGGCCCTCTTGAAAATGTATTTCTAGAAACTCAGAACTGATCATAGATAGCAAATCCTGTGACACTGCAGAGATTCCAGCTCAGTGGCTCAAGGAGAAAGGCAACATTTCCTGCGATTCTGTATTTAAATAAGCAAGATATGAAGAGGAGAAATGGCAGATAGTTGCACAAGGGCAGTCAGTGATGGAATCTAGCCACAATTTTCTATATGTTCTTCACATATGGTTGCTACATGCTGTAAGGCAGGGATTACTTAAACACTTCTTGACTTTTTCGATACTGTGGCTGGAAAGGCTTCAGCAGTCCAAATTTCAAGTCACCATAGAAAAATAATAGAGGGAAACAAATGGCTGCAGCAAAAAAATTTGCAAGTCAAATTGCAGCTATTTCTCCTCCTATGCAACAAACTGCTTCAACTTAGAAAGAAAAACAAACAGCAAAAGGAAGCACCCATGCTGTGCACACCTTCCACATACAGGAAGTCTGAAGAGGGTGCTCACTGTCACACCATAACATCTCTGCTTTCCTTGCTATCTGATCCAATTAATGTTTTCAAGTAATTTAAGTGTTGCATCATTTTCTGGATTTCTCTTAGTCTCTTCTGCAATCTGGCTGCTAAAGATTCCATGTGTAATGAATTTGGTGCTTGAACATTTATGGGGCTTTGCTTGTTTTTGTTGTTTTTAGAAGTCATGATTTGATCAGCCCTGCAGTTGAAGAGCATAACAGGTGTCTCAGCACTGCAAAATATCCTCTCAAGGATGCTTAGTCTTTCAGATATGCTTTAAGATTTGCATCATTTCCCATCAAAGTGTGTTAGAATGCCGCCTAGAGACAACGCTTCAATATCCCGTGTTGACTGCACTGGTGGTGAACTCATCACCTGAAATGCATACAGGTGAAGGTGAAGACAGGAGAAACCACTGAGGAGGATGGCATTTCCTGACCCCAGAAACGAGAACAGGATATCCCAGAATTTTGCACGTGAACTGAAATTTATTTTCTAAACATCTTCCAGGATTCAGCCTGTAATGAACATTAATTTGGCATGTGCAAAGACACTTTGGCAGAGAGGATAGTGGTGCTATACCAGAGACGAGAAGGGGAATTCTCTCCACACCACGAAAAGGAGTCTAAAAATAAAGGTCAAGGTGGAGAGCCTCATTGAATCTGGAAGAATTTAATTAATTTTGAAAATTAATACATTGTTTGGTGCTCATACAGCCTTAGCCTGTATATACTATAAACAAGTGGTATACTTCACTTTTCTTCTAAGGAGTCCACAACATTATATAGAAAAGGAGAAGGAAACATCTCTTTTCTAAGAATATATTTGTTTAAACAATGACTAAACATTTTGGTGGCAAAGCAAACAATTAGCAAATGATTACATCTTCTCTGTGGTTAGGCACCACTGAAAATGCAACAAATAAAACATTAATGGTTATTTTACTTCTCTTCTTTCATGTTTTATTATATACTCTTCACCTTCTCCCAAATGTTCCTTCTATTTTTTCATTTTTTTTGTTATAGAGAAAAGAGGAAAAGTAGAGAATGTAGGGAATCCTCTTGAATTTGGTTCCTAAAAACTTTTCAGAAACAGGTTTCAAAACTGCCAGAGGATATGGGAAGGACATAGGACAGAGGATACTGCTGTCTTTGAAAAGAAATTGGATTTTCTATCCCAGCTTCCCATTCCACACCCAATTTTATTCTTCCTGTTTCATTATTGCACTTTATCACTTTATACTACTGGAGACTTCATACCTATTGGGTAACTTCCATAGTACCCAAGGTGCTGTGCCTGCTATTGCAAGGGAGAGATGATCTTCAGTCTTACCAGGATGCAAATCCTGAGAGCTACAGTAACAACTGGCCTGGCAAGACATGCTCACAGATGTAACAGTGCCATGAGATTAAACAGCCTTTTTTGGTATTTAAGGCATGCTTCATAAATTGGGAAAATATTGTGCCATTATCAGGGTCAAAAGCCTGTGGCTACACAAGTCTTAGTCTCCAGGGGAGAAACTGCTATTGTTACTCTGCTGAATGAACATAACATTCAAGAATTGATATTATATCAGTGTAACTCTCAGTTCTCACCAGAGAAGACCCACAGCTGGCCAAGGCACAGAGAACAAGAGACTGTAGGATGCTCTACCCGAAATGGAAGGGGGAGGCCACAGGTTCAAGATTATGTGGGTAACACAAATTATACTTTATGAGTTTGCAAAATAGTTAGAAGATAGAAAGTTGGGTGGGTAAAGAAGGAGGCTCTATCAGGAAGGAGTTAGAATTGGGGATGACTATGACAAAGATATACAAAAAATCTCAAAGATATCATAAAATGAGAAAGTAAAAGAAATATGTTGCCTTAACCAATGATACAAACAGAAAAGTAATGGAAGGAAAGGCGGCCAAGGACAGAGAAACAGTGGTGAAGAGAAAGAAAAGCATGATCTTTGTCTTTCTCACACCAACCCCTGGAAAAGCCCCGAGTAAAGTAGGCAGACAGGAACCCAGAACCATGGGGAGTTTCCTTGGTCTCAAGTGTGACCAGCAACAGTAAAGATAATCCCACTAATTCCATACTGCCAGGTAAACATGACAGACAGTTGTTGGATCTTAAGGAACTTGAAGAGCAGCGTTGCTGTAAAGCACTGTCAGTCTGTATAGAACAGTGACATTGATACTAAAAACTCAAATTTGTCAGTTCCTCATTGCAATGTCTGTCTCCTGCTCACCTGAAAGTCCCTAAGTGCTCTTCAAAGACCCCTCTCCAATTCTCCTGTCAGTCTGTTTACTCAATCCTAATAGGCTAACATGATTGGAGATGTAAATAACTTTGCTCATGTAAAGCTCAGCAAAATGATCACTGACTATATGGAGTGCAAATTGCTGATTTTGAATTTGTTGAGCTCAGTTTTCAAATGATACACTCTCTTAGATCGGTTCCCTATGAAAATGGAAGTTGGAGGCACTGACATGTCTGCAGACAGTTTACATCAGGCAGAGTGAAAAAGAAGTATAGGTGAGACAGAAATGGAAGGAAAAGGCAATGAAATAACTGTTGCAGAGGTTGCTGCAGTGTAAAATAGGGAATGAGTCTTTTCAGATTTCAAGATGCACGGTAAAATCCTCCAGGCTTTGTGTACTGGATCTGATTCCTCACTGGCTGAAGGAAACACTAGCTCCCTGTGGACCTTATATCTTTTTTGGATTGGCTGGTGTTCTGTGACTTTGAAAAGCTCCCAGAAGCAAAGAGACAGGACAAAACCTTCAGCATGTCTTTAGGTTGTTTATTGTCAGAATGAATAGAAATGCTCGCCACTGTGGCAGCAGCAATCAGATTTAGGCCAGAGAGTATGAGGAATATAGAAAGCATCCAGAGTAGGCCCTGTCAATCACAGCTCTGATTTTCTAGGGTTTGCACTGTACACTTCTCTTTAAAGTTATACCAGAGAAAAACTCTAAGATGTGATTTAAAAAAAAAAAAAAGACATACTATAGGTCCCACTATTACAGGTGGTGTAAGATCACAAATTTCTACAATATTCTCTTCCACCATCAGCATATTGCACTTGTCCTTTTAAATACATAATAGCTAAAAAAAATCAGCAAGTCCTCCAATGAATTCCTTGAATGCTGGGAATGTGCTATCCTGTGGCACCCCCTCCCTATTATACAAATATAGATCAATAGCTATTCTTGTAAAATGTAAAATTTTATCTTACAAGATACCAGCATGGAAAAAGAGAAGTGAACAAAAGTCTCATTCCTAACCAGAAAGTCATTTACAATTGATAACTGTTGGAAAGGAAAATTATTTTTTTCCTTATGGAGTATCAGTGTGATGTGGGATCCCCCTCTGTATGCTGTGAATATCATTGGTTAATAAAGGAACTGCTGTGGGCCTGTAGCAGAGCTGTAGTGGAACAGAGCTAGGTGGGGAAAACTAAACAGAATGCGGGGAGAAAGGAGGCAGAGTCAGAAAGAAGCTATGTAGCCCTGTCCGAGACAGACGCTGGGAACTTTACCCTGTACGCCACAGCCATGTGATGATACACAGATTAATGGAGATGGGCTAAGTGTAGAAGGAGGCTACTTGTTTTTCCCGACTGTTGTGCTGTATTAGACCTGAAATAATCACACAGACATTGTATTAATTAAAATACTGATTGGCCCATTAGCTCTAGCTTCTTATTGACTAACTCTCACATCTTAATTTAACCCATCTCCATTAATCTGTGCATTACTATGAGGTCATGGCCTACCAGCAAAGTTTCAGCGCATCTGTTCCCAGCGGTGGCTCCATGACTTCTCTCCCTCGGTCTTCTTTCTCGCAGCATTCAGTCCAGTTTTCCCCATCTACCTAAGTTCTACCTTATCAACAGGCCAAGGAAGTTTCTTTATTAATTAACCAATAAAAGCAACACATAGACAGATGGAACTCCCAAACCAGTTAAATTAAGATGCAAGAGTTAGACAATAAGAAACTAGAGCTAATGGGTCAAGCAGTGATTTAATTAACATAGTTTTGTGTGATGATTTTGGTTCTGGGCAGCCAGGACGAACAAGCAGCCTGCTGCTACATCAGTGCGTATATCAACCACACTCACGAATAGGTCCAAGGAGTAGTTGGCCAACGCAAAATGAACTTTGTGTGTGTGGGGGGATGCTTTTTATTTTTCATATTTTTGTTTTGTTTTCTATATTTTCATAATGTTTTAACCTTTGTTTGTTTATATTTATTTATTAGGAAGAGAAAGAAAAAGAGAATATGATTGGGGTGGTTAGGAAAATGAAAAGGTTATGGGAGGGGTTGGGCAAAAGGAAGGAATATGATCAAAATATATTGTCTATTTTTAAAAAATCAATATTAGAGGATTTGAGTAGTCCAAAGTGATTTGATTTAGGGGGAACTTTTGTATAGTAATTAGTAGAAGGTCCCTAATTCAAAGGAGACTAAGATACTATAAAGTCTATAAAGTAGTTTACTGTAAGTGATGGAGAAGAGGCACAAGGAGGGATGGAAGGATGGAGGGAGGGAGGGAGGGAGAGAGAGAGAGAGAGAGAGAGAGAGAGAGAGAGAGAGAGAGAGAGAGATTTGAGTTCTACCGGTTCTTTAGTACTATGTGTGCTATCCAGTGGAGATTCTGCTCATATATGAGCTACTAGCTGACACCATGCATTCTGAAAGACAGAGACTAAAGACACCATACATTCTAAATTCTGAAAGACAGACTAAGTCTAAGGACGTTATTCACAAACATTAGTGGAGCCATTAGCCAGCAACCCTGTCTGTTAGACTTTTTAGTTCAATGTAAGCCCGCACATGGGAAGTTATGTCATAAAAGAACAATTATTTCTTTTGTTTTATATACAACAATGGGTCTGAAGCAATTTTGCATAATATTTCATGTTGAGCAGTAATCCATATCAATAACTCAGACTTTCAGTATATATATCATAGTACATACAACGCTTCTGTAAAAGGGAGTTTGAGAAAAAAACACGGAGGGACACATCTAGGTTAAATGCTAAGGTTAAATAATCCTTAGCTTCCCCCTCCATATTGTACATAAGATGACTTCTTTACTTTACTCAAAATAATGAGGGATTTTACAATTTGCATCCTAGAGTCAGCCCATGTTGACTCGATGCATTTCTTTTGTTCAGCAGTTCCAGTATGTGAAACAACTTATTTAAAGCTCCTTATTGTGGGAGCATGCAAAATTCCATCCCACACATCTTCATCTGTAAACCTGTTGTGAGTCTATTATTGCAGCAAAGGACTGACAGAACACAGAAAGTGGGGAGCGTCCATAGAACGAGTCTTTACTTGTGTTCATTGATATATAAAATTACTTTGTGCTCACAAGAGTACATTTATGAATATGCATGTAATATAACACTTTCTGGCTTTGTTTTTCCAAATGTTTTTCAGTTAACTGTTCAGACAGTGGGACTGCTTGAAAACTTTCAGAAGTTCATGTAAATCCCAACTTTATGCCAATTCATTTTCCATCCTAAGTGAACAGTTTACTAACAGGAGCAGTGTACTGTGCTGTGCTGAGGAGCTTCAGGCCAGCTTCACACAGGCTGCAGTCATTTTTGCCTAGTTTGGAAGAGATAGCCATAACAAGTATACAGTGACCCTCCGTGTGTCCTGAAAGAGAAGACCCTTGCATTGCATGCGTTTCTTGTCACCCCTACAGCACCACACAACTTTGAGGTCTTTTTGATACTTTGAGTACCCTGGCATCCATTCCAGTTGGCACCTTGTATCCAGCAACTTCTTAAGAAGTTATCTGTCTGATACATGGCTACAGATCAGGAAGATTTGCAGAATGTTTCCGTTTGACTCTCAGTAACATCAGGATACTTAGTAAAGCTGTAATTGGCCACTTATTCAATGAGTAGGAGCTGCATTGAACCCAGTAAGGGGGAAATATTTTTCTACTAAGTCCTGTGACACACCCTCCTCAGCAGCTGTCAGTTTCCTGTGTGTTCAGATTAGGTGGTGCTCTCTCAGTTGCCTTTCTCTCTTACCAAAGAACCTCTGGTTATTACCCATGGGTATAGATTGCTGAGTGACAACTTAGCCTAACTACTGCTATTGTCTAACTATCCATTTAAAATTATCATCTCCCTCATCTCAGATGCTAAAGTTCCTCAAATGATTGCTTTTATTTCTGTAGCTAGTAAGGACCTTGGATGAATGTCAACCTTTCCACAGGAACCAAACTGTCTGTTAGAGGAAAGTCACCTCAGTCGAGTACATCAGGTGTGCTTCTCTTAAACAATAAGGTCCACAAAATCTCAGGTATCTATATTCTGATCACAAACCTGGCATTCCCATGTAAGAGCTTTACAAAGCACAAACTGCAGAGTTGGGGAATTGTTTCCTTGGCTGTTTTTCTGATAGTTAATGCAGAATCTAATTTTCTGAGCAACAGTCATTTCATTGAAAGGCCTTTTTGCACTAGGATGAATTGCAAGCTTTTGTGCCATTACCTGTTCATAAGTTACCTTGGAAACTGTTTCTTATCACAGCAATAGAAAAGTAACTAAGAAGAAGTTCGTACCAAGAAGTGAACTATGGCTCTGGCAGGCCTGACCATGATGGTTTCTGGAGGATTATGGAAGACATGGAGACTATATGTGTGTGCCACCACTGCCAGTAAGGCTGACCAATGTGACTGTTTTATTCTCTGAACTTTGGAGGCATGAGGGACATAAAAACAGCAGTTCTCAATCTGTGGGTCTTGATCCCTTTGGGGTTGAATATAATAAATATTATGATCCATAAAAGTAGAAAAATTAGAGTTATGAAATAATATTATTGTTGGGGATCACCACAACATGAGGAACTATATTAAAGAGTCATCACATTAGGAAGATTGAGAAATCACATTACAAGAGTAAAGGAGTTATGGAATCTTCCTTTTTGGTTAAGGAAAGTCACGGAGGCCATCCATGTGGTTTGAAAGTGCCGTCATGGATGACAAAGTACAAAGCTATGAAAGTGAAGCCTGGGTTGAATTGGAAACTACAAGATGTTGGAGATGCCAGAGACATGGGAAATCTGCCGAAAAGAAATACAGAGAGGAAGAAGTTTGTAGTCAGCAAAACTAGAAGGGCTGAGACATCTAAACCCTTTGATATCAGGTACTGAGCTACAGGATTTGTATTTTGCTCTTCTGAGTTTTGGTCTTGATTTGTTCCAGTATTTCCCCTTTTGAGATGGTAATTTTGTGTATTTAGTGCCATTGCATATTAGAAGCATACAACTTAATTTTGATTTTATGGGGATTAACAATTAAGATATTACTTTGATTCTCAGAAGAGTCTTTGGACTTTTAAGCCATGCTGAGATTAAAATACTATGGGGAATTGTGAAGTTGAAATAAATGCATTTGCATTATAATATAATCATAAGCCTATGCAAGTAATGAAGTAGAAATGTGGTGGTTTGAATGAGAATGACTCCCATAGACTTATGTGTTTAAAACTTGGTCCCCCAATGATAGAACTGTTTGGGGCAGACTGGAAGATGTAGTTATGTCAGAGAAGGTGTGTCATTGGGAACAGGCTTTGTGGTTTCAGATGTGTGCCATTCCAGGGTCTCTCTCTCTTTCTCTGCTTCATTCTTGTGGAACAAAATTCAAGCTCTCAGCTACTGAACCAGCACCATCGCTGACTGGTGCCATGCTCCACACCTCATAGATTCTAACCCTCTGCAACTATGAGCCTCAAATTAAATGCTTTCTTTTACATTTTGCCTTGGTCATGGTGTCTTATCATAGATGAAAAAGTAATAAGCCACCTTGCTAGTTTTGAAATCTAAGACTTCGTCTTTGATTAGGCTTTGTAAAGTAATTTGACAAATGCAAGAAGCCCCATTTGATCATCATGATGATGTGTAAATTAAGCAACCTCCTCTAACTGCACTTTGTCACATGCAGTCTACTCACAGGTAAGCGTGTTAGGATTGTGATACCTCTCACATTAGAAGTTATCATTGTCTATTTGGTCTGAGCAAAGACGATATCCAAACAGTGAATCATCAAGTTCCAGAACCCCTTTCTGAGGCTGTGTCCTCTAGAATCACATCTGGGGAAACTATCATTGTGTAAGTATCCCAAAACTTCAAAGAAAATATTGTGTGACAGGAACTGTGAAACAAGTGAGAAAGAAAATGAATAAGAAAAATTTGAGGATCAGTATTCAGACAAACTGCTGTGGCCAAGATGATGCAATTGCCAGTTCTCCTGATACTCTTGAGAAGCACCGAGAACGCTTTCCAGTGATTCATCAATTAGCATGAGCATGTGTACTCTTTAAGCATTGTATCTAGGGGTAATTAACTCCTCTGTAGTTTAGAGATTTACAAAATTATGTGAACAGAACCAATTCCCCAATTGTGGGAAAATGCCCTGAAGTTGTGGTGTGTGTGTGTGTGTGTGTGTGTGTGCGTGTGCGTGTGTGTGTGTATGAGAAACACACACACACACACACATAGAGGAGAGAGAGAGACGGAGACAGAAAGAGAGACAGAGAGAGAGAGAAAGGGGAAGGAGTTGAGGTAGAGGGAGGAAGGGAGATAAGTAGATCATAGATTAGATAGATAGATAGATAGATAGATAGATAGATAGATAGACAGACAGATAGATAGATAGACAGATAGATAGATAGATGATAGATAGATAATGTCATTCACATTGTAAGTGTTTTTTATTATTATTTTTAACTTTGTTCTATAGCAACTCTGTTAACTCTGTTTTCTCTTTATGGAGCAAATGTTAAAGACTTGAAGAAGATCAGGGTTAATGTCACTTCTTATATTTTTATTCAGTTATTTCACTTTGCTATTTAGTAAGCTTTTTGCACTTCCTTAACTTCTTAGACTCCTGTTACAAAGAACCAGCAGATGATATCCTTCATAAGAGGATCTGTGTCAAAGTTGTTGTTGAGACAGCTCCAGCATCACTCACACTAAACAGTGTTCTACCAGACCACCAGTGGAAACCTATCCCTTTAAAGAGGCCCACACATCACATTGTTGAAATGATATCTTAGTGAATGTAAGAGTCACATGAGAATGGTTTGAAGTTTAGAAATCTCTTGCATAGATGTGCTAAATGTAGGGCATAGAGCTTTTATTTCCCACCTCCCCACCGTGCTTCTTTTTTTCTCTTCTTTTTTGTGGTGGTTGCAGGGACTGAACCCCAGGTCTTGTGCATGTTAATCAAATGATCTACAAGTGAATTTAGCTACCATCTTCCCCTTTTTACTTTTAAATAGTTTGCATGGTGTTCTTACTAAGTGAACTTAAGAAAGTGTTATTATCATAATGTTACATTTATATGTGGTATTGAAGTGTTAATCTATATTAATTTATTCAATCTGTGATCTTCAAATTTATTTTCAAATGCTTATAAAGGGCCTTACTAAATAGTGGTGGTAATTGAAACCATAATCATTCAAGGAGGCAAAACATTGCAAGTATTTTCTATGTGTTTTAAGACCTTACTGAACGTGACATTCGGTCTGTTTGTTACAAAAGACCATATGTAAGATGTATCCAAGATGAAGAACCCTGTTTTCCCACACAGAGACTATTTGGTCAATAATCTTTTGTTGTAACATAATACAAGCAAAATTCAGCCTGGCATTTAACAGAGTCTAATTTCAACAATATACATGAAATCATCGTGATGGCATTTCTTCAGTGTTTCCATACTTTTCTTTTTGTTTCGATTCATTATCTCAATAGGAGATAATAATCCAACATTTACTCCTAATAAAAACAAAATAATTGTTCGTTAGAGTGGAGGAATCAGTTTTCAAGCCTGATGATTATAGATAATCTTTCTGACTCTGAGGCTCATTACACTTCCCTTAGGCCCTTTAGCAATGGGTAGACTGGTGCATCCTTTCATTGCCCTTCACTTTCCAAACCCAGGTTACAGTGGTAAGAGCTGAGATCTCCCAACATAAGCATTTATACTTTGTGTTTGCAAATATCCTAAATCAGATATAATTCAGAGTCACATACAGAAATTTTAAGGTATAATGCGGAACATTATGTAGATAGACTAAGAAACTGAAAATCAAATCCTCCATGAAGATAACTACATTTACAACAGAGTGATCAAAATTAAGTTTTTGAGAACTCTACAAATTGACTGAAAGCATCAGAAATTATCCTAGAAGGAGCTTCAATACTAGCCATATTTTTTTAATAAATCATCTATGGATATGGAAGAAACAGCTTTAGAAAATATTGCCTAAAATATGACAATCATGTCTTATGAAAGAATATTGATTGAAGATTGATTCTGTGAAAAGAGATGAATAGAAATGATTGTAAATAGAGCTAAAGTATTTTCACATCTAACTTTTGTCTGGAAAATAATAAAGGAACAAAACGTGTTAACATGGTGTCATTTCAGGAGTCATTATAAAAGAATTGTAAAGGAAAAGCATAAATGTAAGCAAGAAAGGATGCCAGGTGAGTAAGTGTAAGTATCCAATGGAACAAAAAAGCAGCACAACTATGGAGATATAACCAGACATATGAACATTATATAACAATACATTATTTATTAAATAAAAGATTATTGAAATAACTATAAACTCCAAAACATAAACCTTCTAAAACTTAAAATAAATTAACTCAAAAACTTAGATGCTTTGGAATGGAATAAATAGAAAAAGAACAAACCAACCACTCAAACATTAACCCAGAAGGAAAAAAGATATAAAAATAATATTCATTGCTATGGACACAGGAAAAAAGTATCATGTGATTTAAAAAACCAACTCTAACAAATGATGCTGCAGAGATGCATACAGATGTAGAAAAATGAAACCATGTCCCTTCTCTCACCCTAATCAAAACTCAATTCAAAATGGATGGAAGACCTTACTGTAAGATCTAATATTGCAAAAGAAAAGTACAGGGAAAAGACAGGATATTGGCATAAGCAAGGGTTTCCTGAAAAATACCCCAATAAGTCAGGTTACATTTGAGAGAACTGACAAGCAGAATCACACAATGTTTCAAGGCATAGGGAATGAAACAATTAGCAGACTGAAGAAATGGGCTACAACAAATCATTGCCAATGATATGTCTGACAGGGGATTGCTAACAAGAATCTATAAAGAACTCAGAAAAATTAGACAGCTAAAAGCAAACTATTTGGTCAATAAATTGAACAGAGCTCTCCTATGGAAAAATAGGAATGGCCAATAAATATATGTAAACATGGTCAATGTCCTTAGCTACCAGGTAAATGCAAACTGAAGCATTTAATACATTTGAATTCCTTTCCACCCCAGTCAAGGCAGCTATTAACACACACACATCCCCTACACACACACACACACACACACACACACACAGAGCAGGAGGAGATGGGGAGAGAGAGGGAGAGAGAGAGAAAACAAATGCTGGTGAGGATAAGCAGAAATGGAACCCTAACTCACTGCCAGGGAAAGTATAGCCTAGAGAAGTCACTGTTTAATTTAGAGTGGAGTTCCTAAAAAAAAATGAGAACAAAGTTACCATCTGATCCAGCTATAATATCATGGCTAGGAACATATGCAAAAGAATATAAGACCATATATTGCACAGACTGGTTGGTGTATAGTAATTCCTTTTATTGTACTGCTCACAGTAGTAAAGCTATGGAGTCAGCCTAACTGACCATGAAGGGAAAAGATAAAGAAAATATATCTTATATGTGCATAACAGAGTTTTATTTGGCCATAAAAATGAACAAAATTATGTTGTTTGCAGAAAAATGTATGAAATTGAAGATTATTACAAGCCAGATGTAGATAAACAAACATTAGTTTTTCTCTCATAGGAAAAATATATATGAAAATATATGTGTAATATGTATGTGATGTGAATGTACATCATACATCTGTCAGATGTACATGGCACATGTAAGTAGAGAGAAAATGTGAGGGGTATCTAAAAAGGGATAGCGAGAATTAGAAAGTAAGAGAAAACAAAAAATATTTTAAAAATATTTATTTCATGCAGAATCTAGATCTAACTACAGATATATGTACATGTGTGTTAATGCATGACATCAATGCAGAGAGATAGCTATGTGTGGAAAGGAGGCAAGTTAGGATTCCAGGAAAGGAGAGAGGTATACAAACTGCAATGTAAGGACAGCATAATGAAACATCTGCAAGAATATATTATCTTGAAAATTCATCTACTAGGAATGGAGACAGGATCAGCAGTTAAGATCACTCATTTTTATTGAGGACCAGGATTCAATTCTCTTCATCCACATGGTAACTCACAACTGTCCGTTACTCTAGTATTAGAAGATCTAATGTCTTCTTCTGACACTGATGGGCACCAGATATGCAATTGGGATATACATACATGTAAGCAAAACATTTATACACATAATGAAATAAATCCCTATTTTCTAAAAGGATCAAGTTGGTAAGAAAATATTAATCCTAAATTTTGACAATTCATAATAAGCTTTAAAATACTTACACAAAAACTACACAATGTAAAATTGTGACTTTGATACCGAGCTCTATAAAACAATAAGGAAATAGATATCCCAATGAAGCAATTCAACTCTCTCAGAGACAATTTGATTAAATTTAGCATCATAATTAAAGACAAGAAAATGACACCACATGCTTTGAAAATGATGTCTTTTTGAATTTTAGGATATTTTGCTTAAGATGAAAACCTGGAATCCAGAACTCAATGGGTTGACAGATATGAAACTTTTGTGGCTGTAGCCATTGTGTCCACAGGCATCAAGAGGGCACTATCATATTCTCATTGTTCAAACTGGAAGTCCGGATATACCCATGCTCCCTTCTGGAGTCTTGAGCACTGATAAGCTGCTTATAAAGATGAGTAGGATAGTCCAGAATGTTAACAGAGCTCCTGAGTTGGTATTTCTATCATTAAAAAGCTGAACATGATGGCTAGCTCATAGAAATTTTTGCTTTACTTTACTCCTCACAGTAACACTGGGAAATATTACCTTCTCGGATAAAAAAAAAAAATAAGCAAATGGCACATTACCGAGATAGTGACCTGGACAGGAAATCAGCCTCAAGCTTTCACTGACCAGCTCTCCTTTAATCATGTGTCTCATACTCATCCCTCCAAAGTCCAGTGTTGGTTCTACAATGATGGAAGGAAAGGAAAATGATTGACATGCCTTGTCTGTTTCATGCCAGAGTTCAGGAGCTCACTCTGTATGTCATCACAATGTAGCAATTTTGTAAGCCAGAGTCATAATTTTCTGCTTCATCTTTCAGCAGAACCTTCCTTCTGGCATTGAAATGTCAAGCTTACAATTAGTTATGTTATACATCAAGTTTTCACTTAAAGTTGCATAGGTTTCTTATTCAACTGAAAACTGATTTTTACCATCATATTCTAAATTGGTTAAGTTGAAGATATCAGAGCACATATAAAAACATTTATGTAAGGAAAAGAGAGTAACAAACTAGCTCTGTTCATTTTGCCACACAGCTTCCAAGATAGAAAACAATATTGAAGCTCTGTTAGTCCCCATTCTATCCTTTCCCCACAGAGATAATCACCATTCAGAATATATATTTACTATTCTGTTACTTGATAAAAAATAATGGTTACAAAACACAAGCAAGCATCCCCATAGGAAATACTCTTTAGTTTTATGTTTTTAAACTTGATATTAATGGCTTTTGACTGTGAGTATTCTGTTGCAATTTCATTTTATCAAGAAATGTTGGGGATGTGATTTATTCATGTAGAAGCCAACAGACACAGTCCTTTTATTCCCAAAGTTACATCAAAATATATCTAAACTTATTGCCTGTTCTCATGATTGACATTTGATTTGTCTCTGGGTTTTTGCTATTCAGAACAATTTTACTGCAAATTTTCCACCTTCCACATCTTTTAAAGCTCTCTACTGTTGGCCAAGCAGACATAATGATCAGAAAAATGTTTTCAGTTTAACTTTCCCAAACAATGCCTCACTAGTTCCCAAAGCCTTTGTAGAGATTTGCATCTCTCTTTTAAGCTCATTACGAATTTTTTTTTCATTTTTTTTTCATTACGAATTTTTACCAGCCCTTGTTATTACTTATTTGACTGATGCCTACTTGATTTTTCTTTATTTCTTTCCTGTAATGCTTAGTATGTTTTATTGGTGGGAGTTCTATGAATTGGATTTTATTTACATTCAATTTACATATCAACTACAATTCTCCCTGTCCACTCCTGCTGAACTCCTCACTCCTTCAACTCCACAGAAAGGGTAAGCCCTCCTCTGGGAAGCCAACAATGCCTGGCACATTAAATTGAGGCAAGACCAAGCCACTCACCCTTGCATCAAGTCTGAGCAAGATATCCCTCTATTGGAAATGGGCTCCAAAACGCCAGCTCATGCACCGGGGATAGATCCTGGTCCCACTGCCAGGGGTCCCACAAACAGACCACGCTATACAACTGTCACCCACATGCAGAGGGTCTAGTTAGATCCCATGCAGGCTCCCCAGCTATTAGTCTAGAGTCAGTGAGCTCTCACAAGCTTGGGTCCGTTGTCGCTGTGGGTCGCCCTTTCATGATCTTCACCACCCTTGTTCATATAATTCCTCCTTCTTTTCTTTACCCGGACTCCTGGAGCTTGGCATGGTGCTTGACGGTGGATCTCTGTATCCATCAGCTAATAAGTGAAGGTTCTATGATAACATTTAAGATAGTCACCAATTTGATTACAGGGGAATGACATTTCAGGCACCCATTCCACTATTGATTGCTAGGAGTCTTAGCTGGGATCATCCTTGTAGATTCCTGGGAATTTCCCTAGCAACAGGTTTCTCCATAACCCCATAACTCCTGTCCCTCCCCCAACTTAACCATTCCATTTTTGTCATTCCTATCCCCTCCCCTCTACCACTCCCTTCTATATCCCCTTCCCAGGGCAATCCATGTGTCCTTATTAGGTTCTTCCTTGTTTCCTAGCTTTTCTGGAGCTGTGGATTGTAATCTGTCTCTCTGTTGCTTTACCTAAGTATCCACTTATGAGTGAGTATATGCCATGCTTTTCTTTCTGGGTCTCGATTATTTCACTCAGGATGACTTTTTCTAGTTTCATTCTCTCTAGTTTGCATTTGCCTGCCAATTTAATCACTGATGACAGAGGAGATGATGTAGAATAAGGGGAGCACTCTTCCCCTGCTCATAGGGGTGCAAACTTGTACAGCCACTTTGGAGACCAAAGTGGCAGTTTCTCAGAAAACTGGGAATCAGTCTACCTCAAGACCCAGCAATACCTCTCTTGGGGATATACCCAATGGATGCTCAATCATACCACAAGGACATGTGCTCTACTATGTTCATAGCAACATTTGTGACAACCAGAACCTGGAAATAACCTAGAGGCTGTGCTTTTTTAATACCTTAATTTCCAATCATCTCTCTACAGTCAGTTTGTTTGAGTATTGCTCATTCTTTTTTTATACTTGAGATAATAAAGAATTATAATTTTATTACCCAGTTGTAACTGGCTCCACTTCTTAGCAGCATCAATATACAATATCAGTATACCCTTAGTGTGTAAGGACATCAAACCCATCACTTAACCTATTCAACCAGTGCAGTTTTGGGTCAGTGGTCATCATATGTAACTACTAATATAAATGTTGCTTTCATTGGAAGAGGTTTGAGTTTTGTCTCAGAGGTCACATGTTTTTAGTCTTGGTCCCATGGTGGCAATGATGGGGGTGTGGTACAGTGGTTCAGGATATGAGGCATGGTGGGAGGCCCTTATGTCAATCATTGTCTCCCTACCTCTTCCAGCTTTGTGGGACTTTCTTCTTTTGATTTATTCGTGTTAAATAACCCACCTGCTCTAAATTTTGCAGTCCACAAACTCAAGAGTATAGGGACTTCTAACCTTGCATGAGTCTGTTCATTACTTATTGAAAATATGTTTTGCACATAAAAGTTCTGATCAGGGTTTTTTCCCCTCTTCCATCTGCTCACAGATGTTTCCCATCTCCACATACATCCTACTCATTACTCTCATTCTCTCTCTATCTTTTGAAAACAAACAGGCAAATAAACACAAACTCACAAACCAGAATAAAACAAAAAAACATAAGAAACACACGGACATAAAACAACTACATAACACAAACTAAAATCCACATAAACAAATAATTGGAAACCGTAATATGCAAGAAAAAGACAGAAAGAGAAAAAAATGACAAAATGAAGCAATATGAAACAAAAATACCTACAAAATCATTGAGTTTGTTTTGTGTTGGCCATCTTCTGTTGGGCATGGAGTCTACCCTTAAATGTGGTTTATATATCCAGTGAGATTCACTGGAGAAAACTGAGTTTTTCTTTTGTGACTAGATTGTCACTGGCTGCTTTTGGTCACCCAGTCTGAATCCAAAGATGCATCTATGAGGAATTGATGAAGGAGATGGGGAGAGAGAAGGGAGAGGGGGAGGATGGGGAGAACTTGAGGGAATGGGATGGTTGGGATGGAGGAGGGGTGGATGAGGGGGCAGGGAAATAGATATTTTAATTAAGGGGGCCATTTTAAGGTTGGCAAGAGATTTGACTCTGGAGGGGTTTCCAGGTGTCCAAGGAGATGTCCCCAGCTTGTTCCTTTGGCAGCAGACGAGAGGGTGCCTGAACTGGCCTTATCCTATACCCATACTGATGAATATCTTGCATATCACCATAGAACCTTCATCTGGCAATGGATGGAGATAGAGACAGAGACCCACATTGGAGCACTGGACTGAGCTCCCAAGATCCATATGAAGGGCAGAAGGAGGGAGAACATGAGCAAGGAAGTCAAGACCGTGAGGGGTGCGTCCACCCACTGAGAAGGCGGGACTGATCTAATGGGAGATCACCAAGACCAGTTGGACTGGAACTAATGGAGCATGTGATCAAACCGGACTCTCTGAATGTGGCTGACAGTGGAGGCTGATGGAGAAGCCAAAAACAATGGCGCTGGGTTTTGATTCTACTGCATGGACTGGCTTTGTGGGAGCCTAGTCTGTTTGGATGCTCACCTTCCTGGACCTGGGGGGAGCAGGGAGGACCTTGGACTTCCCATAGGGTAGGGAACCCTGACTGCTCCTTGGACTAATGAGGGAGGTGGAGGGAGAGTGGGGAGAGGGGAGCAAAGTGAGAGGATGGTAGGAAGTGGAAAATTTCAATAAAAAATAAATTAATTAAAAAAAAGATTAAAAATAATTAGAACATTTTCACATCCCAATTCCTTGATTTTGATTTTTTTAAACTTGTTAGTAAGGTTCCAAGGAATTGTCAAACATTGTGTAGACCAAAACCAATCCCTGAAAATTCACTAACACTTTAAACTGTATCTGTAATGAAGTCAATAACATGCAGAACTAACTGCTTCCACCACTGCTCTGATATGCAGATACACAGCTTGTTGCCTGTTGGTAACCTATCATGTTAGCAGCAAGAACCAGGCCACTAAATTTTCAAACATTGATTTGCCCTTAGTCTCCTCCTTAGCCTGAAATTTAAGGTATATAACTTTGGAATATGATGTAATAGTTGTCGGGATGAATTAGTTAATCTGATTTGTTTATATTATAAAGACTGTTTTTAGATGATGAACATAAAATTTGAAATGTCATGGCAATGCTTCTCAAAGTATTGCCTTCGAAGCCTTGTACCCATCATGCTGTACGAATATTGAATACGCGGAATTCTGGACTGGGTATTCTTGACTCATTGATAAGATTCTGGGAAGCCAGGGAAGAAAATCTTCATTTAATTTGCATTATTTCAAAATTATATTGATGATGGACATTCTTGGAGCCAGAAAAGGTTATACCTCAATCCATTCTTTTCTGAAATTGAGCTGAGGCCGAATGCTAAATTCTTGTAAGAATTTGTCAACTCCCTCTATTCTGCCATTCATCACTGCTTATCTAAGTGTTCAATAACTGAGTTTGCCTGCTATAATGAGACCACTCTTCAGTGAATTTGAGAATTCACTGCCACCCAATTTAGTAGGTAAAGGGACTGATAGCCTTCCTCGAGTGTATGTTTTGCAACAAATGCTTAAGCCTTAGCCAATGACAATAGCTGCACTTCAGCCAGTTCCAGGCTGTCACATGATCAGACTACCTCCTCCAATACAGCAACTGTGGAAACATCACCAATCAGGAATTTCTGTAGCTCACTTCTGGGCCTTCCTTGAAGAGAGTTCTTGGAACATCTGGTTTCAATTCTGCTAGATTAGTAAATCATTGTTTGTTCAGATAAAGCTTTCTTTACTTTTTCATTTTACATTATGTTGATGGTGCTATTTCTCACACTGTCGATAGAGGAAGGCTGGTTAACCAGTTAGTGAATCTACAGTTAAAACTCTTGGGTCCATAACTCAAGTCAATAAATTCACAGGAAGGATTAAAACTTTCCAAAGCACAGGAGCCTTCTTTGAAAATACTCTAATACTAGTAACTACTAGAAACTTATGTTTAATGTGGTGGTTTCTTGGTGTTTTCTTTTCTTTTTTCTTTCTTTGTTTTGTTTTGTTTTTCCAGACAGGGTTTCTATGTATAGCTTTGGTGCCTGTCCTTTTTTTTTTTTTCTTTTTTTCTTTTTTTCTTTTGGTTTTTCGAGACAGGGTTTCTCTGTAGTTTTGGAGCCTGTCCTGGAACTAGTTCTTGTAGACCAGGCTGGTCTCTAACTCACAGAGATCCACCTGCCTCTGCCTCCCGAGTGCTGGGATTAAAGGCGTGTGCCACCACCACCCGTCGAAAACTAGATCTTGTAGACCAGACTGACCATGAACTCACAGAGATCTGCGTCCCTCTGCCTCCTAAGTACTGGGATTAAAGGCATGTGCTACCACTGCCCGGCTTTCTTGGTGTTTTCAGTATTCAGATATGAAGATTTTACTTCCAATAGTGACAGAAACATGTAAGGAAAACCAACTATTTCAGCTCATTTTTCAAAAATCTTCATTTTCTTTCTAATGCAAAAATGAGGAATAAACACTAAGACAAAGACCATCATGTAGACCGTCTCTGTCAGCATTAGATACTTCTTTACACAATGAGAATTGGTTCCTTAAAATAGCTCTGAATGTCTCTATGGTGTCTCTAATTGTTGTTGAATTTCAGGATTTTGTTAATTAATCATAATATAGTTAACAGATGGTAATATTTAAATTTGTGAGGAAATATTTGTACAAGACTGTATGGTTACCTGAAGCATAATACGAATCCTTTAATGATACAAATATCAAAGCACTGAGTTTTTAATGCATGCATGTCAGAATGTTGTAATTTCAATGGAAGTAAGAAATATCATTCCAAACATAAAACTTGCAAGATATTTTTGTATTCATTCACTATCAAAATAGTATTCATAGAATGTATTCAATCTTTCTTTGAAACTATGTTTCAGATGTTGAGACAGATGGTTGGATTATTGCCGTTGTGCCTCTACCCTTTTAAATGTTAATTCTTGTTCTTTATTAGACATATTTCACTCTAAACCTGGATTCAGCAGATGATCAATGAACACTTTTCAATTAAAGGTTGAGCTGTCCATCACTGTCAAAAGGAAGGACTCTGGGTGTGCCTGCTTAAAAGAACAATTTCTGCTTTAATTTTATTTTTAAAATAACTTACAGAGCAACTGTTTTGCTTTTGGGATCTTCAACATATATCGGCTTGGTTGATTCTCTCTCCTTCCCATTCTCCCTCTTGTCTTTAAGGATTCTTTTGCCATAATAGTCCCCTTTCCATTTTCCCCTGTTGTCTGTGAGGTTTTGTTTTTGCTGTTGTTTTTAATTGTATTGTCTTCTTAAGAATCTAAATATACGGATAGTTTCTGAAACCTATTATAATTTTGGATGATTATTCAATAATATAAGACAATGTAGAAAGAAAGTCCCAGCATATCTGCATGGGAGCAGGGAGCGGGACAACACTGAATGTACATGTATGCTTGTGTGACTTGAAGTGAAACAGCTATGCCATGGTAACCAACAGATGCAGTAAGATACTTTGTCACCGACCGCCTAGCAGAAGGCATTGAAGGATGGATATCATTCTAGTCTTGTCTCCAGAAATATTGCTAACATATGTGATACACAAAAGAGCCTCTAGCACCCTGAAAATTTTAGGCTATTCCCATTAAGGTTTGAAGAGATCATTCTCTGAGAGTGAAGTACCACCGTTTCAAGTTTGTCTCTCAGAGAGTGAAGACCTGTTTTATGGTATACCTGCCTGAGGAGGGAAAGAAAGCGCAATTCTTGGGTACATGGTGCAGAGTATAATGTGACTGTCATGTAATGCACATTTCAAACCAAAAAAATAACATGTAAAATTACTTACTTGTAAAGATGGCATGTGAGTTACAAAAGGGTTACACTTCAATAAATCCATCATAAGTTGAAAATACTATCCGTTAAAACAAATCATAGACACCTACCAGACATTATAGCTGAGGGACACAAAACACAATAATGCATCTCTTGCTTATCCTTGGGATTCTGTGGATGGCTGAAACTTGCAGATTGATACTGTGCTCAACAGAAGATCAGACTACACATTATTAGACTGAGAACAAAGGTCAAAATACAAAGCACAGTTTCTACTAAATACATATTATCACACTTTGCAAAGTTCAAAATCATAAATGGGGCCATAATAAGTTGAATTATGTCTTTCTTTCTGTAAAGGCAGAAAGAAAGGGGAACACTTAGGGATGAATCCTAAAAAAAACTCATTTCTGGAGAAGCAGTGCATTCTATCTGAAGAAATAAACACAAATGAAGATGCCTTTGCAATTTCTTGGTTTGTTGAGTGGAGCCTTTAGAATGCGTTGTTTTTTTCCTGCTTAAATTCTTGCTGATTCTCTCCCTCTCTCTCTCTTACTCAGGAGAACTTTTGCTGAGTGTGGCCATGGCTACTTGAACTATGCCAACTGTTAATATCCCCAGAGACTAACAGTTGAGGAAAGCCATTACCAGCCTGATGATTCCAGGTATGCTTTAACCACAATTTTAAACCACACCACAGGAAATGTAAATTTTTTATTGTGTTGTTCAAGAATGCAAATAATTTGTGAAGCAGTATATTAAATAAAGGGCATACCTTCAGTTTCAATTTCTTGCCTTCAAATTCCCACTCGTGTGTGTCTCCTCCTGATTAAATGGCAGAGAAGAAGCTCTGGTGACACTAGAGATCAGAGCCCAACGCACACAAGAAGGGCAGAATATGGTCTCTGAAGGAGAAGAGAAATCACCAGATAAATCACCTCTTATGAGAAGCAAAAATTAAAAGAAAAAAAGTCAGCAACTTATATCCTCCAGAGTTTTAAACAACTACCAATTTCTGCACATTCAAAGAACAAAGAGTATGATATGGTTAGAACATCTAGAAATAACATTATGTATGTAAAATAAATATGGTACATACTCGGATAGTGATGGTACTTAGTAAATGAAATTTACCTTTCAATAGTCAAACTGAATCAGGGGAGTCCACACTATATATGTTATAGGACCTATCTGTGTTACTATCCATATGGGAGTTTCTCTCTTTGATGTCTGGTCTTTTGATGATAAATATAAATACAGCCAAGATATTGTCAAATGCTTCATTACATTATTTGCTTCTGACAACTGTGATCCTCTATTTCAGTGTGTGTTATGACTACTGCTCCTAGAAACAAAGGAAGAAAAGTTATTAAGCCATTAAAAACCTTTGAATATTCATAACAATATGGCCATGTATGATTATTTAGTGCAAGAAGTCTCTATGCGATGAATAAGTGGAAATCCTTGCATTTTTCTTCCTTTAGCCTTATTCCGTCAGTTTTGAGGCAAGGACTTACAGTTAATCTTCATTATTGCTAAATTACTTTTCCTTTGGAATGTCAACTAGCAGAAGTCTATAGACTGTGGGGAGCTTTCCACATCAGAATGAGCACTTGAACAAATAAAAAGTCTTGCTTGTTGTATATTCATCAAGGATTAATGTGGATGGAAATGCAATCCCCTCAGTGAGTGCTGGAATTTTTCTTAATCAGAAATATGCTTGAGGAACACTTTTTAAGAAAGGAAGATCAATTAATAGCAAACTTCCTAAATACAATGGCAGAATAATATGGCAGAAGAATTTGTTACTATTTTATGAACTTTTCAAATAACAACATGCCCAAGAGTAATACAGCTATGATTCCCAAGACTTCTATTAAAATGTCCACAAAGGATACAAGAAATCCACATGCCCGGAAAACTTTAACACATTATCTATTTGAAATATTTAATTATAAATTTAATGTAGATGCAAGTAAAAATGCCCAGGGGACAAAAACAAACCAAATCAAGATTTTATTACTAATTTAACAAAAAATAGTTTGCAGAGGGTGGAGAGATGGCTCAGCAGGTAAAACCACTGACAGCCATTCAGGTAGTCCCTGGCCAATCACCAGCACCCAAGGGGTGGTTCACAGCTATCTATAATTCAAATTCCAAGGGATTAAATGCCTTCTTCTGACCTCTTTAGGCACTAGGCATACATAGGGTAAAATGCAAGAGATTTAGGCAAAACACTCATATACATAAATTAAAATAAGTAATAGAAATTAAGAGGCTAGCTATTTTTAACATGTGTTTATATTTAGCATTTATAGTATTGCTATTAATGTTTTGAAAACTTCATCCTCAATACTCTAGTGCGTATTCAAATACACTTTACTATCAATGCCTTTGTATTTATTGACAGTAATAAAAAATTTCTCAGTATGTACAATGAATTTTGGATCATAGAAAATAATTGAAGGCTGGGATCAATGGAGGGTTGCTTTCTTCACAGTCTGAAGACCTGCATTCTATCCCTGACACTCACATACTGAAAGAAGAGAGAGGGCTCCTGTGAGTTGTGTTCTGACCTTCAGGTGAGTATTGTGGCATTTGCTTGCCTGTACACCCACCAAATCTCTCCTCCACACACATACAAAACAAATAAATGCAAAAACAAGTAAAGAAAATATTTCAACTAACAGTAATCACAGTGATTTGACTCCATAGATTTATGTTTTGAGATGTAATTTGAAACAAAGGCAGGTGACATGCGCCATAGGTGGCCTTTTCCTTCTGAGAACTTGTTAGCACAATTGGCATTGGTAGCTGCAGGACATCTCACAGTGTAGTTTCCCTTGGGAAAAGAGAAACCTCAATAGAAACTCTTCTGCTCAGTTAGGAATGTGTCCAGAATGCCAATAATAATAACCAAAAATCCAGAATACTGCAGTTTGTACAGCTGAAGGTTGTTTATTAACAGCACCCAGGCATGCCAGAGATGGAGAGAGCTCCTCGCCTACTTTAATAAGCTTGAGGAGGGTTGTGCTTCCACAGATTCACAGCAGAAGTGCGGCAGCACTGGCTCTTCTGTGTTTGCTCAGGATAGAAGTATGAGAGCAAAGAACAGCAGCAGGAAAAACCTTTGACTTTAGCTAAGAGCTCAAAAGTTTCCTCAGACATCTCTGAACCAAATTTGGCACGAATTGCTATTGAATTATCTGAAGAAACCTTAATGGAGTTGAGAAATAAATGTTGAACAGATGATAAAAAGTCTGGTATTTAAACCCAGGGGAAAATAAACCATCTCTGGGTTACAAGTTTATTTTTTGTTTGTTTTGAAGTAAACATTTCTAGTCCTCAGAATCCACTACAGTTGCCCATCTCTTCAAGTGCAATAGGATCTTAGACTCAATCATTAGTCCAATGTTTAAGCCAGGAAAGAAGTTACAAGGACACCTCCCCGTGCAAATGAATTACTATGATGTGACAAGATAGACACTAGCTTAGAAACTATGAAACTTATATCATGGGTCTAGCTATTTTAATAGCCAAAATATTAAAAATCAGACTTCTTTGGGCATGTTCTCACCAAAGATAAAAAGCTTTGAAAGAGATCATGGCTATTTAACTATGTTCTTCAGATCTGGAGTTTTGCAAAATTGTCCAGCAGCATTCCCCATGAAAGGAAAATGCTAAAAGGAAGGGTCATTTAGTTATAACTGATCAAAATGTGATCATTCTGGTTTTATTTGTTAAGATTCCATAAGTGTTTCATCTATCAAAAATGTACAATGTTATTAAAGTGATTTAAAAATCAGTGAACAAGATTTTCTTCCAGAATGCCCCATGGGCTTTAACAGATATTTTAATGAAGCAAAAAAAAGTATAATGATATCTCTCCCATTAAGATTTGTCCCATTCCAAATATATTTAATATGAAAACATGCAAGAAAATGCCCCAAATAAATTAATCACATTCTATTTGTATATGCTTTTCTATTTTTGAGAACATACTATAATTGCAAGAGATTTCTGAACAAAATAATATCAAAATTTGTAATTCGAGGGCAGTATAAACTAAGACTATTTTCATATGTAAAGATGATTGTCTAGAAAACACCCAAGAGAACAACTATATTCTACAGGTGATAACTGAGAATCCATCTATCCATCTGTTCATCAATGTACCATTCCTATTTATCAACTATATATCATCAATCTTTGTAGTACACACACACACACACACACACACACACACACACACACATGTCTACTGTATCACTCCCTCAAGCAGAGTTTTGGAGAGGAGGAAAGAACAGACAATTGCTTGTCAATGGATTTAAAGTGTCAGAAAGGAAGCAAAACATTTTAAACTAATTGCACAATAATATGACTATAGTTATTAAAAATGTAAGCTTATATATAATTAAAATAATAAATGACATACTTCAGAGACAACTTAAATGACAAAGTGTTTGCCTTGGGTTCCAAGTACCCACATAAAAAGCTAGGCATGGTGGCAAATGCTTATAATCCCAGTATTAGGTAAACAGCACAAGGTAGACCATCAGGCTTACTGACCTGGCAGTCTCGCCTATTTGGTGAGTTCCAGGTCAGTGAGAGATCCTCTACAAACAAAATGTGACCAGCACACAAGTAATGACAGTAAGTGATACTAGAATTGCCCTCTGGATTCCAGATACAAGTGCAACTACATACACAGCTCATAGAAATATATCACATTGTTAATAACAGCCTTTTTTCTTTGAAATTTTCATTCTCTCAAAAATAAATGTTTCCCATTTATTATCTTGCCTTGGGAAATAGAAGGTCACTCTTCTCTTAACATTCCTTGGGCTGGTTTCCTTAAATGACAGTAGAATTTCCATTGTCCTGTTATTTCTTCCTTACGTGATGCCATAGCTAAGTCTATGTTAAGTTTCTTTAACAAAGGCATTCTGTCTTTTCTCCTGACCACTCTGTTTAGCTCCATATCAATTTTGTGTGTATACTGTAAGCTTCCAATATATTTTACCCTCTACGTTAACAAACATATAGTCACACAAAATTTCTTCTGTTTTCTCCTGTCAATCACACCTTACGGTTTATGGCCTTTTTCATCTAAACCTCTAGCCTCTTACCAACTCTTCAATGTTTCCACTTCTCCTCTTATGAAGATTCCTCTGTCTGACCACTTCCTCAGCATCCCAATTAAAAAGAAGCACAGTTTCTATTTCAGTGACTTGCACATCCATTTTGTATAAAAAACTCACAGTACTCTTCATCTTTCTGTCTTACAATTCTCCCTTTTCTGACACATAGTAAGAACTCTTAAAGAAAAGATGAATCAACCAATACTTTTAAAAAGTATTACTAGATTTTTATAACATCACTTGCATGTTCAATTAATTTAATGTTCTCTTACAATGTCCCTTCACCTGGAGCTTACTCCCTGCTTCCCTTGTCAGATGCACAGTGAGTGCATTGCTAAAGTTTTACATTTCATTCACAGGCTTTAGTTGCTTCATTGTTTAAAATCATCAATAAATTATTACAACTGGCACACAGCTCTGACCATGACTTTCTCTAGATTAAAGACTTTCCTTTGATCATTCTGCTGCACTTCTTCATGTGCAGGACCCAACATATATTTCTGTGTTCCTACCTCCACTAATCTTGTTCAGACTAGAGGCATATAGCTGTATGTCATTAGTTTGACCTATTTTATTTGCTATTTTTATTCTCTTGTACTCAATGTTCTCCATGATTTTTTAATCTAATCTACAAATATGATAATCTTTAGCTTAAATCTTAGATAAAATGCTTGAATACATACTCAGCACTTTATGCAATGCCTCTGTTGTTATGATAGAATAATCAATGTTTCAATATGTGTAAACTTATCATTTTCATAAATTAAATATACAAAGTTTTCTGAATTTTGATTATATCCTAATGAATGTTCTTAAATGCCTCATGAAAATGTTTCTGACTTGTGTAGTCAGTCAACTCAATTCTTGCTCATGTTTGTGTGAATAAAGTACATACAAATGCTTATCATGTAATTATTTTATTGACTTATTTAAAACATATGTATTTAATACTAGTTATATGCCAAAAAACTAAAATTATAATGTTAAAACAGAGTATTATCACATATATCTCATAGCTTAGTTGAAGAAAGGTCAAGCTTTATGAGGAGTAAATGCCAATTAGAACCTAGCAGAAAATTAGTCCACAGGAAACATTTTTGTCTTAAGAGATGAATGATGAATAAATATGAAAATTTGTGCTCATTAAATGTCATCTTTTTACATACAAAGACTTTATAAGCTCTAACCTTTTTTCCCTCAAAGATCTTGACTCTGTTTTTTACATGATAAACTAGAAATATTTGCTGGGTGAAAACACATTACAGTGGTACCCATCTATCCATCTTGAAATCATCACTTTCAGGGATCACTTGAGGGATGGGTCCAGATGAACTCATTGCTGCTAATATATATAAACAAGAGATTCTCAACACTGTGCCAGCAGCAGCTGTTTCTAATTAGCTGCAATGTGTACTTTGTTATTGGTGAAGTTGATGGTGAGCCATGCTCTATTCTGGAAAATGATACCATCTTAGCTCACACCTCTTTGTGTGTCAATATTGTGCTACAATAACATAGATATCACTTTAGGTCATCAGTTCAAATGGAATTTGCTTTATGAACCTAAATAGGCTGGCATTTGGGTGTCTGGGACAAAGCCAAGCAGGTTTTTATCAGTAAAATAAAATGTCACAATGCAGTAGCCCCAGATGTCCTACATACCACAGTCTTGAGTTGTGCTGATCCCATTGTAATATTATGCTCTCGCATATAAGCCAGTGGATGCAGCTATCTGCTCTCAAATGCCATAAATAGGTATCCATTGCTGAGAAATGACTCAATAGATTGCCTTGTTGAGAGGCAGGGACTTATGTATCCAGGAATCTTAACTCATAAAAGGACAACAAATACTTTTTTTCCTCCTCTCCACAAAATACTTGGATCAGTCAGTATTTGTTGCCTGAAGAATGCTTGGGACTATTGAAGTTTGTGGCAGACTCAATAAAACAAATATCTTTAACTCTCTTCAATCCTTCAACCACTTCATTTCCCTTAAGTATGGAAAAACTAACCTTGCCTAACTTCCCATTTTTTCAATGTTATATCACCATCTCACATTTAAGTGACATTTAATCCCATATTCTCTTTTAGACTCTGAATACTCTATCCTTCCAATGACATTATTACTACCAGTTCCATTTCCTCTTTATCCTTCTCATCACTCCTCTTCATTCTAAGTCTGAAAGAAGGGATACTAAGCGATTTCCCAACACAACTGACCTCTGTCAACTAAGCATTACCAATTTATCTAAAATGGGAAAATTTCCATAACTCTCAAAAAGTTAAAGCTTAAATCAGTTATGAGTAGGCCCTGTAAATTCCTACAGAACATAAAGTGTCATTATTCTCCCTGTAAAACATGTAAATAAAGCAAAGAATGGATATTTAAAATCTATAGTTGCTTGATGTTTGGATAAATTCTTTATCACAGAGTGTATGGAAATACTACTATTGATGAGTCAACATGCTGAAAACTCTAAATTCATCAAGAAATGTTTTCCTGGAGGTGGGAGATCATTATGAGAACTTTCAGAGACATATTTATAATGAATTCCCTGAATTAAAAAGTTTCCTAGACCATTCATATTAAAAGCTCTAAATCATTTAGTTTCTGGTTACATAGAGCAAAGGACTGAATAATGTACATTTCCAATTCTCTGTTGTTATGTTAAATACAACATAGGCTGTGACTTTATATAATTTCTTGTGAATGTCAGACCTTTCCATTTTGATTTATACGGGAGGGAGGGAGGGAAGGAGAGAGAGAGAGAGAGAGAGAGAGAGAGAGAGAGAGAGAGAGAGAGAGAGAATATGGATGCTACCATACTTTTGGTATTAGTGCACTTGGGCATCTCGGTTTATTTATATATACAGAGGATTGCATTTCATAGTTTATTTTCAAATCAAACAGAGATAAGCCTTTTTGATGTCTGTTTTGTCTTTGACAAGTAAATATTTGTCAAGATATTTCTAATTGAAAATATGATAATTGTTCACATTTATAGTGTGCAATAATTTTATACATGCATAAAATATCTAATTATAAAATTGGGACAACTATAATTTTCATTTCCTCAAACAATTTTATGGGTTGATAAATTTCTAACTCAATTATGCTGAAATATATGGCAAAATATTATAATCTATAGTCACCCTGGTGTGCTGAAGAAATTCAGTCATATTCTCTAATGAAGTCTATGAGTTCATTCTTTTTGTAAATTAATCATTGATAACAATTCCACATCAAATATTCCACTAAGAAACATTATCTTTGTCTTGAATATTTGGATATTTTCTTTAATTTTTAAAAAGAAAGCAGTCATTCATATTTTAATTTAATGTACACTGTAGAGAAAGTCTTTCAAAATTCTTCTTGAAAAACAGTCTTGCCAGGAGTGAAGGAATCAAAGAATTTGTTTGGCTTATTTTCTGAAAGGATGAAGAAACATTCAGAAACAAGGTCACTTTCAGGAACATTCAAGACCAATTATTCTATATGATTGCATTTTGATATTGAAGCTTACAGATCATAAAAATAGCTAAAATGTTGTTATGGCTGGCACGGAATCATCTACATTGCTTGACCTAAGACTGCCTGGACATTTGTACAGGTGACAAAACCCAGGAAATGAGATCGTCTAGGTTCTGCAGCTACAATAACTCGTTGTCTCCAAGTGACACAAGAGCCACACACTGATTTCTTTCAGTTTAGTTGATTGCATTGTCAGGACTCTTGTGGTTCTGAATTTAGGGCATTAAAGGAGGGCAAATAAGCATTCTAGTTGGAATTTCATGGGTTTTCAAATGCTGCACTATTAAACTGCTACCTAAAGGAAATAATATCCTTTATGTCAGGCTCATCACATCATGAAAGAGAAAATTATAAATGGAAGAAAATAGTTACATATGCCAGTATTTAATAAAAGGTGTTTGGAGGTTTTTAAGGATAAATGTTGCTTAGTTATGTAAGCAGATATTAAATAATACAAAAATAGTTGTATTAGTTATCAATATATCTTTCTAACACCTCTGACTCTTATTTTAAATATTAGAATGCATATCTATAGAGTACCCTTTATCGACACTTGTTGAGGATTTCCACAGTCTATATTTTCCACATGTTTTAGTGATTTTAAGTTTTTGCAAAATGAGAAAAATGGGGAGATTAATTGGTGCCTCACTGCAAAGAAGTTTCAGCAAGGATCAGAAGCAGATAGAAGATACCTTTTCTTCTCAACCCAAGTCATGTCATGAAAAGTGGTTTAGGCATATAAAAATGTTCAATGACACGGTTCCTGGAATTGTTAATTAGAAGAGCTATTAAAATATACTTCCTCTCAATGCAAAAGAGAATTTTTCAAAGTTGAGTATGTTTCAATAAAGAGCTTTGTGGGATTGCTATCAATTTGTTAAGATTTATGAATTAGTTCCCCACTTAGGGACCATTTAAAACTAGGTGAAAGCAATTGCATATAGTCACCTTCAGATATGCTTACTGAGTGTGTCCCATCCTTTTTTAATACTGGAAGTCTATGAAAATTGCTTATCACTGATGTGGTAGGTCCTTTTGTCTACATGTTGCTTTTATTGGTTAATGAATAAATAACTGCTCTGAGCCTATGGCGAGGAAGAACAGAACTAGGCGGAGAATGCTATGCTGTATACTGGCAAAAAGAAGGGCAGAGTCAGAGAGAAGCCATGGAGCCACCTGAGAGAGACACCGGGAACTTTAGCTGGTAAGTCACAGCCACATGTCAATACACAGATTAATAAAAATGGGTTAAATTCAGATGTAAGAGTTAGCCAATAAGAAGCGAGAGCTAATGGGCCAGTCAGTGATTTAATTAATAACAGTATCTGTGTGGTTATTTTGCATCTAAGCTAGCCAGGTGGCCAGGAAACAACAAGTGGTCTCCATACTACAAAACTCAGCCTGCAGTCGTTACCCAGATGCAGAGAAAGGAAGATGAAAATGCCTCACTGATAAAGGTACCAAGCCACATGGCTACCATAGACAAGAATAATGAGCTAATTTAAGATATAAGAATTAGTTAATAAGAAGCCTGAGCTAATAGGCCAAACAGTTATAAATTAATTATATTATAATTAATATAGACCTCTGTGCATTTATTTGGGATTGAATGGCTGTGGGACTGGACAGGACAGAAACCTCTGGCAAGCGAATAGTGATGCCAAAACAAGACTAAGATCTTAGATGGGGAACTGGGTGTGGTGGTGTAAATGTAGGAGAGCTGACAGGCTGAGCAGCTCAACTATGCCCCAGGCCCTGACTCAGATCTTTGAGTTGGTCTACCACAATAGCTTCCCCATCTAAGAGCTACTGGAGAGCATGAAGGGGACAGACCCAGTAGATCCATAGCTGCAGGACCCCCAAGACTCAGGGCAGCAGCAGGATATCAAAGAGTCTTTATGAGGGTTTAGTACTGACATTGTATCAGAAACAAGAGGACATCAACTGTCTTGATGATACATTGCAATGAATATTTGCAAGTAAAATCTGTTTGGACTGATTGAGGTAAAGGGTATACTGTGTGACACATCCCGATCTCCAGTGCCACTATAACAGTTATGTGATAGAGATGTGGGAAGGGCAGAGAAGTGGAATGGTACATGCACAGAACACTGAGGTTGACAGAGGAGTTGATCATTGCTCAGAGGTGTTGACAAGTTTTTTTTTTTTAATTAACTTTTATGCGGTAGAATGCAAGGGTAGAGGGTGAATATGGAAGGATGGGGAAATGAGTGGATTTGAGGTACATATGAAATACCCAAAGATTCAACAACAAAATGTTTAAAAAATAAAATACATGACAAGCACACAGTATTGATTGGCAGGAACAAGATGCTAATGGAGACTCATTAGTCACTAAGTGGCGAATATGAATGAAAAAGAGAAAATAAATTATTCTGAGTAAAGTTCTTTCTTTGTAAGTATGTACAGGACTCTTGACTTGCCTGTCCTTAAAGAATACAGTGCACAGAAAGAGAAGAAAAAACAAGTAAACAAAAAGAAAAAAAGACAAAGCAACACCTAAGACCTTAATGTATTTTTTAAAAATACTGGATAGAATATACCTCCAGAACCAGTTCAGTTTTGTGTGTTTTATTTTATTTTTAAAGAAGAAGCATTTTAAATGTTTTGCTACAATATTTATATCATAGAAAACCTTTGAAAATTCTTCATTAAAAAATAGAACATGTTTAGTTGAAGAAAGATCAGACTCACAAGAATGTTCTCCAAAGGGGGATTAGACTCACTACACGTGGTACAAATGCACTGACCTAAAAGAAATAGAAGTCAGAGTGGTGTAAATTTTGATTTCCAATAAAGAAGAGATCCCATTAGAGATGTGCAAAAATAGAATATGATTTGGCCCCTTCCGCAAGGGGACAAGCCCAGACTCTGCTGTTGAAGGGATTCTAGCTTTGGATAAATCATTGGTTTAATTGGAATTTAAGGTCCTTACAAGCATAAAGATCCCATTATTCTTGCCAAGATACATAATGAGGCAATAATTTCTACAGTACAGTCAGGACTCAGAAAAGGAGAAATGACTGTGGGAAGAAAGAATTTAAATAGAGGTTACAGTTTTCACAGATGAAATGGAAGAGTACTATCATTGTTTGAGATTACCCTTGATTGACTGGATTTATACTAAAGGAAGAATAATATCATTGTTTGAGATTACCCTTGACTGATTGAACTTGTACTAAGATCCTAACTGTGAATATATTCAGAATGTCAAAAACAATATTCTCAAATGTTTCAAGTTATTTTAATGAATACTGTGTTTTGATGGGAAAGAAACAGAAATCTGAAGAACAAACATTAATGGCCATATCCTGGTTGGGTCATCAGCATATATATCTTAAATGAGCAGATTCATTGAAACAGGTTGTCACCACAAGAGGCAAGGGCGAGACAAAAGGATGAGTTCTCATCTATTAAGTGATTAAGTTTGATTTGTGTGGCTCAAAGCTCTGTAAATCTCCCAATACGTGAATATGCTTGATACTGTTGAAACAGCTGTTTGAAAGTGGTGAGGATGAGAAATTTGTGTTTTTTTTTTTTAAATTACCGTAACACAATAATATTATTTAAGCTTTGGAAAATGTATCTTTCCTTTCTGTGATGGCTTTCATATTTGTTGAGGTTGCTAAGTGGGTTGTTAAGATCGCTCCTCTGTGTACTATCACAGGGTGAATGCTCATGAAACTCTTCTGTTATTTCTCATTTTCCCTCTTCTTAATCTGCCTTGAGATAAATTTTGAGAATTTCATATGTATATAAAGTGAACTTGGATCATTCTTCTGTTATAACTTACACTTTATAATTTTGTTCTAATCTGTGCATGTGTATTATTGTACAACTTGTATGTTTAATACTGCCCTAACTAGTGTAAATAATATTGTCCTAATGTGTACACATAATACTCTTAAAACTTGTGTGGTATCTGACTGCACAGTAGAACATATTTTACAGCTTTTGAAAATACCATTTTTTTCTCTCATTCTGCCTTTTTCTTTCTATCTTGTAAAAGGAAAGAATCATGAGCTGAGGATATGATTCAGTGAATAAAGGTGCATATTAGCCATACTGATGACTCGAGTTCAGTATCTGTGATCTACATGGTGAAGAAGAGAGCTAAATATTGCAAGTTGTCCTCCCAATTCCATACTTATGCGCGCGCGCACACACACACACGTACAGATAAAGAAATAAAAAAATAAATGTAATTTCAAAAATTAAAAAAGAGCTGATCATGTTTCTAGACAAAATTATGAGAATAGTATGACAATTAAAAATAATAAACCATAAATGAAACAAATACATCATTAACAGATGACATATGTATAGCTGGTACAGAGCTGTTTTTCTATGTAGGATAAAGGCTGAGGCAAGAGAACAAATTTAACGCTTTCATGGCTACAGATCAGATTCAAGAATTGCTTGGTTAACATGATGAGACCATTTCTCATCATAAAAGTTTAAAACATGTCTAGAGAGGCAGCAAAGTACTGGGCACTAACCTGGTATACATGAAGGCTTGCACTCAGAAACAAACTAAACAAAATGGAGTTCAGGCAACTTGTATAGACTTCCACTGATTCTTTGTTGTTCTCCAGAAATGGATGGGATAATTGTCTTACCAACAACTCAAATGTTGCTCAAATTCTAATTTCTTAATAATAAAAACCTAGTAATAGATATCAGGGTCAATGCTAAAAGATCAGAGAAGCAGTGCAGCTAACCACTAGTTCTTACCTCCATTAAATCCTCAGAACAAATGGGGGTATCCTGTCTCTACAAATCCTCAGACTGAATGCTGTCTCTATGCAACCTCAGACTGAAACCTGAGCTTCTGTCTCCTCCCTCTGTATATTCCTCTCGCTGTTCAGCCATATCACTTCCCCTCTCCACCTGCCTAGTGCTGGGAGATCAGAGGTGTGAGCCACCACTGCTTAGCTCTGTTTCTCTTTTAGACTGATCATATAGCCAGGATGGACTTGAAACCACAGAGGTCCCTCTCCCTCTGTCTCCTGAGTGCTGGGATTAAAGATGTGTGCCACCACTGCCTAGTCTCTATGGCTAACTAGTGTGACTAGTTCCACACTCTGATCTTCAGGCAAGCATCATTTGTCACAGCACGAACAAAATATCACCACACCCAAATTTCTAGTATCCTGCAAGGTCACTTCACAAATTTAGCTTCTGCTGATTTGAAGAGAAAATGCTGGAAGGTTTGATGAAGAGACTTTGCATCAGGCTTATCTTCAGAAAAGTTAGAGGTCATGCCACATGCTGAGGGTTACCATTAACATTCACGTACTTTCTGTTGTCATCGTCCCAATGGACTGAATAGGTATCTGTGTACTTTAAGGGGCACACTACTAGACAAATATAACATAGGCACTAGCCTGGTTAGCACTGAGGTCACCCTGAAAATCAAAGGGAAGAACATAGCAATTTACACAACATTTTAAGCAATAAATCAAAACAATTGAATCTATGTGTGGCAAGCCTAATTTATCTGTGCTGAAATCTGGAAATCTCTTTTGTTTAATGCCCATATCCAAAACTGTTTTATTTAGTTTATTTGTGTAAAACTTTACAAGTTCCTGCTTAAAATTACTTTTAGTGTGCACTCTATCAAACTGTGCACTCGGTTTTGTTGAATTCAAAGCTATGCTTCTCATTTAAGCGTCTTCACTGTTACATTTATTGTTCCCACTCTCTCCCTCACAGAGTCTTCCCCACTGCCGTTGTCAGCGCTCTCGTAATGATGCAGTTAGGTTGTGTCAAAAGTATACTTGCATAATAAGGTAAACTGCTCTTTTCTAGGGTTTGCTAAAATCAAAGTAATTATTTCCAGTTAGAGAAGTGTTCTGGCTAATGGACTCTGAGCAGAAACTGAAAATATTCAAATTCACTGGTGGAATGAACTTTGCCTTGGCAGGTAGGCAAGTGTGAGAAGTAAACGCTACATCTCATCTTAATCTCATAGTTAACTCCAAAAAGGATGAGACAGGGGAGAGGATTAGATTTTACTTTGCAGAAAAATAAAATGCCTTTCTTCCATTCGTGCCTGTGCATTAAAGATGATAATTAATGGATTCCCCACTGCATCTGCAGAGAATGACTAAGAGAAAGGATTTAAAGTGGAAGGCAACACTTTCAGGTGTTCGGGAGCATTATGCTTTTCCAGACTTCAGTTTTATCATAATGCTGTTGATGAGTGTATTGAGCTTGATCAAAGCATGGGAAAGCAATTCAGTTTTAACCTTCACAGCTATCATTTCTCTCTGATCAGCAATATGAGGTGACTCCATTGCCAGAAAACTGTGCTTTAGTTATGACTGCTGTACTCAAGAACAATCCTGTTGGCAATGCAAATGAGAGATAAAAACTGACTGAAGAACAAGGGAGTTAATGTGACACACCCATGCACACACACATAATACGGGCATGTGCACACCTGTATGTACACACACATACATGCACACACGCACACACCATAAGTTCATGAAGAGCTGAAAGAAGAATGCCTAGTCTTTATTTTCATTATTTAAAAATTACTTTAGGTCAACATATAAAATTTTGTACTTTTATGAATTACCAAGTGATCTTTAAATATTGCTGTGTATTTTCAGTACATGCATTTTTGACAAGGCTTAGTAGGTTTTACATGCCAACCTTGAAATATCTATCCTTCTGCCACAGACACCCAAGTTGCTAGAATTACAAATGCAGTAGTGTTCAACTCAGCAAAAGTTTATTCATTTATTCAAATATCTGTAATTTCCTTGTTCTTTAAACATTTGAAATACTTTATTCTAACTTATGCTGAAGCATATATCAAGTACCTATATTCAGCCTACTGTTTAATACAATAGTAACGTATTTTATCCTATCAAATGATTACTTAATACTTTCAGATAAAAGTTAAACCATCTACCATTTTTCTGGCACTCTGGTGATCACGATTCTACACAAAAGTTCTACAAGAACAACTTGCACAGGTTCCGCAATTGGAGATAATTTGTCTTTCTTCATGTGCCTTGTTTCACTAAATATAACGTCTACATATCAACCCAAGTGTCATACAAGAGAATAAAATGATAAAGGACAATATTTCATTCTTTGATGATTGTATAAATCTCTGTCTGTCTGTCCATCTGTGTGTGTATGATATCACATGCTTTATTCATCCATTCACTGAAGGACACTTATGCAGTTAGCTTAATAACATTTCTGTGATATTTTCAAAAGTGCTTCAACATATATAGTAGTACACACATCTCTTCAAATGTTGCTTCCAGCTCCTTTACACATTGACTCACTACAAGAACTCTGATTAGCAAGGTAGTTCCACCTCAGATCTCCAGGAAACTCTCCCCTGTGCTCCATAATGGCAATACTGCTTTATACAGATTCTTTCTTTTCTCCACATCATTGCAGCACTTTTCTAAGAGCCTGGCTTTGGGGAGGTTCTAGGTGCTGGTATTTGGTCTTGTCTCAGACAGGTGTTCTGTTGCTTGTTTTCTCTGTCATTTCTGGTTCTCTTCTAAGAACTGTTATGTATTGCTTGGTAAGCGGTTCTTCTGGGATCATGACAGGTGTGGCCACTGGAGGTTTCAGGTAAAGTGTGTTTATATGTATTGGGAGCTGACATTTAGAAATGGGGATGGGCTATAGGGGTGTGTACAGGGGCTCCATAGGTGCGATGAAAGCATGGTGTTTAACCAGGATCTGCTTAGTCTCTTGGGAAAAGGAGCAAAGAACAGGGAGAAGCCACAGCAGGTGGTCCGCCATAAAACTGTGATTGTGAGTAGAGAATTAGACTTGTAAGAATGCTCTGCAGCAAGAGAGCTGGCCTTCACACTGGGGCGGGGGGGGGGGGGAGGAGGGGGGGCGGGGGGGCAGGGGAGGCTATCATCCCTCACCAGAGGAGAGGATGAACCTACCCTGAGGTTCATGTAGCAGAACTGATTCTGCCTCTGAACCAAAGCTGGTAGCCCCAGAAGAGTGATCTGAGCTGTCTGGCTAACACCCATGCCCACAATTGGGCCTTGGATCAACCTACTCTAGGATTTATTCCATCTACATCCTGCTGGAGCTTGTGAAGGAACTGGTCCTGCGGAACAATACCCACAAGATCTTCAAGACACAGAATACGCTAGAAGAGCTCTGGTGAAGATCCAGTGAGGATGGTGGATTAAAAACCAGAGGCCTTGAACCAGACCAGTGATTCATTGCAATTAACAGTTGCCAACCAAGGGTTATACTATATGACACACCAAAGCCTCTGATGCAGTCAGGACTAACGAAGAGGTGATGGTGAGGCAGGAGAGAAGGAGAAATAGAGATTTTGCCATTTCAGGTGTATAGATTTGTGTGGGGGGGTTGTTCTGTTATGGTGTATTAAGGTTTTTTTTATTAGTTTTTTTTTTTTGTTGTTGTTGTTGTTATTGCTTTTGTTTGCTTGCTTTCTTATTTTGTTTTGCCTTCTTTCGCGGAGTTGAGGGATGTGACAGGGATGAGGTGAGAAAATGGGGTGACTGGGAAGTGAACAGAATTTCTGTTCATGATGTGCAAACCGGAGGGAGAGGTCAAGACCTGCAGCTAGTCTGCCTGATTAGCTGACTAGAGTGGCCTGTGAATTCTCATGGAATGCCTGCTAGAGTTGGGTTTGGGATGATGTAATGAGCGACTTGAGGGAAGTTAAGAGGGGAAGATCTGTGTGATCCACTGTAGATGGGGCAGGGATGGAGTGGGAGGGAGTTTGTAGCATTTGGTCTGTTACAGAGCTAGGGATAAGACACGGGGATTGGTTTTGGAGGAGCTGAGGGAGAGGTGAAGACCTGAAGTCTGCTTCCCTAGCTAGTGTGGACTGAGGTTGGAATTAAGCAATGAATTTGGGGAAGGGATCTTGGAGGAGAAGATCGGTGAGTGACATTCACTAGGGTTGGGGATCGAGAGGAAGGGCAGGCCATGGTAGGTAGCCTGCAATTGATTTAGTGATGAGAGTCGGGGATTGGACTTGAAGAGAGGAGGGGTATTTATTCTCCTGAAAGCTTCCAGTGTTCCTCAAACAACTTAGTGAAAAAAATATTTTTCTCTTCTTAAAACATACATAGCACCTTCAGCAAAGAGCATTAGCTTCAAAGTTTATTTCTCGATGATGCATTTTTTGCATGTGACAGAAGAAATTCATTGTGATCACTACAGCTTTATACGACATTACACAATAATTGGGATAAGATGCCCTGATTCCTGTGTTTTGTTCTCTGTATTTTTAATAGACTTCTATGTTGTCCAATGATGTTTTTGGAGAGATTTTTATATGTGCCATGCTATATATCACTTTCTTGGGACTCTAGTAACTTCTTGTCAGCTATATAGCTATATAAGCACCAACATGCATCCTCTAAACTGCAGATCGGTAAGGCTGTGGCTTTCTGCTGCCCTAAAACATCCATATTCAGAAAAGAATCTTCATTAAAGAGAATACCTGGTAAGTAACTTGAACAAAGAAAATTTTGTCGTTTAGGGTTGTTCTGGATTGGATGCTTGTTCATTCCCAACAGAACTTTGCTAAAACCCTAACTCCAAATTTGACAGCATCAGTCAGTGCATTGGATTCAGTTTGCACACCATCAGGAATGGTGGTATACAACTGAAGGCGCTCATGTTTCTGTGAGAAGATGCAGCAATCCTAGCATGAATTCTTTCCTTCAGAGCATACAAAAAAATTAGGAGTGCACACAGAACGATGAGGTCCAACCACCCATAAAGAGAAGAAGCCTCAGAGTAAAGTCCTGCCTCAGTATCCACAACTGTGAGGCATGAATGACTACTGCTTAGACCACTTGCTGTATTGTATTTTTTATGTTAGCTCAAGTAGACAGGACAGGCATGCTCCCGCTTCACTCTCTGCTTGTTCTCAGGACCCAGCCAACATGCTATATGCTTTCGGCTAGGTTAAGTCATTGTTATCTGTGCAAGGAATAGTCAGTATACTGCTATTAAAACCAGAGACTCATCTTTCTCTTTCTGAGACTGCAGTATAATTATGTCATTTCTCTTTCCCTTTCCTCCCTCTAAATCCTCCCATTTACCCTTCCATGCTCTCTTTCAAATTTATGGCCTCTTTTTTCATTAATTCTCATTTTCAATACATAATGTGCCCAGTCTGTATTTGTATGTACTGTTCAGAGATAACCCCTTAGTATTGGGTAACAATTTGGCATGCTCTTTCCTGGGGAAAGACTTTTCAACCAACACAAGATCATCAATTTAAAAATCATGTTTCAAAAATATTTGTGCTATAAGATGTCTTAAAAATGTCTGAATAGATATTGAAATATGCATAAAAATAAATAAGAGGATTTAAACCAAAATATTTTAAGATTAATTTTATACAGAAGTATGCCTTTATTAACTTATCACACTTCCTATTTTCTTATGTTTAACATGGAATATTATTTAATATTTAAAGAAAATACAGTAAAATATTGGGAAAGTGCAGATTCCAAACAAACACACTGACATGTTTCTTCCTATTTATGATAAATTTGCCTCACTATTCTCCAAAATAAAATTACTAATTTAATATTATGCAGCTAATTCATATGTATTTAGCAACTGTATTCACTACTGAAAGTACTTACTTGGGTTAGAATGAGTCAGAAGCATTCTTAATTTTCTGTAATAATAAGAATATATAATTTTATACACTTTATGCAGAGGAGTTGCTCTAGGGAAGAGAGAAGTGAGGGGAGGGACATATAGGCGTGTAAGGGAAGAACTTCAGTAGTAATGTAATGTATGAGAGAAGAATAAGAGTTAAATATATATGTGTCTATATATACATATGAATACTTACCACCACTTTCCTATAGCCACACATTTAAAACACTTGACATTTTCTGCTTATTGTGATTACTATTCTAGATGTGCAATTTCTCTTCTGGTGTTTGGAGATAGATTCTAATTTATCCCAGGTGGGCCTAGAACAGGCTAATTGGAGGATAAGTTTGAAGTTCTGATACCAGGCCTGTGTGTCTCTGGCACCCATTTTACGTGGTACTAGGGACTGCACCCAAGGCTTCTGCTAAGTTAGATGAGGCTTCTGCCTCCTGAGCCGCATCCCCAGCATCAGTTTTCTAGATATATAATCCACTAACAGTCTCTCCCCTGTTTTTTTTTCTTCACTTAGCAGGTTTATCATAAATACTATGCGACTCTGGACATACAGAAAAAAAAAAAAAAAAAACACCATAGGTTTAGAAGGTTTCAGTTTGGAGAGATAATAAGCTATGAGCATGGTGTCTGTGGCAGGCGAGTGTACAGTAGGCTGGAGAACTGCAAAAGTAGGCTCTGGGAGTTTCTCCCGAATCAGGAAAGAGAAGGCTCTTGTTTCCCATGGATTTTTATAAGAAATTATGTGAATAGGACCCTCAGGCTCTTATGTAATTTCTCTCCTTACCGTTGTCTCCAAGATGGAGTTTTTCATTTAAGGTTCTCTTTCAGATGGAAGAAACAAAATTCACTTTTATATCAACTAATTGTTTTTTTTCTATAAATGTTGATTATGTTACAGATATTTTTCTATTTACTTTTCAAAATCTTAAAAGTACCCGGATAGACAATGGAGAGAGACTCATACCCACAATCTGTATCTTCTACCTGAAAAGCTGAAATAGGTGTCTTTTAGCTGATGAGATATTTGTAAATATTTAAATACCTCTGATATTAATGCTTGGATAAATCCTTATTTAAAGAAACATAAAAACGTTTTTCACAGTAGATTTGAATCACTTTTGATGGAGTTGGTTGATCTCCTACATTAGGCAGAGGAAACTGTAATACTTCAGGGAAATACAACATGAATAAAAAGCTAGATACTATTCATATACCATGTCTGGAGGCCCCACATATTTTATTTCTTTCAGAGTTCATATAATGAGCCTTGAAAACACAGTGACTTCACGCACACTTGAAGTGAAACTCCCTTCTGACTCGACTGGATAAAGCATGCAAAATGACAAATGCACTTAGCCTTTAAATGAACCCAACTCATATAAGTGATGGGTGCTTCAAGCCAGTGATGGAAAGACTATGAGAATCGGGGGAGCTGGTACCAGTTTCAACAGTCAATCTGAAACTAATGTGAACTGTTTGATTCAGCGCTGTGGGGTTGAGTGTCTCCTTGGAGCAGCAAGTAGTACCTTCAGCATCATCGTGGTATTATTGAAGCTAACATTTGCAGGCAGATACATTTGTTATGTTGAACATAAAAATAAGGTTTTCCCCCTATAATCTGCAGTAGAGATCCATGTGGAAACATAAATCTGAAATATTGTGAATGTTGAAAACAAGAATGTCAAAGATGAATGTCAAAGATGAATGACTTCTGAGAGAATAGCAGAGAGCTTCCATGTGATTCATGCTGACACGGAAAACATTATCCCCTGTAATTTGAAAGGGGGAAAATGTATATTTCTTTCCTTATAGTCATGAGGAAAAAAAACCTTGAAAAATAAAGTTATCATCCAATTTGATTTAATTTTTTAAAAATATTTATCTTTTGAAGGAGTGAACACAGACATGGGTATGCCTTTCTATCCGCATGCATCCCTTAAAGGAAGATAAAGGAGCTTCAACTAGTTTAGTTTCCACTCACAAAATATTTAAACCTGGAAATGCTGATGTCTGTGGAGTACTATCTTCAGTATTGCCAAAGGATTGACATTTAAGCCAAACAAAATTTCACCAAAAGGGAAAAAGTTAAATTTATTTTAGAATCTAGGTACTTTCCATTGTGTGGAGCAGTAAATTAGACCAAATGATGAAGTAAACAGAAATGTGGAGTGTCCTCAGTTTCGGCAAAGAACATATTTGTTCTGCACTCACTAGAGCATGTTTTCTGTGATGCCTCCCAAATCTCTGTTCTCGTTTGTTCCTGAGTGTTTGCTTTGAGCTGTAATCTGACCTCTTGGAGATTTCTACAAACTTCTTGAACCAATTATGAGTTAGGTTAGAAAGTCAGGGTATATTTTGTGAATTACTCTAAGTAGGTAGAAGGTTGCTGCACCCTACAATGTGATGCTGACTCACTGAATGGTTCATTTAGAAAACACCCTACGTTTTGAAATGTCACTCAACACAGGCAGAGAGCAAAGTGAGATTAAAAAAAAAGGTGGGGAATTCAATCAATCTTGGCTCTTATACAGTTCAGTAATGAGTTTTGAGAAATGTTTTGCTATAGAAAAAATTATCAAAATTTAGGACAAACCAAAACCAAAAACAGGTTCAGTGAAGAACTGTGAGAAAACATGGTTCGAGTTTACCAGTTCCACCAAATCAACCCCTGGCTTCAGCTGCGTCCTACAATGCTCTGGGATCAAGATTTTCATTTTCTATGTACATCCTCAATTCATTCTATGGCACTGTGAAGCCTAAAATAAAACAATAGCTACAATAAAACTTAATGATTTTCTTTGTCATAGTTACTAAGGTCCCTACCTAGCAAACATCATGATCCTTAAAATCATCGATTTTTATTCCACGTTAATCTTGATTTTTATGCCAGTTCTGCCTTTGTCTTTGCATGCTAGCCAGACAAGTCTCTATAATTCCCCAGACATTGTTTCTCCATCCAAGAACTATCAGAGATGGATTGAGTGCTCTCCTGGGCTTCCCTAAATCCATCAATCTGATTTGAGATTTTTTTTTTTAATATTCTGTTCTCCTGAGAGTCACCACCATAGCACGGATTTTTATAGAGTTCAAAATTAGCAGACATTGTACAGGGAACCAAAATGGGGACTTTTTCTGAGAAAATAATTACAGCAAGAACAGACTGATAAAAAAAAAGAGCCTATCAAATGCCTGTTTCTAAGGTCTGCTTTTATGCGCATGCATTCCCCATGAAATTGTCCAAATTTCAGCTTAAAGAGACACCAAACTGGGTTCAGAAAGTTGAGTATTTTATGAATTTTTGTCTCTACATAGCATATGCCTTTCTGCCTAACCACAAAAATAGATTTGTTCGGTGCGTGGAGTGGAGCATTACTGATATAATTGGGTAAGGCTGGCACAATGTGTTCAGTTTTAGTTGATGATACTGAATAAATCTCTTGCTGGAATAAATTGAGTATTCATGGAAACGTCAATGTACCTGTGAACACAGCCCAGTCCAGAATCTGAAGCTTGATCTGATTGCCTTGTGGAGATTCAAAAGCATTGTGAAGAACTTAAGGACAGAGGAAAATGTAGTAGCTGAAACCCAGCCGAGTGGTGGCTTCATTTCTAAGAAAGCAGCTTCTTTCTAGAGAGAAAGGGGAAAATTGATGGATCCATGTGTCTGCCTTCCTGTGACACCATAGTTTATGTTGAGCCTCATTTCACCTATATCTCAAGCCACACCCACATGGGGGATTTGTAACTCAAGTAGAAGATCCTGCTGCTTAAAAGCTATGTGTGGGGGAGCTTTATAAATATTTATGTCTCTTTAGGAGCAACCAGAGCATGTATTAAGTAACTGTATAAAAAGCTTGCATTTTGCTTGAAACAGTGACTATGATCTGATTTTTATTTCTTTAAATGACATAAATCTCTGAGTGATAGCTGAACAAATGCAGAAACTGAAAGGAAAATCAGAAAAAAAATGACTTAAAGTAGCCTAAATCCCAAAGCATTTGATTTGACTGCAAATATAGAAGACAAACTTATGCTTAAAAAATATCTCACATTCATGGGTTCCTTGTTAAGTGGACTGGAGTTTAATTGGTACATAGAAGGCAACAGGCATCTCTATGATGGGACTGCAAACATGTTCAAAAAAAGTAGAACATCCTTGTGCTGAGCCCAGGATGCAATGCAAACAGCAAATATACTTCATGCTTGTTGATGCAGGATAAGCATATTTTTATTTCAAATACTCTGCTCCTAAATTTGCATAGGGTTGCTAAAAGAAAAAGCCAATACACTGTTCACTCCCAAGCAATATAAATTTATATTAGTCACTGCTCAGAGGTTTGGAGCTAACGCCTAACTCCTTCAAGGAGTGGATTGTTGCTTCTATTAAAAGTATAGAGGCTGTAGAATATGAATTCATGAGAACCAAGGACCTTACTAATCTTCAGTGTTAAAATTGGAAGAAACAAATGACGGTGGCTGTAAGTACAAATACTTGGGCTCATAAGAATTGTTGCTCTAGATTTGTAATAATTGGTTAGTTAAATTGTATTGTTTAGATTTGGTTTCTTTATCTACACAGTGTAAATCTCATATTTGAGAAATGGGTCAGCAGTTAAGAGAACTTAACACTCTTCCCGAGGACATACGTTCAATTTCCAGTACCCACATGGCAGCTCATAAGAGCCTGTAACTCCAATCCCTGAAGATCTTCTGTCCTCCACAGGCAGTAGGCACACATGTGGTACACAGACATAGATTTAGGCAAAACACACATATACATAATAAATTAACAACATGTTTAAAAGGGGTAAATTTTGTATAAATAAGTAAATGTACAGGAAGGTTCTTACTAAGACTTACAGTATAAATGACAGCATGTGTCGCATTTAGCCACATGACACATAGCAGCCAATACCAGATATTCAGATAGAAACTCTGAGGTTTAGGGCCAATATGATTTGAACAGTTTTCTCAGTTTTCATATGCTTACATATCGAAGTGATAATAGACTATGTCTTATAACATTTTGCCATACATTCAAAGTAACTTCTACTTAGAATCCTTGGAAAATCATAAGCACACAATCATCTTGTATTATTTGTGTGTATACTGTGTATATATCTGAGGGCTATGTTCATACATAGCCATGGCCCAAGGTGCATGTGAAGGTAGAGGACTTTTAGGAGTCAGTTTCCTCTTTCTAAAATAATTCTAGGGATTGATCTCAGGTCATTAGGCATGTGAAGCAAGCACTTTTAGCCTAGCCATCTCAAAGGCTCAGTAGCTTTCAGGTACTATATATTTTCTTGATTATACAGATGCAATCTTCCTCATTTCATTCCTTCCATTTTAGTCTTCCCATTTCTTTCATCTGATTATTTATTTTTGATCTATTGTATTTATTTTGTCAACCATCCTTACTCATGTATATTGATGTGTGAAGAGATAGGTATATCTATTTTTAAGGGGAGATTTACCCTTGACTCAAGTCTCCTGAAAACTCTTGGGACTGGATATGATTGCAGAGTCATATACTTTAACAACTTGAGACTTGATTTATCAGACAGACACACTGACTCTAAAAGCTCAGCAACTCCCCCTGCCTCATCAGCATGAACATTCTTAGTATTTCAGAACAGAATTGTTGGAGGATGGGTGAGAATGTGTTAAAACTCTCAATCAGTAAGTTAAAAATAGAAATCATATCATTATTTTCATACCTAAAAATTTGCATATCATTTCATTTATGAGCATATTTGAATTTTTCTCATTAGTATTTTGTAGTTTGTACATTTCTTATTAAATCTTTGCCTATGTATTGAAGGTTGAATGCTAACTTAATAGGAAGTTCCCAATTTGTCTTCTCTACTAAAATTGTCTCATTTGGACCATTTGACTAGAACACGGATCATGAGCAATTGATAATCACTGTATTCCTTTTTAGATAATATTACTTCAGTCTTAAAATACTGTAATTACTTCAGTCACAACGAAAGCAGAGGGCATTAGATGTCCAAGCTGCTGAACAGGGAGTTATGTGGTCTCATCTCATTCCTTAGTATGATATATTATTTTAGTTACAGACAACTATGGCAAGAATAGCAGCAACAAATGATAGTGTATTAACACCAAGCTATATGTTCATGTTTTCCGATCAAATACTTACATTAAATAAATGTGACTTACCTCAGATATAACATAATAAAAGCTAGCTAAAGCAGTCCTTTTCTTTGATTTTTCTTTCTTGCCTTAGATTTAAACCCCATCAAGAATAGAGGAAATGGACTTGGTGATTTTACATTTTTCTTGGAATACGAAATTTCAAAGATACAGAACCAAACTACTGAGCTGTTTTCAAGGTAATGCAATAGGAAACTTTTGATGGCTCAGTAACTGGATGACCTTGATGAAGGTAACTTTCCACAGAAATTGAAGTTTCCTGCATCTCATTCTGTAGTAGAATCTAATTTCAATACAAATGTACTCAGAACTCATGGCAACCTGAATTCGATGCAGCTTTGGGAAGAAAGAACACAATTGTCAATGTAACCTTAGCAGTGAACACCATCTCTGATTAGCGCGGCCCGGTGAAAACCTTTGTGAGGTTTAGAACTGAAACGAGAAAAATAAAATATCTCCCTGAATAATTCTTAAAGTGAAGGGCCTGTCAGCATGTAAAAACAAATAATAGCAATACAGGGAATATTTGTTATTTTTCTTGAAAACCGTTGCCCAAGTCCCTCCGCCCAAGTACACGAAGAACAAACACCAAGGCAAATTTTATTTTTTCATGATCGAGGAAGAGAGATTGGTACCAGAGAACTGGAGCAAGGAAGAGAAGTTACACTAGGAAATAAACAGTCATAATAGAAAGGTATTATGGTGGCTGTTCTTCCAAATAATTAACAGTTTTTAAAATTACATTTAGTTAGAAATGCCCATCAAGGAGAAAAAAGGAAATATATTTATCTAGTGGTTTTGGTCAAGGATGCTTTCACAAATTCAATTTTTTTGGACAATTCTGGGAGACCATGTTTTAGTACTACAAGGTTCTAAGAGTCACCTAAAGGCACACCGACAAAGATGCCATGAGTGAAATAAGAGAAAGAGAAAGCAAATCTCACATTAAATGTACCAAGTTGCCTCCCAAGAAGTCTGTTCAAAACCTGTATGAAGCTGGTTACAAAATCAGAGGCTGGGAAAATCAGGAATGCTGGAAAGACTTGAGGTCATAAAGAAATGTGCAGTCCACCAGGGTTTCCTCACCACTGATGGTAGCCTTTCTAATCTCAAATTAAATGGACTTTGCTAATTAGTTGCCCTTTCAAAATTGAATGTCAGCCTGACGGTAGGTAATGAAAAAGGAAAATACTCCCTTTACTCCCAATCTTTTTTCTCTAGCTCAACCAGTTAGACTTTTAAAAATGATATTTCAAAGTAGGTGTCACACATCAATACAAGATATCAATCTTCCCTATGTTTTTCATATTTTTCATTTCAATCCACTTCCTTTTAAGGAATGTCACAGTATTTTCTGAATAGAGTAACAGATCTGAAAAACTATCTTATAGCAACACACAGAAAAATAGTTACAATCCTACTAGTAAGTAATAAATGTCACTTGCCTTTGTTATGTTGGTTGTTGGTTTTTTTTTGTTTGTTTGTTTTGTTTTGTTATTTGTTTGTGTTGGTTTTGGTTTTGTTCCTTCCTTGTAGTATGTAAGGAATGCAGCTAGCTGTGAGCCATACTTCTAAATTTATCAGGTTGGATGCTCAGACAGAATATTGCCATGAGTTCAAGATCAGCCTCATCCACAGAATAAGTTCCAGGCTAGTCTGGACTATACAGCGATTTTATCTTAAAACTATTATTTCTTTAAAAATAAAATTAAAAAGACTATAAACATGATCAAAATTAACTTGTGCCTCAGAAATAATTTGTGGAAATATGCACACGTATGCGCGCGCGCACACACACACACACACATCAAAAACAAAACCAAAGCAAAATAACAACAACAAGAAAAAATCAGGTGGCCATACAAAGACCCAAGATCAACAGTTATTCTTCCTTTATTTTTTTATTATTATTTATTAATTTTTATTCTTTTTTAATTAAAATTTCCACCTGCTCCCCGTTTCCCATTTCTTTCTCCCTCCTCCCACATATTGCCCTCTCCCCTCTCCCCTCCCCCTATTCCCACTCCTTTTCTCCTCCCCCCACTCCATTCCCCCTCCCTCTCGATACTGAAGAGCAGTCCAAATTCCTTGCCCTGCGGGAAGACCAAGGTCCTCCCACTTCTATCTAGGTCCAGGAAGGTGAGCATCCAAACAGGCTAAGCTCCCACAAAGCCAGTTCATGTATTAGGATCGAAACCTAGTGCCATTGTCCTTGGCTTCTCATCAGCCTTCATTGTCTGCCATGTTCAGAGAGTCCAGTTTCAACCCATGCTTATTCAGTCCCAGTCCAGCTGGCCTTGGTTGGCTCCCAATAGATCAGTTCCACTGTCACAATGGGTGGGTACACCCCTCGTGGTCCTGACTTCCTTGCTCATGTTCTCCCTCCTTCTGCTCCTCATTTGGACTGTATAGTCATCCGCCTGGATAGGGGAAGTAGACAAGATTGCAGGGCAAAAACTGGGAACTTGCGGGTGAGGTGGCATGGGGCTAAGGAGAAATGGGGTGAGAAACGTGAAAGGGGAAGATGGGAGGAGCTTGGGGGATTGGGATGGTTGGGATATAGGAAGGGTGGATACAGGAGCAGCGAAGTATATATCCTAACTAAGGGAGCCATCTTAGGGTTGGCAAGAGACTTGACTCTAGAGGGGCTCGCAGGTGTCCAGGGAGATGTCTCCAGCTGGTACCTTGGGCAACTGAGGAGAGGGAACCTGAAATGACCCTATCCTATACTGATGAATATCTTACATATCACCTTAGAACCTTCATCTGGCGATGGATCGAGATAGAGACAAAGACTCAATTTGGAGCAACGGTAAGAGCTCTTAAGGTTCAACAGTTATTCTTAAGGACAGTCTACATGGAAAAGGTAATGGAATTTGCAGTGAGCACCTATTCAAAGCATCAAAGAAAGAAGTAGTTGAAGAATTAAACTTGACCAAATTGTTAGAAGAGAGACAATGTGCTATAATTTGGGTTGAACACAGAACAGAAATTGTGTTAAACATCAAGAAAATAAGAGCTAAATTCCTCAGTGACACAGTCCAATCATAACATGAGAGTACAGGATACTAAGTAAGGAGGTAGGGATGATGTGAATACAATACATTTCATACATATATAAAATTTTCATAGAGTAATGAGGACATGGGGAGGTTCTTTAAATATTGCAATGTCTTTTCAACAAAGGTTTGGTCATCCCTTATTTCTTCATCTCTCTACTCCTGTTTTTGGCATGAGTTTGTTCCACACTGGGAACAAACGCCCAGTTTGTTCCATCATCGCTAACCCTATGCCCTATGCCTTTGCTATTTGCTATCTGCATCACTCAAGGCAACTGCTCGGACTATTATTTGACTTAAAGCTCCAACACTGCTAACTAAAATAAATATTTTCTATTTGCAAATTAATTACCTCAGCTATTTCATTATGGTGACAGAAAGCGGGCTTGCACAATGTCTTTGAGGAAAAAAACCTCATTTACCAATTATCCACTCTGCCAATGTGGGCATTTGATAATTTAAGTGTGCAATTGAAGAATTTGAATTTTATCTCCTGATATAGAGTGTAATTGTTCTCTGTCCTGCCTAAATTACAACACTTTGTCTCTGAAAAGTTTGGAGAGTCTAAAATTATAATTATGTTAGCTTAAAATTTTCTCAACAAACAGGAACTCTCCAATAACATTACCTGCATTAAAATATTTCATTGTAAGCATCCTTCATATTAGCTGATTTGATGCTCTGGAAATGTATCTTTTGTTGTCAGAAATTTGGGCTTCAGTCTTTTATGAACTACAATAAATTATACATACAACATATTTCATATCCTTATAGACCGAGAGTAAACCTGTCATCATACAATTGAAAATAAGACCCTGATTGATATAGTCTTTGCAGAGTAGAGCCTGTGAAGTGGCTGGCCCTCTTGGGATTTAAAAATTCTCACATCTCAGCAGTGATTATTCACCTGTCCATGCACCATTTTATTTGACATTATTATTTTTCTGTTTGATTTAATCCAGCTAACCTGAATTAAGTACACCCTGTGCATCTGCCACTGCATTTTGCTGGGGATGTGAGACTGTTCCTGTCCTTTTGGACAGCAGAGTGAAGGAATCAAAGGGGTATAGATATCTCTATTCTAAGTTAGACTCAAAAGAGATCTCACTGCAGTACAAATCAAACTTACCTTAAGATGAAGGAAAGGAGGTTCTATTGCAGAAATCTAATAAGAAAGACACTGAACTGGGTATGGAGGATTGTGTAGGAGTTTCCCCATTGGACAGGCAGAAACCATTGCCCAAAGGGTTCAGGATACAGATTTTTCTAAGACAAGGGGGCAAAAACATAAACATAGTGAGAAGTTAACACCTGTTGTGTTAGAGGAATGACAAATATATTCACATAATTATTTTTTTTAAATAAGTATGAAAAGGAAGGAAATAAACCTAGCTGTGAAGGGTGGGAAAGTCCTTGCTGAGTTTGGAATGTTTACAATGAGATAGCAGGAAACATTATAACACCTCAAAGCTACGCATACCAAGCATGAAGCCTAAGTTAGATGTGTTCTTCCTACAGTCTACAAAGCCTTTTAGTGTATCCCTAACTTTTAAAATATATTTCAGGAGTAAGTGTCCCTGCATTTAATTACTCGAAAGAGAAGAACTTCACAGGGTCAGGAGTACTTTTCATATCAGACATTCCTGTCCATTATCCCCATCTTTGACTTTAGGGAAAGTAATTGGCTCTGTCTAGTTGCATAAGAGAACTAAAACCTTCCATTTAACACTATAACTACCTGTGTAAGAAAAAGTAAATGGAGAAGATTCCAGTGTTTGATTGCTCCCAAACTCTGCTTCTTGGAAGAAAAGAGCTAACACAGGCAGATCTCCCTTGAAGGGCAAAGAGACGCAAAATAAAGATGCAGTCAGTAGACATATCTGTGATATCTTCCAAATGATGCTGCATCCTCCAAATGCTGTGTTGGCACCAGGCTCGTCCTGATGACAAGCAGAATGACTCCATTTAGTGGCAGAAAAATCTTGGAAATCTGTAATTTCTGATGGATAACTCCAGTTTCTGTACTCTGAGAAAACTTTCTTCCCTTTTCGAACTTCTTAGAATTCTCCCTGGGTTTTGTAGCCACAAATAATAATAAGACAGGGAAACAAAAGAAAACACCAGAAGAAAAAAGGGGAGTAAACATAAAGGGGATTTCTAACAGCTATCTGTTGGAAGAGGCACAGGCTGAGATGTTGTTGTGCACGTCAGTAGATGAATGCTCAGTGTAGCCACAACTATCAGTATACACTACCAATCAAAGTGCACAAATACAACAAGCTCATAAGTGATGTCATGTGACTCTTAGTGTGGTTTTCACACTGGGAACCAGATATTATGACAGGATTCAAAAGTAAGAATAGGAAATGAATATTTATCAATTAGCATTAGGGGGTATCTTTATTCTTTGATGGAGTCTATACATGTGTTAGAATCAACACAGACCCCCCAGGAGTAACAGAAAGGGCCTAGCATTTGGCTTCTACCTCACACCTCTGCAAACAGAGATACATGCTTGGTGAATTGTTTTTGGTAGTAAGTAAGGAGTCTCTTAGAGGATAGTAAGCACTTATTTGTTCTCTGCTCCTTGATCTTCTACCTGGACCACTCAAACATAAAATCAGGATTATCTATGATGATCTCACACTCTCTTTCCTGTGGGACCAAAGCTAAACTTTTGGAATTTCCTTTGCCCCAAGGCAAAATATATATATAATTTTTCCTAGTCAACATTGTATATAATTCAGATATTTCATTTTTTTCTTTTCTATACTCCCCATCTGCCCTTTCATTTAATAAAGAAGGGGAGAATGTATAAGTGTGTCTTGGACGAAATAGAATTTCATGGAGTAGAATCATCAAGCTGTAAGACTAAAAGAAATCAACTTCTTATACACACACCCCAAAAATCCTCCATAAATATAAACATGATTGGCAAGCCAAAACATCCTATAGATTCAAAGGCAAATTAAAGCATGAGAGCAAAACCAATAAAAATTCATTTTAAAAATATGTCATACCTGTGATGATAAGAGAGGAAAAGAAGAAGGACTCTACTGGCATCAGTTACCATGGTACCCAAAAAGTTCTTTTGGAGAAAAGAGCAGGATCTCTTGTCATTTCATCTCCTGTTGAAGATGAAACACCTACTACTCTCACGTCTCTTAAGAAGTAGCCTTTTTGGAGCCACTGCAACGAAAGAATTGCCACTTTTACCAATAGTAAACCTGTCTGACCATAGAACCAAAGCTGATCTGAGAATATCTGCTCTTAGGACCAGGCACTGCAGATAACCTCAGCATCCCCATATCTTAGTAACTGCAACCATTACCATGGTGACCTAGTATACACTCTGTCCAGAAGTCAAGCTCTTATTTTGAATTTCCATCCTCCTAGCAACAGTTCAGTCACCACATAAATCTGTTCCCACACTTGAGTTGCTGCTACTATGAACAGGACTGAGCTTTAGAATCATGTCTCAAGGATCCTGCACCAGTCCCTCCAACATCCCAGACACTGAAGCCACAATTCGATAGCCCATACTCTGGAAATTATCTTGGTGACTCTGCCCGGTCCCTGGAGTTATTTTAATTGTGTAAATGTCCATTCATTAATTCTTGACATCTGTGCTTCACAAACAGCTACCAAGATGGCAAGGAGTGTGCCCACTCCCCACCCACCAGGTCCATCATTTCCTCAGATCTCAGAAACTTCAGGGTATCTACTTTTGTTAAGATCTGTGGTTGTGTGCCACAAAGATGGAGAATTATAAGTCAAATATCCATGATGAGAAAACAGACAAAATTCCCAGAAAAACATTTGCAGATCAAATTCACCAGTATATTAAAAAGATCTTTCCCTGACAAACAGGAATGAGTCACAACATGCAAGTTTATAAATATGATACATCACATTAATAGAACAACAGACAAACCTTATGATAATCTCAATATGAACAGAAAAATAACCGGAGATATTTCAACATTCTCTCATGATTAAAATGCTGAACAAATGAAGTATAGAAGGCATAACCTCAAAACAATTAGCGCTGTGCGTGATAAATCCACAGCTTGCATCATATGACACTGATAAAAGTTGGAAGCATTTCCTACTGAGGTTGTATATAAAGGTGGGGGCTGGGAGAACAAAGGTAGAGAATGCAGCCTTCTACTCTGGGATAGAGTACACACTCACTGCAAGCTGGAAGTCAGAAGCTGCAGCAATATTCATTAAGTCGGAATGGCCTACAAGGTTAACTCTTGGTTTCTTAAATGATGTCTCCGAGAAACTCTGCTTACTTAAGGCCAGCACAATTGTAAATGTATTCACAATCATTTCTCATCTCTAAATACAAACATGGCACCTCATTAGATCGCTGTACGTTTTCATTTTTAAGAATTTTTTAAAGAGAAATCCCTCCATGGTTTCTGAAATTACTTCATGCTACATATTCACACATGCAAATTTGGAGTGAGGACCCATAAATAAGAGAGAATCTGTGACATTTGTCTTTATGGAACCAAGTTACCTCACTCAGTGTAATGTTTTTCAGTCTCATTCATTTACCTGCAAATCTTATGATTTCATTTTCCTTAGAATAGAATTCAATTGTGTGTATGCACCACATGTTCATTACCCATTCATCAGCTGAAGGACATTTAGGTTGTTTCCATTTCCTAGCTATTGCGACTAGCATGGCAATGGACATGGCTGAACAAGTATTTCTGGAGCTTCTGGAGCAGTGTATCAATCCCTTTAGACATACGACAAAGAGTACTCTATCCGAATTGTATGAAAGACCAACTCTTACATTTTTGAGAATTTCTCATACTGATTTCAACAGTGGCTTCAACAGTTTGTAATCCAATCAACAGTGAATGAGGGTTCCTCTTTCCCCACAACCCCACAGCATTTCTTATAGGTTGATATTTGAACTTGTCCACAATGACTTGAGCAAGAAAAAAAACGTAGTTATAATTCACATTTCCCTGTTTCCTGAGAATGCTGAATATTTTGTAAGACATTTCAAGGCCATTTTATTTCTTCCTTTGATAATAGTATGTTTAGATTTATAACCAATGTTTTTAATTGAGTCATTTATTTCCTTGATCGTTTAAATTTTAATTTTGGGGGAAATTCTTTACGTATTCTGGGTTTTAATCTTCTTTTGTCTATGTAACTGGCAAAGATTCTCTTCCGCTGTGTGGGCTTATGTTTTACTCAGCTGATTGTTTCTTTTATGATACAGAGGCCTTATGTTCTTATGAGGGCTTGTCAATTTGCTCTAAATGCCTAACTGAATGAAGTCTTTTAGAAATGTCTTCCCTGCTTTTCCCCCTGTATATGGAGACTACTACAGAGATCCACAACCAATCAAAGCACAGAAAATAAGTGACTATGAGATGGCCATCTCCCACTGAGAGATCTATAGCACGCCTGCTGTACTGAAAGCTCAGAAGATAGAAGACTATGAGGGTGAAAGGCTGTAGTTTCCAGAGGACTGGAGCAGCTGCTATAGGGATAGTGTCTTCTAGACATGACAAGGAAGCTTCACCCATGAAATCTCAATAATGTAGCTGCTTAAACAAGACCTGTGTAATGACAGTACTTGAGAACATGTCAGTGTGGATAGGAGACATCTTAGTAAGTGCTACAACTAGATGAATAGGTAGTCATTGGCTACTAAGTGAGTGAGTGCCAGTTTTCTCTAGGGATAAGCTGCTTGGTAGATTATCCTATCCCAGCTGGTCACCCTAAAGCCATGTACTTATCAGCAACATAAAATGAACTCAGAAGAATACATACATACACACTTATATATGTGTGTATGTGTATATATATATATGTTTATGTATATATATATTCTATATATGTTTGTGTTTGAAACAAAATTAACAAAGAAGAGATCATGAATTAGAAAACACTATGTAGCCTTATCCTTAAAAAGGTATGCAATCCCCATCAAGAATATGAAAGAAAATAATTTATGCAGAAATAATTTGGAGATAAATGCATACTGAAGCAATAGTGAGAATGGAGAGTTTGAAAAGTAAAAAGGGAAAGTGTTGGAGGATTTAAAGAAAAGGAACCCTTTTACATTGTTGGTAGGAATACAACTTAGTGGAAGAGTTATGAAATATATTAATATATTCATAGTTAATAATAGAACTCTCATATAAACCAGTAGTCCCACTGGGAATACATCAAAAGGATGTGAACTGAGTAGTGAAAGAAACTTTCAACTTCATTATTTGTTAAAGAATTATTACAAGAGGGCTGGAGAGATGGTTCAGCAGTTAAGAGCACTAGCTGTTCTTCCAAAGGTCCTGAGTTCAATTCCCAGCAACCACATGGTGGCTCACAACCATCTGTAATATGATCTGGTGTCCTCTTCTGGCCTGCAGGCATACATGCAGGCAAAACACAGTATAGCTAATAAATAAATAAACCTTTAAAAAAAAGAATTATTACAAGAGATAGAAAATGAAGATCCTGTGTCTATGAACAGATATTGATATAGAAAGATCCAATACACATACACAGTGAAGTATTAGGGAGGCTTAAAATAGAAGAAAATCCTGTTGTTACAACAGTGTCAAATGTGAGAACTTCACAATCTTACCTACATGGGGAGGCTAAAAAATGATTAAATGGACTAAAAAAAATGTTGAATAGTTGAAGTTGAGGAATCAGAAGATTATGAAACACTTGTCAAGAAACACAAATTGCAATTGGATAGAAATAATAAGTTTAACAAAGATGTTTTTCATAATGGTAAACATGTTTAATGTTTTATACTTAAATATGAAGATTTTAAGTATGCACATCATAAAAATAAGTGAGATGTTATTAATGTTGAGTTAGCTATTCCACAATGTGTGTGTGTATGTATCTTATGTCATTTATAAGCCCATAAACACTTCCTTAAACTTGGCTTAAATGCTAAGCTTGCTAGACTCCTTCCTAGCATTCATTGATATGGTTTTTACTTTTCAATTAAAGACAAATTAAGACAAGGTAAAGAATCTAAATAAATAGCATTCAAATCGAAATGCATATCTACCTCCCTGATAATAATGTTAAATGTCTTTTGCATATATAAAGTTATTTTGAAGCTGTTAAGTTCAAACCAATAATAAATAGGGCAATAGTAATGTTACGAAATGATAGGATAATTAGATTAACATGTTTAAACTCTACGTTCACCAATTTTCTCCATGCTAGAATCTATTAGGCACAGTGACTTAGTTTAAAACAGTTACCATTTTCTCACCCACAAATTCCCTGTTTGATATGTGCATGGCTTACTTCCTTTACTGTGTCCTTGGTAGTTTGTATCCCTAGTAATTACAATTGCAATTATCTTAGAGAACAGATAAAACAGTGACTATGCACACTACTGATTAGGCTAATACACTGATTCATTTATTTGACAAGAGCAGCAATGAAATTACTTCAAACACTTCTGTGCCACAGGAGTGTCTTCTGCTCCTTCAGCCAATAGCCTCTGAAATACCAGCCCACTGGGGCGTGGTCTATTTCTCTATTAAAAAGAGTGGCAAGCCTCAACTGGTTTCTGCTCTTGGTTCCAGCTCTTGCTCCAGCAACTAGACTCCCTTCTCGACTGTTGGTGTTTTGTAAGTTTTACCCCTAAAATAAATACTCCTTTAAATCCAAACTGGTGTGGGATTGTTTCGTGCATTACTTCTGCAGTGGAACATGGAGAAATTGAGCTAGTGCCAAACTAGAAGCTCTATCCCTACTAACATTCATAGTGCAGGAAGGTACTTTTCATGCTACCAGAATAGAAAAGTGATCATAAATATCATCCATCTGCAAACCCTGTAATCTCTGACAGTCATCTGCTATAAGATATGCTGGTGCCAGAGTGGCACACATGTTATGGCAATAACCAACTAATTTACCATTGTGTTTAAGGCCCATTCCATGAGATGGAACTCATACAAGACATGGTTAAAGTGACCAAGAACCTGAGATTAGATAGGCTGTAAACTCCAGTAAATTTATTACTGTTATTTTGCTGGAGGAACACAGCAGTAAAAACATCTCTTAATGACATATTGTTATACTCCTAAATCAGAGCAGTGACCAATCATCATCAGAGAAGTTTCTTTTAGTAGATGATAATTAACCCAAACATGAACAACTGGACATTGTGTGGAGAAGGAGAGACTTTGGACCACATATTCCTAAATGAAATTTGTTCATCAAAACCCTCCACTATGGATTTCTTGATCTACATGGAAAAAAATGTAGAAAGATTATATTAGCCAGAGATGGTAGAAGGCTCCAACAAAACAGAAGGTCCAACCAGACTGATGCAGAGATTAGCTCACAAACACTATGACAGCATTCACAAGACATGTACAATTTAGACCAGACAAAAATCCTAGCAGGGAAAATGGAAGTAGACACAAAGTCCCACCCTTAATCAAGATGCTAGTTGAAATTTAATACCTGCTAGAAAGAAAGAATAAGGTTTGTTTTTTTATTCCACTGGAGTGTCACTGAGTAGACCATTCACACTCCAGCGCAGACTCCAGGCTCAAGAACTTGTAGTGTGAGAGTCACCATTACATTCTAATTTTTAATTACCATACTTTAGAGATCCATGAGACACAAATGCCTCTGATCTACAATGGATGTGTTTGATGATATGAGGGTGGGAGTTTCACAGGCAAGAATTTTTGTCATGCTATACACTTGCTCAATTGGATGTAGGGTAGAGGTATATAAGTATGTATGCTTGCCCTTGATTGGACCTGATGAGAAATACTTAAGCCGCTGCAAACCATGACTTGGGGCAATTTCCTGGGAAATCAGCTATGGATCTGGCCAGAACCCAATCAAAGCTTGCTTCAAATTTGGCTTTCAGTTGTGGTCTTATTCTCTACTGGTGGTATTAACAGTAGTTGTATGGGCAGTGAGACAGAGGTGTCTGGGAGGAGTGGGAGAGAGGGGAGAGCATATAACTAAAAGTATACTATATAAAAAAACCTAATAAGAAACAATTGTTTCTTAGAATCTGAGTAAAAGGAAACTGATGGAACTCTACTGAAAATGATAAAGGACTAGAAAATTGAGCCAATACAAAATCTTCTCATAAACTGTCAAAAGAATATAATTTTGGGCAGAGGACTGTATGTGAAGATGGCAGGTGCAGTTATTGTTCTGCTTAGAGCCATAATAGACTCAACAGATGCTTTCTACTCATTGTTTTGCAACTGCTTCTCTACTAAGAGAAGAGAATACCTTTATTATGAGTACAAGCTGGCTGAGGAGAGTGAAGACGTGAAGTGGAACTAAAGCAACTCAGAACTCAGCAAAGTGAAGCTGAGCCTGGCCAAATTAGACAAAATTAAGAGGATGCCAAGACATGAGATTCAGAGACAGATGGCCGTCATTGTATAAACTAATGTGATGTGGTTATTTGTCATATAGAATTAAATAGCTTATTCACAAACCCCAAAAGCTCACTTAAATATTATACTTTCCTTTACAGAATTTTATCACAACACAATCATTCATTGCACTTAATACATTTAACGTCATCAGGTAACTCTGTTCATACTAGGAAAATTGACTGAGCATAGGACTGTCTTTTAAGACACACACTTTGGAGAAACTCCAAAATTTGCTCACTCTTAGGTTCATTAACCACGAGCTGAAACTGAATATTTGTGGATACATCAACAGTTCATCTGACTATCTTAAAACATGCATGGTACAGAAGAGAAAGTTGCCTTAGCAAATGACTCTTAATTGTTCATGCCGTAGTTAGACTTTCTGAGGCCACATGCTTTTCAGAAATAGTTTTGTTAAGAAAAAATAAAAAGCACAATGATTTTCAGGGTGGCTAAAGAATCATCATAGTTGTAGGATAATTAATGTGCCCAACTTTTTGTCTATCTTCTGGAGAACCAGGTTACCTTCCAAGGCAAGCTCAAAATGCTTTGCCTCAAAAGACTGAAAGAATTACACAGGAAGTATTTATATAATGGAACGTTCAGATTCTTACCCAGATCCTACCTCTAGAGCCCACAGATAATAGTGTAACATCAATATGTCTTTTGCAGAATAACATTTTCAGCAAACACATGGGAAGCTATATGAAAGCACCTTAGTTAGAAATGTGTATCTGTCACTTTTTTGGTAAAATTAGTGAGTGTGTTTAAAAGATCAAGTAAATTCAGTTTTCATGTTAAAGTTTAACATCCATATCTTTAGATAAATCAATTCATCTCTGTAATCTCAGTTTCCTCATTCATTGACTTACCACATAATAGTCTCTGCTTCATAATAAGGCTGGAGAGATTTCAGTCAATAGATGAGAAATGGGACACACATTTAAACCACTGGTCAAAATGTTGTTTAACTTGTTTTATAATTTTATTTCATAACAGAAAAGCTGTTCTCTCGAGAGCCATTTCATTTTTAACTGACATTTTTGGGGGACATAGAACATTCCTACACAATAGATTAGATGAGATACAATCCTATCAACTCACACGCAATTCATTACCTGATAACTTCATTCCCTCTTTCATCCTAACACAATAGTGTCCACTCATGAAGAGAGGACAGCCATGGGCTGAGAACAAGCAGAGTATCAACCCGGGTGTAATGCATGTATATAAAATGACTCATTAATTCTCACAGAAGATCTTAAAACTAACAAATGGCTGGACTGGGATCTCTTCACAGTTCTGCTTTCAAAGCATGCTATTATTTCAAAATTCTCCCTTTCCAAAAGGTTTTGTTGACTTCGTCCTTTTATTTTCTCCCAGCCTTCTGCTTCCCTATTATATTCCTGAGAGAGTAGAATTGGACTGAAAATTGAAGAATATTTTACACAATAATTGGTAGAACTTCTCAGAGGAAAAGGGTGAGAGAAAAAATTACTTAACTATTCTTGTAGGAATAGTAGATATAATTCATAAGACAATAAATTTTACCTACTGAAAAGGTAATACATCAAATACAGCTGCTGAAAATAGAACTTCACAACTCACTGATTTGGGGGTAGATAAACAAAGCAGTGGACCAGAGAAAAAGAGGCAGAGTGTCATGTTTACACTCTCTTTACACCACTGTGAGGTCAGATGAAAGGACACATGGTCTTCAAACAGAGTAGAAGATCCCACTGAGATGCAGACACTACTTTCAATGACTTTGTTACAGGAATACTGCTCTTGTGAATGACATTGTAATGACATATCCAACAAGCAAATGATGTAAGTTTAACTTGGAAAGAAATAACCATGCCAATGTCTGCAGAGTGACAGTCTTGAACAGCACCTGGGAGTTCAATTCCAGACACATTGGTGTCAACCTTGAAATGTATTAGGTGTGCATCTCTATTTTAAGAAATCTAAAAGTGATTCATTAGCATTACAGTTGCAAGGCTGCTGTTCTAACCATCTCTCTTTTGCAAAGCTGGAGCAAATAGTCCTAAAATGAATGAACAATGGGGCAAGATTGAAGCAATGAAATTGAAAACTGGATTGACAAGATTCTAAACTGGAGTGGTTTTATTGGACATGTGAACTCAGATGTGATGCATTGGTGACTTCTAATATCACCCCCTGAATGGATGAGGCCAATGTAACAACATCCCAGAAGTGTGGGACTGGGTCTCCATTCACAATCTTACTGATTCTAGTGAATCAGAGGAGGCAACTGAAGATGGCTGTGCTTATCTCCTGTTGACTTGACAGACTGTCTTGCACAATGTTGTTATTTAGGAATAAGGAATCTTCTGGAAGGAAACCAAGATAGACTGGCCAAAGTATTAGTGTGGTGTATTTATACAGTTACAAACTATGTTAATTTATTGTTGTGTTGCAACTGCTGTGTGTGATTACTTCCAGTAATCATATTCATGTGTGGGACGATGGGAAGTAAAAAAAAATAAAGGAGAAAGAACAACAGGGTCAAATGTGTGATATTATGTCTACAGTCTCTGAAAATTTAGATTGAGCAGCATTTTAATCTAGTCCCCAAGAATATAATTTACCCCAAACTTATAAACTAAGTTATTAAGGAGTTTCCTTGTTTTATAACTTAAGACAATTTTTGTGACTGAGTTTCATGTACAGATGCCCATGTTACAATGCATTGATGGCAGTCAGAGTACAGAAAACATTTGGGAGCCAGTTTTAATTTCCTTCCATATCATCAAAATGTACACCATAGTTAAGTAAAAACTTTGAAACCATTAAATCCCAAGTAAAAGAGAAGTAAGAAATAATGGCTTAAAAATAAATGAATCTAATAACAGGAAATCAACAGGAAAAAATCAATGAGGCCAAAATCTAAAATTATGCTCTTTGAAAATACCAGTAAAATTGAAAAAAAGTCTACACAGGTTAAAAAGTGAACAAATAGGATAGAGAAAGCAAAAACAAGGATGTATGAAAGAGAGCATAAATTAATAATAGAAATGATTGAGAGAGTATTAGTACTGGTGTCATATATTACAAATAATTAAGTATTATTATAAACAAGCTTAAGACTCAAAATTTGATAACTTAGATTACCTTAGAAAGACATAATCTATGAAAGCACATATAAGAAAATGTAGATAATTTGTTTTTTAATGAATTACTAATTTGTATTTTCCTAAAAGCACACAAGGCTCAGAAGATTTAACTGGTGAATTCTAATAAATATTTTAGCATGAATTGACCTAAATTCTACAATATTTATTCCAGTAAAAAGAAACACAAAGAGACACATTTTAACTCTGCTTCTAAGATCAGTGTATATTAACATCAAAACCCAGGATTAAAAAGTAACTGGACTGGGACTGAATAAGCATGGGTTGAAACTGGACTCTCTGAACATGGCAGACAATGAAGGCTGATGAGAAGCCAAGGACAATGGCACTAGGTTTCGATCCTAATACATGAACTGGCTTTGTGGGAGCTTAGCCTGTTTGGATGCTCACCTTCCTGGACCTAGATAGAAGTGGGAGGTCCTTGGTCTTCCCGCAGGGCAGGGAATTTGGACTGCTCTTCAGTATCGAGAGGGAGGGGTAATGGAGGGGGGGAGGAGAAGAGGGGTGGGGATAGGGGGAGGGGAGTGAGGGGAGGGGGCAATATGTGGGAGGAGGGGGAGGGAAATGGGAAACGGGGAGCAGGTGGAAATTTTAATTACAAAAGAATAATAAATAAATAAATAAGAAAAAATAAAAATAAATAAAAATAAAAAAAGAAAGCACTAAGAGTAGAGCAAAGTTATCCTGATAGAAGCAGTGACCAGTGAATTCAAAATTAAAGAATGTTCATCGTTAAAAAAAAAAAAGAAAAGAAAACTACAGAACAATATATCTTATGATGGTAATTGCAAATATTCTCAAACAGTGTTAACAAAAGAATTACAAACCATGACCAAATATGATTTATCTCAAGGCTTGTCTGAAGTAAAACAATTTATAATCATGTCAATGAAAGCAGTAAAACCTGATATGATCATTTATCATAAAAACCCTCAGCCGCCCAGGAAGAATAAGATTCTCCTTCAATTTAATAGTGCACAGTGGCAAAATAACTAGGTAAAATCATAGTTAGCAGTGAGAAATTAGTTGTATTCCTGATGATACCAAAACCTAGGCAAAAGAAGTCCTAAATAATATGATTCCACAAGATTTAAAGCCTATAGTTAAGGAAAGAAGAAAGCCATCACTATTTGCAGGGGCACTGTTAAGAAGTCACGTGGAAAACTTCTTGAAACTATTATTTATGCTATTATTATAGCACAGAATCTGTATTCAAAATTAATATATAAGTCTATTGCTTTCTTATACACAATCAATGAATAATTAGAATTTAATTAGAAGATTACTTTTCACTTACATTATTTTAGCCCCAAAAGGTAGTTAGGTATGAACTAAGAAAATATTTACAAGATATGAATATAAGAAACCATAAAACTCATTTGTTTTTTGATTTATTAGTTGAGACAGGGTATGACCCTAGCTCAGGCTTGCCTGATACTCACTATGCGGCTGTATATATCCTAAGCTTTCCTAGAACTCACATTCTTCTTGTTTTAATTGCCAAATGCTAGGATTAGAGATGATCTACACCCTTTGAGAAATATCACATAAAAGAAACCAGAAAAGACTCAAATAAGTTATGATATATGTTATATTCATGGAAAGGGATACTTAGTATTGTCAATACAATGAGTTTTAGGTTTAGTAAAGAATCAATAACTCTGTTATATCCATTCATTTATCACTGATAATAGCCTATGTAGTTCTCTCTCATCACATATGCATGTCCTTTTTTTGGTTTTTCAAATTAGGTAACTTTAATTTCCTATATTCTATTCTACTGTTTTAATGTATGTTGGATCTATTAATAAAATTTTTATATATAATATTGCACAGATTTAATTTATAGATTTCCTACTTCTATGGGTTTCCATTTCTCTCATAAAATTTTGCAAGTCATGAATGTTATAATTTTTCTAAATAATTTTTTAAAAGTTGATCATATTGATTATTTTAAGGCATCAATATGATAGTTACAAATACTAACTAGAACAATTTTGAGTCTAGGCTTCTTTCCTTAGCTGTACACTAGCTGTTATAGATTGAACACATAGTCTTGCATATGCTGACCAAATGCTCTATCATTACACTATACCCCTAGTCCCTGCTCTTCTCAGGCTTTTAATTACATTTTAGGTAGTTGTTGGCAGTTAGCACTGTTTTCCTTAACAACTTTGTGATTTTTTTTAATTCAATATAAGATTTTGTAACAACTCATGCTGTATGATAGAAAATGAGATACATAGCAATGTTATAGAAATCTTGCTTTCCTCAATCACTGAATATAATTGCACAAATTTTATTAGAACCTATCCTTTGTCCTATATATGTAGCAACTTGTGCAGGACAGTATATTGTTCTTTGCGACTCTTAACATCAGAAAATTTCTACATCATTACCATAGAATCAATGATTCTAGTAAGAGAGTAAGAAGTTCTTATTGGTAATTGTTTTATTTTATATTATATTTCTTTAAAGTTGATCCCTTCTAATTTTAAGCTCTTGGGAAGATACTTGGAGTCAAATGTCACATAGAGATCTAAGGCATCAAAACAACGCACATACTTCACTCCCCACATTATCAGCAGTCACAAGGTACTTTTCCCTTCAAATATCTGGTTTATAATTTCTCTGGAACCGCATTTCTGAATCCTGCACATTATTCTTAAATTTTAATTGGAGATGTGCTCTGCTTTATTGAAACCTGTTCCACATGAGACTGGTTCATTATTATCATGGCCATGATGACAGGCAATTCCCTGGAGTGTGGTTGATGATTTCTAAATCACATACATGAATGACTCGTTCTTTGTGTGGCAAAAGAAATCAATCACACAGAACAATATGTGTGGATAATTTAGAAATTACATATGAGGAATAGGATTCCATACACAACCACAATTCAAGGTCTTCTTGTCAATAGCCTAGTCTAATCAATCATAGCTCCTGATTTCACCTGGTCTATTTATCTCTTGTGCTGAAGAGCTGAAAGCCAAGATTAATGATGGCAATGGATACTGTAGTTTCTGAAATGATGGTGGCATGATATCCTTGGAGAAATTTTTCAGTGTTACACAAAGTTGTATAATAGATAAGAGTTAAAGTGGAATCATATCAGTTACTCAAGTTTCTGATTTGGGTGTAAATTTTTTAATTATATAAATTATTCAGGCACATGAGTTGACCTTATTTTACTATGAGTTAAGTGCTTCATTAATTTATATATAATTTGTTTGTTTTTATGCATTTTGACACCTCTGTATTGATGAAAACAAATTCAATTGACTTCTCCAGGCCCTTTTTAACCATCTTTCATTACAAATTTGTTCCATTTTATTTCAAGTTAAAATTTTAGTTGACATTGAAAATTGAGATAGTGCATAACAAATAGAAATCATAATCACTATACTAATGTTGCTAATTGCCTCCTCTGACTTGGCAAGCACAAATTCATCAGCACATTCACCAAGTGGATAATACCATGGGAAATATAAGAAAAACGCGACTTCCAATTTTGTACCTGTATATACCCTATACGGAAGAGGCTGATATGGATAGGATTTTATAAAGTTTCTCAAATTCTATAGAATAAAAGTTTGTATTCTTACAGTGTGTAGGATAAGAAAAGCCCTACTAAATGTCCTACTCTATTTTTCTTCTTGAAGATGCAGTTATTTAAGACTCAGGACTTAGTTGACTCCTGACATGTGGTACCTCTTCAGGAACTGTGTTTATGTTTATGTTACTTTCTTTGTCGCTTCTTTACTCAGTCGAGTGTGTGCGTGCATGTGTGTGTTCATGTAGGTGTAATTGCACGTGGGGGTGAGTTCATACATGCATATGGAAATCAGTGAACAAACTTTGATTTCATTCCTTTATAACTATCTTGGTTCAGAGTTCTATAAATCCAATAAATAATGTGATGTGGAATTCCCCTCTGTGTGCTGTGATTACCAATGACTAATAGAGGAACTGCTTTGGACCTATAGCAGGACAGAACAAAGGTAGGCAGGGAAATCTAAACTGAATGCTGGGAGGAAGAAGGCAGAGACAGACACAGGAACTTTACCCGGTAAACCACAGCCATGTGGCAATACACAGATTAATGGAGGACTAGTTTAGGATATAAGAGTTAGTCAGAAGTATGCTTAAAATATTGACCAGTTTTGCAAATAATACGATTTCTGAGTGATTATTTTGGGGCCGAGCAGCCGGGAACAAGCGGCTTCCTACAACAATAATGGATCACATATATGTCAAGGCTAAGATCACACAAGCTGAAGGTTCTCAAATCTAGCTGTTGCCACAGAAGATCTCACCAGATTACAAGAATCTACCGCGTTCAATAACTCTAGTTTACTCAAAAATGACACAAATTCAAAAATCAATATGTAGAACTAGAACGATGATTTTCTAATTTTACAAGCATCATTTAACAATCAGAAAGAATCAATGGTAATTGTCTCCCTGAAATTTTCTCCCTTTATATTGGTTATGTAGAGCCTCACATATCAGAAGTATACTTGCTAATCAGAATCAGATAAAGAGAACTTGGAGCTTTAATATAAGCTGTATAACTAATGCAGTAGATTCTAATTACCTGCCAGGTACCCAGATATTAACATCAGTCTCATGCAGCATCCTCTCCACTGGCCAGTGTAAATATGCATCAGCAGTGTCTTATTTTAGGCTTGCCTCTATCAGCATTGATGATCTACTCTCTTTGTGATTGATGTAGTCTTTCTCTCTGTATGGTAATGTCTTCAGCAAGTCTCCCCTTACACATTTTTTTTCTGGACAAGCATCTTCACAAGGCAGTCAATTTTGAAGATCTCCACTGTGAACCATTGCAATAACATAAGCTGTTATTTATTGTAGTAATAAACCAAACACTGCACCAAGCATTTTACTTTTTAAAAATTTAATTTTCTCAACAACCCTTGAGATAGGTGCTTTGTGTTAATCCTCGTTTCACAAATCATAAAACAGGTCCTGACGAATTTATATATCCTTCTCAGCAACAGAGTACTACAGGAATAGTCAGACAAACAACTCAGCTCTGCCTCAGAGCTAGATATATTAACCTTTTTAAAATTATGACTTTATTTCATTGCGTAACTCTCAGAGGTCCAGTGTGTTCCTATTTCCATATGCCTGAGGAGTCATTGTCACCCTGTACCTCTAAACACAGTTAGCATTAGAAACTTCACAAAGAAGGGCAGTGTGTCCAGGAGAGTCAGTGAAAAGCTCAAACTGCTAAGCTATGAAGTCACATAAGTCCTGACAGTTTACCTGAACTAGAAAAGGAGTCTTTTCAGTGTTCAGTTGGAAAGAGGTTTGTCTAGTGTAGCATGATTAATGAAAAACCAGAAACAAAAACTGGGTTAAGCTAATGGTCAGAAAAGCAAAACAGCCAGCCACTGGCTCTTACCTCTACCTCTGTCGAAAATGATAACCCGCCTCCAGGAATCTCAGAATGAGACTGTGTATGAGAACTGTCTTCTCTCATCTTATATTCCTCTCTAGTGCTGGGATTAAAGGTGTGCACCACTATTGTCCAATTTCTATTGCAAACTGGCATGGCTATTGGGATTAAAGGTGTGTGTCATCACTGCCTGGTCTGTAAGGCTGATCAGTGCCATTCCTTTACTTTCTGACCTTCAGGCAAGCTTTATTTATTAAAATACAAATGAAATATCATTATAGTCTGAGTTGTAAGAGGGTAATATTGTTTTAGTCTGGTGACAAATTTGGATTTCACTTTCTTAATTTCTATTATAATTTAGACACTGACAATTTAAGTTCTTAAAATTGGGAGCTTAGGAGACTCTCTGGCAGACATGTGCTTCCTTTGTAAGCACAACAACCCACCCAATTCTGAACCCTAGAATCTATGAAAGAGAAAAAAAATATCCTGGTAGAACTCCAGGTTCACTGGTCAGTAACGTATTGACAGGCAGGCTCTAGGCCAATGAAAGACCTTGTCTTAAAAATACACATATATGGATGACACCTGAATAAATGACACCTACTGGGTATGTGTGTATGTGTGTGTGTGTGTGTACACAGGTGGAGGTCATTAATGTGCATACACAAACTTACACAAATAAGCAACCTTACAGTCCTTCAGTTGTAAGTCCTAAGATGATGCTCATTTAAGCTTCATGTGTTTTTATTGGTATATTGGTAATATTCATATTCAAATTCCACAGTTCTGTCACAGGAGATAGATTTCTGTTTACACTTTTCTATATGCAATGTGTATACAACATACATGGTACTCTTCAAACTTTTATTATTGACAAGTAAATATCTTCAAATGTTTTAATGTGCATAGATGACTACTCTGGTTGAGCAATATGCACAATCTTGCCGTTTTTTTTTACCCACAACTTTTTCCTGAGAGTTCAAATGCAGAAACAGTTGTTAATAACAGTTTTGCTTCTGTAGATCTAACATATTACATAAAAAGCTAAGTGGATCAATATTTATTCTAGTCACAACAGCAGCATATACAGCTAATGAAAGTAACAACATCACAGCTACGTGTACAAGGTATGAGCCATTAAGTTCCAATTATTTATCAGAAGCGGTCACTTTCAAGTTTACAACCAACTGAAAGACAGTTTCTGAGGGAGTTCAGTCTGCAGCAGAGAGGGGAGGGAAAGACTGGAAGAGCCGGAGGAAAAGGGAGTTTGCTATGAGATTGTGTCTCCTAGGAGTGTTAGAAGCTGCAACTGGCACAGCAAACATCCCACGGAATTGGAAGTGCACTCAGACTTGCTCCTTGGCACTTCAGGCTTCTTATGCCCTAAAAGCAACAGGCTGAGAAAGGAGTAACAGTGTTAGGAGAGGGATTGATCAAGATTACCATGAGCAAATTGGATTGTTTCTAACTAACATGACTACAAGCTTGACTATTATAGATGAACTTTTGGCAGTGAGATGTCTCTGTCAATTCAAGAGTTTTGGAAGTTGTTTACAATGCACTTACTGTTTGTTTAGGTAATATTATATCCTTCTGGAGTCTCTGATGGAGTTGAAGAATTTATACTTATAGTCTTCCTTAGTTATAATAAAAGATAAAGTAGATATAAATGTTGTAAAGTAAATATAAATATTTTAACTGTAATTCTTCCTTGATACTTGTTTTGTTATATGTAATTTTACTATGTTATAGAAAAGAGTTCTTTTTGTATTTAAACAGAAAAGGGAAGGTTATGTGAGATTCTCCTCTAGGGAAGGTTATGTGAGATTCCCCTCTGTATGCTGTAAATACCATTGGCTAATAAAGAAACTGTCTTGGCCCTGTGCAGGGAATAGAAGTAGGTGGGGAAAACTAAACTGAATGCTGGGAAGAAGAGAAAAGCTATGGAGCCACCAGAGACAGGCACTGGTTGGAATCTTGCCAGTAAGCCACAGCCACATGATGATACACAGATTAATACATATGGGTTAATTGATATGTATAAGTTAGCCAATAAGAAGATAGAGCTAATGGGCCAAGCAGTAATTTAACTAATACAGTTTCTGTGTGATCATTTTGGGACTAAGCAGCTGGGAATGATACAAATGGCCTCCTCAAACACAGTTTCCTCTTGTTCTCCTGTTCTTCCCCTCCCCATCCATTCTCCCTTCCCCCATATCCCCATGCTCCCAATTTTCTCAGATCTTGTCTATTTTCCCTTTCCATGGGGATTCATCTATGTTTCTCTTAGGATTCTCCTTGTTTCCTAGCTCCTCTATGGTCATGGATTATCCTTTGCTTTACATCTAATTTTCCCTTGAGAGTGAGTATATACTATGTTTGTTTTTCTGTCTCTGTGTTACCTCACTCAGGATTTTTTTTTCTAATTCCATCCATTTGTCTACAAATTTCAATATGTCATTTTTTTTTCACCACTGAGTAGTACTCCATTGTGTAAATGTACCACATTTTTTTTTAAGTCTGTTCTTCAGTTGAGGGGTATGTAGGTAGTTTCTAGGTTCTGGCTATTATGAATAATGCCGCTATAAACACAGTTGCGCAAAGGTCCTTGTGGTATGAGTGTGCATCGTTTGAGTATATGCCCAAGAGTAAAATTCATATCTTGAGGTGAATTGATTTCTAGCTTTCAGAGAAATCAGCATACTGATTTCCATAGTGATTGCACAAGTTCACACTCTTGCCAGCAATGGAGGGGTATTTCCTTTACTCCCCCATCCTCTCCAGCATAAGTGTTTCTGATATTAGCCATTCTAAGATAAGATGTTGTCTCAGAGTCTTTTTCAATTGCATTTTCCTGATGGCTAAGAATATCAAGCAATTCATTAATTGTCTTCTGATCATTTGAGATTGTTGAGAATTCTCTGAACCTGATTTTTTTCATTAGATAATTTGGTATTATTTTGATGTCTAGTTTCTTGAGTTCTTTATATATTTTGGAGATTAGTCCTCTGTACAGTGTGGGGTTGGTAAAGATCTTTTCTCCTTCTATAGACTGCCATTTTGTCTTATTGACTGGTCTTTTGCCTTACAGAAGCTTCTTAGTCTTTGGAGGTCCCATTTATTATTATCTTTCTCTAAGTGTCTTTCTATTGGAATTATATTTAGGAAAAACTTTAAGTCTTGGAAGAAAGAAATTGAAGAAGAGTTCAGAAAATGAAAAGATCTCCAATGGTTTTGGATAGGTAGGACCGACATAATAAAAATAGCAATCTTACCAAAAGCAATCTACAGATTCAATGGAATTCCCTATCAAATTCTTGACAGACCTTGAAAGAATAATGCTCTACTTCATATGGAAAAACAAAAAGCTCAGGATTGCCAAAACAATCCTCTGCTGTTGACTGAGTTTTCTGTCCTTCCTGATTTCCATAATCATTAAGTCACAAAGATATCACAAAGAGGTCTACATTAATCATAAACTGATTAGCCCATTAGCTCAGCTTCTTATTAACTCTTATAACTTATATTAACCCATTATTCTTGTCTATGTTAGCCATGTGGCTTGGTACCTTATTTGGCGAGGCAGTCACATCTTGCTTCTTCTGTCACTGGGTCATGACTGCTGACTAGGATTTCCTTCTTCCCAGAACTCTCCTATTCTCATTGACCCACCTCTACTTCCTGTCTGGTTATCACACCTATACTTTCTGCCTGGCTACTGGCCAGTCAGCATTTATTTAAAATATAAATGACAGAATATAGACCATTGTCCCACACCGCTCTGCACAATAAAGGAACTTCCAGAGGCATGACCATCCCTGACTTCAAGATCTATTATATAGCTATAGTAATGAAAACAGCTTGGTATTGGCATAAAAACAGACAGGTAGACCAATGGAATTAAATTAAAGACCCTGATATTAATTCATACACTTATGAACACCTGATTTTTGACAAAGAACTAAAGTATACAATGGGAAGAAGAAAGCATCTTCAACAAATAGGGCTGGCATAATTGTACAGTAATATGTAGAAGAATCAAATAGATCCATATCTATCCCCACGTACAAAACTCAAGCCAAAATGGATTAAAAGCTTCAACATAAATCCAGCTACACTGAACTTCATAGAAAAGTTGAACACATGGGCAAAGGACACCACTTTAAATAACTCTTAGCACCTTTGCCTTCCATGTTCCTACTAGTCTTGCCTATTAAGTGGTGCTTAAAGCATTCCACTGCTTTTATAACCCAAAGTTCCAAAGTCCAAATTCTTTCAAGCAAAAACATGATTAGTCCTATCATAATAATATCCCAGCCCCTGATATCAACTTCTGTCTTAGTTTGGGTTTTCTACTGCTTTGAAAAGACGCCATGACCACAGCAACTCTTCTAAGGAAAATATTTATTTGAGTTTGTGGTGAAACAGTTTCAGAGGTTCAGTCCATTATCATCATAGCAGGGAGCATGGCAGTGTGCAGGGCCGTGTGCAGATAGACGTCATGCTGGAGTTGAGAGTCTTTACACCTTCATAGTTAGGGAACAGGAAGTACAGTGATGAAGGTTGAACAAAAGAGACCTCAAAGCCTGCTCTCACAGTGACACACTTCCTCCAACAAGGTCATACATCCTAATAGTGTCATTGTCTTTGGGGGCCATTTTCTTCCAAACCATAATAGGGGGAGCACAGAGCACCGGAGGGAGAGAAACAGAGAGAGAGAGAAATGAGAGTACAATGTTGGGGGTACAGAAAAGAGCCAAATCTGGGAAGAGTTAAGAGGAGGATTTGGAGTGAATATAGTGAAAATACATTGACTGAGATTCTCAAGGAGTTAAAAAACTGAAGAACAAAAATATTTTCATTTGGGACAAAAAGTTTCAAGGTCTGAGGCTTTACTTCTTTGACTCAGGGAGTATATTAAAGCATCTTGGTGTCAGAACTTGTCTTGAACTTAAGATCTATATATCCTGAAGCTGTTGTTTCAGATTTTTCAAGCCCTTACATTTTAACTAAAACTATCTTGTCCTCATTTTTATTGCATTCTGTTTGAATACTGACTTGTATGTGAATTTTTTCATGTACAAATCATAAAACTATAACTGCAGAATGAGAGTTGAAGTGCTTATAATGGTTTGTGCTCATCTTCAAAGACAGATGTATGTCATATTGAGCTCACATTTAGGAATTAGCACTTCATGGTTCCTTGTTCTCTGTACCATGAGCAGTTGTGGGTCTTTGTGTTAATTTCCATCTATTGCAAAAGGAATCTTCTCAGAGGATGGTTAAGAGTTTCACTATTCTGTGAGGTTATACCACAAATCAGTTTAATCTATGTCCTTTTAGCAGCATGACAGTAGTACCCCCAACCTGAAGACCTGTGACCTGGAGCAAAAGAGAAAGGATGTGGAGACTGTAAGGATTCTGAAAATCAACATCCAATTATAGAAAACAAACCCCTCTGAAAGCCTGTACTTGCAGTCATTTGAAGTATTGACTCATAGATCCCATGTGATCCAAATTTACTTTGTGTATTATAAACTAATTTGTCAAAATTTGTCAACTAATCCAAGAGATGTGGATGTGTGTGTGTGATTTATTATACAATTAAATTAGAACATGATCCTTGTTTTAGCCAGAGGAAGAGAAAGATAGATGAAAAAGCCCCATCTTAGCTATAACCTCAAAAAAATGCATATGCCATTGAAGTTACATCAACCAAGAACCATGTCATGGAATAGGACGGTGATATCATAGTTCATGGAACTGTGATAACAGTGAACATATGGAACCTGAGCAAGCCATCCAAATACAGAATGGAGTTGCAAGAGATTTGTTTGTATTGTTGTTCTGAGTTAAATCTTGATTCAGAGGTTGAAGTTTACATTAAACTGGCCAGAATAAAACATAGAGTTTTTTGAGACCCAGATGAAGATTGAGAGACAAAGGGAGGAATCAGGAGGGTTGTGAAAAGGTTTGGGGGAACTTTTCAATCTGGGAAGGTGGAAAGGAGGGTCAACTTATCATTTTTCCATCACTCTGTGTATGTACCAGGTTTATACTCTAATATATGACCTCTGAACTTTATGCATTAATAAAACAATTAAAAGTAACCACTATAGAATGATATTGTAGTGTGAACAATATCTGCATGATCTTGTCCCTACTCTATTGTGCCATATTGTAGTGAGGTTGGGAGTACCATGCATGCAGGTGCAGATGAAGACACATTCTAGAGGAGTCAAGAAAGATCAAACGAGAGGTGACTTTGCTATCAGCACTAGTTCTGATCAAACCAACAAATGCTATTTCAGTTTGAACTCTAAGGCAGCATATGATGAAGATCTGAAGACTGGAAATACTGGCCTGGATCTTTAATATGCACAACGACATGTTTACTAAGGGGATAAAAACACCAATAGCTTCTTGACAGAAGGCTTGCTAAGTGTAATCAGGACTAAAATATCTGTTCAAACAAAAGATCAGGCCAGTGACAGTAAACGAGTATTCACCAGGTAGCTGGCTTCCCATTCCCATCTGAATCCACAAACCTCTTCCTTTGCAAGCATACAAGAAAAGACTTGTACTGTACTGCCTGTCCAAAGGAACAAATAAAACTACAGCACAAAAGTATTTTTCTTCTCTGAGGAGGTGAAGAGAAAACTGGAGGCCATTTCAGTTGACTTCTGTGTTCTTTGGAGACATGAAGTGACCTCTGTCACTCCTCTTTCCCAGCTTATCTTTACGTCCCTTTTCCCTGGATACTATAAGATGCTCTGAGTTCATCTTATATATTTCCTCTCCCAAGCACAGCATCAGCCCTTTCAATAAAAAGACACCATGGAAAAATGTTAATAATAATAATAAAGAAACCTGACAAAATGATTCATATCTATAATCTCAGTATTCACTGTCAGCTCCCAAAGAAACCTGGAAGGGGACTCATTCAGTACCCCTCCCAGGACTTCTCACCTTGTGTCCTACCCTCAACCTCTCCAGGCTAGAGCTGGGCATCCCTTCGCTTCCCCAAGATATTGATTCCTATATAAACCAGTCATTTTGGTCAAATGCCCCCTTGGTTCTTCTCCTCTCTTCTCCTCTTGCTTCATGGTCCTCTGTTCTTTGCTACAGGTTGGTTTACTCTTGGCCTCTTTGCCCTCATCACTATCTTCTTTCTTTCATCCCCTCCTCTCTTGCCACCACTCCTTATGGCCTGGGTCAGTCTGAACCCTTCCAGGTGGCTCTTGCTGTACTCTTCCTCATATTAACAACAGAAATTTCTCCTCTACCATATTGTGAAGTGGTCATGTCCTCATTTTCATTCATCAGAATACCTACAAAAAAGAGAGAGGATTTCTATGGTTCCAAAGCTATTCTACAATTAGATCATAAATTTCAGGCCTTTCTGGATATAGTGCAAAACACTGTCCATTTATTTCACACAGAAAGCTAAAGTAAACCAAACAAAAATAAAAAAAAAACAATTATAAGGAAATAAGGAAGAATTGGGACCCTTGAGCCTCAGTACCCAATCAGGGCTTATAACAGGACATCTACAGCAAGCGAAAATCAGACTAATAGGGTCTGAGAGTAAAAATGAAATAAATAATAAATTTATTTATTAATGAAATTTATTTATTAATTTATTATTTATTAATTTATAAATAATAAATAAATTAATGAAATAAATAATAAATTAATAATTAAAATAATCCTTTCATCATGTCCCATTTAATCTTTTTATGATCTCTCTAATGCCCATGCTGTTCTTCATTCTTTGTTGTTCCTGTTGTTCTTGCGCTTTCTGCTGTGCCTCATTCTTTGCTGTTCCCCTCCCACGAGGTTTCCAGTCTATATAACCCACTCTACTCACCCCAATCTATATTGTGCTAACTGGCTTTGGGGAGCCCTATCCTATTTGTCGATTAGAGCAGTCATGTTGTCTTCCTATCTTTTTGAAACTCCTACATTATCTATTAGCAAAGGTAATTGAGGGGAATTGATTTTATGTAGATTTGATTCACAAAGAGTGAATGTTATTGCTCTAAGGCCCCATGGAAGGTCGTGTAGTTGCCTCTACAGGAGGAAGCTACAGTGCTGAGGCACTTTGGGAATAAATACCATTTTGAGGGGGAGAAGAGTCATGGATTCACCAAGGTTTTTACAGAATTGACAGCTGCTATCCAAAAGACAAGTGCTCCCAAACTCTGCAGTCAGGTCCTGATGTGGGATTCCCCTCTGTATGCTGTGAATACCATTGGTTAATAAAGAAACTGGCTTGGCCTGATAGGGTAGAACAAGGCTAGATGGGGAAAACTAAACTGAATGCTGGGGAAAGAAAGGCAGGGTCAGAGAAGTCATGGAACCTCTGCCAGAGACAGACACAGTGAAACTTGCCGATAAACCATGAGCCTCATGGTAAAATTTAAAATAATGAAGATGGATTAATTCTAGGTGTAAGAGCTAGCTAGCAATATGCTTAAATAATTAGCCAAGTAATGATTTAATTAAGACAGTTTCTGTGTGCTTATTTCAGGAGTCTGGACAGCTAGGAAATGAATAAGAATTCTTCTTAAGACAGGGTCCCCTACAAGTTGTGCACTGGTCTATCTAAGAATCTGGCGGCTGTACACTTAGAGTATAATACTCATCACTCCAAGAATGAAGGAAGAGAAGGAGAGAGGGATTAAGGAAGAAAACAAAGAAGCAAAGAAGGAAGCAGGGAAGGAAGGGGGGAATCTGTATCCAGGTATCATGGATCAGCATTTTTTTAAATATACAATTTATTGCAGGATGCAAACAACAGAGGAAGTTCCATAATATGGCTTCTCTGAACCTCACTTTCTACTTTAATTTTGCGTTGGCCTGGTCACCTCCTGTTCTCCTGTGTGTTAAAAAAAGAAAGAGTAGCCGGGCGATGGTGGCGCACGCCTTTAATCCCAGCACTCGGGAGGCAGAGGCAGGCAGATCTCTGTGAGTTCGAGACCAGCCTGGTCTACAGAGCTAGTTCCAGGACAGGCTCCAAAGCCACAGAGAAACCCTGTCTCGAAAAACCAAAAAAAAAAAAAAAAAAAAAAAAAAGAAAGAGTAGGACATTCTCTGGACACTTCCGCATCCATCTTCTGCATTACTTCTAATTGATGCCTTCAAACAGGATGCTTTTGTTTTAGGGGCATTTAAAAATGTCTTTCAATCATTCTACATGCCTCTCTGGGCTCTGGAATTGTATATACAGTTCTTTTCACCAACTCTTGGAAGATATCCGTTTCCCATTTATCAATATCATGCATGAATAACCTATAAATGAGCTAGCCAGGAGACCTAACTGCTGACCCTGTCAGTGTTTCATGCTCACTTTGACTGAAACACACAGCCAGTATCCTCCACCCTTTGTTTTATGACCTTACCTCTCACAAAAGGACCATGAACATGTGCTAACATTTCATGTAAAAGAAAGCTGGCGTCTTCTGTTTTCTCTGTCAAACTTTAGGCAGTATAATTTGGCAGTACTGTACACATGTTAAAATATCGGCTTTATTTAGCTTTTTAAAAGTCTGCCTTATTTAATAAAATGTTGAATCTTGCTCTTTTCTGGCTCACAAAAATAGTGACCTTTTGTTCTTCCCATTTTAATTTATTTTCAGAACTGGAGATAAATAAAATTATACAGGATGGTTTTTTTGCAGGTCTCTTGCAATCCGGAAGCATCTTTGATACTTGCTGCTCTTGGAATAGCTCATCTCTTTCTATCAAAGGTTAAGACATAATTGTTTGAGCATTGAATAAATGGATAAGAAACACAAGTAAGAGAGGAAGAAACAAGATTGAAATGCCTACATCCTATATTATTTCTAAAGGTTAGGACAGAATGCATATTTTCCATCTAAATGTCAATTTAATCTGAATGGCAGTGAACCTCGAATAACATTTACATTCAATGTAGAAATTTTGAAAATGAAGCAATTGTCTGGCTAACTGCCTGTTTTGTATTTGGGTGAACTTCATGTTTGGTTTTCATTTGATAGATAACTGAAGTATCATTCCTATTTGGAAGCATAAACATAATCATTAGGCAGAAAAATGAAGCTTTATTTGTTGGCTAGTAATCAATCCAAGATTGCTGCTGCCCAACGGGCAAGATAATAAGCAAGCTTTGCAGTTCATCTGATTGAATGCTTCATTATGATTAGAAAGGACCACGTAAGTCTTCTAACTCTATCTGTTGTCTCAAAAAAAATTCTACTCCAAGATAAGAATCATAGAGAATCTAAGGAATCTAGGCACACTGTAGAGTTCTCTACAGACCATACTTAAAACAAAAAGGGTTGGCTACCTGAAGAATGTGATTGGCTACAGGACAAGCAACTGCCTGTGAGTTCTGGGAATAAGTTGAATTCCTTTGTTTGAACATTTTAACTTTGACTATATCATCAACTGAAGGGTATTTTCCCCCTGAATATTATAAACTGAGCCTCTATTTTATCTTTTAAAGAATAGATTAATAAATATAACTTAAAGTCTTAATTATGGACTGAATATTTAATGTCTGTGTATAAATTATACTAGGCCATTTTGCAATTCCATTATTACATATAAGATTGGTAAGAACTCTGTGATATACCAATTTGATATAGAAATTAATATATCATTTAATTTATGTTTAATAGTCACTTATCTTCTCATATAATTTGTTTGTTATATTAATCATCAACACATTCTTTATGGACACCTTCCTCTTGATCTCAAAATAAGTCATGGTAGGCCATCAACATGAACTATTTTCAATGTTCAAAAGAACTTTTTTCACTAAATTGTTACTATCTCTATTTTCTTTTATTCTTATTTTCATTTTAAGATGATTGTTTTAAATGCATACTATTGAAATCTAAAAATATTTCCTTTAACATATCTCTTGTATTTCAAATTCTTTCCTCTACAACTTTGGTAAATTCTACATTCTGTGATTATAATCATTTTATAATTGTTTTTAAAAATTGATATTTTAAAGAGTTTGGAAACTATAATTGTTTGGTATAAGACTAAGAACTAGGTTTTTACTTAATTTATCATACTTCTATCTAGTTAATTAATATCGTTAGTTTATAATTAAATAATCAGCCCAATTTTTAATGTCCATTTATAATTACTCCCTAACTAACCTGTATTTTATTCCCTTAATAAAAAACAGAAAGTTTCTTGATGTTTATAAATTTGGAATGAATTCTAATTTATGTAGAGATTTTGCTACTTATTTATCCTTGAACAATTCTTAAATCAAACACTACTAGTAAACTTAAGACCTTGTTTCATATAAATGAAAGAAATAATGAAAGAAGGCATGGTTATCAAGTACAAATGTTCAGGAGAATATGACCTCTGGATGTTCCACTTCCTTTCTGTTTTCCATAGAAGGGTACTTTAGGAAGGTTAATACTGAACAGATGACTTCCACAATCCTCTAAAGCCTTAGACTTATAATAAAACAAAAGTAAAATTCCCCCAAACACTGCTTTCCTGGGACCGAATCACACTCTCTTAAGGAGGTTTACTTCATAGCTGTACACATGATTGTATCATGAATCCAATTAAGAAGAATTATGTGAACTCAAAATTCATTCAGGGTATTTCATTTTTCTCTTTTGTTCTTAGAACAGAAATATCAATCCACAGAAATTTGAGTTAAAACATTTATTTTTGAAGACTTTAACTATCTACAAATTTCATGTTTTAAATTACATGTTGTTTACCATAATTCCTTTATACCTATTAATATATTAACATTTATATCTATCTATATATAATATTATATATATGGCAAATTTAATTTCAAAAGATAAACCTGAGTGCAGGAGGCCATTTAGTTGTACAAAGTCTTGCTATACAAGCCTGAAGGCCCGAATTGCATCCCTGGAATCCACAAGGTAGAAGGAGAGAACTGACCCCTGCCAATTGCTCTCTTACCCCCACATGTGGCATACACACACCCTGCCCTACACATAGACATACACACTCTACAAGTATATAAACAGTTAAACTTAAAAAGTGAGCTCTTACAAAATAGTTGACACAGTCTTCACAGAGAAGTCGAACAAAAGTTATAGAAACACACTCATAAAGCAATTGCAGTGATGGTTCAACAGATCTCCGTGTGTTTTCATCTTCTTTGTGGTTCAGATGATGTCTTCTCTTCCAGTAAAAGTATCTCGGTCGTTACACCTACACAGGTCTTGTGTCCTGGTCATTTCACTGTTACCATTTTACCTTGGCCCGCTGAGCTCTGAGGCAGAGTCAAGTCTCTCTGATATATCCATATCATGAATTATTAAGGATTAAAAAATTCTGTCACACCCAAGTATTCCATTCTGTGGTGGAGTATGTTTGGTGTGGTTGATAGAAAGTCTTTAATAGGCAACTATAGTAGTTCTTAGGGAGTACTAGTTAACCACCATATTCTGAGTAATAATTACTCCTGCTACCTGCATACAGATGACTGAAACGGGTGCCACCATTGAAGAAAATATGTACACAAAGACAGGAATAAGTAAGTAGTTGAAAAGGATTCTACTTTGTAGTTTAGTATATGGCTATACATTGATATACACTTTATAAATAGACTGAGTGGGAAAATTTAAAATTTCTTTGGTAAGGGGTGTGTTATTTTGAAAAAAAAAAGAGTACAATTTTGACAATAGAAACGAATAGAACAAAGCTAAACCTTATATGGGTGGTTAGGAATTAAGGACTGAACGTCCACAAAGTCTGTAGCGTTCAGAGAATACCTCGGTGTGAATGACAGACTGGGAGGAAAGAAGACGAGGCTGGGCCCTGAGAAGGGGCTTAGGTTGAAAGGTGTTATACCTAAATGTCATGGATAGGAATGTCATTGTGAGTATTGTAATCTAGGGAAAAGCATGAAGAGGAGATTATAGTGGCAAAATAGTAAAGATCTACAGAGTTCTGGTCATGCAACCTAAGGGGTAATAATGTCACTAAAGACTAGCTGAGTGTTGCAAACACTGATCTCCTGGGATGACAATGTTACCTGTGGGAAAGGTGCAAAGAAGCCCAGTAAGGGTCTGGGAAAGGTGACACCAGAAAGGTGAAGGACAAGAGGGTCAGAGACACTTCTTCAGTAGAAGGATTAAATGTGAAATCACATGGGGATATCTAAAGGGAAAGCAACAACAAGAAAACAAAATAAAACCAAACAGCAACAACCAAAGCAAAGCAAAAACAAAACCCAGGAAGCTAGAAATAAAACTGTCGAGCTCACAAAAGGTGGGAGCTGAGTTACAGGCTTTAATGTGACTGAATTTTAGGTCTGGAGAGAAGAAAATGAGTTTCCTCATGGGAAACAAAAAGAAACACTCCCAGAATGATGAATTTAAAAAGCCAATGTGTGGGTGGTAGATTCTGCTTTTAACTAGCTCTGTACCCTTGATTTAGTATTTTTCACAGTCATCAGGATCTGCCTTATTGACACTGAGAGGTACTTTAAAAACACATTGAGATAACATGCAAAGGTGTTTATAGCATCTTCTGTGCTTTGACTATGATGTATGTCCTACAGCATCTAAATATTAAGGTGGTCATTGCAGCATGCCTATAATAGATTCAAAATTACCTAAATCACTGCTGCTACAGATCATTTATATAAAACTAACACATTCATTTATATGTATTTGTATGATGTCATAAACCTGTGTTGCTAAGGAGATTGCAAAACAAAACAAAACTGGGCATTGTTTACATGATTGCATCAAGTGAAAAAGAGGGAATAATATAAATATAACATATTTATGCCTACAAAATTTGCACAAAGAGCAAAGCTAGGAAGAAATGTTTTAAAACCTTTGCAATTGTTTCTCAAAGAAAATGATGCTATGGGTATCATCCATCCATTTTAGTATAATTGCAACTATATTTACGATAGTCGTATTATTACAATGTTTCATTAAAAAATTCTTCCGCTTGTGAGGCAATGTTGCTTTAACAAGTAAAACTATCTTGATGCACATAGAACGTTATCTGTGTCGGGAAAGGAATTTAAAATTGTTTCACTGGTCTAATCATATCAGATGTTTAAGTACAGACGCTCAGCAATGGCCCCAAGAAGACACATTCCTATTCCTACAGTCAGATCCAGGAGAGAGCTCCTGACGAGGGCGAAGAAAAAGAGATTTTCAGGTCACCACAGAGGGAAGAGATCATTTCTCTATAAATATTTAAGGAAATCCTCGCAAGCAACACTCCACTTTAATGACGTGGGCTTGCCTTTTCTGGCCCTGATTTGTCGCAACATTCACGAGCCCAGAGTTCTTTCCCCTCTCTTCACTCTCTGTGTATTGCCGAATGAATGCACTGTGGTGACTCCATTGCCTGTATGTACCAATGTGCATGAGAAAAGGAAGTTGCTTTCTGCAAGAGGTACTTTTTGTTGTTTTTGTTGTTGTTGTTTTGTTTCTTGTTGTTTTTGCTGTGGTTGCTTTTGTTTGTTTGTTTGTTTGTTTTATTTTTTCCTTTGTGGACAGATGAGGAAAACACCACATTTAATTTAGTTGGTTGTTTCTGATTTCTTTTCATATGGTTTTCTTTTACATTTCTTTGATGGATTCATTCTGGTGTTCTATTTAAGGTATTTTAAATTTAGTGTTAGGTAAGTAAAATTGTCTTTTTGAGATTTTAAGGGGACTAACTGATAAAATTTGAGGCTACCTATCATTTTGTAGCTTGGCAAAATTAGAGTGACATTTGGTAAATGTGATAGCCAATGGCCAGAGAATCAATGTCAAAGTCACATGAAGGGTGTTTTTGTAGTTGCATGATATATGTTACTATTGGATTAGTGTCAGGGTAGGTTAACAGAAGATAATTTATGTGGATGAGAAGTTATGATTGTTGCCATAGTTACAGATCTGTAAAGAATGAAAACTATAAGAAACATATCTATGATTATTTTATAATTCATTGTTATGTCTGTAACTCCCAAGAGATTGGTATTCAATAAAGTAATACCTTTCTGGAAGAATTGTGATTCTAACACTACTGCTGTTAGAACACTGATGTGTAAAAAGAAAAGGCACCTGAGCTTCAGAATGTCTGTGTTGTTCCCAAGAGGGACTTGAGTTTCCAACAGCACCAGCCCATGTCTGGAACTGAGCTACAGAACAGTGCTTTTAATGCAGCAGCTCTTGGTTTGTGTGCCTTAAGTCACACAGTGACACAGAACACTGAATAGCAGAACACAAGGTCTCAGGTATTGTACTTTCAATATCTACAGATGACTTTAGATTGGACAGACTAAATAAACAGCGTAATTACCTTTCTTCAGCTTAGAGAAATTCCCATGTGGTAGGTGAAATAACTGGCATGTTGAATAAAATTTGTTCTGGTAATCTACAGACTTGAATTGAAAAAAGATCAGTTCTCAAGACCAAGAATCATTTTAGACTTTTTCAGTTTCATCAGAAATCTAAAGTCAAGTTTAGTCAACCATTCTTTAGAAAAGTAAAAGAAAACAAAACAAAACAAAAAACCAAGTAATTCTTGAGGCTTTGCTATGTTTCAATTCTTTATCCTTGAGGGGACATGGGCAGCTATGATATTATTGGTATTCTTAGTAATAAACCTCATTATTATTTTACATTTGGGGGGTATTTCAAAACAGAGTTTCTCTGTGTAACATCCCTAACTGTCCTGGAACTAGTGCTTGTAGACTAAGCTGGCCTCAAACTTACAGAGATCCACCTGTCTCTGCCTCCTAAGTGCAGGGATTAAAGGTATGTTGCCACCACTGCCTGGCTATTATTTCATATTTAAGTATTATAGTTAAAAATATGTTGTTGGTAAAAATACAAGAGTAATGTATTATAGGACTTAAAATATCAGCATTCTTCTTACCTGTATTCCAAGAAATCTTTATTTAAAAGGTTTCATAATTGTCTTACATTAATGATGTCATCTGGTCTACTCCATTTTGCATCTTGCTTTCCTTTTTATGTACAGAAAAAGTTCAAGTTCCTTTTTTTAAATGTGAAAAGATTTTCTTAGCATTTTAATGACTAGCTAGAATTCCTTCCAAAAATAATAATTAGTTTTCTGTTTATATAATAACTGATCTACATCTATCATTAATCAACACTTTTCTCTTTTAGGACCTCTAGACTTAGCCCACTAAGGATCCTCTAGCACCAAGCAGCAGAGGACACCAGAGTGTGGATTGCTGGTTTTCTCCTAACCTAATAACCTCTAGCATCTTATCTTTCCTAGCTTATAATGGATACTAAGACCAACATAAGAGAGTGACAGATGAACAGTGATCCCTCATACCAGAAGTGTGGAAGAAGACACTGAATTCCTTCTGGAATCTATCAGCTAAGTTCTCCATCTCTTCTTCTTACAAGAACTTCCACATTTTAATCAAACCCACCCTTTCTTTGATAATATAGTGTTTTTCCAGTTGAATTTTCTCTTATTTTCTTTTTGAAATGGTTACCATCTTTAAATCCAAAACACAAAGTCCAAGCATCTTGACTTGGAAAGTTGTTACCCCTTCATTTCATCTTTTATACTGATACCCAAAGAGTTCAGTCTACTATTTTGTTATCCCAGTAAAGCAGAACCATGTAGTCTCAGCTATAAAGAAATATACTGTTCAGACCATTTGGAGTCCTGGCCTTCAGCTGCTCTCCCCTACTAGTGACCTTTACTTGGGTTTCTGATTCGAGCTACTGAAAGCTGTGTCCAGCTCTGCTTCCTGGAGGCAGAGGCAGGCAAATCTCTGTGAATTCAAGGTCACCCATTTCTAGAATTGGCTCCAGAGTTACACAGAAAGCCTATCTTGAAAAACAAAAACAAGAAACAAAAACAAAACAAAACAAAAAGAGGAGTTAAATTGAAATTGTATTCTTTAAATATCAGATAAATAGCATACTAATTTAATAAGAGGGCTTTTCCTCTGGGCTTTAAGGTCTCGAGAACTTGCCAAGTATTTTCCTGTGCCCCATTCATCCTGGAAGCAAAGGGACATTGCTTTTCATTGAAAGATATGTGCTGCAATACGTAATTCATCTTTGTTCAAAGAAAATTATGTTTCATGTCCTTCTGGAAGATTTAATCATTAGGGCAAATTCTATCTATATTTACTCTTTCTAGGGAAACTATATATTTGTCAGAATGAATGACCACCTTCCATGAAATATACTCTTTGATACGGATTACAGTGGCTTCCTCATTTATCTCTCTGCCATCAGGGTAGTCATCTGTGTTAGTTGTCTCTGGCTGTTGAAATAAGTTATCACAATCTCAGTGGCTTAAAACAATGCAAATTTATTTTCTAACAGTTGCGTATATTACAAGTCTAACATGGGCTTCACATGATTGAAAATCAAGGTTCTTGTATTATTACTTCCTTTCTACAGGCTTTATTAAGTGGGTTTGTCCCCTTGACTCTCCCATTCCTACAGGCTATATGCCTTCTTTGTCTCAAAGCTATCTCCCACCATCATAAAATACAGCAAGAGTGGGTAATGTTCTCAAACTCCATGATACCTTCTTCTATTTATCTGGGTAATCTAAGGCATATGTTTCCCTACATTAAGCTCCATTATTATATCTCCCACACTACCCCTCATTTATATTCACTTTTTAAACCACATGAAGTCAGCTTTCACAAATACATGTATGAATGTTGTATATAAACACTTCAACAACTTGTCCTTCATTTATAGCCTAAATGTATGTCAATAAGTGCCTGTGGTCTTCTCATCAGCACATATTCAACTACTGCTGCTAAGGTGCTTCCGATTTCATTTTACTTTGCCACTAGAATTTTTATCTATCTTGACCACCTCAAACATTTATACAATGGAGTACTATACAGCCGAAAAAATAATGACATCATGAAATTTGCAAGCAAATAGATGGATCTAGAAAACATTATATTGATTGAGTTAACCCAGACCAAGAAAGAAGTACTCATTGATAAGTGTCTTTTATACATAAAGCAAAGAAAACCAGCCTACAATTCACAATCCCAGAGAACCTAGACAACAATGAGGACCTTAAGAGAGTCATACATGGATCTAATCTACACAGGAAGTAGAAAAAGACAAGATCTTTTGAGTAAACTGGGAACACGGGGACCATGGGAGAGGGTTGAAAGAGAGGTGACAGGCAAAGGGTGGGAGCAGAGTAAAATGTATAAGTCGATAAAATCAATTTAAAAATCCTAAGTCTTAAAAAATAAAAAAAAATATTTAAAAATGCCACTCTTTCTATTCACGCACTTGTTTTTACAAATTTTTTCTACAAAGATTCTTTGCTTTTACTCCATGAACAATCTTCAGTGCTCTGTTCCACTTAATGTATAGGAACAATTGTCAGTAGCTCCCTTTCCTAAACAAAGAATAATGCTATTGGAACAGCTGGCTCAGCTAAGCCATATACAAACTTCTGAGAAGACGTGGTCTATAGGGTAGTCTGGGACTACAAGAGAGCCTTTCGCAAACATAGCTGCTGATCAGAGCTTTACTGATGAAGTCATTTTGAGTTCTCTATTCTTCTGTCCTACTTATTGAAGCATTGGAGATGGTGAAGTGGTAAGTGAAGCCACACTGTATCTATGCAGCATCTCAGCCTCAAAGACTACCCCTTCTCTGCAGTTCCTAGAGACCCAGAGTTTTGACTCTGTGGGCCTTCAAGTGGTAAGGACAAGTGTTTCACCACGTTAAGACTCAGCGTTTCCACTTCATGATATAAAGAGATGTTTAGACTACTTTCTGGACAGTTGTGGTGTATTCTGCTACTCCTATGAATAGATACAAACATTAGTTTCCAACAACCTTATGGAATCAAGACCCATTAACTCATAAATTCACCAATGTTATGGTTATATTGTTCCATATGGTAAGAATAATTTCTAATGCTAATCTAGGAATAACCAAAGGAAAACAGCAATAACAATTACTCAGTTCTCTATTAAAATTTTTCATACAATATATTTTGTTCATATTCTTCTCTCCTCCCCCAAGTCCTCCCAGGTCCTCCTCTTTCCCACCATATTTCATGTTCATCCTTTCTCTTAAAACAAAGCAAAAGCAAACAAAAGAGCACAGATACATATGCAAACACATACACAGTTATATACTCACATCCATATACAAACCCACATATACTCACATACTCTCATATATACACACTCAGACACACACACACACACCATGAAGATGAAGTCCATTTTGTGTTTGTTAGCTACTGCTGAGAATTAGACTTGCCCTGAAGTGTGGTGGATATGCCCAGAGTAATTCCATTAAATCCATTGATGACCCTCTGATGGCATCTGTAAGTTCAGGAGACTCACTGTGTATCATACTCTATCAACATGGAAAGACTAGAAGTGCCTGAATAGAATGGGACTTGTCTCCTTCAGTAGGAATCTCAGGACTGTGGAAAGAAATGCAATACAAAAGGAGGCTGACTTGCCTAATTTCACTATGAGAGTTAGATTTGCTTCTGGCAGAATACAAATAAAACTTAATCTCTGTGCATATAAGTTGGTAGGCCAAGAGGAATGAAAATAGTCAAGTAATAGATTAGAAAGCAAGTAGCCAAATGTAACCAAGAAAATCCTTGTGAATGACTTATCTTACTAGAGACTAAATACTATCTCATATTTCTATGATTTAAGGCAGTGTGATCAACACAGAAACACACTCCAAGTCACAAATGGCACCATTTCCCTCCATTTCATTTATACCAAAGTTTAGTTCACCAAGAGAACACACAGCATTCTTACAAAAAAAAATCAAGTAAACTAAAATTCCAGTCATCAACAAAAGAGACAAAGAGCCTTACAGAATAACAAGGAGAAGCAGATGAGTGAATTGAGTGAATACAGAGGAAATTTGCACCAATGAAAAGTCAATTTAAAAAAATCAAGATAATGTAGTAATTTGCATGCATCAACTTGGCACAAATGAAGAACTAAAACTCAAGTCTAGTGAGGTTGAAGGAAGGTAGGAATTATTACAGGTTGCTAGTTAAGGTAGTTTCTTAATTTCTTGTAGAAAGGAGGTATTATCCCCTTGAAGTGAAGGTATTTGCTCTTGCATTTACATAATTACACTGCTAGAAATAAGGACAGTCTAGGCATATATATCTCACAAAATTTTACAAAAGTTACACATATATGTATATAATACACATTTATAGCCAATATTATACACACATTGATATGTATCACTAGTTTATTTATGTTTTATATTATTTATTTTCATACATGTATAAATATCTAAAAATATATTTATGTACCACATATAAGTGTGTATATAATATTTAAATATTACATATGATAAATATAACACATGTGAGCCATAATAAATATATTTTATATATTATATGTGATATGCATATATATCGATTATATAATTATTTTTAATATTTTATTATAATAAATAATTATAAATATAATTATCTGTATTATATGTGTGTATGATATACATTATATATGTATAAGCTATAAACAAATCAGAAATAACAAAAAACAAGTAATGGTTTCATATGGAAGAATAGCAATAAACAAGCCCTTTGTGGACAGTCCATTGAACTCTGTTCAGGAAGGAGGTGAAAAGAACTAGGTAACTGGACACACATCAGCATGGGAATAACTCCCTCATATGACGATATTAGAGAATGAGTCTATCTATAATTCCAAAGCAGAAAGCTGGATAGTAATTTATTTAAACATGCCAAGAGTGAAATATTTCACAGGAACATTCTCCATAACAATAATAATATATGTTATAGCAAATGCATGTAGGCAGTCTTATGCTTCAGAAAAATAAACATAAAATTAAGGTGTGAAATGGAATAATACCAGGAAGAGAAACATGTGACCTCAACATCACAGTCATTTTCATTTTCATTATTTCAATATAGGAGTTTTTTATTTTTTATAAATTAAGTATTTAAAATTGTTATAGCATTCTGTCTTGTAAATATGAAATAATATGAGGTTTTGATTGATGATGTCAAACTCTTTTATATTTCTTATGACATCTTAAAGTGATTTTTAAGGAGCAGTTTTTAGTTTCTTACAAGATTATTCCAGGTGAGATAAAATAAAAGCTGACTGGAATAACAGACTCATTTGGCAGATTAATTATTGATTAGAAGGTCTATTTTTATTACAATTTTTATTGAAATAATCAGTTTATTGAAAATAAAATAACCAGTTTATTGAGAATAATCCTATCTACATTATGGATTTAAGTCACATGAGAATTTTTTATTTTAAAATATTTCACACTGACAAATATTGGATGTACTGGAGTCATAAAATGTATCCCTTTCATGCACACCTATATCCTGTATTGATCATCACAGTCACATTCAGAGCAACACTCACCACCTATACAATTCTTGAAGGGCACCTCACAGCTCCTTTGTGCACTATTTCCACAGATCCAATTACAGCTGCCTCTTCTCTTCCTATAATGGCCTTTTGAGATTCTTTAGCTCAAATGCATCCCTTTATGCCTTCCCAGGAGGTCTTTCTGCCTCACGGGTGAGTTACTTCCACTGAACTAGATTTTCAGAGTCTCTACACTGCTTGATGGGCTGGAGGACCAGCCATTTCATTAGAGGGCACCAAGCTCGTTAGGGAAGGAGAACTGTTCTCACCATGATGTTGATAGCTAAAATTTATAGTGTCTGCTTTGCAGGTCACAGATCCATCATCTCATACACACGCTCTCCTACATCCTAGGATTTTATTATCCTCCAGGGCATTTTGCTGATATCTCCATTCTTCTAAAATGTATTTGTTACATCAAGTTTTGATGCTGCAATGTAGGTTTCAGGCCACAAATAATGTGAGGTTTACCTGCAGTACGTTTCTCATTCTTTGTGAGTAATCCCCCATGAGCAAACTTTTAAGTGGATAGAAAGCAGTGAGTTCTGTGGCTTGCACTGCTAAGAAAAAATCTTTCAGCAGCTTCTGGGAATATGCTTATAGATGAGCAATAGTCAAACACAACAGGCTAAGAGGAACTCTCTTTTAGGAAGATTCCTTCAGTGTCACTTTACAGCAGGAAAAGGATTGGCAACACAAGAATGCATCCTGCTTTTCTAAATTTGAGTGTCCATATTCTGGCAATTCATTTTTTCCTACGTACTCAGCAAATAATTCCTCAGCATGTACAGAATTTCTGAAAATTAGCTAGAGGACATCCATGCTGTTTAAATATGATGGTCACATCATTAGTTTTTATTTTGATGCTACAGTTTATATTTCCCAGTCATTCAAAAACTAGATCTTAAGATTATTGGAAAGAATACCAGAAAAATCAATGGAATCCTGTGACCAAATTAAAAAATTGAACTCCCCTGTGTAAATTCTGTGTTTCCAAGTGGTCAATCAGGAGGTAAATAAGGCCACTTTGCAGTTTATATTGTTGATGTTTGCAAACCAGGAACAATCAAATCTACCTAACTGTTTTCATCTAAAGGGGAAGTGACAATCTTCCCTCAAGCATGTTTTAGGGAAGTCACCTACAAGGTTTCCCTCAGAGCTCAAGGAAGGAATAAAATATCCATAGTCTTCAAGTAGTCATGAGTGCCTTGACTTGTTGACTTATGCTTTCTGCTTCTATTATGGAATGAAAGTAGGATGAAAGTGGAGAACTCTAAAATGCAAGTCGATTTTCAAAAGTTTTCGATACAAGTTCTAGCTCCCACTTCATTAAGAAGAGTTCAGGAATTCACCAAAAATCTGTAGACATCCATCTCCTCATTTTATAAAGTAACGAAGTGTATTGTATGTGCTCTGCAATTCTTTTCAGAGCTATGCACTAAGATCATCAATACAGGGATTTTTTTTTTTTTTTTTGGTTTTTCGAGACAGGGTTTTTCTGTGGTTTTGGAGCCTGTCCTGGAACTAGCTCTTGTAGACCAGGCTGGTCTCGAACTCACAGAGATCCGCCTGCCTCTGCCTCCCAAGTGCTGGGATTAAAGGCGTGCGCCACCACCGCCCGGCTAACACAGGGATTTCTAAATGATGGTCCTGATTGTAGCCAATGAATTCCAAATTTAAAACCATCTGTACTAGCCCATTAAATTACTATCTAAATACATAATATCCACAAATGGCACTGTAATCTTGAAAGATCAGAACCTGTGCTCTGGGAGAAAGTAGCACCACTAAGTTGCCTTTAAGGGATGAATTTGATCAGTAAGTTCTCTATTGCCCTTATTTCTTTTCATCAGGAATATTTAGTGGTGATATATGTGTCATATGTAGTATTTATACAAAAATAATTCAAAGTGTAAACAGGCTCGTGCCTTGTTTTGATATAGCAAAATGAACCACACATTTCATATAAGCTATCTTTTGGATATCGGTTGAAGACATCCATCACTTTTGCCAAAATCAATAATTTTTGAAGAGCATAGAGTGGCCTCAAACAAGCAGATTAAACCCAATGTGACAGCTTGTCATATTGAAGCCAAAATTTATGCTTTTTAGTTAAAAAAAATATTACTAGTGACAAGTCAAGTTCTCCCTCATTTAAAGTTCTGGCTCTGAAAATCCAAATTATTCCCAGAGGGCAATGACCAATTATTTTCCTTTACCTGATATTCAGCCCACAATCTGTTGCTTTTGTGAAAGACAGTCACTCAGCATCCTAATTTCCTTTTTCTGATACGTGGGTTAACTGTGGGTCCTTGTTTAAGACACATTTTTAACAATGTTAGATTTATAAAATTTAGAGTATGTAAGCATAGAAGATTTTTTTGATCCAGAAATAAAAGTAATTAGGTTTAATTATTATAGTAAAAGTTCTTTCTACTTCACATGATTGTAGATGGGTCCTTCTAGATAAAGAGTTTATAACATCTTATGAGATTGATCAAAACTATAGTTCAATAAACAGTTTCATTATATGTTGCTTGTTAATTCTGTGTTTATCTTTCTCTTCCCTTTTTCTTATATTTCAATCTTAAGTGTCACCTGAGTTTTGCTGTTATTTAATTTGGATAGGAAAGATGTTAATTTTCCAATTGAATTTGCCTAAAAGAAAACAGATTAAGTTAAAGTAATTCAGTACTATCAGTGGTAAAGAGTTCAGGATTAGCCTGCACAACAAAACTCAATGTGTATGGCCTCATGAGTTTGTTCTTCTGGAAGAAAGCAACTTGCCATTGTCTCAGATAGCTCCACTTCTTTGGTTTTATAATAACATTTACATTTTACCTTAACAACACTATGGAAGAAATCAAAATTCTTGTTGGTAATTAGCATCTTAACTGTATAGTTTTCATTTTTAATTTCTGTGAGGCAGATTAATAAGACACATGAGATCATTGTTGACAGGAGCACATGTGTCTTTTAAAAAATATCGACATCAACTTAATAAAGTTGTCGTTTTTCATCAGTAATGTTTAAAAGTGAGTTCAAGTCGATTTTTACATCTGTTTTCATATGTAAGTATTGTGCAAAGACAATCTATGACAATAGAAGAAACAATGAAAGCCACAGAAAAATGACATTGAGTAAACCCTGAGATGAGGAAACCTAATGATCTTCTGCTCCTCCAGCTTCCCTGTTCTTTAGAGGAGCTATATGAGTCATTAGTCTCCCATTGGCTTTCTGCTCAAGAGGTGAGTATACTTCACAAAAGAAGCAGGTGATGGATCCTCTGTTACCTAACTTGACCCCTTCTCATGTAGTATCTCACTCAGTGGTATTTGCTTTATAGAAAAAAATATTTAATTGAACAGATAAAGGCAGATTGAGTCACTCCAAAATGCTAGCTAGCCTGAGACAATGTGAGAGACAAAGTTTCAATCACATTTACCTCCAAATAAATGTTTAAACTTATGATGTCTTATACCTAACATGAGAGCTGTGATATTCATCAGAGGGGAGTTTTCCAGTCCTACAGAGAGCCACAAGGTCATCTTGCCTTTCATACCCTAAGAATACTGTTGTTTGGCTTCTTTCTACCTCCACTTTTCCAAAAATTGCTTTATGCATTTTTTTAAGCTTGCCAGTCCTTTTTTTAAAAAAGAGTATCTACAAACTTGTCTGTACCGATCAAAATTCTTGACAAAAATTTTAAGTTATTCTCTTCCTCATTTATAGTTTTTTTCCCCTTTAAAACTTGCTTGAAATCTGTATGACTGAAGTACATATCAGACTTGTGTCTCTCAAACCCTGATAATTTCCTAAATAAATGGTTATTGTTTCTTAATCCATCTATGATTCATTTTCCAGTGATGCACACTTCCTATGAGTTAATATTTTTTTCTTCTCTTATAAAATATGTCCTTTTCATGGTGAGCTTAAGCTGATCATATGTATCTTTAACAAGACAATGCTTCGTGACAGTAAATGTTCTTGTGTCACAAGGGCATTCTTTAAATCTCTAATATCAAGAAAGACTGGATTTTTTTCACCACATTCTAGTGAAAATGGATGCAGACTCAAGGCCAGAAAGGGCAGCAGCATCTCATTTCCGTCACTGCTTCAGAATGTGGGCATGGCTGGGAAATACTTTAATCACACACAGATACAGTGTGTTTGAAGAGTTAACTCCCTAGACTCTTGTAGAGTTACAAAGCCAGGTAAGTGGGTTGTTCCCACACAGTCTCTGGTGTGTAAAGAAAATCCCTTTGAAAGAGAAGGTTAGTGTTTCTAATTAGACCTTACAAATTGGAAGAACCAGAAAATCTGGACTGGAAGACGAGTTTGAAATTAGCAATTGTGGTCTGCATCTGTGTCAAGCACAAAACAGCAACTACAGAACAGAATAAATCATAATCTCCATAATAGAAAAAGAGACAGGAAAAGGAAACAAACTTCACAGAATTAAAATATTTTGTAATCCTGGCCTGATGTATCCACTGCAATACAGAAGGGAGACTGATTGGGTTTCTAGATCCCGAAGTAGCTAGGTGGAGACAGTAATGCCTCCTCCTTCTTTGAGGAAGGAGCTGTCTCTGAGGGTCAGAGAAGTATTGTTTCTGGAGCAGTAGTTCTTAATCTTCCTAATGCAGGAACCTCTCGCTACAGTTCCTCAAGTTGTAGTGACCCCCAACTATAAAATTATTTTCATTGATATTTCATAACTGTAATTTTGACACATTACAAATCATAATGTTCCCTGGCAGTTGTAGGAAACAATGGTTGTTCGAGTCTCCAAAGGGGTCATGACCCACAGGAGTGTCACATTGACATAACAAACATATGTTCAGCTCCAAATTAGGGTGCCTGAAAGTTACTACTAAAAAATAATCATACTTAAAAATAATGGAGCAAATGGTAGCTTTCCTAAAGATGGCTTAATTATGCATGGGAAAGGATCACACTTATTTGTTGAAATTATGTTTGATCAGCTACTAGATGCAGTTCTCTGGACATGAAGAGGCAATCTAGACTCAAGGAGACAGGGTGAGGTTAAGTTTTTTGAGGAACTGTGGACACTCTCTAGTGTTTGAACCTCCTCTTCTCCAGTCCCTACATCTACCTCACAGAGACAGGTTTTGGGATTTCTGTGTATCACCATGTCTCAGTGTGCATCTTTGTAAAGATTAGAGACTAAGAAGTACGCCTCACATGCCAGATAGCATGACACATGTGAAAAGCAGTGACTGTCCAAACTGTTTTAGCTCATACAAATGCCATGATATTGAACCTCGGGTGCTACAGCAAAGCAAAGGTTGCTTTTTTCTATTTTTTGAAAGGTGGTTTTTAGCAAAGCAATACTGTCTCATGTTCTTAGGTAATGGACCACCATCCCCAGTTATGATAATTAACCATAATTAAACCTGTGGGCACCCAGAGGATAGCTATGCTCAGCAACAGTTACTGATAACACTCTGTGCCCTCCTGTTTCTCAAAGCATCTGTTTCAACAAATAGAAATAAGTAGCCAGACTGTGAGCTGCATTTTCTGTAGTTGAGCAAGAATACTGCCGTGCAGTTCCAGAAACTGAAACCAAGGCAGAAGAAAGACAGCAGAGACAATTTTGCACAACAGAGGGACGTCATTTCTATTCTGCCTATGATTGTCTTGTTCCTGTTTCCATCCACCATTCACCCCCCAGTTATGGAAGGCCTGTGGAGAAAAGGGAAATCTCTGCTGCTTACGAAAAAAGGGGATTCCAAGAATGAGTGCTGCACTTGGAATCTTTAGAGCATGGGAAATATCTTCTAGGACTTAAAAGACTAGGTCCTAGGCAAGAAATTCAGTTGGTCACCCAGGTGAGAGCTATGACCTACAGGCCAAATGTAACCTAGGACCTTGTATTGTAAAGCAAGTTTTATTGGGATCCAGCTGTGCTCATTTGCTTATTTTCTCCCTATGACTAACAGAGATTTTCACTCTCTTGTCTCTTAATACATTGCTTACTATTTGACTCACTTCAGGGGGAAAACAGGCTAGACTACTAACTTACTTATTTGATTCAAATAGAAAAGTTCTATAGGTTGTTTGTATTTGTTTGTTTGTTTTATTTTAATGGAAAGTGGAAAAATAGAGCAAAATTTGGAAAGAATATGTGATAGCTACTTCATAGTAATTATCAACCTTGTGTCGAGAGTATAGTAAGCACACAGAATATATTCATTTTAATCTCTTTTTCTCTTTGCTTTGAACTGTGCTAAAATGATGTAGTAACCTTGAAAACATGCTTTGGCAGATATTCGAGTTGTTTTCTCCTCTAACTACATAGTCTATTCTTCTTAATATATCAGCCCTTTTGTGTATTTAAAGATAACTTTTAGAAGAAAGATGCCTGAGTAACAAAGGAAACTAAATGTTCTGGAGGCTAGAAAGGCAGCATAAACTTCTGAAAAAGATGTGTGAACAGTGGGTATGCTATGATGCTTAAAACAGACAGAACGAACACAGACCTAAGACAGAAACACTTGCTCTGGTGCTGTTTCAGCGCAGAAAGAGTAACAATATCAGATAGAAAACACCTCCCAGAAAAGATTCTTCCAAACTAAATGTGTAAATTTCTCAAAGTCAGAATCATGATCCATGGAAGATATTCAAATGATTTCAAATCAATGCTGAATGCCAATCTAAATTCCTTTGGTCTGCCTAGGGTTGTCTTTTCTGCTTCAGCTGACCTGAGAAGTAATGCAAGAACAGGCTTATCCTGTTCCATGCAACAGGATGTAGAATTTGACAAAGTCCCTTTGCCAGAAAGAACACTTGCCTCTGCATCAAATCTCAACTCACAGTGACTTAGGATGGCAGGCACTAGTCACTGCTCACTTTAGCAGGAGGAGCCCCGGTGACTCACTCTTGATGGAGTTACTTAAAGGTTAAAGGCGTTCGCAGCCAACCTTCCCTTGTTAGAACCTTCAGATTCAGACTGACTGGGATTCTTCTCCTCTCTTCTTATTGCACTTAACTTTGTAACCATTATGCTGCTGCTCTGAACTCCAATCTGTTTACTTGGAAAATGGGTAAAATGTATTGTATATGTCACTCAAGGCTAAAGAGGTTGGCAGGATGCTTTTCAGAGAATGGGGATCTAATGTCTACCCCAGCCCCTATTTCACTCTGTACTTGCCTATGTAACAGCACCCAGATGCCAGAGAACTTCGACTGCATCAGGAAAGCCCCTCCTGTGGATCTAGTTTACCTCAGATCAGACCCCTTTCCTCTTCATTTGAAAATTCAGATGGAGAAGCACACTTGACTCTCTGAAGCTTTTTTTTAAAATATGTTACTTTAAGTGCCATTCCCAGGCACAGAGACTGCTGTAAAGTTCAACGTGCAACAAGAGTAACCAGGGTTAACAGGAATTCACAGCATCAATCATTTTTATTATCCCCAAGGCAGAGTTTCCATTATTTATGCTGCTGGGTGATCTGCTGTATTTATGATATAGCTAGTTGTCATGGCTTTAAAAATATGATGGATTCCTAAATTAATCCCACATTCTTGTCTTGGGCTTGAAACATGAGAAGTCACAGGAGAACAGAACTATCTATAATCATGTAATTAAATGCCCGTTGGGTCATAATAAAGAAAAGACTGGTCATTAAATACCCTGTGCTTTCATGTCAATAATGTTAAAGTTTTGGCCTAATGCTTACATATTGAACGTTCAAACTTATTCTATTGCTATTTTTCAGTATACTGATATTTTCCTTCTTCTTTGGGAGAAATTAAACCATGAATAAGACACAGATTTCCTTCTCATTAATATTTGACAGCTTAGAATCTGTCATATAAGAAATAAAGTGCTGAGTGTTTGAAAAGGTGAGAAACCATTTGTTGCTGAATTGGGAGTTGATAATAAAATGACTGAGGTTTTGGAAGAACTGAAGAATGTTGTTGACAAGACAAGTTGGTAAACACTTCGTGTTTAGATGATTCCTCTCCCAATAGCTCCCTGAGAAATGGAGCCATCCACTAACAGACATGAATAAATAGCATTGTAGATTCAAACACAATTAATAAAAATTCAGAGAGAGAAATTGGGGATTAACCTGAATATGTGAAATGCAAAACAGTCAGCCACTGAATCTAACCTCGACCTCAGTCTGAAATGGTGAATCTGCCTTCTTGAAACTGAGAATGAGGCTGTGTCTAAGAGCTGTCTTCCCCCATCTTAAATTCCTCTCTAGGGTTGGACTTAAAAGCTTGTACCACCATCATCATTAAAAGCATGTACTGCCCAGTTTCTATGGCAACTAGTGTGACTACTGGGATTAAAGGTGTGTGTCATTATGGCTACTGGAATTAAAGGTGTGCGTTACCATAATCTGGTCTGTAAGGCTAACTGCTGGGACTGTTTTACCCTCAGATCTTCAGGCAGTCTTTATTTATTAAAATACCTTTGAAATGCCCCTATAGTAGATTACTGCAGTCTCTCTCACAGGGGTGGAGATGTAGACAGGCTTCTCCCAGCCACTACTGTCCACTTTAAGTTGCCTGCTCAAACTCTGCCATCATGCTGCATGGTAGGTATGTAGTTTAGCTCATGCATACAGAAAAGGATTCCAGGCATTCGTTAAAGATAGATTCAGAAAGACAGAAAAAAAAAGAACACCTCTAAATGGGTTACAATGTATTTAAACATGTACAAAGACTTGGGAGAAAGAAGAGAAAGAGTATATGCAGTCTTAGATTAAAAAGTATACTTTTAAAATAATAAAATTCTTGGCTTCCCTTTTCTGCTTCCTTGTCGTGCGCACATGTTTTCTCTATCTCTCTCTCTTTTTCTCTACCTCTTCTCTCTCTCTCTCTCTCTCTCTCTCTCTCTCTCTCTCTATCTCTCTGTGCCTCTCTCCCTCAATAAAATGCTTTATGCCTAAAATAAATAATAAAATTCTCTAAAAAAGAGTAAAGTAATATTAAAAAGTCATGTCAAAATAGAAAACACAGAGAGAGTATGGATATTGCATTGTGTTTGAATTTTTGACTGCTGAGGAAGGAGCAATGGTTGCTAAGGGACATTTGATTAAGCCTGCTATATTTAACCAACCTATATATATATTTAAAATACCTTAATTTCAAAATTTAAGTAAAAAACTATATTACTTTGGAGAAGAGGTTATGCCTTTTATTTCCACAAGAAATCAGGTTATGGATTCATTCTGGGTTAAAGAATTTAAAGACTCCTTGAAAATCCTGGCTACAAACATAATGAAATAAACCTAAAAGAACTGCAAGACACATGTTGTATATTTTACCTGCTCAAACACTTAACAAAAGCAATTGCTTTTGGCTGACTTATGTACAATGTACAGTCTGGAATTAAAGATGTGTGCCCTCACCCAGCTTGTTTCTAGTTTGTTTAATTTTGTCTTTTAACTGCTCATAACTTGACTTATTTGGGCAGTTTCTACTCTTCTTATGCCCGGGACCTGACTTAAGAGGTGTGGCTATTTCTGTTGGGTGACTCACTGACGATGACATGTCAGATAAAGTCACAGATATGTATTTACCTTTAAAATTTATGTATTTTCAGAGTAAGGGGACCAGACACCAATGAAAATGGATGGTCAAAGTGATCTAACATTCAAAAGTAGCATCAAGGCTGCTGGCTCAGATGTTCAAGGCTCACAAACTATTCCAGCCAAGGCCTAACAATTATACCAATTTTCTCAAGTTTCTTCAAATATTGCCAGTGTCCCAAACAACAGGAAGTAGTCTAAAGAAGTACACCTACATTCCCCAAAATGAATTTTGTATATTTATTTTCATTTAAGGTGGTGTGTTGCAAGTTGTTATTGTTCATACTCTTCTTTTTTAACAAAAGAATTAAATTTAAAAATCTCTTCCTAAGGGAAAAAAGGGGGATATGATAAAAAAAATGATAGGATAAAAGGGTAGATTACTAAATTTACTTTAATCCAAAAACCAGCTGTTAATCGTAAAATATTTTACATTGGTAAGGATTCTGGCTTATTGATATAGATTTAAAGTTAATTTTGTTATACTGTATATATGGTTTTACTCTTGTTTGTGGTGTTGTGTTTATACAACTCATTTAAAATGTAATATAAAATTAAGAAATGAATATTAATAGTCATCTATCATTATAATAATCAAATTTATAGTCATGTTAAATATATTTTCAAGGTAATACATGGATATATTTAGGTACATAGATGGTCTTCAAGCACTTCAAAGATCTACAGAATATGGCATTTAATATGTTTAATAACCTAAGGCTTTTTATGACAGTAAGACACATCTGCTCCTAGCAGCCCCAGTTTATTTGAGAGAAGATTATGGGTATTGAAAAAAACTCCAAGTGGAGTTTCTTTTCTTTATGGCAAAAGATATTCATGTAGGTAAAGAAACTGCCTTTGCCCTAATTGTTGACAGTATACTGTCTAAATTAAATCAGCAGGATGCAATAAAGGTTACTGCCAAACTTTGCCAAGACAAACTAAGACAATCCTTTAAAATTCTCTGCTTCTCAAAAATGTCTGTATGATATACTAGTACTGTAGGCCATAGTTGGATGTCGCAATGTCCCTAGGGTTACTGTCCAGGCAGTCTAACGTCCCTGTCTTTGGGTAATGTTTCACCCTTCTGAGGTCTTTGGTTATATAATTGTAATTGTAGTTTTTCTTAATTATAATAAAAAGGTAAAATACATATAAAACTTTAGACTCACCAAAATAAGATAGATAATAGAGTATTTTCTCTAATTTTGCCAAATACAAATGGACTGGGTATTGTAATTGTAATTCTGACTTGATAACCATTTTTGTTGTTTGTAATTTTACTATGTTAAAGTTAAAATTTCCCTTTTTATTTTGACCAAAATGTAGAAATGCTGTGAAATATTCCTTTACACTGTGTGAATATATGTTGCTGTGATTGGTTTAATAAAGAAGTTAAGTGGCTAATAGCTGACCAGATTAAGGTTAGGCAGGAGAGCAAGACTAAAAGAAGACTGGGAGGAAAAAGAGGAGAATGTAGAATTGCCAGCCTGATGCAGAGGGAGCAGGAGATGAACATGTCATGCTAATAAGGGTACCACCTTGTGGGAGAGCATAAATAAGGAATATGGGTTAACCAAAATGTAAGAACTAGTTAGTAGGAAGCCTGAATTATTGACTGAGCATTTGCAATTAATACTAAGCCTCAGTGATTATTTGAGAGTGGCTGCAGGACACAAACTTCTGTCTATAAGCATCAGTTATGTTACAATGAATGCTGAAAGAAATGAAGAAAGAAGAGGCAACATGACTTTACAGTATGACCCTTTGTCAAGTATCGAAAGCCCTGAATGTGGTCTATGGTGACTACTGGATCAGTACCTCTCTCAGTTTCACATGTTCTCACTCTATACCTTTGCCACCTGCCCACCACATGATAGCTGTACTGTTTTGCAGCCTTTTGAGTATAGCAAGCTGCATTAAAGCATTGCACAAACAAAAAGTGTCATTCTGTGGTAGCCTCCTATTTTCTGGAATCTTAAAAAAAATGCCTCTATCTATGAGAATTCCTTGATATTATCATTAGTATTGTGACTCACCTCATTTGCACTGATTTCATAAACAATTCTTATCCTATTGTACTCTGACCTTGAGCAGCCCCCATTTTAACACACCCAGAACAACATAACCCATGATATGTGTGTGTGTTTTGTGTGCATGCATGTCTGTGTACAAATGCATTCATGTGAGTGTGGGAGGGCACATGCTATACAGTAGCATAGTATTGAGGTCAGGGGACAAATCCAAGTGTTGGTGTTCTTCTTCCACCTTGCTTGAGACAGCTTTATCATCTTTGTCCTTTGTTTCTGCAAATTTCAGTCTAGTTGGCCAGAGAGCATTTGGGGATTTTCCCAACTCAATTTACCATCTCATCATAGGAGTAGACAGGTTCCAGATGTGTGTTAATATGTATGCCTTTTATATGACTCTTGGGGTTTTGAACTTAGGATCTCATTTTTGTATATAAGTGGTATCTCCATAGAGCTATCTCTCCAGCTCTTCACTTATTGGATGCAGTATTTCTTAATAAATTTCTGAGCTTTTATATGGATTTTAAAAGAACAAATAATTTCTTCAATCATATTTGCTAATATGTACTAACTACCTGGAAGTGTACTCAATGTGAAACATGCCATCAATCCATCTTTATCAAAATGGTAAACACACAACTAATTTATTATGTTTCTCTGTTATTCTGAGATCTCATGCTGAAGTTTTACATAGCACACAGGAACTTATCAATTTGTTTGAGCACTAAAACAGATCCAAATTTGACTCTTCTGGATTTAGAATCAGAAGAACCATCTGCCATATTTTTACTAATGATCCCTACCTCATACACTGGGAATGTTATTATCTCTTAGAAAACTGATTTTTTTCTAATGAGAGACAGAAAGGTAGTGGATTCAGAGGGGAGATGAAGTTGGGAGGAACTGGAAGGAGAAGAGATGAAATCAGGACATATTATGTGATAAAGGAATTTATTTTCAATAAAAGAAAAAATAATAATATAGAGAAATCCAATATTTCTTCATCGTTTAAGTCTTATATTTAATATACTATGACATTTTAATTAGGAAATCTCTTTCAATTTAGTCCTCACTAATTAATAGCTACATTAGAACATTCTCCATTTTTATCACATTTCCTTTAAATCAAACTAAACATATTGCCAGGATTTTGGCAGAAACAAAGGAAGTAATGTAATTGTGATTTACAGCCACCACAAGTAATTTTCATGTTCTCTCTATTGTCTTCTCCATAATTTGTTCTTCATCCCAGAACCTACAGCTTGCAGATCAGTATCCTAGGCAAGTAAAAATTACAGTCATTTTCAAGTCGGTAGACAGTTGGGTTGGAGCATAAAAAATTTTGAGTCATAGCCACTAAGCTTTTCTATTCCAACTTCCATTGAAATTCCGCCAAGCCTTTTCTCTTGGCATGCACTAGGCCTTAGGATCATGACCATCTTTGAATCATAAACTTCAGGAACTATTTAAAGTTGTATGAGCAAATCCTACATTTGGTGATTTCAAGTAGATCAATGGTATTCTTATTTTTCTTCCATATAATAATTCACTTAGAAATGTAATAAGCAGATAATTGAAAATCTATCAACAGATGGTTATTCAGTACCCATCATTTACCTAAGAAAGTGTTAAGATATGTGATGTCCCTAAGTACAGCAGAAAAACAAGCAAAGGATGACAAACAACCAGAAACAGGAAAAATAAGAATTCAGCACAAGTAGTGAAAATACACATACACATTCTCCTGAATTAAAAAAATAAAACAAAACAAATAAAACAGGAAGCATTTTATTCTTAGCTTTTGAAAATATTATTATTTAAGCCACTTAGAAAAATAGATATTTGGAACTTAGAGTGGAAAACATTGTTATAATATCATCAGAAACACTCTCATTGAATAATTGGGATCTGTTACTGAAGTGTTTTTTTTGCCCTTCTCTCTTGTGGTGTAGCAAGCATTTTACACGCTTGTTGAATACTTCTTGAAGGAAATAACAAAACAACAAACAGTACCCACGAGCACTTTTGAAAGACCTGAAAGAAAACAGTGATTCAGTCCATGTCTTGTGCTCATACTTATCTAACTCAGAACATGATTGCAGGATGTTTTCCTGAGACTGAATTTTTAGACATGAAAAATTATTTTAAGAACTGCAGGACTGATGTAAAGGATGTTTTTTCATTACCAATGAGAGTTTCTGAAGGACAGTTCCACTCTTATAAAATACGTGTGACTGAGTATAAAGGGTATCTATCTCGAAATGTCATCAACAATAGAATGTAACATTTTTGAGACTCAAATGTACAGTGCCGACCTTTTGGTTAATAGACAAGTAAGAAGCACTGGGCATATGTGTAGAAGCTTAGAAATATAGAAACTCCATAACTACTGTAGAGTCATTGAATAAAAACATACTATTTTTTTATATAAGATCCCAAGATTTAGCCCAAGTTGATTTCCAATTCATGATCCTCCTGACTCAATCATTTGAATGGTAATATTGCAGGTACATACCACCATATCCACCTAAGAATGTGTGTTTTTCTCAAGAATTCTTATGACTTATTTGTACATAAAGCTTGATATGTATGTACACTGTTCATTTAAGGAGATAGTCAATGAATGAAGGAGATAAGCTTAGAAATCTTTGTGAACCATAAAGAAGCTTAACACAAATAGTTCATAAAGAGCAATAGCAAAATAGTCCAATATAACTTAAGGTATATAATCATTACACTTTAGGAGATGCATGTAGACAGAAGTTTCTGTCCCACCCAGTTCTGCATCTGATTGGTCCCAAAGAAACACACAGAAGCTTATATTTAGAGCAAATTGTTTGGTTTATTAGTTCAGGTTTATTATTAACTAACTCTTACAACTTAATCCATAATTCTTGTTTATGTTTAGCCACATGACTTGGTACCTTTTATAAATGAAGCATTCTCATCTTGTTTCCTCTATGTCTACTGGTGACTGCGTCTCTGCCTTTTCCCTTCCTAGAATTCTCTTAGTCTGGCTGCCCCGCCTATACTTCCTGCCTGGTTACTGGTCAATCAGCATTTATTAAATCAATATAAGTGACAAATCTTTACAGTGTACAAAAACATTATTCCATGGCAGATGGAAGGCTTATATGAGGTCTAGAGAAGACATAATATAAATAATAAATGACTAAGTTGAAATAGAGACATATAATTAGTAATATGTTTCTTTCAGTAGCATTTGAGTTCAGGTAGAATTAATATATTTAAAGTATATAGGAATTACCAACTAAAGTTTATGGTTTGATTTTGTCAGGGCTGAAAAATAAAGTTTTTTTTCTAATATGCTTGAAATTTTATAATCACATGGCAAATATTCCTATCAGAGAAAAACAGAAGCAGAGAGAAACAGAGTCAGTCAGTCAATCAGTCAGTCCGTCAGTCAGTCAGAATGTATAAAGCAAACCTAGAGAAACAATGTTCCTAGAAGAAATTGACAATATCTAATATTCCTTGGATTTACAAGAAGAAAATAGTGCAACTGAATTTGTTTGAGTAGTATTTCTGCTACTTATATTTCTTAGTATTTATATTTGGGAAAGTTTCAGATAAATATGATAAATGAATAATTAGTATATTTAAATTTAAATAGTCTACTGATAAGGAAACACTTCAGTCCTTATTAACTTAATGTCAACTTGATACCGCCTATAATCGTTTAAAGAAATTTCAAGTGAGGAGTCATCACCATTAGATTGACCTGTGGTGATATCTGTTAGATGTTGTCTGCATTAATAATTTATAACGAAGGTCCAAACCCACTGTGGGTGCACCATCACTAGGAAGGTGGGCTTGGGTCCTATAAAAAATTAGTTGAACAAGTGTCAGTGAGCAAGCTACAGATCAAGCCAAAAAGAAGTATTTCTCCATGTTTCTTGCCTCTTGGTTCCTATCTTGAATTCTTGCCTTGACTTTCCTCGAAGATGTATACAACCTGGATGTGTAAGATAAAATAAAAAACTTCCTCCCCAAGTTGCATTTGCTCAGAATAACAGCAGCAGGAAAAAAAATCTAGAGCACCTTCTTATCAAAGTATTATATGTCTTAATCTCAATATGTTTAATGATTTTATATTAAATATATACATGTTTATATTTAAAATATTTTTATAACATTCTTTCCTTGCAAGTTTGGCAGTAGTATACTACTTTATAAGTACTATAGTAAGTCTTTGAGATAATGTGATGATATTGTTTGTTTTATATTTGTATTTAGAATGCTGAGTCTCCTGGTAAAAAGCAAATGAATTTTTAAACAGCTCTGTTTTGTTTGTTGTTGTGTAGCAATTTTCACTGGTAAACTATTCCACTAAATCATGTTCTTATCATTTACAATATCAAATATAAGATACCAAACTTAATTAATTTACTGGACAGAGGAACAGCAAGAGGAAAGAAAACCCAAGCAAGTTGATACCTCATTCTACCTCTATGTACATATACTTTATTTATTTTTTTTTTATTATATATTTTTTTTATTCTTTTTTAATTAAAATTTCCAACTGCTCCCCGTTTCCCATTTCCCTCCCCTCCTCCCACACATTGCCCCCTCCCCCCTCTCCCCTCCCCTATCCCCACTCCTCTTCTCCTCCCCCCAGTCCATTCCCCCTCCCTCTCGCTACTGAAGAGCAGTCCAAATTCCCTGCCCTACAGGAAGACCAAGGTCCTCCCACTTCCATCCAGGCCCAGGAAGGTGAGCATCAAAACAGGCTAAGCTCCCACAAAGCCAGTTCATGTATTAGGATCGAAACCTAGTGCCATTGTCCTTGGCTTCTCATCAGCCTTCATTGTCCGCCATGTTCAGAGAGTCCAGTTTCAACCCATGCTTATTCAGTCCCAGTCCAGCTGGCCTTGGAGAGCTCCCAATAGATCAGTTCCACTGTCACTGTGGGTGGGTGCACGCCTCGTGGTCCTGATTTCCTTGCTCATGTTCTCCCTCCTTCTGCTCTTCATTTGGACCTTAAGAGCTCAGACGGTTGATCCAAATTGGGTCTCTGTCTCTCTCTCGATCCATCGCCAGATGAAAGTTCCTGTGCCATTCTCCTTGGCCTCTCGTCAGCTCTCATTGTCCGCCACATTCCGAGAGTCCGGTTTTATCCCATGTTTTTTTCAGTAGCAGTCCAGCTGACCTTGGTGAGCTCCCAATAGATCGGCCCCACTGTCTCAGTGGTTGGGTGCACCCCTCATGGTCCTGACTTCCTTGTTCATGTTCTCTCTCCTTCTGCTCCTCATTATAACCTTGGGAGCTCAGTCCGGTGCTCCAGTGTGGGTCTCTGGCTCTATCTCCATCCATCGCTAGATGAAGGTTCTATGGCGATATGCAAGATATTCATCAGTAAGATTATAGGATAGGTTCATTTCAGGTTCCCTATCCTCAGGTGCCCCAATGAACTAACTGGGGACATTGCCCTGGGCATCTGGTAGCCATTCCAAGTTCAAGTCTCTTGTCACCCCTTAGGTGGCTCCCTTACCTAAGGTATGAGTTTCCCTGCTCCCCTATCCAACCTTTCTTTATCCCCATTCACCCCGATTCCCCCAGTTCCCCTCATCCTCTCCTTCACACTTTTCTCTCCCCATCACCCCTCATCCCCATCCCACCCCACCCCCAAGATTCCAATTTTTTGCCCATCAGTCATGACTCTTTCCCATAGCTGGGAGGATATCTATATGTTTTCCCTTGGGTTTACCCTCTTGTTTAGCTTCTTTAGGATCACAAATTATAGACTCAGTGGCCCCTATCCATGGCTAGAAACCAATTATGAGTGAGTACATCCCATGTTCTTCTTTTTGGGTCTGGGTTACCTCACTAAGGATCGTATTTTCTATTTCCATCCATTTGCATGCAAAATTCGAGAAGTCATTGTTTTTTACCGCAGAGTAGTGAAAGAAAAAAACCATATGATCGTTTCATTAGATGCTGAAAAAGCATTTGACAAAATTCAACATCCCTTTATGATAAAAGTCTTGGAGAGATTAGGGATACAAGGGTCATACCTAAATATAATTAAAGCTATATACAGCAAGCCGACAGCTAATATCAAATTAAATGGAGAGAAACTTAAAGCCATCCCACTAAAATCAGGAACACGCCAAGGCTGTCCACTCTCTCCATACCTCTTCAATATAGTTCTCGAAGTTTTAGCAATAGCAATAAGACAACATAAGGGGATAAAGGGGATTCAAATTGGAAAGGAAGAAGTTAAACTTGCATTATTTGCAGATGATATGATAGTGTACATGAGCGACCCCAAAAACTCCTCCAAAGAACTCCTACAGCTGATAAACGCCTTTAGTAATGTGGCAGGATACAAGATCAACTCCAAAAAATCAGTCGCCCTCTTATACACAAAGGATCTGGAAGCAGAGAGAGAAATAAGAGAATCATCACCTTTCACGATAGCCACAAACAGCATAAAATATCTTGGGGTAACTCTAACCAAGGAAGTGAAAGATCTATTTGACAAAAACTTTAAGGCATTGAAGAAAGAAATTGAAGAGGATACCAGAAAATGGAAGGATCTCCCTTGCTCTTGGATTGGGAGAATCAACATAGTAAAAATGTACATATACTTTAAAACATAGATGTCCTTTAGTACATATCGATCATTTTTTGATTGATTACTTAGATAATTACTACCTAAGTGTGATGAAGATGTTTTTCTCAAAGTAGAATGCTCAGTTTTCCTGAACCAGATCCAATTAAACTTCTCTAGAATCTCTATGACTAGAATTTATGTATTTATGCTTATTTAACTGTACCCCAAATGATTCTCGTGTGTATTAAAGATTAGAAATCAGTAAAGTCGTTACCTTAGTATAAAGAGAATTTCTATTTGGTACAAAAATTATTGCATAGAACTATTGTAATTTTTCACTACTGACTTTCTATATAATTATAGTAGAACTATTCTAGAATCTGCATGAAGATTATTAACAACTGATTTTTGGTAGTTTTGCAAGTATTAAGATGTATTGTAGCATGGGGTAAATATCGACTTCGGTGTTGGCCTCTTATTCATCCATTAGTCGTGTTTATCTTCTTTGTCTCATCAGGAGACATCTGATACATCTCTCCCTGTGGCCACACTGCTTTAACCATTTACCTGGAACACATGGGAGGAATTGAAATGCAGCAGCATCGATGAGAAAAAGAAAAGAAAAATTGATTTACGTGGCAAGATAAATCGCTAGCATTAAAAAAATCAAGTGACACTTTACGAAAGCAACATGAACCATAAAACTGAAAAGCAAAGACCACTAAAAACCAAGGAAGTTTGATGTCATGATGAAAGTGCGCTGGTCTTGTTAATAGAAGTCAGCCAATCTTTATGAAATGAGTGAACCCATTTCCAAAAGAAATGACATATATTCATATTGCTGAATACACATTTTCCAGCTGGAAGCTTTATAAAGGGAAACTTTACAGTAAAGAAAAGAAAACGGTGGAGGTGATGAACACTATAGGCTCATGACTGAGTCTTCTGGCGAAATAACAAAAACTGGCTCTTCATTTTAAGTAAGGCTGAGCAGAAGTTGGAGACATAGTATGAGGATTAATGTATTACAGACCCCGAGGGCCAAGAAGGTCAAGAGGGGCACAGGGGTAAAACTTAGCTTGGGCCAGTGTCTGCAGCTCTTCCTTGTCCAAGGTAAGACAGATTCGTAATCTGTGTGCTCATACTCTGTTCTCTAGAAGAGAACATTGCAGATATGTGGTATGCTTATTCCTGTTTTGCTTTGATTTTTCTACTTAGGACATTGCTTATTTATATTTTGTTTTGAGCATTCTTTATTTTTGATGATATTTAGTCTTTTCTTTATTAAACTCAGCTAATTAGGGCCAAGGAGATGGCTAAAGGGTTAGTTTTCTTAGTTCAAATGGTGAAGAAGGCAAAACTTAAAATCACTTTTGAAGAGTCCCAACGAGTGATTGTCTTCATCTGGTTGGCCAGTGGGCCTGTAGGTGGACGATGGTCTTGATTCCATTAATTGATATGGGAGTTCCCAGTCTAAAAGTACGCAGTATCACTCTATAGATTTTGTTCCTGATCATATTAGAATGGAACTGGGATACACAAGTTCATTTTTATACAAAGAGGTACCATACTTAAAATATTACTTCCATATATCCCTTCCCCGTTCTCCCCTTCTATCTTCTCTTGGTCTCTGTTATTAACCTAGAAATTTTTGATTCTACTTCTATGTCATATATATGTATATATATATATATACATATACATATATATGAATATTTTATAATATCTAGGAACCACAAATGAGACATAATTTATTCAATATGACCATCTCCAATGAATCTATTGTTCTGCAAATGACATGACATTGTTCTTTAAGCTGAAAAATTCCTCTGTGTATGCATAGCACATTTTCTTTATACAGTCCTCTATTGATGGAAAACAGTTGGTTCTGTAACTTAGGTACTGTGAATAAAATACACATTGCATTGAATTCTATCCTGTCATTCTCAGAAGCATAATTTAGATTCTCCAAGGAGGGAGTTTTTTCTCTGAGCCTTCTACAGCGTTCCATGACTTCTGCTTGTAGCAGTCTGATTTGCCCTAATGGTACTTGAGGGCATCAGGGAAATCTAATTTCATCTTTACATAAAGCTGCTGCCAAGAATTTACTAGCATATGACATGACAGGCAGTGAGCTGGAGGAAAGGAACCAACTGTCATGTCCTTCTGAGTTTTCCCTAGTAGTACTTTGGGCTAACTTTTGTGTGTGCTGCTCCCAAGTGTCAGCCTTTGAGGATATACTCCTGGCTGTCAAACCCTGATGCTGCCTAATTTACACAGCTAGAGAGTTCCCAAGATGTACGGGAAAGTCACTTATTCCATAAGGTATTCACATTATCTCCAGACAGTTCTATTCACCTAATAGGAAATGAAAGTGTGGATTAATGCCTTTCACAGGACATTAAAAGCCTGAGAGTGGAGCATCATTTTGACTACCAGGGGCCTTCTCCTCATTTCTGGACCTTGCTGCTTCAGCTAATTATGGTCCAATGCTTTCAAATTTGAAGGATGAGTTTTGACTTCACAGAAAATGAGTTTAAAACAGAGAATCCATGTGGCTTCCAAATTTTGGACAGTTGCTAATGGCACACCATGTTTTGCCTGTAATTTAAAGACAGACAACATGTGGCTTCCTAATAATAATCATAACAACAAAATCCCCTGTTACTTGATTCCCAAAGGGCTAACACTAACAGCTGCTAAACAGAAATGGAAAAAACAGACACAAAAATTCCAAGTAAACAAAACTTTGTGAAACAGTTAAGAGTCCCCCCAGTGTAACCCTAAAGATCAAGAATGTCTTTTCAAATATGTCTTTACTAGTCCCAACATCAGATACATTATTGACAGATGATACAATAATTCTAAGTGTGGTAGAAAGTAAGTGGCATGAAATAATAATAACCACTGTTAGTATCATCGACTAGTGTTTGTGAGTGATCAAGAATTAGACACTTAGGCTAAGTGAACTAAATGTCTAATGTATATTATTTTATTAAATTCTGGCAATTTGTGAGATAGAGTTTAATATAAAGGTGTCACTTAACATAAGATGAATGAAGTTACTGATTTAATATTATTACTAAGGCAGGAGATTGTAGAGGGAAAAATAGAATTCTTTTGATGAGAAGTAATTTTCTTTCTTTTGAAAAGATTCATGTACTCTTACTTTATGTGTATAAATGTTCCACATGAATACAGGGCAGGTGCCCAAGGAGGTCAGGAAAAGGTGTACGATCCCCTGTAACTGGAGTTTTGAAGGCTGTGAGTCCAATGAGGGTGTTGGGAACAGAAACAGGGGTGTTCTACAGGAGCAGTGAATATTCTTAACCATGGAGTCACCTCTCCAGTCCACATGTAAATTTCTCGAAAATGTAATTCTTGAAATACATAAAGTCTTCAACAGAGGCCCCAAATGAAAGGTTTTATAAGCACACAACAAACAAAATGTTATAATAGGGAATACTTGAAGTTCAACAAGTTCTTTCTGTGAGGCCAGTTGAATCAGACACTTCCATGTGAAGATTTAAAAGGCCACTCAAAAACATTGAAAATGTGCTGCTGAACTATGTGAGCATGGGAAGCCAGAGAAGGAAGCCTCATAGACAGTCTCATGAATGGCGCCATGCTGCTTCCTCACAGGACAGCAGATAGGTTCCTCAGTTTCTCCTCTTTGAAAGACAGCTTTTGGTTGGTGAACTCCAGGGAAAGACTTCACCACATGAAAATTCACGCTACTCTTCCTAGAACCTATATTATTTCCTGCTCCTTCCCCAGAGCCCTATTTTATGAACTCCAAAGGGCTAGAGATTTGTAGACCATCTGCTACCCAGAGAGTAGAGATCCTGCCAAGACCCACTTTTTTCCTTTCTCTCTTCTTAGACCATGACTCCTTGCAGAAGAATTGGTGCACTTGTTTCTCAGTGAAAAGAAAATACTTAGAATTGGGCTGTGAGGAGAAGCATGCCATAAAGTTACTACCTTAATTAAGTCATTACAGTTTTTAGGGTTTTTTAAATACAGGCAATTTGAATATATAATTGAGCCTGAGCACAGCGTCATCCTGTGTTTTTCTTGATCTGCTCAGAAGCAGATTGTGAATGGAAAAAGCTGAGATAATATCCTGTGCAAAGAGCCAGTTTCTTGTTTTCCCAGCAGCTCAGACATGGATTTACGAATCATTTCCTGGTGCATCCAGGGCTGAGGGCTCGATATGACAGGCTCAGAGACCAGCCCCAGGGGTAGTGTTTTGCTTGACTGTGAACTTCTCCCTGGTGGTTCCGGGAATTACATCTAACTTATGCTTCAGTAGAGAAGGCTACAGAATATGCTTAGGGATTGTTCTTGTTGGGAAAATGATTCTGAACATGATTCCTGAGGTCAGAGAAGAAACCAAAGGGAAAGATTACAACTCAATGCTTTTCAAGTTCGAGTAGCAGAGATAAGGTCAATTTAAACCTCTCTTTGGGGAAGGCATTCACTGGGGAAAGTACAAAAAGGCAGAGTGCCTGAGCTGTGAATACAGCTCCTTACTCTTTAGACTACGTAATTTTACTGGCGGTTCACTCAAACATGTCATTTTTCTTTTTTTAGAAGCAGTTCAGAAAATGAGTTTGTAACTCAGATGAACTGGCTTGTCCAGTTCCAGTCCACAAGAACACATAAACACACAGGCACATAGAGATGTTAAATAGAAAGGCAGGACATTAGAAGTGAAATGAACCTGAGAACAATCTGCACGTTTTCATTTATGGTTAACAGCACCTGCTCCCTTTAAAGCCAGTTCAGAATGAACGAGTCGATGTGGGGTGGCAGAAACAGGCTGCTGTAATTCACAAAGGAAAATCCTAAGTGTTTCTGAATTCAAGAGGATTTCTCTCCATTCTGATAATGCCTCTATCTGTTTTCCACTTTGAAGGCGCAAGTCATAAACAATCCCACACCAGTTTGGAATTGTGATTAATAGGGTGGTATTTATTTAAAGGGGAATAAACTTACAGATCACGGTCCCAGACAACAGCCCTCTGCGCACGCAATTGGGAAGAAGTCTAGTCGCCGGAACCGGAGCAGGAAGTAAAGAGAGAGAGGAGGGAAGTGGCCGCTTTTTTTTTAAAGGGAAAGATACCACGCCCCAATGGGCTGGTATCTTGGTGGCTATTGGCTGGAGGAGCGGAAGGACCTCCCGCAACACCACTTGCTATGCGAACAGCAGTAACCTCGAACTCCCAATCCTTCTGCCTTCTTCTCTGAAGTGCTGGAATGACACCATCATGCCTCATTGTGTAACTCTTTAAACTAACATACAGATGAAATTCCTTATTGGGTCATCCTAATAACTCATTGAACTTGATATGGCATCAAAGGCAGCCTGCCTGTGAGGAAATAAACCTCAGAAAAGAAGTTTATATGCAATTAAAGTGTATACACACATGTTATAATGTTTCCATGTAAGTGACTATGTAGACATTTCTCTGGTTAGAATCTAAGTTTTCTAGTTCCTAATACAAGTCTATGTCAGCTAGAGTTCTAATTTTACTTGTGTTTGAACATGAGACTACATGGCTTCACAAATTGTAGCATCCGAGGAAATGTTTCTGTGAACTCTCAACCATATGAATATGGACTTTTCTCCTCCTAAATGTTGACTTGATTAAATCTTACTTTATGCAAACTCAGTGTGAGAACTTAGATTTCTTAACATAAAACATACAGAACTAAGTACATTTAAAACAGATTCTCCAAAAAAAAAAGTTTAAAGAGTTCCTTTAATGAACTTAAATTCTTGAATCAAAAGAACACTAAAAAGAATGCACAGGCTTCCAAGGAAATACTGGTCTATATTATGCAGAGAAAATTATACCAGAAAGATGTAGTTGTGATGACATGAATGGATGCCAAATGTATGAGTTAAGTTTGAATTTTAAATAATGTTTCCTTCAAACATATTTACACACAGTAGAAAAGATCTTGGTGGCTTGCCCTAAAATTAGGTTAGTGTTTTTGTTTTGTTTTGTTTTGTTTTGTTGTGGACAGTGTTTTTTATCTATTTGTTTGTTAAGATGACCACTTTTCTGTGTGTCATAAAAGAATGAAAGCTTGTGAATCCTTGTCTTGAGTCCAGGCATTTGTGAAGAACACTGAAGAGCAGACTGTGTGATGAAGTGAATCCGGAAGAGCAGACAGTCTGAATAGGTATCGATCTATCTGTAAGAGTCTTCATTTCTCTGACACCAGTTCCATTCATTGCCAGCCCCAGGCTTGATCCGTACACATCAGTTCACATGAAGAAACTTGAGATTTTCTCTCGCTTTCTTGAACCACATAGAAAGATTTTATATATTTCCAAATGTACACAGCCAGCTACTCAGACTTCAGAGAATCTCTCCTCACTTTGAGGTCATTAACTCCCACAATACTCAGACATTATTGAGGCTAGGTTAGCAATTTGCCCTTTGGTGCTGTAAAGTTCTCCTGGTTTTACAGCAAAATAACACTGGTATAAATACCCAAAGCAGTGGTTATCAAACATAATGGATTTTAATTCTCACCTCAATTGTTTGTTAAAGTATAGCTTCAGCAGAACCATAAGTGATAGTATATCTGATGTTTCTAGTCTAAACTGAAGACCTGATTTTGATAGTCTGTGATGGTGAGTACCAAATTGCCTGGGAGAGATGCAATAGCAATTCTAGACATGTTTGTCATCAAGTCTTCTTTGCTTGCTCTCTGGCCTCAATGAGGCTTTCGGTGGGCTTAATAGGAATCATGGACTATGAGCAGCAGATGACAGGGTTAAGTGCATTAAATTTCTACCCCATCCATCCTCAAGCACTTTGGCTGAAAACTAGAGATAGTCTAGATGCCTGGTGGGTTTTCAGATTATTAAGCTTTTAAAGGATGAACTCTGCCAGCTCACCAAGTCTTGTGAGAGCAGAAAAAAAGATGTGGCCTCAAGATGCTTGTTCACAGTTTTCAGTTTATCTTATATAGCCAGGTCATGGCTGGAGGGGAAGAAATGCAGCTTTTTATAATGATTGGTTGCATGCCTTACCACTTAGAAAGAAGACCCTGGGGGAAGGAGGTTCTTTGTCAACTCTATGATTTGTGGGTTGCCTCTCTGTACAGGTGAAGTCGTTTGAGATTAGGTAATTAGGAAGAATGGGATAATCTTGGAACATCTGCATAAGATGTTGGATGATCAAAATGACTTGCAGATCTACCTTAGAAAATGTGATGTTAGATATAGGCAATCATAGCTTGATTATCGACCTACGGTGTATGGAAATTCAAATGAAGCTTGCACACATTAAAGAGAGACTTGGGGTTAAGAGCAAATAGAATTCCTCAAATAGATCTTTGCTGTTGCATTTATCAGTAGCATTTAAATTTGCAAAGAGGTATTGTCTCTTTTTAGTCTTTGTGGGGCCTTTATATTTTCTTATCTTTTCCTCTTTTTAGGAAATAACCCAGGTTACTACTATGCACAAGACAGCATATGAAACCCTTTGCTTGATGTTAAAATAAGTTGAACACAATATATAGTACTGAGTTCAAAGAACTTCAACTGTGAAGCTGCAGTGTCTGTGAAATCCCAAAATAATACTGCAATGCTGTAAGCACATACAGAGAAATATATAGCATTGCATGAAGAATGCAAGGAAAGCTTCCCTCTTGCAGAAACCCTCCATGAAGAAAAACCCAATTAGTGTGTAAATTGATAGAACACAAAACAAAACCAACACACACACACACACACACACACACACAACCTCACTGAGTGAGGTTTCTCAGTTTCCAAAAGACCTTCTATTTCCTTTCATATATGTGTCCTAGTTTCAAGCCTTTCATTGCACATTCTTAATCTGGGTACAAGTGGAATTCACGAAATTAGAAATTAACCACTGTTGGGGGAGATGCATATAGGGAAGGAGTAGCAGGAACATAGGTTAAATAACATGAAGAGAAATACTGGAGGTGAAGAGCTTCAAGCCAGTAGTGAAGTGATGGAGATGGAGAATGGTCAAATTATGGAGAAGCCTTCTTAACCAATATTTTTAATTAGGGTGTGGCTTTCTGGGACCCTGAGAAAAACAGTCACACGCCCCAGGTGCTCTCTCTCTCTCTCTCTCTCTCTCTCTCTCTCTCTGTGTGTGTGTGTGTGTGTGTGTGTGTGTGTGGTTCCCTCGCTGCACAGCTGAGCTTGGACTTCTTATTCCAGTTTTGTAAAATTTTCCCTTATAATAAATTAAAATATAATAGTTTATATTTACGCTAGCCTGGTTATTTCTTGAATCGAGTTAACTTCTACAGTTGACGTCTAATTTGTGGAGCTTGGGTCTGCAGTAGCTCTTGCCAGCTACTGACAGGCTCCATGCCATTCATTTGTATATGGAATTCCCATGCAGGGGCCCTGGACACGAGCTTTCTCGGTTGTCTCTGTTTAGCATTAGTGCTTGTGTGGCCACTGACCAATCATGGACCTCCATGGAGCACACAGTCTGTGATTTACAACAAATAACTGTTTTTAATCTGAATATATCTTTCAGAATTTAATGCTAAAATTCAGATTCAAACCAGCCATGTGGCTACAAGTGCGTTGTGACACCTATTGTCAGGTAATGGTAATTGCACCTACTCCAACTCAAACTCAACCACAAGTAAGATTTATAATTTAAAATATAAATTATAAATTTACAATTTAAAATATAAGTTATAAATTTATAATTTAAAAGGGCAAGAAGATGGACAATTTAACCATTTAGAAGTTCAATAGCCTTTTTACTTATACCATGTACGATGTTTTGCAAGGTTTATATGATTTTTGTCCTACATCCCTCTACTTGATTCTGAGGATTACCTTGTCCTTCATATTTTCTACTTAATAACATGGTTTTATAATAGGACCAAGAATGAGGCACTTTTAGAAATGATACAGTCTTTAAAGACTGAAAACCAACTAAATGGGAAATTCAGCATTCTGGAGAAGGATACAACCAATTTGACCAACAAAACCCAGTCAAAGCAGGCACTTTTAGAAATGATACAGTCTTTACAGACTGATAATGATCAATTAAAAGGAAAATTCAGAACTCTGGAGTAGGATACAGTCAATTTGACAAACAGGACTCAGTCAATGACAGAGGGTGCTGAGACACTGTCTGAGAGAATTTGTGCTGTTGAATGTATTAATTGGACTCTGTCAAAGTGTTATTATAGATCGACTGGTAGAATGTTTCTCCAGGAAGGTAATATGCATGTTATAAAAATTATGTCCAAGGATAAGACCTTATCTTTACTGAACAGACTTCATATCTTGGAATCCTTAATGAGGGTGTTAGAACAGAACACTGGACAGGCGATCCAGACTTTACAAAAGGCAGTGGTAAAAAGATTTGAAAAGATTGAGGAATTTGTCGAATTTGATCACCGAGGACAAAAGGTACAAAGATAAAATGTAGCCTCATCAATATGCACCAAACTCTGGGATAACTTACTCAAATTTATAACTGCTTTTCCAGTGATATCATCAGAAAGAGCATCTGGCACTATATGCCCTAAGGTAATTCAAGAATATATATGGGAGTCTATATATATATATATATATATATATATATATATATGACTCATCTAAAGGAAATTAAACAAGCAATTGTAGCTTATGGAATACATTTGTCCTTCATTAGAGAAATGGTCAAAACGTGGGCTTCAAGCAATCAAGAAACACCACAAGACTGGATTCGGTAATCTCAGCAGTCCTAGAAAATGGACTGCAGTGGCTTTAGAGGTGTTACTAGAGAGAAGAAGTGAAAATTTTAGAGCAACAGGGAAAAGCAAAAGGACTTGAGGTTTTCCAAGATCAAATTCTGGGCAAGGGACTTTATTCTGATCATTAGGATCAGACTCTTCATGATGAACACACCTTGTCTCTATGTAGTACAGAAGCTCTTAATACTTGGGACAGTATTTAGGAACCATAAAATAGAATTGAATCATATATTATGGTTAGACAGGGTCAGAGAGAACCCTTTAGTGACTTTTTACAAAGATTAACTAAGGCTGTACAAATAGGGGTAACAGACCCAGAAATTACATGGGTAGAAATTGAATCTTTGGCTTTTGAGAATGTGAACTTAGAATGCAAAAAGATCCTTGGGCCTTTATAGGTCAGATTAGCACCAATGTATGAGTGGATGTTGCATATAATGGATGTTGAGACACTTGACTATAATACCGAGGCTTGGGTAGGAGAAATAATTTCCAATGGTACAAGGAGACATCAAAATACCAAATGCTTTAATTGTGGTAGAATAGGACATCTGATAAGGGATTGTAGACAAGGAATTCATAGGAATAATGTCTTCTCTGTGAATGGCAAGAATAGGAAGACTCAGCCTTCAGGTATATGTAGAAGGTGTAGCATAGGCAGACACTGAACCTATGAATGTAGGTCAACAAAAGACAGACAAGGCAACCCAATACCATTGAGAAACTCCTTGGGGGTCTTCTTGCAAGCCCCCATGATGAATGTGGTCCAATTATTTCCAGTTACTGTGGAGAATGTGTATCACCAGGAAAATTTAAAAATCCAGTGCCTACTTTAAAAAAAAAAAAAAACATACTGGTCTGGATGATGAAATAGATGTGGAGGATAGGTCAAGCACTCCAGTAGGACATAGGAAACATATATTGTGGCAGAATCCTATAAATGATCAGAGACCAAAGCTAAGAATGTGTATAAGTGGTATTTTTATTGAAGGCATACTAGACATGGAAGTAGATGTAAGTATCATTACCTCTGAATCATGGCATCCGAATTGGCCTCTCATAGTTATTGATTTAATGAATAATTTCTTCTTCACTATACCTTTACAAGAAAAAGATAGAGAAAAATTGGCCTTCATGGTGCCTACTTACAATAATTCTAGCCTACTAAGAAATATCAATGGAACATCCTCCCACAAGGAATGCTCAATAGACTTACCCCCTGTTAATACTTTGTCAGACAGCCATTGGAAATAATATGTATACAGTTTCCTAAGTCTATAATCTATCATTACATGGATGACATTTTGTTATCTGATTCAAATGCAGATACTTTAGAAAGAATGTTTGAAAAAGTAAAGAAAATTTTGCCTAATGGAGATTAAAAATTGCATCTGAAAGGATTCAAAGAGGAGATTCTATTAATTACCTAGGTTACAGAATAGGTTTACAGAAAATTAGAACACAAAATGCACAAATTAGGAGAGACCAGTTACAAAATCTTAGTGACTGTCAAAGACCGTTAGGAGACTTTTCCAGTCCACGACAAGCTGTTGGATAACACTTGATCTAATAACTCATTTACACAAAACATTAGATGGTGATAAAGACTTGAATAGTTCTAGAGAGTTAACAGCTGAAGCAGAAAAGGAATTGACAATTGCTGAGGAGAAATTACAGGAGGCATGTGGATAGCATAAATCCAAATCTTAATTATATTCTAGTCATATTGCCTTCCAGAATTTCTCCTCCAGGAATTTTACTTCATAGGGATGATAGTATCTTAGAATGGATCTTTTTACCACATAAACCAAGTAAAAAAATTTAAAACTTATATGGAAAAGTCTCTGAATTAATTATTAAAGGTAAATTGAGACCTCATCAATTAGCAGGTATAGACCTTAGTTTTTACTACTGATGAAATAAAAACGTTATGAGAAGATAATGAACCCTGACAAAGGGCTTGTGCTAACTTTTTGGGAGAAATTAATAGCAATTTCCCCAAAAGCAATAGACTTAACCTTATAAAAAGAACTACTTGGATTCTTCCCTGAATTTTATATGACACACCAATAACCAGAGCCCATACATTTTATACTGATGCAAATGAATCAGGAAAGGCAGGTTACAAATCAGAAGAGCTTAGTAAGGTGGAACAAATCCCTAATAATTCTGTCCATAAGGCAGAATTATATATTATTTTTATGGTACTCAGGGATTTTAAAGAACCTCTTAATATACTTATTAATTCATGCAGAAAGAGTTGTCTTGCATATTGAAACCACTGAATTTATAGAAGATGATACAGAATTGACTTCATTATTCATTCAGGTGCAATCATGTCAGAAATAGACTTTATCCTATATACATAACACACATCCAATCCCATACAGGTCTTCTAGGTCCTCTAGCAAAAGATAGTACAGAAATTGATCAATTATTGATTGGAAGTGTGTTGCAGGCCTCAGGATTTCATAAAAAACATCATATCAATAGCAAAGTTTTAAAGAGATTTCTATTACATGGCAACAAGGTAAGGATATTATAAAGAGATATCCTCCTTGCTCTTTCTATAACCAAACATCATTGCCTGCAGGGAGTAACCCAAAAGGTACTCAAAGGAATAAGATCTGGCAGATGGATGTGTTCCACTTTACGGAATTTGGAAAATTAAAATATGTGCACCACACCATAGACACATATTCAGATTTTCAATGGGCAACTGCCTTGAGCTCAGAAAAGGCTGACTCAGTAATCATGCATTTATTAGACTTTATGGCCACCATGAGTATTCCTGCACAAATAAAGACAGACAATGGTCTAGCATACATATCTAAGAAAATGATATCTTTTGCTTGTTATAATATAAAGCATATTACAGGTATACCAAATAATCCTACCGGTCAGGCAGTTATAGAAAAGTCAAATCAAACTATAAAGGAAATGCCAAACAAATAGAAAGGAATGAAAAATATTCACAGAAATAGATTTCATGATGCTTTATTAACTTTGAATTTTCTTAGCACTGAGAAAAGAACAATGGCAGCAGAGAGAAATTGGATAATAGAAAAAACTTCTGAATTGAATCAACCAGTGTATTGCAAGATGTGTTGACCTCACAATGGAAATCAGGAGATGTGCTAAGTTGGGAAGGGAGTTTTACTCTTGTTTCCACAGGAAAAGAAAAACTATTAATACTGTCAGGGTCCGGTGCTAGCCCAGACCATAAATTATTTCTCTTGAGTAATTTCTATAAACTATCTCTTTCTGGACCAGTGTGGATGCACAGGAATAAAGAGAAGCTCATATGACTTTATTAGGAAGGAGACTCTCCATGATCCCTTATGAAATCCTGAGTTCACATCCTGAAGAATTCTCCTTTATTCTCCAAATGGCCTTATATACCAAAACTTAAACTGAGGGGGAAATCATTTGCATTTTAGTTACGTCTATATCTACTTGTGTTTGCTTTCACATAGGATGAATTATCACCTCTTTTCAGGCATCCTCCAAATTACAGAGAAGGAGCAAAGCAACATCCTGACATATTTTTAGGTTAGTGACAGCCTGTCTGGAAGGTTATGTGACCTCCTCAGGTGGGAAACTATGACTTGATAGCCTGGCTACAATACCATATAGATCTATGGGGCTACAGGATACCATCAAAATTAATAAAGATTTGCTTTGAAAAAGAGAAAATTCTTCAGAAAGAGAAATGACAGCTCATCCACAATGGTGACAACCATACAGGTGGTAAGGAAACTATATAAGGTTGGGGCACTGCTCTGCTCTTGTCTTTACAGGAAAATGCACATCTTCAAAAGTTGAAGAGACCATGGATGTTTGGATGCTGATAGAAGGAAAAATAAGTATTCAATAAGAATTATCAAGAAAAAGGAATATGATTTATGAGGACAGGTGATTAAAACATATATATATATATATATATAATATATATATATATATATGGATTTAGAGTTTTACAATAGCTGTACTTCTCTAAATCCAAGTGTGTTGTTAAAAGAAATATTCAGAGTTTCTGTCTCATGTCAGGAGCCATCTGGTATGGAACAGAAGGAAGACTTTAGGAAAAAATTTACTTTTTCCATGTCTATTTTGTCTATATCATGTTCTTCATTGAATGTATGACTATATGAATAATGTTTAAGTTTTTTTAACATGAACAATAGATTTCCTGCAGATCCTTTTCCTACAGTAATCTTTGAAGTCTCCAGAAAGAAAATGGGGCTCCACAGCAACAACTCCACCTGGTTGATTTTACATCATGATGTTGATAGCACTGCTATAAGACCGGGTTTGGGGTACCAGCAGCTGACATGGTGCACCTTCTCATGTTGTTCTGGCCAGAAATTTGTATAAGAACTTTTGGGGGAAAAATCCTATTTGACTGCTCAGAAATCATTTGCAACTATGCTAGACAATAATCTTAAAACTTATCCATCATTTTACTTTTTCAGGATCCCATAAAGAGAACATCAGTTGCATGACAGCGGGAAGCAATTCATTCCCTCTCTCAAAAAAGTTTGTCCTTAGGGTTGGGAAAACCATTTAGGGGTTGTTGGTTATTACTTGTATCAGGTAGAGGGTTGGGTAGAAACTACGTAGGTTCAGAAATAAAATAGGGACCATAATAGTGGGTAATAGAGTGAATATTTGTGAGCTATTATTTATGGATAATTTACAGTGGTATAGTTTTGTATATTGATACAAGTTCAAATTATATTTGTTATTTCTATTTACAATATTTGTTTACCTATCCAAAGTTATTCTGTGAGATTGTATACATGCATGCTTCTATCTCTATTTAGAACATTTTGTATATTGATACAACTTTTAGAATATATTTTAGTATTAAATTATATATTATTCTTACCTTTGAACAAGATATTTAAATGTTGTTTACATTTTGAAGTCATTGTCCTCATTTTCTGCACATTTGTTTACAGATTTTTTAATAGTCTGACATGAAGTCTTAGTCTTTAATTTATACAGGTATTAAATATTATAGGTCAATAGTTGTTCATGTTTGATATATATATATAATATACTTATATATATATATATATATATAGTCAGATAAATTAGATTCTTTAAATACATAGAGATTGTATTCTGCCTGGATAGGTAATCTTCAGCCACTACAAGGATCTGTAGAACACCGCATTTAAATAATTTAGGGTTCTGTTGACATGAGACAGGATTGCTCCTGATAGCCCAAACTATTCCCAAGAGAATGTTGAGCACCAAAGACAATCTATTTGGAGCTTGTTTTCTTCTTACCACAATTGGCCTTTGGGCAAGGAACTACCCATCCCTTAACCACTGATAAAGTACTAGACTGGATAAACAGGACACAAGGACAAGGACTGCCAAATCTTGCCAAGACAGTGTAAGACAGTTCTGAAAAATTCCCTGCCTCTGAAAATGATCTGTCAGTTACACTAGGCCATAGCCATAGTTGGTTGCTTCAACGTTGCAAATGAAACGGGTGATTTCTCACATAGTCAATTGTCTCTGTTATATATACCTCTCACTTTGGAAGCTGCTTGATTGCACTTCCTGCCTACTCAAGTAATATTATCTCCACTCTCAGGCCTTCAATGGGATTAAGATTAGATAGTCATAATTTCCTTCCTCTTATGATTTAGCCAAGCTTATATCCAATGCAAGACTTACACTCTTTGGAATAGAATGTTTATTAAAACATTTGTCATTGGGCGTGGTGATGCACATCTTTAATCCCAGCACTCAGGAGGCAGAGGCACACAGATCTTTGTGAGTTTTAGGCCAACCTGGTCTACAAGAGCTAGTTCTAGGATAGGCTCCAAAGTTACAGAGAAACCCTATCTTGGAAAAAAAAAATACGTCATGTGCTTTTTGCTTGATGTTGTTCATGTTGTTTGTAATTTTATACACGATATGTGTTCCTAATGTATATAGTTTGGTATTGGGTTTAGATTAATCTTGTTTAGACAAAAGGGGAAGGTGATTGGGAAGCCTTGTTAACAAATTATCTTTAAGAGGTGGGATCAAATTAGGGTATGGATTTCTGGGACCCAGAGAAAAATGGGTGCATGGCCCAGGTGTTTTCTTTCTCTCTGTCATTCCCTTGCCACACAGTTGACATTGGACTTCTCATTCCAGTTTCATGAGTTTTCCCCTTATAATAAATAAAAATACAATTATTTAGCTTTAAACTAGCCTGGTTATTTCTCAAATCAAGTTAGCTTCTACAGACACACTAACCAAAATTAAATGTACATGAAGAAAATGTGTGAGAATATGTGGAAATTGATGGTCTTGCAACCCACACAAAATATAATTAGAGGATATAATACAACATGTTACATGATAGAGCAGAGGGAGATAATGTTAGTTACCTAAAAATATTAAGGTAGGTTAGGGACAGAGGCAAAGCAAAAAGGAGATATAGGCAGTGAGTAAATCCAAACTAACAATTTATGAAAAACCTTATGAAATTCCAATTATTTGTAAGACAATTCAAAATACAGTTTAAAAAGGAAAGAGCCCCATAAAGATTTATAAGAGATAAGAACTACATAGTGTTGCAAGGAGGCTGCTAGTTAGTTCCTGGCCACTTAGCCCTGAAATAATCACACAGAAACTGTATTATTTAAATCACTGCTTGTCCCATTAACTCTAGTTTCTTATTAGCTAACTCTTATATATTAATTTTACCTATTTCTATTAATCTGTGTATGACCACATGGCTGTAGTTTACAGATAAAGTTCTGGTATCTGTGTCTGGCAGGACTACATGGTATCTCTCAAACTCCACCCTTCTTTCTTCCAGCATACAGCTTAGCTTTCCTGCCTAGTTCTATTCTTCCCTGCCATAGTCTCAAAGCAGTCTTTATTGATTAACCAATAAAAGCAACACACAGACAGAGGACCCCCCTCACCAACATAGGTTTATGCCAACTAAACTAATTATAGACTTTCCATGTAAAAATAATAATTAGTAACAGAAAAACAGGGCAGTTTTCATAAACACATGATGATTTTATTCATTTATCCTCCTCCTTAAAATTAATCCCAGTGACTAGGAAGTTAATTCTCACAGGCACCTGATTCCTTTAACAGTTCTTTTGAGTATAGCCTGTTAGAGAATCTAACCCCTTAACCCAGGTATCTGGGCTGTCTATATTTACTTTGTTGTTTTCCTAGTTTAGTCTGGGTTCTATGCATATTTGTAACTTGTTTTGTTCATCCTGGTGCATGCAAAATCTCTTTATTGCTTTTTGCCTCCATTTCAGGACAGTTCCTTGCCTTCTTTCTTTGAAAAGCCAGCTAATTATATAGTTTTTCTTCTCTTACAAACATAACTTTATTTTAATTGCATGCCCAAGAGAACTAAAATGTGCTATCCTAAATAAAGATGCTATGGACAAATTAGAAGCCCCTTTCAATTTGGGGTGATCTAGCATCTCTAATAGGACAGGAATAGAGAATGGGAGAGTCCTCAGGTAAAACTTGTGATTATCTATACATGGGAATTGGTGTTTGAAAACACTTCAAGTGATTGGCGGCATTTGAGACATATTTGAAAAGAAATTTGGATTTGGATGTATTTACTATGGCGATTTACAAAGAAATCCACCACCACCCCCCTTAGATCAGATGTTTGAATTTATCCCCAGTATTGGTGGGAAGGTCCTGGGAAAGTACTGCCTTGATGGCAGAAGTATATCTTTGGAACAGTCTTTGAGAATTTAGGGCTTGTCTTCACATCTAGTTGCCTCATTCTGTTTTGTGTCTGTGGATAAGAACGTGGTCACTCAGCTTCCTATTCCTGCTGCAATGTGTGCCATTTTTTACTGTACTCTCCCACCACAGTGGACTCTGACTGCTGGAACAGTACATTGTGATAATCTATTCCCCTTGAGTTGCTGGTGGTCATATTTTATCACAGCAGTAAAAGAGTAGCTAATACACTACCTTATGGAAATGGATTGAAGCACAGAGTGAAATACAGGTTTTAAGAAGGTTAGTGTATCACCATAGCTTATCTAGTCTTAGGTCAAGGGCCTGAAACTCAGTCTAAGTGAAAAATTTCTATGCTTGCTGAAACACTCCCATTAGCTCTCTGATCTGTTTTGTCTGTTCTAAAGTTCCACTTCCTATCAGTCTACATACGGCTGCCATGTTCTTGCAATATTATATGAAGTGGACCACATAACAGTCAATGGCAAATGTATTCCAGAATATGGTTGAGATGATTAAAGAGTCTTCAAGAAAATGTTGGCAAGGATCTACTCTGCCACTCGATTATGATGTTGTCTTTGAGAACGGAGTCCAGTTGATTTTCAGGAGCTGACTCAGTGTATTTGTTCATTGGCTGGACAATCTCCAGTAACTAAGGTTGTTTCCCAAGTGTGTCCTGATAACCAGTCACACTAATCAGTAGCCTTCCAGGGGTCATTTTGTTGGGGAACCATGAGAGAGAATCCCTGAACTTAAAAGTAAATGTTAAATTATCTTAGCCACATAATTGGAGACAACATATGTTGCTTTGTTCCACCCAGATGCCCCATAGGATAGGGAGTGAGTAGGTGTAGGGTCAACATCATAGATATTGGGAGACAGACTGAATGCAGCAAGCTCAGTTTACTCAAGAAGGGGAAAGCCTTATATGCCCTGCACTGGCCCAGGGAAGGGGGAGCACCAGCCACTGACACCAGGTCATCTTTGATATTTGCTGGAGATTGGTTTAAGTCATCTTGTCTCATGGCTAGGCAGTTGTTTCTGGGGCTCCTTGGCAGACCTAGGTTGGCTCATGAGGAAGTTACCATAGTGAATGCTCAGATAGCTGGTTTAGTCCAGTTTAGGCCAGCAAGGGCCTATTGGCCCTCAGGCCCTTTGTACCTGGCCAAATATCATTGCACAAACACATTCATGGGTCAGAGGCACATCATCTGATAAGGATGGGGTAACTTTTGCAATTAATGTGTTGTGGGTATAAGCTATAGAAAGAGAGCTGCTGAGTCAACCATTTCCAGAGGAAAAATCCATCTCCTTCAAGGTCTTCCTCTATGCTCCAGGTGTATTTCAGACACTCAATTTTTAGCTCCATCAACAGAATTTAAGAGACAGCTCATAATAACATTGCTCTTCACACCTTTTACTTCCAAACTTCCACATATGGCAAAGTGAGTCTCAGTCTCAAATCTGGACCAGCAAAACACCACATGTGTTTCTTCCTAAAACACAGCTTTCCATTGACCCTGTAGTTTAAAAGCATCATGTCACTGAGTACAATTCAAACTTTTCACAAAAAGTTTAATTCCATAGTTCACATTCAAATCAGGTCACTATCTTATGTTCCTTTACTTGAACATAAGATACACAAGGGATATGTTTCTCTTTTGCTTTGCTCAATGCTAGTACTCAATGCTTAGGTAAGCATCTGGCACACACAATAAGCATATTGAAATGACTTTTAAATAGATAAAATAGATAAAAAGATAAAATAGATAGATGATAGATAGATCAGATAGATAGATAGATAGATAGATAGATAGATACATAGATAGATAGATAGATAGATAGATAGATAGATAGATAGATAGATAGATGATAGACCAAAAATGTAAGAAACATCTCCCTTTCAATGCCCCTTTCTTCTGTCCTAACTTGCTGTGGGACAATGGTTTGTACCCTGTCAATTGTATTTTAATAAAATGCTGATTGGCCAGTAGTCACACAGGAAGTAGAGGCAGGGCAATGCGAACAGGAGGATTCTGGGTAGAGGAAAGTTCATTCTGCAGTTGTGACCCAGCCACAGAAGAAACAAGATGTGACTGCATCGCTGAAAAAGGTACCAAGCCATGTGGCTAACACAGACAAGAATTATGGGCTAATATAAGAGTTAATAGGAAGCCTGAGATACTAGGCCAATCAGTTTAATTAATTAATTAATGTCGACCTCTGTGTGATTTCTTTGGGACTTAACAACAGCAGGAACTGAGCAGGACAAAAACTTCAGTCAACACTAACTGAAGTTCTTTTTTATCTTAGTTGGCTTATTTTTTAAACTCTAACATTTAAACTTTGACATTATATAATAGCATGTATATATATTGTTCAAAAGGCAAGAATACAATAGTGAAAAGTTATATCAAGTTCTCCCCATTAAAAGTTAACATTGGTTTTGCAGTCTTCTAGATATGACCTGGAGCTACAATATCCATGATAAATGTTTTAGTTTTTCTTTCAAATATCATGATCAAAAAAGTTGGGAAGGAAAGGGTTTATTTGGCTTACACCTTTACATTGTAGGCCAACATTGAAAGAAGTCAGGACAGGAACTTAAACAGGTCAGGAACCTGGAGGCAGAAGCTGATGCAGAGGTCATAAAGGTGACCTGCTTACTGACTTGCTCCACATGTCTTGTTTTGCCTGCTTTATTATAGAACCCAACACCACATGACTGGAATGGCCCCATCAACAATGGACTGGGCCCTCACTCATCAAACACTAACTTAAAAAATACCCTACAGCTAAATTTTGTGATAGTATTTCCTCCATGGGGCTCACTCTTCTACAATGACTCTAGCTTTTGTCAAGTTGACGTAAAACTAGCAAGCACATACCTTTTTAGAAAAATGTATTCATAAACAAAACACAGTCTGATGTCAGTAAAATCAAGATTATGTGCTTATATCAAGAAGCTCTTACTAACTTGGGACTTAAAACACAGAGAAGTTTATCCACATGGTCTGGAGTCTTGAGGTTTGAAATCAAAGTATTGAAATACTGTACTTGGAGGCTCTATGGGAGGTGTTCCTCACCTAGATTCAAACTTCTGGTGCTCATTAGAGCCCATCACTTTTAGTCACATCTCATTACCATGTTGCTCAATCAAATTCTATGTTATAATTCCATTGTTTCTTTCCCAGCTTTGTCAAATTATAATTAATAAATATAATTGTATATACCTAAAGTACAACCATGGTGATTTGACATGACAATTGTGTGTGTGTGTGTGTGTGTGTGTGTGTGTGTTTTGGAGACAAGATTTCTCTATGTAGCCCTGACTATCCTGAAACTTATTCTGTAGATCAGGCTGGCCTCGAAAACATAGAGATTTGCCTGCTTCTGCCCCACTTAGTGTATATGCCTATTAAATATAAAGTAATTATCACAACAAAATTAATGAACACATTCACTAGTTTACAGAATTACCACTGTTTTTCTGAGAGTAAAATATTTAAGATTTATTCTCTTATGAAATTTTAATTATAATGACAGAATGTTACTAACTGAAGTAATTATTCCATATCTTGCATTCTCAGAATATATTTATTATAGCATGGATTCTATCTAAGGACAATGTTCATTATATTTGGTTTCCATACACATAGTCTGGAATAAATTCAAATAGAACAGATTACAGGGATCTGACATACACAAAGCTTTTGAAACTCCTAATTAACCCCTACCATGGCTAAGTTCCTCTAATCTATCTAAGTAATTGCTGAAGTAAGAATGCTGAGAAGTTTCTCAGTGCCTGCATGGTCCAGTAACTTTAGCATGAGAAGGAAAATATTTATTTTCTAGTATTTTTGGAATACTTTAGAAAAGAGCATGCTTTCACAAGGTAGGCTAGTCACCGTGTAGCATCTTGTAGGTTCTATCAAAGTAGTACCTGAAACAATGTAATCTGGGTAGGTAACAATTGTTATGTTTAACATAACATTGTTCTTGGGTAGAACAATGAGGTGTTCAAACAGATATGGAAACATTGATGTCTGGTTTTCAAAGCAAATCCTTGTAGCCTAGCCATATTTTGGTCACTATTATGTGGCACTTGATTCCTGGTACATGTGAAGTAAACCTAACAGGATTAGTTCAGAGCCACAGGGCTATGAATAGGGATAATCTTTGCTGCATTTGTATCTAATACACTAGCTGTAAACCTGTAGACCATGAAGGAGATCAAAAGAGCTATTCTTTATAATAGCGACTGGTGAAAGTTCTCATGTTTCCCTGTCAGAATTCAGGCTTGGAGTAGCCATTCGCACATATTCCATCCTAGAGCAATGGTAGAGCTCTGCCGCTTGGAAAAGGTTTACCAGTGATTACTGAATAATTAAGTGATAGAGGGGAATCTACTTCCAGGAAATGAGGACACGAAATTGTGTGGGTAAAACAGAGGAGTTTAGGGGGTGAATATGATCAAAATATAACAGGAAATTCTCAAACAATAAATAAAAATATATTCTTTTGTGGGATGCATACCTTGACAGTAAACAACAGCTCTCTAGTAGGACTTAGGAAACCTCAACAAGAGGAAATGCATGCCTGGTACTGAAAACCAAGCCAACTACGTAGGGCTACTGAAATCATGAATCTTGGACAGAACTTAAAATTGCCACTTTACTAAACCATTGTATGGCCTAACTACAATCTAAATATTTGTCCTTATACCCACAGGTAAGTGTAATCTTCAACCATTATCAAGGAGACTTCTCTTTGCAATAGACCATTGTAGAAAAACACAACCAATTAAAATGCAGAGCTTTGGACCATAGTTCAAATTGATACATCTACAAAACAACTTCTGTACTAAGTTTCAGGGAGCATTGCAGAAGATGGGAGGTCTAGCAGAGGGATTGTAAGAGCCAGGGATCAGGATGTTTGCTGTGAGATTGTCTCTTAGTAATATCAGTAGTTAAACTGTAAAGTCTCACCACATGACTTCCTGAACAAGACTTGTTGAACAAGAACAGCAACAAACATTGTAAAGTGGATGGGGAAAGCCTAGGAGGCTGCAACCCTACACAAAGTACTACAGGCAACAGAAGAATGCTCAGAGTGGGCACTCTGAGTGCAGGTGTCTTCTTTAGGGAAGAGCACAACAATTGGTAATCCAATACCAAATGGTCAGTCCTGAAAACAAACATACATATAGCATCATACAGAATGAGCAGGTTATATTTGGTAACATTTATGTGTGTGTGTGTTTGCATGGGTGTATGTATGTATGCATGTATATTACCTATATATGTATATGTAACAACAATGAATGAAAAAGAGGTTAAGAATTTGAAAGAGAGCAAGGAAGTATATATGGAAGAACCTGGAAGGAGGACAATGAAGGAGGAAATAATGTAGCTATATTAAAACCTTAAAAATAAAATAAAACAAAACGAATACTGCCTGAAGAATTCCTAGTTAATTGTCTCCATCTAATTCATACTCTGCTAGGACAAGTGGGTATATCAGAATTACCCCAAAAGGAGACATCATTTCTCTGAGAAAATATTCCCTTTATGATGGGAGTGTCATCTATCTGTTGCTTTCATTGGTTAATTAATAAGGAAACTGCCTTGGCCCATTTCATAGACCAGCCCTTAGGTGGGTGGAGTAGACAGAACAGAATGCTGGGAAAAAGAAGGCGAGTCACGCAGTCGCCATGATTCTCCCACCCGACACAGATGCAGGTTAAGATCTTCCCTGGTAAGCCAACAGCTCATGGTGCTACACAGAATATTAGAAATGGGTTAGATCAATATGTAACAGCTAGCCAATAAGAAGTTAAAACTAATGGGCCAAGCAGTGTTTAAAAGAATACAGTTTCTGTGCAATTATTTCGGGGCATAAGCTAGCCAGGTGGCCGGGAGCTGGGGCGACACCTTTAAGCATAGCAAATCATGTCTACATTGCAAGATATGTTCCTTTGCCTAACCCTATTTTATCAAGTCCATGTACAAAAATTTTTTAGATTGTTCAATTGTTTCAATCAGTTGTACATTCTTGATTTAGACTCTATGTCGTCAACCCTTGTTTAAAAGATTAATAATGATGGGACTTTAAAGATGGCTCAGAGCTAAGAGTGTTCCGTGGTCTAGTGAGTAACCAGAGTTTAATCTCCAGCACACAACTTAGGCACCTCCCAGCCACATGTAACTGCAACTTCAGAGGCTCAGAATTTCTCTTTAATCTCTGCTGAACCCTGTCCACATACATACACATTCACACAGACACAAACATGCACACAAAAAAATAAAATGAATCTTGGAAAATAAGGCATTCATAAAGAGCATGACTTAAGTTTTACCTCCACAAACATAGCTACGTACAACAAATATAAAAACTGAGATATCCAAAAGCTTCCTAGCTTCACTGTAACTCATGATCTTTCCAGGAGGTTTTGGAGGTGTCACGATAAACTGGAGAAAAGATTGGCCAACAAATTTCTACATCTCCTATCGACTGAAGGCCCAGAACTTTGTACACAAAAGCATACATATTAGTATCACTGTTAGGTATTCTTTTCAGCATGTGAGGCAATGCCTAACAATACAATAGCTGTTGCTGTTTTGTTGAAATAGGTGTATAGAGCCAAGTATTGAATAAACGTCTCAAGAACTCAAAATTTTTTCTTTTCAACTGCTTGCCTTTTCAGTGCACCATCCTAACACACACACACACACACACACATACACACACACACACACGTATGTGTATAGATGTATATACATATATATTTACTTTTACTTTTTCATTTATCTTAGAAAAACACTTATTTATATTCAATTATTTCTGCCCTCCTCCAAATCATGCCTGCTGTGTCTATTGTTTGTGTGTACTGAAACAGGAAGATCCATGTAAAGTGGGACCTGTCTTTACTGACAAAGTGTGAGCTGTGAAATTTGCCCACATCGCTCACTCACTTTCTCACTTCTGTCTATTTCTCCAGATTAATTGAAGGCCAGCAGGCTACATCAGCCTCTGCAGTTGTTTATTCCTTTCTAACAGAATTAGAGGGAGCAGCCCAGGCTTTCTAGCCTATTGTTGTCATGTCATTTGCTATCTACTTCTGATACATTTTTGCTTTCATTTACTGAAACATTAAAATTCCGAACATCCCTCCTCCATGGTTACCAGGTTCGCCAAATTCACCAAGAGATAGAAAGAACATCTTCAAGTGGAATTTATTATTCCTGGTGTATTTACACTATGATACAAGAACATCAAGCTTATATGAAAGTGCTCTCAGATGATGGGGGATGAAGACCCAGAAGTAGGGAGCTGTGGCTGACTTCCAGAGTTGGACAGCAGTGTTCCATATGCTGACAATGATGTGGTAAGAGTGATTCACTCTAGAAATTTTAAAACATAGTTTTACCCATCTATTATCATCTAGTAAATATTTTAAACAATGTCAATGACAAAATACTCTTACCTGGGAAAAGTAATCATATTTGGTCCTAATTCTGAATAATTGCTGGAGTTACTGATGAATTTAAAAATAAAGAATGCTAGATATGGTATATATAAAAGTACTGTATGTGCTTGGGAAGCTGAAACAGGTTGTCTTTAGTTCCAGACCCCCATCTTGGGACACACTGCCAAGTTCCAGGCTAGTGTAGAGTATATAGTGATATACTACCTAAAAACAGGTATATGCATGTGTGTATTTGTGAATGTGTATTACATGTACATGCATATAAGATATAAGTAAACATACTTTCAGTGCGTATTCTTTATTTTTGTTTTGAATAAGAGTCATGCCATGGCATACAGATGAAGGTCAAAAGGCAACTTGTGAAAGTCAGTTCTCTGTTTCTACCTTGTGAATCCCAGAGATTGAATTCAAAACATCAGACATGATGGAAGGCAGTCTTATTTGATGAGGTATCTCACCAACCTGTTTATGTTAGTCCCTTGTTTGAAATTCATTAGAATGTTTAATTTTGCTTTAAGCACATTTCGTTCCTGATCCTGATGGCACCATATATTTCTGCAGTTAAATAGAGATTTTGAAGGCAGCCTGGAATACATAAAGAGAGTAACACTGTGTGTGTGTGTGTGTGTGTGTGTTTGTGTGTGTGTAATAGTAGCAATAAAGTTATTGTAAAGACTAAGACATGGAACTTGAGTTTTTAACCTTACCATTCTGTGAAACCACATGATTTGTGCTTAAATGTATTTAATCAGATATAGAATTTAAAGACTGACAGAATTGACTCAAAGAAAAAGACATGAAATTGCAATAATTTCTAGAGTGCATTGTTAAAATGGGTGTTCATGAGACTTGCATACCTATTATGAAGTTAAGGAATTTTCCTAATTATTTGTGTATTGCTTGCTTCATGTGAAAGACATTTGTGAGTTGAAATCAATAGAATACGTTCAACTCTGAGTGAAGACAGATTGAAATAAATTCACAAATTTTGCTTGACTCACTATAGAATGAGACCGTGTCAAAAAGATTAATTTTAATGGATCATTTGCAAATTCACAGAAGATAAGAAGAAAAACTGTCATTCATGTTCTGACTGACCAGTGTGTGGACATGGTTCCTCCATTTCTTCAAAACAAAGAAAAATACGTAAAACTGCTAATTATTATTCTTTTTTCAATACTCTTTCGCTATTTTAAATTTGCAAGATTATGTGTATATACTTTTGTAAATTGCAAAAGATAAAAGGGAATTTTGGTTTATATTTTGTTCATCATACACAAGTGTTATTATTATTTCATGTTTGTTCCTTGTATGAAATACAGTAGAAAGTTTAATTTTTATTTAGGAACATTTCATTCCTAATTCCTATGGTACCATACTGTTCTGTAGTTAGATATTTTTATGTCAGGGATAATTCTGAAAAATAAATATATTATATGCACAAGTGCAACCAAAAAAACAAATCTGTTTTGGCTGCTTGCAATACTTGGCAGGACATTTAAGCAGTGAAGATGACTCAGGTGTTAGAATCTGGTACAGTTCCAGTTCTGGGGAACTTCAGTGTTGAAAGACAGCGAGGAAATCCCACCCTAAATTCAGGGAAAAGAGCCAACAGCGAACACCTATAATCAAAGGACTCTCCCAAGGACCCTTCCTCCTTGATATTCTATGCCTCTTCTGGTAAACACACACACACACACACACACACACACACACACACGGGAAAGAAAAGAAAAAATAGAAAGAAACTTGAAATGCAGGAAAGTGGGTCCTTGATTTTAAAAATAATGAAAGTCACTAGTTAAACACAAGACACTAAATCTGGGAACAGATATTTTCAAAGAAATACCGGGTCTTGCTCTCAATCAAAAATAAAGGAATGTTTATTTTAAAATGTACTGTGAAAAACAAAAAAACTAAAATCAAATTTTACTTTCTATGTATGTATAGCATCACATTAAATATTCCACTGAGTCAGGGCTTGTTTACCTAACCCCTCTTTTGAGAGCCTAACATTACTCTGAGAAGGTCTGTGTGTAATGGGTAAAATGCTGAAGACATCAAGTCCTTTGCTTAAGAGATTGCTGAGCTGCTTCAGAAAAACGTCCAAATATATGGTAGCTTCTAAAACAGCAAATGAATACTAACAGTCATGTCAGCATCTGGAAGGAAAGGGCTGAATGACTCTGCAAACCCATAAAACAAGTAAATCTTTATTTAAGTCTCGAACATGCCATTAATTAAACATTTTTATTGTGTAGCTGATTTAAAAAAAAGAAAAGGAAGAGAAACATTTTTCTATTATGTCAGCAGGCCTATAAATAGTGAATGTATTATCCAATTCAGCTCAATGTCAACAAATCTTAGCTGGATCTTGAAGAAATGCCAAGTCCTTGCACTGCCTGTCATTAAAAAAATAGGGGGTGAGTGTTAATGTTTTCCTAAAAGAGATAAACAGGAGTGGTACCATGGATGACAGAAAAGGATTGGGTAAAAGGCCAGCCACTAAGCATCTCTCATGACAACAGGCTTACAGCTTGATTGTGACGGTTTTTGAAGCCAAGTTCAAGGATTGTCATAAGCACTGTCTTTCTGAGACAATTCTTGAGACTGAAACTTCAGTTAGTTGGTCCCCATGAAATCATAATCACCTGGACCCACAAGGTAGACCAGGGCTGAGGCCTATAAGCCTTCTTCTAATCACAACTATGATTGCGTGATCCCCCCACAACAAACATATAACAAATGCATAGAGTGATTAAAGAAGAAAGTTTTAATGCTTGAGAATTTCTTTGTCAGCATTGCTGGCCCTAGCCTACTTTTTTACTCATTCCAGCTGCTTAGTAATAATTCATTATTACCCATGACAGGTGTGAGTATTTGAGGAGAGTACCTGAGAATGCCCTCAGATGCTTAGGTACTTTAGCCCTTGATACCGAGTGGGTGGCACTGTCTGTGGAGGTTTAGAGGAAGCAGCCTTGTTGAAGAAGTATATCACTAAGTGGATGCTTGAGAGTCTATAGTATCCCACTTCCATGTGCTCTTGAAGAAGTGTGGTGGTTTGGGTAAGAATGACCTCCATAAGTTCACACATATATCTGAATACTTAGTCTTCATAGATGGGGAACTATTCGAGAGGGATTAAAAGGATAAGGAAGTGTGGTCTGGCTGAAGGAACTGTATCTCTGCAGGTAGACTTTGAGGTTTAAAAACCCCACACCAGTCCAGCATCTATCTCTTGACCAGCAGGTACAGATGAGGCTCTCAATACTGCACCATGCATGCCTCCATGCTCCTTGCCATGATGAAAATGGGCTAAAACTCAGAGTGTTTAAACAAGCTCCCAATTAAGTGCTTTTGTTTGTAAGATTCACCTTGGTTGTGGTATCTCTTTACAGCAAAAGAACAGTAACTAGGGCAGGAAGTGAATATATTTGTGTGTGTGTATAATGTAAATGTGTAATATATATATATATATATATATATATATATATATATATATCAATGACAATAAAAGAGAAAGAGGTTATCAGTTACCAGTTTGGGAGTGAGGAACACATGATAAGTATTGGAAAGAGAAGACATGGGAGGAGCTAAAAGAGGAAAGGGAAAGAAACGTGAAAAACTTATATTTATTTAGAATGCACTGTAAATTTCATTCTATTCATAAAAACCCTTTTCTTTATATAACAATGGTGATAATTTCTATGCCTCTGAGGCTGACTCAGAATTCACAACAGACCATGTGTCTCTAGAGATATTTATGCTTTACTTCCATTTAATAAACATGGCTCAATTTGTCTTTGTGTCAATTAGCGATGGCTCTTTGTACTATCCCCTTGGTTTAATTCTTCTATGATTCCTTAATTTTCTGTGTTCCTCTTTAACCCAGAATCAGCATCTTCATTAGCGTGTGTTGAAAACCTAGTATAAGGAAGCAGCCCCATGTGACTTGTGAGATGAATCAGTGAGGAACAGCATGGTCCATCAAGCCTTAGAAACCTAATCACAATCACCTGGACCAACAAGGTAGACCGGGGCTGAGGCCTTCTTCTAATCACAACTATGATTGCATGATCCCCCCACAACAAACACATAACAAATGCATAGATTGATTAAAGAAGAAAGTTTTAATGATTGAGAATTTCATACAAGCATCCAATAAGTTGTTTTTGAAATATGTGTATGTATTTATGTGTATAGGTGTTTTTCCGTCAAGTATGTCTTTGTATCATATGCATAATTGGGGCCCATGGAAGCCAGAAGAAGAAAAAGATTCCTTCGAAATTGAGTTACAGGTGATTGTGAGGTGCTGTGTGGGTGCTGGAATTGAACCCAGAACCTTTGGAAGACCAGTCAGTGCTCTTAACTGCTGAGCCATTGTTCCCACATTTAATACAGTCTTTAGGTCAAGTCCACTTCTTATTCCTTTATCCCTACCACCACTATTCCTTCCCTGGTTCATATGCATGCGTTTTTAACCCCCACAGAGGTCATGTAGCGCCACCAGTATGTACATGTTTGTAGCGCTATCTGTTGGAGCATTGTTAGAATCTTAGGTGCCATATCCTCAGGGAAGAAAAAAAAGATACTCTCTCTCCCACTCCCAGCAGCCATCAATTGCCAATAACACCACAGCTAGAGGGGGAACTTCCTGTCTACCATACCCCACCATGGTTGGGCTTTCCTGGATGCGGTTTTGAAATCCCTGTGCATGTAGAGGCAGCTGCATTCATGCGTACAACAGCCCTGTTGTGTCTGGAAAACACTGTTTCACTGTGGCCGTCTACTCGCTCTTCCTCTTACAGGTTTCCTGCCCATCTTCTGTGGTAATCTCTTAGCCTTGGGAGGATGGAACATTGTATAGATGTACAATTTAGGGCTCAGTAGTCAGCAATCTTTGCTGGTTGACCAGTTGTGGGTCTTTGTGTCAACTGCCATATACAAAAAAAATGGAAGCTTCTTTGGTGAAATCTGTAAGATACATGGATCTATAAGTATAATAACATATCTATAGAAGTTAGTTTAATATTATACCCATTTAACAGAATAATACTAGAGGACATTTCCTAGAGCCTACAACTTATTTAGTCAGAGATTCTTGACCTCATTAGCAACACCAGGTAGGCGTATTCTCTTGCAAATCAGACCTCAAGTTCAATATATAAAAGAAGAAACAAAGTGTAGCAGTGGTTATCCTGGTGCTCACTATGTAGAACAGCTTAACTCCAGACTCACATTAATCTGCTGACTTCTGCCTCAGGGGTACCAGGATTAAAGGCAGGTTGCACCATGCCCAGCAAAGAAGGAAATTTAAAAACACACTTTAAAGAATAGTCCTAGGATATCCTAAAATGGTATTATTCTATAAATATGACTGACAGATAATGGGCAAGATGATACCAAGAAATCTTACTGGGGCTGGAGAGATGGCTCAGCAGTTAAGAGTGCTCTTACAGGTGACCTGAGCTTAGTTCTTGACACACATATCAAGCAACTCACAAATTAGTGTAACTTCAGCTGCAAGAGACCCAACTCCTGTCCTCTGTGGACACCAGCATTAAACGAATGTGCTGCACATAAGCTCTCTCTGTCTCTCTTTGTCTCTGTCTCTTCTTTCTCTCTATCTCTTTCGCTCTTTGTCTCTCTCTCACACACACATGCATGCACACACTTTAAAAGAAAAGTTTAATGAAAAAAAATTTTTTGTAGTAATCCTCACTGACATTCCATCTATTTATTTAGATAGACATAGTTAGCAAATTGGATCATTTAAGATTATTTGATGGGAATTACTTCATGAAATGTGGGATGGCCAAGTCGCACTTTAAGTCTGCAGCTTTTACTCAGATTCATTATAGTTAATACAATAACTAAAACACTATCATGTTTTATTGGAATCTAAGATTTTTTTCTGAATGTTTCCTATACACTAGTAAGTACTTTTATCACATTCATCTAGTCACTTTATGAAGTTGGGATGGTTATTTCCATAAATGCATTGCTAAGTGAGATGTGGAGATAAGGTCAGTGCATACTAAGAATCTCCTTAGGAGTGAGATAGTACTTCCTCTGCCTGGTAGATGATAAAGTGACTGCTCACAGCTGAGTTTCTCCCTAAGTATTTTCTTCAGCCAGAAATAAACAGAGCCCCCAAGTCTTACTTCCTCCTCAGCAGTCTTTCCAAAGCTCCTGGAGAATTTCGATACCACACAGTCCCTCCTCTTTCTGGCCAAACACACTGATTTTACATATTGTAGGAATTCCTCTGGAGGTTCACATATACCTCTTGCACGGAAGTCTTTCTAAAGCTTGTTTCTACTAAATAATTTAAAATAAATAATACCAGAATTTGGTCCCAGAATAACTCTTAAATGAGGTTTAGAGCTGGACTATTTATTGTGGTGGCCCTGGTGGTAGCTAGAGCAATGACCAAGCCTAACATGATATAGTGGTTCAATTATTAAAACTTTCTAGGCAACAAACATATACCCAAACTTGGAAAAGAGCAGTGCTGGCAAGTGCAGTATGAGAAAGTGGATAAATAGAAACAGGAAAAAGAAGATAGCACAGTTGACTTTTGATCATTGCCCCTTATGCATTGGAGAAAGACAATGAAAATTTGGCAGTAGCTGCCACCAATCAAAAGTGATGTGTGAAGTCAAGAGGCATCATTGCTTCTAAGAAGTTAAAGATCAAATTAAAGATTTAGCTTGAAGAATAGAAGAAATACAGAGAAGGCTGGATTCTCAAACTTAGCTCACCTAGTATGTGAAGGTAAGAGGCTTACATAGGCAAAAGACCCTGAAAGTTGGACTAGGACACTTGGGCACTCAGAATACCTTTAAGCACCAGATTCCTCTAAACTCCCTTTGTTATGAACTGACTCATTATATCCTATTAGTGGCTAGAATTCTCTTTTAGCTTAAAGACAATTTAGAACTCACTGATGTATAGGATCTATGTCTACTTCCGTTCCTGACCAAGAATATTTCATAACACTTCATAATTTGGTCAGAGAAGTATTCTTTTTTTTTTTTAGTTTTTTGAGACAGGATTTCTCTGTAGCTTTGAAGCCTGTCCTGGCACTAGCTCTTGTAGACCAGGCTGGACTCGAACTCACAGAGATCCGCCTTCCTCTGCCTCCCGAGTGCTGGGATTAAAGGCGTGTGCCACCCGGCAGAGAATTATTCTTGAAGCAGCTATAGCATATAGTCAATAAGTGGCAATAAGAGTCAGGGCAAAGACTATAGGATTGGATGAAGGTAGTGGATCAATAAGGGCAGACTATAGGAATGAATAATGGAGAGTTTATTGATGTCTGAACACTTTTTTATGACATAGAATTTAATACCTTACATAAATCTCAGAAGATATCATTAACATATGCTAGGGTAACCCCCTGAAGTCTTTAGCTGGTGAGGTAGTCTATACCCAGAAGAGTAGGTGGCAGAATAAAGAACTAAAAGATTTGCGAAACAGTAAAGGATGTTAATTACATATACAAGCATGGAAAATAGAACACCTGGGTAGTTTGACAGAAAGACCCCAGAAAACTCATTTAACCACAATGAAAATCTCTATGGAGGCCCTTCTTTATAGGCAAAGCTAGTGTTAGAAGATGCTATAATCTATCCGGATTCCATAATAGCAATAGAAATGACAGACACTGAAAAAAATAGATGCTACTGTACAGAACTTCCATCCGAATCAAGGTAGGCACAGTTGTCACTGGTATATTAGTTAGTCTGAGCTACCACAAAATGTATTATTATATTCACAGTTTCCACATCATTGGTTCAATCAACTAGTGATCAAAAATTAACACATCTCTATTGAATAGGGATAGTCACTTTTTGTCATTAATCCTTGTAGTATAATAACAATTTTTATAATATTTAGTTTGTATTAGATATAAAAATAATGTAAAGATGATTCAAGATAATGTATATTAGGATAGATGCAAAAATCATGTCAGTTTTACATAAAATGTTTGCAATTTTATGAGTTTCCTAATATGTTACTGAGTTCTAAAGCTACTGATATATGTCTTAAAGTCACCAAGTGTTAAATATAACTACCCACCTTGATTTGCCTTCTGCCAGAACCACTAGATCTTAAAATGGAGTTGATACAACTAGCTAGGTGCGGTGATTCATGCCTAGAATTACAGTATGCCAGATGTAGAGGCAAGTGGATCCTAAGTTTGAGGAAAGTCTGAGCTGAATATTGACACCATATCTCAAAAACAAATAAAAACATTATATATGTGGGTAAATGCATGTGTTTGCTTCAAAAAACAAATAACCCCGATCTCATATCAGGTGTCACTGTTAGACAGGTTTCTCTGCTTCACTTGATACATTTGTCCACATAGTGAAGGAGTTATTTATGAGCAATTAATAAGGGGAGATTACCTAATGGACGCTTTCTCTCAGTAAGTGCATAAAAGCCAGAAATGGAGTGTTGCTACTTGACAATTTGTCCAAAAGTTATCTTAAAAGGCAGTATGACATAAAGGAAAGAAAACCAGCCTACAATTCACAATCCCAGAGAACCTAAACAACAATGAGTACTCCTGAGGGATTTAAGTATTCTTTCTACTTTCAGAGCAACCTTTAGGATGTTTGCTTGTACTTCCATCATACCAGTTCAGCTCCTGCTTCTGTATCATCCCACTGATCTACAAATTTTTGAAGCAAGAGAACTTGTTGATCACTTCCTAAATTTTATCCTTGTATCAGAGGCTGATTCATAGGAACTATAACTAAAACAGTTACTGAAACACAACTGTACATCAAACAATATAAGCCCAGAGCTTCCTGAACAGACAAACTAAATATTTTCCTTTCTCCATTATCCATTCAATTAAAACTCGAAATTTCTCTAATGATTTTTTTTATTTAATGCTATGCTAGCTGTTGCTTACTTTTCTCCATCACTGACTAAAAGGTTGCACTAATTTTAAAACTAGGTACTGAAAAATATTTAATCTATGGCAGGCATAAAGAAATCATATCTCCCATCTGTGACCTTTAAGGTCATTACAAAGGTCTGTTTATTGAAGGAGTAGGTGACAATTTTTCTCTGAAAGAGTACATCCACAAATCTATAATTAGTGATGGAATCCTAGTCTATGATGGGCACGTGGATAATGCTGGCTGGGGGAGTCTGTACATATTTGAGAGATGTATAATCTCTTCTGCATACTTAGACAACTTGGGAACATGGGCTTGTTTCATCTCTTCCTCTGGGGGAAATGAAATTGAAGTCTGAGGTGAGTTTCTGTCCTGCCTCATTCCACAGCTGCTTCCCAAATTACCACACAGGAGGTTTATATTAGTTATAAATGTTTGACTGCTAACTCAGGCTTATTAATAACTAGCTCTTATTCTTAAATTAACCCATCATTCTTAACTATGTTTAGCCTCACGGCTTGATACCTTTTCTCAGTGCAGCATTCTCATATTGCTTTCTCTGTGACTGGCTTGGTGATTCCTGACTCTGCCCTTCCTCTTCCCAGAATTCTCCTAGTCTGATTTCCCCACCTATGCTTTTTGACCAGCTGCAGGCCAATTTGTGTTTTATTAAACCAATTAGAGTGACAAATTTTGGCAGTATACAAAAACATTTACCCACAGCAGAGAACGGCATAGTAACCGAACCAAAACAAGAGCTGAAGGATTCACTCCAGCTCTGAGTTTGGTTTGTTTGGCCTTGTGCAAGTGACTTCAACTCCTGAGTCTTCCTTTCATCTCTTCTTTAGCCACAGCATATAGAGCATTGCCTGAGTTTTCCACCTGCCTTAACCATGCCCTACAATTTGAAAAACTCAGATCAACACCTTCTTAATGGAGTAGGTAATCCCCTATATTTGCTCCAAACTAAGTGAAAACAAACATTTCCAATTAAGATTCAATTATAACTCCTCCAAATCCAGAGACTACTAACAGAGTTTAACATTGAAGAAATGAACAGTTCAGTTATTAAATGCAATAAATAAGGGTGAAAATGGACAGGTTATTTCACCAAATAACCTGTAATAATAAAGATTCTGCTTAGTATGTATTTGAGAGCAGGCTTTAAGAGGATTGCACAAGAGCTCTAATCATGTCTCTTATCTTAACCTCTCTTATCAACTATTCACAATAGAAAGCCTCCTTTATCTCTTGTCCCATTTTTTTGGTTGCTCTAAGTGCTAGTCTTAAAAGGTGCTCAGATTAACTAGAGCTCAAGTGTTAATAAACCCACAAATCAGGAACCATTTAGTTTATGTTGATCACAACTTACAAGAGTTAATGGGCAATTCTTCCTATGAGGAAGGCTTGATGAAAATCTTAGTTCAACCAGCTTCCCTATCAGATGCAAATTAGTAAGTATCACATCACAACCATACATAGAGAACCTTATTCGGGGAAACTACTCATATGTCCATGTTATCCCGGCAACCCGTGGAGTTCTATGTAACAGGAAGGGGCATGTGAAAATTGTTTGGGCTCAGAGTTTATGATGTCCCACACTATCTTCTAAAATATCCTAAAGCAGGGCTTATAGAGACCTTTTCTCAGTGTTATGCCCCAGCATCAGCATCTAACTCTACACCTGTTACTCGGACTTTGTATGAAGCAATAAATGTCTAAACATGACCATATGAGGTGGGTTATGGGGATTTTCCACTACAAAGGATCCACTACGGTCATCCTCAGTTCTGTACCCATATTAGGCAAATACATGTGTGAGAAATTTTGCTCTCAACATAGACTAAACTCTAGGAGCTATCAAATGCTATCCTTTATATTTTAGGTTAAGAAACAGGACTTATCTGAAGACCTGACTCATTTCTTCAGAAAACTCTTCGTGTAGTTACTCAAGATGGTGAAATGCTGGGGAACATTTTAACAAAAGCCTCTGAAGCCCAGATGACATTCAAAATATGTAACGCACAGTACAGCAATTCCACTAACCAATCAATAGTACAGGGCATTGTGAAACTATTTGGAAACATAAACTATCTCACATTATACAGTGAGTGTCTGTCATCTGGTCACATCATATCCTTCCACTTCTTCCACTGCTATCCAGGATACACTATTCCTCTCCCACCCCTTTGTGTGTCAGCAATAAAGCTCCCGAGTACATGTATGGGAAGAAGAAAAGCAATTTCAAGTGGCTAATGAAGTGCTTGGCCCAGAGTCAAATCTCTGGAGACCGACAGCCGAATGAGTTGAAGTTTACCTTTCTTTCTTCATGCTAATGGCAGATTTCCTGAAAACCCAGCAAGCAACCAACTGTCCAATATCCATTACCACTCTGCTGCTGAATTCCTCAATTCCTAAATAGCAAAGAAGTGAAAACTTACTGATACGAAATGTTAAAACACAAAGAATTCATTTGAGTCTCTTCCCTTCAAAGTGCTTAATTGAACCTTTTCGGGTAGACCAGTAAGCCACTGCCTTCATTGTGGACCACTTTGATTTTCATTGTTATGAGGCATCGAACTAATTTTGTTGTTGAAACACACAATAAACAATGTAACAATAAGTTTGCATAAGAAGAGATTAGAGTAAGGCAAATGAAATAGATTATAAAAGCAATCAAATCGAATCAATCAGCTCTGTCTAATCCATTCTGCTTCCCTTCTTTCACAGTGTTCAGTGGTGAGTACAAGGAACAGAAATCTTTTTCCTGGCCCTGTTTGAAGAAGAGCTTCTGAAATGAGTCTTACTGTATCTTTAAATAAACCTCCTCACAGGAGCAGTGCAGGCATGGTCACATACTTGAAAGTGAACCATATGACAACAAAAATGTCAGTCTGCATGTTACAGTGGGACATGTCACTGACAAGGCAAAGCCAGATATGATAGAATATATCCAATTCCTCAAGGTGTGAAACGAATACCTTTCAATAATTCATTTTTATTATTTTATTTTATTACTTTAAAAAAATATCAATCCAAATTCCCACTCCTTCCCCTCCTCCTACTTTCTCCACACACCCTCCTACCCCACCCCCTCCAATCCTAAGAGAGGCCAAGGCATCCTGCTTTGTGGAAAGTCCAAGGTCCTCCCTACTAAATCTAGGTTGAGCAAGGTATACATCCAAAGATAATAGGATCCCAAAAAGCCAGTACATGCCGTAGAGACAAATCAAAGTGCCACTGTCAGTGGCCCCTCAGTCTGTCTCAACTGTCAATCACATTCAGAGGGACTAGTTTGATCCCATGCTTGTTCACTCCCAGTCCAGTTGGAGTTGGTGAGCTCCCATTAGCTCAGGCAAATTGCCTCAGGGGGTGAACCCCTCATGGTCTTGATGTCCTTGCTCATACTCTCCATCCTTCCACTCTTCAGCTGGACCTTCGGAGCTCAGTCCAGTGCTCCTATGTGGGTCTCTGCCTCTGTTTCCATCTATTGTTGGATGAAGGTTCCATGGTGATATTTAAGATAATCATCAGTCTGACTACAGAACAAGGCCAGTTCAGGTACCCTCTCCTCTATTGCTTAGGGTCTTAGCTGGGGTCATCCTGTAGATTCCTGAGAATTTTTCTAGAGCCAGGTTTTTTGCTAACCCCATAATGGCTCCCTCAATCAATGTATCTCTTTCTTTGCTCTCATAACTGTCCTTCCTCCATCTTGACTATCCCATTCCCTTAAATTCTCCTCAACCCTCCCCTTTTCCCCTTCCTTCTACCCCCTCGCCCCTATGCTCCCAAATTTTGTCAAGTGATCTTGTCTGTTTCCAATTTCCAGGTAAATCTATATATGGTTTTCTTTGGGTTCACCTTATTACTAAGATTCTCTAGGATCATGAACTATGGCTCAATGTTCTTTGTTTATGGCTAGGATCTATTTTAAACCTAGTTGATTTCAAGCAGGAAGCTAGATTGCCTGCATAAATTAAGTGAAGAGAAAGTAAAGCTTGTAACTACACTAAACGAGAAAGGGGAATCATTCTCTCTAGCAGACTGTAGTGGAAAAGGTTTTAAGTGTTGGACAGCTCTCTTAATAGACAATGTCTGTGTGTTTCATTCCACTTCCTACTGCTATGACAGAAGCCCACAGACTTGCTTATTGCAAGAAAATGAACGTGTTACCCACAGCTCTGAAGACTAAGAAGTTCAATGTCAAATTGCCATAATCCAAACCATTTTCAGATGTCATAATATGGCAAAGGGCATTACTACTCATGATTAGTGAGAGGGCATTGTTCTATTTTCTCATTTTCTTATAAAGAGACTAATTTTTATCATACAGGCTCCATACCACAGTTAATCTTAAATACTTCCTAGAAGCCCCACCTTCAACAGGAGGTTTAAGAATAAGTTTCTCATTCTTGAATTATGGGGCAATGTATTTGGAAGACTACTAGAAATCAGGGCAATATATTCTGGTTTCAGTTTACTCAATGGCCACCTGCACCTGAAATTCCCTATTCTGTATGAATAATGGAGAGTTCACATAAGTAAAATGGCCACACAGGACTACTGGAAGTGTTGAATGTGACTATGTCAACCTGCTTTGCGAAGTGGAAGCTGTTTAGCTAATGCAAAGGAAAGCACTGAAAGATTAAAACTCTCATTTTGTGGTCCTCCAGAGGGAGCCATATCTAGGAGGTGATTAGCAGACATGCACAATATTGGCTTGTTAATGAATTACCACTAATGAGAAGTCAGATAATTAAATGGCTTGTTAGCATCATTCTGGAGCTGACTTCAAACTGGCATCTAACACATACATCAAACCTCTCTGAATTTCTTTAGTCTTTGTTATTTTTCTTAATCTTCCTTTGCACGCCTGCAAACGTGACTCATTTCTAATTGCACAGTTAGTCTTGTAAGTCTTTACTAAGAACCCATCTGTGAGAACAAATGAAGGGATGTGTGAGTGTCTGAATAAATTATTGATAAACTGATGAGTTTGCTTCGGAAGCAGTGAATTGTATTTTCCAATAGATTCTGTATAGAGGAGACACTGATCCATTATGTTGGAAGAGGAGATGCCATGCTTTCTCCATCATGCAGGTGGGAGGGAAATCATTCATCCTAGATGAAGCTCATCTGTGAAGCATCTGATGATGCAGAACCTGTCCTTGCAGAAAGGAAGGCTACTTTTATAAATAACTCCTTCCTCCCTCTGCTGGCCGACTGGGGGGATACCATACATAGAGGAAGTTACTACTCAATGGAATGGAAGCAGAACTCAAGAAGGTCTTTTGGTATTCAAAATACATTTAATTGAGACCAAGTGACACACCTCTTATTGTTGGAACAAAGTGATATCTCATGATAATAAAAAATGAATATAATAACAAATAGGTGAGCTCTTTACATGCATTTTCTGCTTAGCAGTTTTTCCTATGGCCACCAGAGGGAACACAAAAATATGGAATTGAGGAGAAATATGGACAAGGAAGAACTGTCATCAGCCATAAAACATAAATGATTAGATGTCTCATAACATGTAAATTTCAGTTCATCACTTTTAAAAAACTTAATTTCAATTTTAAAGTGAAGATTCAGAAATAAATACACCTTCAAAATCAAGGAGAACCACTTCAAACCACCTCTGTTCAAAAGCTACAGTGTAGTATAAATAATAAGGTCATCTAATTCAGACAGGTATTTTATACAATGAGGAAAATTGTATAAAATGTCTTGTTTTGCTATATAAGACATGTATTCATGTGACCTTGGATTTTTGATTTACCTAGTACAACTGCCAAGTGGAGTGCAGGCCTTACAGACATGTGGTTTGGTGAAGGGAGATCTTGAAGAGCAGACTTCCAAGTCTAAGAGCCCAAGTGGGTGTTAAAATTGGTGCTTCAGTCTGAATTCCTCCACGCTCTCAAAGCTCATGTTGGAAAAGTTCCTAGATGGACCTCATGGAGGAGAAACACTCTGCTGTTTGTGTTTTGTTTTCCATCAGCTTTTCTGCGTGCTTCAACATGTAAAATGCTTTGGCAGGAGCTAGTTGAATCATGGTAATATAATTTTGATTCAGAAATGTTCTATTTTATAAATATTCCGAGGAAAGAATATGCAGTTCAGAAGACAATATGGAGTAGAAACAGATCACAGATTGGAGAATTAAGCAGATGTGAGTTTGAAGCATCTCCAGTCCCTGGCACATAGTCACTATATTAGTCACGATTTCAATAGAGGCAGTAGAAAGGGAGATATATATTTACATATAGATGATAGATAGATAGACAGATAGATAGATAGATAGATAGATAGATAGCACAGACAAGTATTTCTATAAGAATTTGCCCTTAGGCATTTGTGAGAGCTGTAAAACTGTTGTTTCTAACTTAAATGCTGCTATTTGAAGTCCACAAGGCAAGCAATGAGGAAGAGGAAACCAACATAAAGAAGGAATAGACAGGGTTAGAAACCCCAGCAGGAGCTGGCAATCTGTATGAGAAAGCAAGCCTTTGTCAGTCCTTATTGACTGTTGCCTTGGTGATCTGATTTTTCATTAGGACCTTTCATCATAAAAATATTATCTCTGTCTCTCTCTGTCTCTCTCTCTCTCTGTGTCTCTATCTCTGTCTCTCTCACACATACACACACACACACACACTATACCACACCACACCACATCCAGCCTTAGCACAGGAATCTAGTGAGCTCAATATAGAGCCAGGAAAAGGTAAATGGTTGTGATTTCTAAACCTACTTCATGACCAGGCAAAAGGAAGGAGAACATCAAAATATTTCCCACAGAGACTCTTGTGTTGGCCACTAAAACGAGAAACCTACAAAAGAAGCCTGGAAACACGGCTCACTCTAAAGACCTTGACATATTGCAAAACCACCTCCTGAAAACTGTTAACCTATTACTACCGGTGTACATGCATGCTTTATAATGAGTTTTTCCACTTAAAAACTTTAATTGCAGCTATGGTCAATAGTTATTATGCTCTGTTGGCTGTCTAGTAATGAGGAAGGTGCCTATAGAACATAGATTGCACTGATACTCTTCCAGACTCCATGAACCCAGTTGATATAGGACAAGCCATGTTGGAGTCCAATCATTCTCCATGTTCAGTTGATTAGGGAGATGAAAATCTATAGACAATAAAGTTGATTTTTTTTTAAGCCTAAATTATGGTAACTGATTTTCCTCTGGATCATTTATATTCCAGAAGCCATTATGAAAAAAGAAATATTTACTCTTCATTTAAAGTTTTACTACATGAGAAAAAAAAGAAACAGATAAAATAAACCATCACTGAGGAACCAGGTCTTTATGTGGTAATTTAAAGTAATAATGTGGTTCATAAAGAGGGGTTAATGTGCTCTGGCTACACTGAGAAAAGATTTAATTGTCAAAATAAATGCTCAGACACTGGTAAACTCAGGGGTCTGTTATGACCTATACAACAGTCTTTTTAAAAAGTTTAGGAGGGGCCAGGCGGTGGTGGCGCACGCCTTTAATCCCAGCACTTGGGAGGCAGAGGCAGGCGGATCTCTGTGAGTTCGAGACCAGCCTGGTCTACAAGAGCTAGTTCCAGGACAGGCTCCAAAACCACAGAGAAACCCTGTCTTGAAAAAAATAAAAAAAAAAGTTTAGGAGGTTCCTCTCCACCATCAGAAGCTCTACTCTGACAAGTAATAGTTTCTTAGTGGGACACTAAGTATATCTTTCTGCTTGGTGGAAAGAGTTTATATAAGCCTGTGGTAGATAAGAATGGGCAGGTTCTTCACTCAGCACATCAAATTACTATCAAGACTGTGTGATATGTGACTCAGAGATTGCTAATGAATCACAATTGCCATAATTAGAAGAAAAAAAATGTTTCAGGGAGTCAGCAATTTGCAGGAAACTTGCTCTTGCATTTCTTCTCAGAGAGGATAATTTTTTTGGGGGGGGGTTGTCAGACTGGTTTGCTCAGGAGGTTCTAAATTCAATTCCCAGCAACCACATGGTGGCTCACAACCATGTGAAATGAGAATTCATCCCAGTTCCTCAACTTTGCATGACAAACCCTTTATTGACTGAAACAACTCTATAGTAAGTTTTTAGAGGGTAATTAAAGTTTTTTAGACATTACAGTGCAGTCTCCGTGACGAGTCTAGGTGATAGCTGGCGTCCAATCTTCCCCTTCCTTAAACTGAGCACAAGGGGATTAAATTTTCACATCCTGCCTTATATTTGTGAAAAAACGTACTCATAAATGAATCCTTCTGAAGTGTTAATCTAATTAATCTTAATCTTTAAAAGCCATGAGTCAGATAGTAGGGAAACAAAACCTGAAAGATCAGAGAACTGGGAGCAGTGGCCAGGTGCTTCCTATCCGTTTCACACCTCATCACTTCCCGTCTCCACCTTCTGAGGGTTGGGATTAAAGGTGTGTGCCACCACTGCCCAGCTTCTATGGTTACCTAGTGACTAGCTGCCCTCTGATCCCCAGGCAAGTTGTATGTGTCAGAACACAAACACAGCATCACACAATACTCTTCTAATCCCTTGCACACCTGGAGCATGGAAGTCTTGGAAGATCTTTCATGGCATATCCCCTTAACCGTATTAATGTTGGCATGTTCTAAAGGGTGAGTTTCACTTTTAGAAAAGACAAACCAAGTGCTCCCCTCTCCCAGGTGTGTGTATAACTTAATCCTAGATAGTAAATTTCAGTGGATTTCCTCATCTATTCCTGGGAGACACAAGCACATGGTGTCTTGTGATTATCAAAAACACTGGCACATTTGACAGCTCAATGTGTTTCTCCCTCTAACATCCGAGCCTAAATTGTTCTTCAGGAAATCTCGTCTCTTTTTACATGACACCATTCTTGGATTTCAGAAACGAACGATGGTCTAGGTATGAACAATCATATTTCCTTATCCCTTTGTTTTCCTTGGATGGTTTATCTATAAACAGGCATGTGATTCAAATAACTCATGAAATGTTCTCCCTGAAGCTTTGAGATGAAGTGTTCTGATTCTCCAACATTGTCAAGCAGGTGACGTTGCAGGCATAGAGTGATTTGATCATGTTCCTTTTGGTTAAAGAGTCAACATGTAGAAAAGACAGTGAAGAGATAGAAAAAGACCAATTCTGCATGGCACTGAAAGTCAGAATGAAACCATACAGCAATCAATTCTGCTAATAGTTTAAGAAAAATTAATTGTATTAAGTTATTTATTTATCTGACAAAATAGCAGGAAACTAATTCAATTATTGGACATGTTAAGAAATACAAATTCAGGAGAGTTATTTTACAAATGGCTGGAGTCTTACAAAAAGAAGTGTGATGTGACATTTTTACTCTCTTGCTAACATCGGATGACACATGATATTTGCTTAATTGATTCACCCAAAGCTTTATAATAATAAATATCATGGCCAAGAATACAAGTAATCTTCTTGACAGATGGATTCTCACAGTTTGGAAAGAATATTGGGGTGTGGATTTCAGCATGTATGCCACCGAAGGTGTTGACCATTTATCTTGGTTGTGCTTACAGCCCTCAAAAGGATGACGCACCATTCTTAAACAGATAATATTTTTCACTACATGAAAATGTGCTTTCACATAGCTTTCAAATGCCATTTAAACGCTGAAATCATTTAAAGCTCTTTCCATAAAAGAAAAATAAGCCCGGGTGCAGTAATTCAAACAATAATGATTAAATTCAGTTATTCTTCATATCAACATCCTACTTATATCCAGTGAGCTGCCCACACTATCTTAAAATGCCTTTAATTTCAAAATGCATTTTGAGTGAGTTATCACACTTCATAACCAAAGATAATCGCATTCATTTAAAAAATGAAAGATACTGTCAAATTTAAAGTCCAAAAAAAAAAAAAAAAAAAAAAAACTAACGTTCTAAATGTATTCCCTCATGATGTGTGAGGTATTCAAAGTCTTAATGGTAGCATACAAGTAGAAACGTTTATAAGAGAATGGTCAGTTCAAACTTTCTGTACAGCTTAGAAATAAAATATAATAATCAGCATTGTAGATATCACTGATTATTAGTATACTAGTGATGTACATGATGAAGTAAGAATGTGCCTTTCCATGATGCACTTGTGGGGGTTTTCAGTACTTATGGATTCAGTAACTATCCAAGTCTTTTCCACCTATACACATTGAGAATATAAATCTCTTAAGTGAAATTTAAATAAGCAAATAGAGAGCTTAAAACTGACTATATATATATGTATATTACACACACACATACACACACACACATATATAATTCTCTACCATTTGTGAACAAGTAATTCATACTATTTTATGATACAGTGATAAAAGGAAAGCAAATATTCTGGCATATTATACACAATTAATAAATCAATAAAATCACAACGCACATTTTTGTGATATAAAGAATGACAAGATATGAAAAATGAACAAAATCTTGCTTTGTTCTATGATTTCCACCAAAGGGAAGAGCTATCAATAGGCATTTTAATGAAATACAAATGAATAGCCATTAGAAACAAAATCTTGACATTTACTACTACTCAACAAAGCACACAAAATTAAACAAAGTGACACATTATATTGTTTTCTATTAGTTGAACCAAAAGAGTAAAGAGAAAACAACAAACTAGACTTGTAAAATTTAAAGTCATTTCTGGTATGATAAATCTATCAATTTTTCCTCAGTTTTATAAATACTGTTTATGGTTTCAGCTTTACTGGTGGCATGTTGGCCCCCTCTGCTCACTGTGTAGTCTTATTTACTTTAAACATATTTCTGTATTATTTTAAATGGCCTCATATGAGAAAATGAAGTCAGATATTCTAGGTACATCTCCACTTTAATGAGTGGCCACTGATTTATTTTACATATATGTGAATTAGTTAAGCATATGAACCCCTGTCTCCATAAGTTATATATTAATGGATTCAGCAAAAGGTTTATTGAAAATAATCAGGGAATGAAACTTGTATTTTCTTTTATTTGATGGGATTTTGAATCCAGGACTCCAAGATATACACTGATGCCAAACTCTGGGTGATTATGTCCCCTCTCTAAGATAGTGAGTGCATGCATAAAGTCAGCACACATCTTCCTGTATATCTAAATTTATTTCTGGATTACTTATAGTAACAATCCCATGTAAGTTCTCTAGTAGTCTTGCTACTCTGTATTGTTCAGGGAGTCATGTCAAGAAAAAGAAATATATAAATGTTCAATACTGACAATATTTCTTCTTTCAAGGGAACATGTTGAGTAGATGCATGACACTATGTGTACAAAGAAAAATGTGTGTGTGCAACTTGAAATAATAATATAATATATGTTGTTACATAAAATAAATAACAACATATTTCTGGATCCAAGTGCTGTAGCTTGTCTCCTAAAAGAAATAGTGTTTCAGAAGAAGAGTCCAACAACAAAGAAATGCCTTATTTTGTGTAGAGAAAACTAGAAGAATTGTTGTGTACAGAATCAACATCTTAAGTTTACCTCTCAACCAATGATTCTACTAACTCTTCCTCTGTATTTTGTGGTACCAAATGGAGAAGAGGAAGGTTTGATCGTCACTCAGCCTCTCTGATTCAGGAGACTTGATATGACAGAGAAGTCAGCAAAAGTTAAGAAAAGAGAGAGGCTGATATGAGGAAAAACATCGTGTCAACTCTGCTCATTCTTTCTGTGGTGTGGCAATGTGTTCCCAGTTTGGGAGAACACATTTCTCTTTCAGTGTTCAATATGTGCACACACACATTCAGGTAAGATCTGACCCAAAGATCAAGGCTGCAAAGGGGACAGACACAATATGAAGAAACAGACACCAAGATATTCTTTCAGTTCCACTCACCCAACAGAGCTGCAGATCCAATTGAAGGGCTGGTATTTTCAATAAAAAACAAACTTGAGCTTCCAGGAAAGTAATCAACTATCCCACATTCCTTAGCAAACCTACAGTGAAGATAGTGGCAGAATAAAAATGTCTTGTCTGCTCCAAAATTAGTGGTTTTAAAGTGAACTAGGAGGCAATGAAGCTAGAGTGTTTGTATCGTATTTTGCTCAGTGGCACCATGGAAGAAAATGTCATTACGGATGTTTATGATTCTTCTCTGACAGACTCTTTGAATCCGACTTCAGTTGGGGGTCTTGTGGAGGACATTTTGTAGAACAATCTGTTTTTCCTTGAGAACATGGATGAATGAAATAATGATTGTGCATGTTCGCTGAAATGCTGTATTGAATAGTGATATATTTCCAATGAAGTTCAACATTCACCTCCACAGTAGGATGAGATACAAACAAGGCTATTCTGCCTATAGTCAGAACTGGAGGCCACTTCCCAACCAACTTGACTTCCTCCTGAAGGAGTTCAGAATAGGCAACCCCACAAAATACCCATTTTAAATACAAATCACTTACAACCAAGAGTTGTTAAGAAACAGCAAACATAGGGTGGGGCTTTGTTGATAATTACCTGATCCACCTGAAACCAGTATCTCCCATAGGATCCTAAGTGGTCTGAGGTTCTTCCTAGGGACTGTTACAAAGCAGTAAGAGTTCAAATCCTATTACAAAAATATGACAAGAGATCTGAGTACCATGCTCAGACAGTCTTCACATAAGTTGTCTGTCGACACCCACCCATCCCTCCCACAAATAACTCACTCCGTATTATAATATTTGTATTGCCCACCACTTGTCCATACAAATAAGTATGGAAATTTCTAGAGCCTGGGAAAATTATCACTTTGGGAATGTAGGACAGAAAGTCATAAACACCATTAAATGAAGCTTCTGTGTTAGCTGGAGCTGAGTAACCCAAAATGTTGAAATATAAAGAGAAGGTGATAAGACACCAGATAATTAAGTCAGGTTTTAGCGTGAATTTTAAAATGAGGATCAGCTTTTCTTGATTGAGACCCATAGGTTATAACTGATTTTCTCTTACCTCTTTCTTATTTACTTCTGCTCTTCACAATTAACTTTGAAACAAATTGGTTTTTTCTTTCATCATTTATATTTTATGTGCTCTTACCCTCCCATTATGTGCTCACCCTTAGTTTATTTTATGAGCTCAGTTGTTGAATGCTCAGAGAGTAAATGGACAGCCTTTTTTTCTGATTTCTTAGGCCTCTTGAATTGTCAACACTTTCTTAGGGAGACTTTACTATGATCTACATGTTTAGTGCTTTGCCCTAACTGAGGAAGGTGAGAAAATGTAGAAAATGGCAGGGACATTGAAGAAACAGCAGATGCTAGAGACTGGTGGGGTGTGTATACTCTGATGGAGTAGCCCCAATTATACACCAACCCAGAACCTCAACATATTCGCACAGAGAGTGCGTGTGTACATGGTTGTGAGGGTGAGTTTAGCCAAGCTACTGATGCGTCTCAAGGCAAGCAGGACAGAGAAAGTTGAAATTTCTAGCTATTGCATGCAGAGGTCAATCATTTGTGAATACTCATGCTTGAACTAGAGGAAGATTTGAACTTTCTGAGTCTGACCAGAGGTTCTTTGTCAAAACACTTTGCCAATTGACTATAGATACAAAGTCTTGGTCCTTGACATGGTTAAACAAATACATATTTAATCAAAAATTCACTCATGCATTACAAGGCTTCCTCTACTCCTTTTATTTCTTTATTTTATGGTAAGGAGATAGGAAAAGGGCAAAATAGTAAAAAATCATCTAAAATGTACCTCATGGAGTAGGAAGCTACAGTCTCACCCTTTTCTGATGCTATAAAACAGTCCCACACCAGTCCAGAATTAGGATAATAAATGGGTTATTTATTTAAGGGGAAAAATTACAGATCACCGTCTTAAACAACAGTCCTCTGAGCGCAAACAGGAACAGAGTCTAGCAGCCAGAACAGAAGCCTGGGCGCATGGTTCCTGCTGCTTTGTAAACTATAAAAGACCACGCCCACGTGGGCTGGTATCTTAAAAGCTATTGGCTGAAGGAGCAGAATGTGCTCCCACAGCACTTTTCAATTTTTTGTTCATATAAAATCAATACAGAATATGCATTTGGTGGGTAGTCCCAAAATGTTTTCATCAAAATATTAGAGAAAATCTAAGTGTGATCTGGCCCACCTTCTCTTATAATGCTAGCATCCAGATACTTGCACAAGCTATTAACAAGTGCTCTACCACGCAACAGTACTCCAAACACTCTGGGTCCTCTTATGCTGTAGCAAAGGATAGTGAGTCCCAACATTCCATACAGGAGAAGTTAAGTTCAGCGATCTAATTCCAACTTCACCCTGAAGGATTTGCTATATTACAATAGTTCTTAGAGCAATCAGGCTGTTTCTAAATCTCCATCCTCATGCTTATCGCTTCTGCCACAATAGAAATTGATGCTAACTTGTGTAACACAGAGTTTTACTCATGTTTTTAATCAACTGATGCAACTACAATGGATCGTTTGAGGTGTCAGTTCGCTTGGATTCAGGGACACATGGATGGCTGGTAAGTACAGTATTTCTAGATAGGTTCATGAGGGTGTTTCTGTAAGAGATGGCTGTGTGAGTCCAGGTCAGAGTGAGGAAAATCTTCCCTCCACTGAGTGGGCACCATGCAGTGAGTGGAAACCCAGGCAGAACAGAAAGACAGAGAAAGGGAGTGTTCACACATGCTCTCCTGAAGCTGAGATGTTCTTTTTCTCTTACCCTTGAATATCAGAACTCCTGACTGAATAGCCTTTCTATTTTGGAACTTAACTAGAAGACTCACGAATTCTTTGGCCAAGAATCATGCCATTGATCTCCCTTGCTATGAGGACTTGAGACTTGAATAGCCAAATGAGCCTCCTTCCCTGATTCTACTACTAAAACATCATATAAGAGGACTTCGTCTCCACAGTCATGCTCTCATTTCTTATAATAAGTTCCATATCAGCTATCAATTGAATACATATCATCTATAATCTACATCAACAATTATACACCACTCCTTTCTCTAGCACATGCAGTGTAGATTGTTCTCCCACTTCAAAGTGACTGTGTCCTTGTTTTCAGGATTTCAATAATTTATAATGGAGTAAGAAATCTATTAAATCCAAATTACAATGTTTTTTTTTATAAAACACTAAGAAAAATTGTTGAAGTTAGACATTAAATTAATGACTCAATCATAGTTAATTTTATTAGTATTTTCTCTAATAACATGAATTCAGATGAATCCAGTATATATATGGGTGTCAGTCACTAGCACTTGTACAGAATTTTGACATGAATTCAACAATAGTTATCCAGATCATTGATTTACAGTAAAAGGCTCAAGATAAGAAAATACCTAATTATGTATGAGGACATCTTATTCATCCACAGAGACAAAAGACTCTTTTATAAAATTGCTGTATAATTTGTCTCTGACATAGCTACAAAGCTGTCACTGACAAGTGATGAATATAACTTTTACACAAAGTGATTTGTTCTGTCTTTAGTTGGGTGCCAGTAGTGCAGGTATTCTGTTCAGATTTGAGAAAATGATGATTGTCATATTAACTAATGGTATTTATTTTTTCTAACTTGTGTGAACATATCTGTAGCTCCCTGTGGGCTTAGTGTGCAAGGTAAAGATAAACAAGTGAAGAGACTTGTTTACAATTAAGGCAAGTGATAGCATATCTCAGGCCCTAGGCTTCCTTACACGCTTGCTCTCAGTTCATTGTGATATGCATGCTTTCTCAGGGATTTATCAAGCTAACAGCAGATATAGGAACCTGAAAAATATTGATAGATACATTGCTAGCCCTCTCTCCTCTCTCTCTCTCTCTCTCTCTCTCTCTCTCTCTCTCTCTCTCTCTCTCTTTACAACAAGCTTAAATGTACTGACTTCATTCCAAAATAGTTTATGTGAGATTTCCTCCAGAGTTAATGGAGGGTCTAAAGCCTTTAAGACGTGTGAGTTAACTGGAGGAAATATATCATAGTGGTATGGTCTTTGGGCTGGTTCTTGTCTCAGGGTACCCTGTTTCTCCCTCCCAACTACCATGAAGTGAGCAACCTCTTCTTCCACACACTGTTGCCAAGATAAAATTCTGGTTCACCATCAGCTCAGATTTAATTAAGTTAAAGACTGAGGCCTGAAACTGAGAATCAAAACCTTCCTTACATTAAGTTATTTATCCTGAACATTCTGTCTCAGTGATAAGGAAGGTAACCAACAAAAATCTAAAAATGTTTTATTTCATTATGATTACTAGCATTAAAATGAAATATTATCTTCTTCCTTCTTAGCTAACAATATCCTAAGCTACATCTGAAGACAAGACAATTCTTGTTCACTATCATTAAGGATATTTTTAACCCAGAGTCTATATAAGACTGGTCATCTGCCATGCCCTGTGAGTTAATCTCATCTTTACAATCCTCTGTCATTTTTAAAAATAATTTAAGTTTCTCTATATGTCTGAATTTCCACAATGAAACCATGAATCATGGGCTTGTTTTGCAAGCCTAAAACAAAATCCCTTTATCGGTGAATAGAGTTGCTATAATTATATTTATAAAGCTCACACTTCATTTTTTCTTATACATAGATTTTTTTTGCTATTTTCTAAGATTGGTGTAATCCATGTTACAATAAATACTACTTGCAATGAATATAGTATCTTAATTTCTATATAAATATTTATATATTCAACATAAAACAAAACAACAAAGAAACAAAGGGTATTGGTAGAATACAAAAACTAAACAAAGTGATAAACCCTAAAAGGTTGGTTCACTAAATTTCAAAAATCAAATCTGCACAATGACAGAAGCAGTGCTTTTATCCTCAAACAGAAAGCACAGAGTAGGATGCAGTAAAAAGTTAGGTATAGACACAAAACTAGTACAAGTGGAGGAGACTCACACGAGCAAAGGAAAAAGTGTCTATTGTCATTCAGGAAGCATACTTAGGAGCTCAAAGTTATGTTTAAAAACAAAAACAAAGAATGTTAAACTACTACTGTGTTCTGTGAGTTCTTCATATAAATATTTTTCCAATCTAATATATATACTACCTGCTAAATCAGAAGAAACTGAGACTTGGAGAGGTAAAGTAGATTATCAAGACCGTACCCCAACCTTGGGGCTTAACAATCATCTATTCAGATAGACATTGCATACTTTGAAGATACTGGAAACTCACGGCAGGAGTTTCATGGATCCATTACCTAACTTTGAGGTCATGTTCTAATGTAGTTACCAAATATTATAATAGGATAATTACATTCCAATCATGATGCTTGGAAAAGGGTGTATGTTCAGATTACTGTCCTATTATCTGCTGTCCTTCCGATAATTTCATGTTCAGAGTTAGAGAAAATGGAAAGAGACATTTCATGAATTTTCGGAAGAAGATGGCCAAACTTGTGTTGGGAAAACAATAGCAAAGTACATGGAGGATAATTACATCTATTAAGATTTCTCTTTTTATAGAAAACCATCAATGGTATTTTGGTGAACTATTTTCTATTCCAATTTTTTTATTTCGATACTGTGGTTTGAATGTGTCTCTACAATAATCATATAATATAAATTTAATGATCACATATCGGGAAGTCATGTCTTTGAGAGAAATTAGGGCTAAATGAGGTTGTGAAGATAGAACCCCACAAGATGGGAGTAAGGGATTTCTAAGAACAGACCAGAAAACAAGTGTATGTTCTCTGTGTCTCACCCTACAATGATGCCCTCTATCATATTATGAATAGTGAAGAGACAATTTCTGTGTGCTGGCACCATGCTCTTGGACATTGCAGCTTCTAAATCATGAGCTGAACAAGCTTCTATTAACTATAATTTGTTTTTCTGTGACATTTGGTATGGCATTGTTGAGTGACCCCAAGACAATTAAAAAATGTGCACTTGCCTATTGTTCTCCATATGGTCAAAAATAGTCACAGTACTACATTATAATAAAAAATGTGATTTCAACTGGCCACATTGTTAGGTATGGGATATAAATAGCTTGTCTAGTTGGTTGACATGAGTTGTTCTCAGGTCCTTTTTTCGTTATTATCAATATTAATGCCATTAACATATTTTTGTATATTCTTTATATTTTTCTATGACATTTTTCAGGATTAATGTGTGAATATTGCAAGACAAATAGAAAGTGTTCTACAGACACATAACATTTTTATAGTTAATACAAGTTAAGAACATGCCCATTTAAACCATCTTCAACAACAGCAAGGGCCGTCAGTCCTGCTATTGGACACGTAGCTTTACTGTAAGAATAAAGTATTTTGGTTTTGTTTACTTTAAATTTTTTCTCTTTTGCTCCATACTACTAATTTCAGTAGCATTTAATTTTTATTCATCGAGTACAATGTACATGTTATACATACATTGCGTGTTATTTTACAGTTTGTAGGTGTTGTAAAATGGCTCAATTGGGTTAATAAATATTCATCATGCTATACTCACAAATGTGGGAAAGATACTTTAAACATTCTCTAGAAACTATTTTAAAGAATATTATGCTTAGTAGACGTAGTCACTATATTATGTAATTCATTTCTTGTGCTAACTTACAATTTTCAGTTGTATGGCTAAAAATTTGGATCTCTTGTGCAATAATTTTGTGATTGCATTTTTCTCTTCTAGGCCTTAGTAAATTCCAGTGTATCATCTGATTTTTAAGTTCACCTCTGAATTTTTTTCTATATGGGTGAGCTCATATAATAATTTGTTCATCTGTGGCTAACTTATTTCACTTTATACACTCTTTACCAGATTGAACCATTTGTTAAAAACATCCATGCATATATATTAACATATATGATATATAATATTTTCTTTATTGATTTATCTACTGATAAAAAATTGATTATGTATCTTTATGTTAAAAGGAAGGGAAAATCATAGTGCATGTTAAAATTAAAACTTCAAGATATTATTTTTCTTCATGTGTATTTCTTTCATCCCATAAGAAAAGTCACAATTAATTAAAAATATTAAGTCTAACCAATGTGAGCTAACAACTGTCTAATACTATATGAATATTTTCTCTTCTCGAATGTTCCTGATATAATAGGACTTATTGATAGTAATAGGACTATTTGATTAGTGTGTATGAATATCATCTCAAAAGGATAGCAATTTTGTTTAGGTACAAATTAAATAATTTTGTCTTTGTACACAAAACACAATTCTGAAGGTATAAACCTTCACTTAGTTGACTCTACTAGAACCATTTCCAGGAAGACCAAAGTGCCACTCTGAAGGGGTTGGTGTGCCCTGCTCTCTAAGAATCAAGTCAGTTTGAAGTCTTTATTCTGCTCTCTGTTGTCATGTTTCACTGCTATGATTTATGGTTATTAAGAAAAAAATAAAGATGATTGGTATTAATATTGAAATATGAACAAGAAATCACAAAATAACTCTGAAGAAACCTTGAGAAGATTTGACTTGTGAGGGTTAGAGGCAAACTTGAAAGTTTTGGAAGCCTCCACTCTTCACTCTGCTGTGTGTTGTAATAAGTGCGGCAGGGCTGCGTCCCTGGCACCCGGCCGCCCGCATGGCTTATGCCCCAAAATAATTACATGGAAACTGTATTCTTTTAAACACTGCCTGGCCCATTAGTTCTAGCCTCTTATGGGCTAGCTCTTACATATTGATCTAACCCATTTCTAATATTCTGTGTAGCACCATGAGCTGGCTTACCAGGGAAGATCTTAACCTGCGTCTGTCTGGACTGGGAGAATCATGGCGACTCTCTGACTCGGCTTCTTTCTCCCAGCATTCTCTTCTGTTTACTCCACCTACCTAAGGGTTGGCCTATCAAATGGGCCTAGGCAGTTTCTTTATTAATTAACCAATGAAAGCAACAGATTAATATAAGACCCACCTCCATCATTTCCTCTTTTTCTGTTTAAACAAAAAAGAAAGGCTTTTACTTTAACATAGTAAGATTACATATAGCAAAACAGTTATCAAGCAAGAATTATAGTTATAATATTTATATCTATTTTATCTTTTATCATAACTAAGGAAAACTATAACTATAACTAACCATTTTTTAACTCCATCAAAGACTCCAGAAGGATATAATACTAACTAAGTAAACAAGAAGTAAGTAACTTCTAAAATTCTAGAAATGACAGAGACATCTTGCTGTCTGTACAGCCACGCAAAGTTCCTCTGTACCATTGGGGCATCCATCTTTGGCCTTCAGGCCCATAGTATCCACAAATTGAAAAGTGTGTTTGCCTGCCTGTGATGGCAGTTTGGGAGTTTCAAGGTAGTTTCGCACAGAGAGGTTCACTAGTAATTCTTTTCAAGAAAATTTGACAAGCAGCATCTGTCTACAAAAAAAATATGTACCAAAGAGATTAAAATAAAATTTAATCATCTTTGGGCAGGAGTAGGAAGGACTTGTTTTGTAACCCAGATTAGCCCTAAACCCTTGGCCATCCTCTCCCATCAACATCCTGCATTCTGGGATTACAGAGCTATATGACAACATCCACTAGATTTCAGACAATTATTACAAAGTAAAGTATTTTTCATATAATTTATAAAGTTCTATGCAAAAGCAAAATATATGAAATACCTCACATTCTGCAAAATAAGATGGAAGACAGAAAACCCTGATGCATTTCTCATTTCTTTTATTCAAATTAGCCCATTAAAGAAAGTTAGGTATAACTTAGGTCTCATCTATAACACAAAAATTGACTTTATTCCTGTCTCTTAGTATATTAAATCGTGTAAAATATAGAGTTTTCTACAACTTTTCCAGGAATAGCCTTAGATATTGGATGAAGGGAAGAATAATTTGAGGCATTAGTTTTGAAGGCTTAATGCATACTTGTTCTGTATGCAATATATAAACTATACGTAAAGAATGTGCAGTAATGAAAAGCCATACAAATGAATCTAAAGGTCCCATGTGAGCCACAAGTAAATCATATTTAAAAGTGAAACTTTCTTCCCTGACTTTCCGGTCACTGGGTAATGACATAATTTCAGGAAGCTATGAGTTTCCAGAGATTTGGTTGGGGACATTGGGTCATGCATGCTACACTCTAATCTGACACTTCACAAGTAGCAGTGACTTCTCTGCAAGCCGGTGATCACTACAGTCAGAACTTGATCATAATTCTAAATTTTCTGTAGGTCCCCACAAGATTATCAACACCCCCAATCAGCTGGAAGTATTCTGGAAAACTATGTCCACATTCCCAAAAAATGGATTATGGATATTTATCTTTGTTGAGAGTGTTGGTTACAAGTTGTTATAAATATTGGTCTGGAAAAAAACTAAACAAAGGATTAGATTCAGAGCTCTTGTTTTGGAAAAAAAAGGGTGGGGGAGTGCTGTGGGACAATGATCTTGTACCTGTAGAGATTTGTCAGTTGTATTGCTTTAATAATATGCTGATTGGTCAGTAGCCAGGCAGGAAGTATAGGTAGGGCAACCAGAACAGAAGAATTCTGGGAAGAGGAAAGGCTGAGTTTGCAGTCGGAACCCAGACACAGAGGAAGCAAAATGAGAATGCCTCACTGATAAAAGGTATCAAGCCACGTGGCTAAACTAGACAAGAATAATGGGCTAATTTAAGATGTAAGAATTAATTAATAAGAAGCCTGAGCTAATAGGCCAACCAGTTTATAATTAATATAAACCTCTGTGTGTTTCTTTGGGATTGAATGGCTGCAGGACTGGTCAGGACATGAACCTCTGTCACATACTACAAGCAAATCTATATGTGTTCTGTGACCATGCTCTCACAGGAAAGATTTTTATGTCTATGTGTATACATTTTTCAGGTATAAAATTACTGATAGCAAACAAATGCACTTTACAGACTAAGGTGAAATGATAATTTAATTAGAATTCCTGAACTGTGCCTGTTAGTTTTCCTGGCATTGGCTAATTCACAATTATTGCAGAGAATGCTGCCATATTATAGGATTAACCTTCATGAGGTTTGGCAGTTCGTTCTTTGTCTCTGGTACATTATGACTTTCTACCAAACACATGTCTTTTATCAATTAGACTTATCTGACCAAAGTATCTTATTATAATTTTTATTTTGGTGGGGATTAAACCCAGATCTTGTACATGCTAAGCACATTCTCCAATACTGTCAGTTTCTCTGTTTAAAGGTGATGTCAGAGAGGAGATGAGAGGAGTTGGTATGGTTTGTTTAGAGATTAAATAAAAGACAATAGAAGTTCCCCTTTTATGACTATGCAAATTTGTTCTTACACATGGGAAAAACACTGAGGATGGAAAACTCTCTCTTCCATGATTCATGAAAGGAACTTAGAAAAAAAGAAGCCATTTAACATTGTTGTATTTTTCTCTCATCACCAGATGTTTAACTCCTACTATAGCTCTACGAGAAAAAAAAAATCCTATTAAAATGTCTCACCCTCATTGCCCTAGCCTCCAGTCAGCCTCTAAAATCAACTCAAACAAACAGAAAACCTTCGTGTTCACGGTTGGACAACCAGGCTTTGTAAGACACATAAAAGTTCCTGAATAAACACTAAAGGAATGGACTGAGAATCCAGGTGAGGGTTAAAGGACTTTTCAGATACTGTCATGCTTGGTACATCTGAGAAGTTGATGGCAGCTCTATTTCTTTTCTTACTGCTAGGACCAAATACCTAAAAAGAAGCAGTGTTAAAGGATTAAGGGAGAAAGGCTTTATTTTGTCCTACACTTTGAGGAGATAGTCTCTTGGTGCAGGTAATGATTCTTGGCTGTGAACATGAAGGAGGACCTTGAAGCTACTTTCCCACATGTAGGCAGAACAAGAAACAGAAAGGAAAATGCCAGCCTCTTATGATTTTATCCTTCAACTTTCATTCACTGTGAGTCTAGCACAAGGTAAGATGCTACCAGCATTCTTGGCAAGGCTTCTCTTTTCAGCTAAACCTGTCTGGGAACATCCTCATATATCCTGAAAACTGAAATTTATGCCCTCGCAATGCTGAAGCATGCATGGAAAGCCCGTATGTGGTGGTTCTGTTGAACTGTCCATATTGGGTTTCATGATCTAAGTTGATGAGGACAGCTAACTAGGCCTCTTCCTCAAGAGGGCACCAGATCTCATTACAGATGGTTGTGGTTGTTTCATCACATGGTTGCTGAAAATTGAACTCAGGACCTTCAGAAGAGCAGACAGTACTCTTAACAGCTGAGATATCCTAGGAGATTCAAAATCCTGTGAAGCTATCAATGAGGATTAACAGTTACAGTGGCTACCTAGGATCTCTGAAGAGAAAGACGAACTTGATCTTAAGAGTCATGGAACATGATGTCAAGTCAAGAAAAGTTTCTGAAATGTTTGTCCTTTAGGGTACCTGATGATCCTCTTTCTGTATGTATAAATGAAATCATTTTTCATAGTTTGAGCTAATTTGAGAATTTATGAAAAGCAGATCCCTTTTAGTCTGCATATACTGCTCCCTGACATGATACAAAATAATTCTGGATTTCTCAAAAATTTTCCCATGAACGTCTGACAGCATTTGTAGCAATGCAGATTCTGGCCTTCTGTGGACATTTCCTGGAAGCCTTTGCCTGAAAACCAGTGAGATATCTTTTACTTTAGGATTTCAGATGTCAGAAACGTTATGACAATATAATTTAAGGCGAGTAAAATAAAATTGTAGATTATGAGGAAGATATTTTTCTAATACCACACTCTATCCCACTTAGAGCAATGTATTTCAAATATTTGTATGTAGGTGGGAGTGCGATGTTTGCATGTCTACCTGTTTATGTGTTAGTGTAGATACATACATAGCAGTGTATGTGCGGAGCTCAGAAGACAATCTCTGGTGACGGCAATCATTTTTTTTTTTAACCTTGTATGCAAGACTAGTTGACTCATGCGTCCAGAATTTACCTGTCTTCACCACCCATCTAATGGTAGAAGTTCTGGGATGTATGTTACTGCACTGAGCTGTACGTGGGTTCTTGGGATTGGATTCAAACTAAGACAGAAGCCGGTACCAGGGACTGGGGTTTTGCTGTGATGGTCCCGACCATGTTTTTGTTTGAAGAAATATAGACCTTGAGAATGTGGATTAGAAAAGCAGTTGAACACATTAAGTGCAGCTTAATGAGCTATACTAGAGGAGTACGGCAGACAGTTGCACTGAGTATGATTTGAGCTGTGGGTGCCTGGATCGAGAGGGTTCAGAAGAGATAAATGTTAATATGTGGCCCAGAAATCACTCTTGTGATAGTTTGGTGAAGAATGTGATTGCCTTTTGTCCTTGTCTAAAGAATCTGCTTGAGGCTAAAGTGAGGAGATTTGAATTAATTCCATTGATGGAGGAAATTTTAAAACAGTGAAGTGTAGATTCTGTTGTGTGGTTATTAGTGTTAACTCTGATGAAGATGTATAATGAAAAGGAGCAAGATGAGCCAGCAGGAAGTTGAATAGCAATAAATCCTGTGTTCAAGGATTCATAAATGAAATAAAGGAACTGATGACCTCAGGACAAGATCCCACCCAGCTTTATTTTTGAATTGTGAAAAGGAATTAAAGAAAAGTTGAAAGCCAGGTGTGATGGCGCAGACCTTTTATCCCAGTACTTCAGAGGAAGAGACTGGTGGATCTCTGCCTTTGAGTCTGTACTGATCTGTGGAGCAAGTTCAAAGACAGTTAAGCTTAGGCAGTGAAGGTAACCATCAAAAACAGAAAGTTGATGAAGATGTAATTGAACAAGCGGGTCGATTTCTAGCCCCAGCAAGCAGCAGAACTTGGCAATTTCAGCCATGTGGTTCTGGCTTTAGAGTTAAGGATAGAAGAAGGAGTTATTGAATTCACCCCCAAGATTAAGAAAAGCTGCTAAGGCTAGGCATGTGTTGGGGATGTTCCTGAATAGAGGTCTAGAGAGGCCATTGCGTGAAGCTTTGGAGTTGCAGACTGAACTGTCTTGAAAATCCTGAAGTTTTAGAGATGCTGAAGCTGTGGGATGCCTGCCAAGGAGAGGTGCTAAAAGAGAGTGGAACCAGCCCAAGAGAAAGAAGTGTGCTGCAGTCACCAGAGTGGAGAGGAGTTAGAGATCTGAAGAGTGTTTTGACATCAGACATGAAGATGCAGCATTTAGAGTTTGCCCAGCTGGTTTTCAGACTTGTTTTGGTCCTGTATTTCCTCACTATGCTCTCTTCCCTATCTTTTGGAACGGTAATGCATGTCCTGTTGGAAGTAGGTGATCTGCGTTTAGATTTTGACTTTACAGGAGATTAAAGTTAAGAGATTGCATGAATCTCAGAAGGGACTTTGAAATTTAGACTTTAAGTAAATTTGATACTGTTATATGAGACTATGGGGATTTTTGAATTTGGACTTTTAAGTTCAACCCAGTGAAGTTACTCCCAGTGAGACAGTCCACTCGCTATTGCCTTCTGATCAAGATACAGCCAGCATGTTTACCTGCATGAAGCCATGTCTTGACATGTCAATGGACTAAGCCTCTGAAAATGTAAGTCACCCTAATTAAAAGTTTTTACTTTATAAGAGTTGCCATGGGCATAGTATCTCTTAGCTGCAATAGAAACCTGAACTAAGATACAGTTCTTTGTACTTGCACGACAAGCACTTAACTAATGTGCCCTTTCCCACGATCCAAAGGAGATATTTTTTATCTAATGTAAAGACAATCATTTTAGGTTGCCATAATATGGTGAATCTTCACTATGTAACCCTAGTATTTCTGCTTCTGGACTTTAATAACCCAGTCATTCATTATTTCATTCACACATTCATACATTTAAACGGTAGATTATTCTCCATCCTTTCAGCAGGCACTGAGATGTAACAAAGGACAAAACAGACACAAGACTTTTCTCAAAGGCACTTAGAGTCAATGAAGAAGGTGACAAGGCAATGAAGTTCAGCAAGACTAAAGTTGCACATGAATAGAGACAGAGAATCCTACACAAAACAGAAAGTCAGGACTACTTTTTGTCATTTATTATGTTTATGTAAGATCTGAAAATGAGTAGCAAATAATGTTACCCGAGGAGCATGGAAGGTCATGTCTACCCAATGCATCTTTCATTTTCAAATGTTTCATCTTCAAATAAAATTCAATATGGGTAAGATGTTAAGAAGAAAGTAGCCAATAGCCCCTTTGGATGTCAGTGTGGCAATTTCTCAGAAAACTAGGAAACAACCTTCCTCAAGACCCAGTAATACCACTTTTGGGTATATATCCAAAGGATGCTCAATCGTGCCACAAGGACATGTGCTCAACTATGTTCATAGCAGCATTGTTAATCATAGCCAGAACCTGGAAACAACCTAAATGCCCCTCAACCAAAGAATTGATAGGGAAAATGTGGTGCATTTACACAATGGAGTACAACACAGCAGAAAAAAAGACATCTTGAATTTTGCAGGCAAATGGGTGGAGCTAGAAAACATCATTTTGAGTGAGGTAACCCAGAACCAGAAAGACTATCACATGTACTAACTCATAAATGGTTTTTCAATATAAATAAAAAAAACATTTAAAAAAAGAAGAAAGTAGCCAATGACAAGTCATGAGCCTAAAAATGATATGGTTGAGGATGCTCCTAATATAATAAAGAATTCTGAATTTAGGCTCCACCTTTTGTGAATCCTGATTTGGTTTGTCACAGAAATTTGATATGATGTATGAGTTATTCTGGAAGGTTTGTTCTGTCTGCTGTGGAATAAGAGAGTACAAGGTGGGGTAAAAAGACCCAGAGGAGGAGACTGCAGAGTGACTGCTGAGGTTAATATGCTCAGAGAGACAGACCAGGCTTCTGCAATGGCTGGATAGGATAGGATAAAAGTCTGTCAATGGTAGACTACTTTCTTACCATGCACAAGGCACTGAGTTTGGTTCTCAGTACCACAAAAGCACAGGGAAACAGGAAACATTATAAACGACCTGGATCACAAATCTTAATTTTACTGTATTTATTTTATTGAGTTTGTGTGTGTGTGCATGTATTCATTTGGGCATAATGTGATTAGTAATGGGTAACATCAATATACAGGTCAGAGGATAATCTTAGAGAGTACGATCTCACCTTCTACCTTACTGAAGTGGAGTCTTTCTTTGTTTGGACGCTACACTAAACGTTCCAGGCTAGCTATCCCATGAGCTTCAGGGGGATTCTCTCATTTTATTGAGTGAGTGCTGGGATTGCAGATGATGCCATCATATCTTGGATTTTACATGGTCCATAAATTGACCTTGAGTTGACAGACTGACATTACTAGCCATTACTGCTAAATCATCTCCTCAGCTTGAAACACATATTATAAAGTAAATATACCTTAACTATGTGTTAGAGAGATAACGCAGGCGCCTGAGGTTATCCATAGCACCCATATAGGGAGGCTCACAATCACCTCTAACCAAGATACAGGGAAAATCTGAGAGCTCTGTCCTCTTCCAGCCCCTGTAGTCACATAGACAAACCTGCTCCTTACCCCACCTACACAATTTTAAATTTAATATTTTCTAAATTAATCAGTTCTTGTCCTATGCTTATTCTGTTCTTTGCACCCTGGGCAGCTTGTTCAAAATGGAGTCAACCATACCTACATAAGAGCTGTTTGTTGGTACTTTTCTCCTCACCAGAGAATGCTCCTTTTTCAAGCAGAAAGTATTTACTTCTAAGAGTTAGCTCTTTAGAAAATACAGGAAGCCTAACAGCTGACTGTTCCATGAGTGAGGTTCCTTCTCTGTATTTAGACTCTTTAGCAGGAGCACAGTACCTTCTGGAGCTTCGATTCCCTTCCCTAGACTGAGAATAAAATAGCAAATTGCAAAATCACTGCATTATCATAGCAGTGAAGAGGGCTGCCTTACATTCTTAATGTAATGCCATATATCCATGTTCTCATGTGCAGCATGAAGCAAAGAGAGGTTTTAGCATTTCTGAGTGAGAAAAATAATTTATCCTACTGGGTTCTAGTTATTCACTTCCCTTTCTTTCACAGGGAGGTCATTTGGTAAACAGAACTCAGTTGCTAAGAAGGCAGAGGTTTGCAAAAAGGAAGAAAGAAAGAAAAAAGAAGCATCCAATCCTGTTCTTAATCCTTTTGCTGCTGGTGCTGTTCACGGACCCTCCTGTGACTAATATTATTCTATGACTTCATGTTCATATCATTTTTCCTAGTGTTTGATATTTAAGGGATGCGTGCATAGGGATGCATATGGAATGAGGGACTTGCTTCATGTTTGTGTGAATAAGTGCGTGACTGAAGGTGAACGACAGTTCTTGAAGTTGGTTGAACACTGCAGAATGTAACTTCTGTTTTAACTACCGGCTGTTTCTATGAATTTCTTCCTTACAAGCTTTCAAAATAGATAGCAATTCTGACTGTGAGTTAACCTGTAAAAGAAGATCTGGTCTCACATGGATTAAATGTGCAAAGCTGTGTGCAAAAATGTGGGACCAGTCATCATGGTTAGGGTGGACCACAGCAAATGGTATCTAAAAACTCAGAGAGCAACTTACTTTAATGACAGCTTCGGTGTCTCACAAATTGACTAGCTACTTTAAATACTAAGCTATGGAAAAAAAGAAATGTTAATAAGGCTGAAATTTTTTATTAGAATTTGTTTCTAAAGGATATAAAAGGCAGTGGATTACAGTCCTGCCTTGTTATCCTGTGACAGCTACTTTGGGGACCAATTTGAATACTTGAGTCAGTTGACATTGTTGTATTTGCATGAAATGATGGCTGCTGTCTAAATGGCAGAATGTTTATTGCCGTGAGCAGTGAGGTAAGGATGCACTTGAAGGTGTGTGCAGTGAGAGCTGCCACCTGCAGTGTGCTCCTGGATGCCCAGCAGTTCTCTGATTGATGAGCACGCCCTCTGCTGTGCCTGGAAGATGGTGAAATGGTGTGTGTGGGGGGGGGGGGAGTGATGGAGAGGGAGTCGTTCAATCCACTTCCAAATTCTCACTGAAATTGGCCCTTATGGTATTTTTAATTCACATCTGGAGGAAAATAAATGTGGCCACAATTATTAACACATTCTGAAAAAAATAAGTCAAGAGCCGCTTAGGCTGCACAGGTGTCTATTATCAAAATCCCAGCAGAGGAGCCTGTTTAGGCGCCACAGGTGGGCTGCAGCTAATGGGAGAGAAGAGCATGAAAGAGATGCTTAACTACAGAATGTTAATTTTGCAAAAAAGGAAATCAGTGAATGAGATTAGAGGAATCTACTGGAGTGTGTATTGAGAGACAGCAAAAGGAGAGCAGGGAAACCAAAAATAAATCTGTTATAGAAACTCCTAAAAGGCTTTCTAGTGGAGAAAGATTTCCTGGGTTTCATTTTTGTTTGCTTGTTTGTTTCCAGCCAGATTGAGATTTACTCCCCTCCCTGACTGACCATTCCCTGAATTACTTTGCATGTGCTTAGTAGGTAAGATCTCTTTTAAATATAAAGCTATTTACTAAGAACCAGGGAGCATCTCTCTCTCTCTCTTTTTCTCCTTTCCCCCCTGTGTGTGTGTGTCTCCCTCCCTCCCTCCTCTCTCCCACTTGCCCTGTATTTTTGGTGGTGAGTATATGTGTGTGTCTGAAATTATTGGAATATTTCTGTAAATATCTATTTCTGAGGTTTCTCTGTCTGAAATCAAGAAGCTTGGTAACCAGTTTTATCACTTGAAGAATGTAGTCTAGATTATAAATGGGGATATTTTTGGAGATCTAAGTGATAGCTAACATATTAGAATTGTCTAGTTCTCAGGTGAAAACCCTACACCTTGGATATAATGAGGAAAATAATAATTACTAACAATAATTATTATGTTATCTAAAAACAAAGAATAATGATGCTGCTTATTAGTTCCAGGTTTGAAATCAGTTTCTGTATTTGCCTCACAATTTTCTCAGCTGAAACTTGGACACTTTTTTGTTTTGTTTTGTTTTGTTTTTCAAGATAGGGTTTCTCTGTAGCTTTGGAATCTGTCCTGGAACTAGCTCTTGTAGACTAGACTGTCCTCAAACTCACAGAGATCTGCCTGCCTCTGCCTCCCAAATGCTAGAATAAATGCATATGTCACCACTTCCTGGCCACTTTGACACTTTATATGATGTGTTTTGCATACAATATTTTAAATTCCAGTCTAACCAGAAAAACAGAATCAAAACACGTTATGAAAAAGTTGCAATCTGTAGTAAAATAAGGTTCATGCCTCTCCTCAGTGTGTGTGTGTGTGTGTGTGTGTGTGTGTGTGTGTGTGTGTGTGTGTGTTTGAAGACAGAGAATAGTCTTTTTAGGAGGATTGAAAAATGTCGTTAAAATGTGGCTAGATTGAGGGGAAACTAGTCCCGTAAGCATGTGACCCTAGCAGACCTTGCCTTTCTCCCCCATTCCTGCTGCCTTGCTAAAAACCTTTAGATTGCATTGCTAAAGTTGCCACCAAGGTCTGTTCTCTTATTTGGCCATCCCTCCTCCTGAGGCTAACTACCAAGTTCCACCAATTGAGGTGTTGAAGTCTAGCCATCAAAAATTCCCTTTGGCTCACTAAATTAACATGCCCAATTAAAATCAAACACCTCATCCTAATGTGGAGTTTCACCTTGTAGCTTTATAAACAGCCATTTTCCTATGTGCCATGTCTGTCTTCTCTCTGTCCAGAAGCAGGTCTTTGTTCTTTGGGACAAACACCTTTGATCCATTTCATTGTTCCCTTCCCTTTCCCCTTCATTTTCTATCTCCTGTCTTTGACTCTTATTCCCTTCCCTTTGCCCCATTGGGAAAAAATAGTTTCATTTGTGCTGAGAACTTGGTTTAAGGTATCTTGAGTAACTTCAAGGTTCCTTACATAGATGACTTAACTTCAAATGTTCATCTTTTTTTCATGGTAGTGAAAATAACTTCTGAATTCATTATCTGGTTTCTCAATATTGTATCTTTTGTTTAAGGTGAACAAAATTGGGAGGAAATATTTAAAACTCTTGATGAAGTATTTGCTGACACCATTTCCTCACAGGTAGTCCAAAGGACTCAAACACTCAATGTCAAACAGATACAGTGGAATTAGAACAATAGTCTTCTGGGAAATGAGCATCTCATGGCTGCAGAATTCTCTGGATTGGGGTTTCTTCCAAAGGTTGAAGAGCACTATGTCTTTTCTCAGACAGTTTCAGTACTCAAGGGGAGTTTGCTTTCTCTATAACAATTGTGAGCATACCACACAGGTGAGATACAGGCTTCAGAGACAGGAAAGAACGAGAGTATGGACCTAATGGCAGGGATCCCACCAGCACCACTGTATGTGAATGCTACCCATGGATGGCACAGCCCTGTGAGAATAAAACAGCTTAAGATCTTTAGTGAATCTCATCTTCAAAGAGTACATCACTATTTCCTGGTAAATAAGTATCTTCTCCCTACAGGGAATTTGAATATTCTCGTTTTTCAACTATCTAGAAACCTAATATAATAGCAGACATTGTATGCAGAATAGTAAAGCTTCCCAGAGGATAAAATATGTCTATAGTGGCTCCTAATGAGGAAACCTAGAGAGACTCTTTCAATAAAGAAGCATTGCTGTGAGGGTGGAGATGTGAGATCTAATTAATGGAATCAATTTTATAGAGCAGAAACAGCTTAATAGGCTTCCAGTACCCCACCAAATTAAAATGAATAATTAATGTGACATAATTTAAAAGGTAGGGTTTGAATACTACATTTCATAATTGTCTACACAATAATTTTTTTTGAAATATTACATTTGTATTATAAAATGTAGTCATTTATTTAAAGCACAAAATTTAGTACCTTTTACTATGTTTAGAGTTGGATAAGTATCAATCTTATTTAATCATTGCTATTGAAAAAATTATTTATGATGCCTGTGGATTCTGTATAAGAATGATGCTGAGAGGCTTGGTCAACCCATTTATTCTTCCTGCAGTTTTTCTTCTCTTCTTTCTACGAGAGAAATATCAGATATTGTCAGTAAAGTGATGGGTACCAATCAGGAAGGGCAGCCACTACTTCAGGTTGTGTCAACTAGGAGCTGCATTTTAGCTGGGAATTGAATGGTAGGGAAGAGCAAGAAGTAAATAAGCCTGAGAGTAGAGATTTTCAGGAGGCAGGTAAAGGAATTAAGAAGGCTGAGTTAGCCAGAGCGTAAGTGCTGGATGTCAGAAAGAAGCCTAAAGAGCCCAGAACATGTGGTCCAGTGGAAAGAGGGGCTATGGAAGGGACCTGGGAATTTACCAAGGCCTTGGACATCTAGGGATTTGAAGGATATAAATAAGTCTATTATTCTAAATCCATGGATGAGTCTTTGAATGACTTTAAATATAAGGCCTCACGTTTGGTTTTAAAATGTGAACTCTGTGGAAAGCTTAGTTTATAAAGGCAAGAAGGGAAGCAGGGAGTTCAGAGCCTCTGCATCACTGCAAACAAGCTGAATTCAAGGCTCGAGCAGGATGACAGCAGTAGATGGGATAGGGAAACTGCCTTTCCTGTAACTAAGTATGTCCACAACTAAAGACAATGACTCACCTGCTGCCAAAACCCATCAGTATCCAGCAGTTCACCAGGGAAAGACAGAGCCACAGGAGGCCCTCTGGCATCCATGACTGACTGTTGATGGAATCATATTTTACTGGCTCAGGGCAGGCAACCATTCCTGCTGTGAAATTATGATTGTCATGGTTCTATCATGTACATAAGATGACATTTCTTGGCCCTTCTCCATATCATTCAGATCTTACCTCTGTCAGTATTCTTCTGCAATGTTTCCTGCACCAAAGACAAGGTGGAGGAATGTAAGTAATGCTTTACAAAATCAGTTCACATTCCTTTATCAATATCATTTTCCCCCCACCCTCATCAACTCTTCTTATCAATTGTTGTATAATATCTCACTCTAACTTTTATTTGTATTTTCCTGCTGATTGGTAATATTGCTCACCATTTTTATCAGTTAGCTTTTTATGGATCTTTGAAAAATGATTATTGATGTCATTTGTCCATTGTTAGTTGTTATTTGTTTTCTGGCTATTGAGTTTTATGGATTCTTTATACATCTCACATATTAACCATTTTATCAGATGTATGGTTTGCAATTATCTGAAGATTCCTTTTTTATTTTGTTAACAGTTTCCCTTGCTGCCCACAAGCTCTTAAACTTGGTGCCTTTCTATTTATTTTTTGTTTTGTTGCCTGAGCTTCGGGGATTCTATCGAACAAATGCTTCTTTCATACCAATAGTAAGGCGTTTTATGATTTTAGTTACAAACAGGCCTTTAATCCATTTCAATTATGTCTGTGTATGTTGCAAGATGAAGGTGAATCTTCATTCTTCTGTTATTTATGTATACAGTTTTCCCAATATCCCTGATTGAAGAAAGTATCTATTTACAACATTGTTTTTGGCATCCTTGCCCAAGGTTAAGTGGCCCTAAATGTGTAGCTTTACTTCTGTACTGTTCATTCAGTTCCATTGAGATATGTGTCATATGCCACTTTTTATGCCAATTTTATTCATCAACTACAAACAGGAAGTGGGACAAGGTTATATATAAACCCTCAAAGCCCACCATGGTGCCATACTTCTTCCAGTAAGACTACAATTCCTAAACCTCCCCCAAACAGGCAACCAATTGCAGCCAAGTATTCAGATATGTGACTCTAAATGCAGCAATAAGTTAACTTCACCAGTTTTATTTTGAATGGCTTTTCTTTCTTTTTCTTATCTTGTTGTTGTGGCTAAGACTCCCAGGACTATGTGGAATTTAAATGAATAGTGTGAGAAGTTATATTTCATTCCTGATTAAAGAGGAAAATCTTTCACCCTTTCATTACTAAGTACTATAAAGAGAGCCTTTGAAATATTAGAATGTTTTCAGTGGACTATGAAATGACCTAAACTCTTCTGTCAAGCAGCTCTGAGCCTAGTGTGTAAAAATGTGTAATAAGGGCATATGTAAAATAGTTACAGTGATCCTGGTGCTAATCACCATCTACTGAATTCTTACCACAAGTCATAAAATTCTCAAATATAAATATATATACATAGATATTCATTATATATAATGAATAGATTAATATGTGTATAAACAAATAATTGCTTAGTGGATAAATAAAGAATTCTAGACATGTCTGAGTCAGAAGAAATTCCAAATACTATACCCATTGCTAACCAAAAATAAATAAAGATTCTTCTCAAGTCTGTCTTGGTAAGTCAATGAGGTTATTGATATTACTTACAGTGTTATAGGTAGGGAACTACTAGCTGGAGCACGGATGACTCTAGATCAGGTAAATCACTGAAAAGTTCATCTCAGCATTGGTAATAATTCACAAAAGCTACATCCATGAGACTTTGTGGTCAATTTGTAGACTATAACACTGAAGATAATCTTTTCCTCTCCAGCAATTGTTTCCTACTCATAAAAATTAAAAGGACCTAGTGATTAGTGTAAGTTTTCTGAGTTTTGCAAGGTTTGTGAGGTCTTGAGCCTCATCTGTTCATTGCCTGAGTCTTAGGAGTCCCCCACACTTCCACATGGGAAGTTTATAATACTCTGAATTTCCCTTTAACTCTCATTCTCTTCCATGATACCCTGATCCTGAATGGATATATATATATATATATATATATATATATATATATATATATATATTCCATTTATGGCTGAATGGAGATATATATATATATATATATATATATATATATATATATATATGAATATATATATTCATCCGTTTATGGCTCAGCAGTGTGGTACAGCCTATATGAACAGTCACTTATTCTCAGTGATTTGGCAAGTGATTTTCTTAGCAATAACCATCACCACCACAGAGAACAAAGTTTCTCTCCAACATGGAAACTGACAGTCTTAATCTAGGCATTACACACGGGAGTTTAAGGAAATGTGAAAGGCATCCTTTCTTTTTAACAAGATGATAGAAGAATTTTCTTGTTGGTCTCTATAACAACCCAGCTGTGAACTTTATCCCTGGGCCATAGTATCAGACAAGGATTCTCTTTTGTAGAGTGAACCTTAAATCCAATAGCTGGGTTTCATCCATAACTGTCATGACAGTATTGCACACACAAGCACACACTATTTCTTATATTAACAGTATAGTACATGGGCCATAATCAAGCAGGACTGTCAGCAATATATTCTTCCCTAGAAACTATAAAGGATTTCCCAGTGGTACAAAAGTCAGTTGGTAAAGAGATGTATCACTGCCTGAGGGGCCAGCCTACAGCAACAAAGGTCTCAAAGAGAAATTTATAGAGTTCGCATGTGCTAGACTTTTCTATGTGAGGGAGTTATGAAAAAAAGACACCCATACTCTCTTTTGATGGTTTCACTCTTTATTCTTCTGTTTTCTTTTTTGTTCTCCTGTATTCTTTCTACTGTCTACTTTTATTCTATACTTTATATGCCCCAACATAGATTTTAAGCAATATAGGAATTAAAATAAGGTGGTTATATTCTATTTTTCAGATGAATGATTATAATTAATACATGTTGTAATAGGAGCGGCGGGGCTGCGTCCCCAGCACCCGACCGCCCACATGGCTAGCTTATGCCCCCAAATAATTACACCGAAACTGTATTCTTTTAATCACTGCCTGGCCCATTAGTTCCAGCCTCTTATTGGCTAGCTCTTACATATTGATCTAACCCATTTCTAATATTCTGTGTAGTACCACGAGCTGGCTTACCAGGAAAGATCTTAACCTGCGTCTGTCTGGAGTGGGAGAATCATGGCGACTCCTGACTCGGCTTCTTTCTCCCAGCATTCTGTCTGTTTACTCCACCCACCTAAGGGCTGGCCTATAAATGGGCCAAGGCAGTTTCTTTATTAGTTAACCAATGACCTTCCTCCATCAAATACAGGTAGAAATATATTTTCATCTCCTTTAAATGATTAAACATTTTACCTAGTACAGGGGAAGAACAAATTATTCCTAAAACCCACACACATTCATTCATTCCCAAGCAACTCTGTTAGATTAACAATGTAGGCAAGCAAGCATCTTCTCAGTCAGGTCTGTTACTGGCAGGCAATAGTTTGGGTGTTACAAAGAAAGGGCCAATTACTTTATCTTGAAAGGTAATCATATAAGCAAGCACAAACCTAAACTTTTCTATATGAAAAAGAGTCAATCTACTTTAAACCTTTAGCATTCATACCCATTCATTAATAGTTTTTTTTTTCTAATCAGAAGATTGAGGGCAAAAATGGGTATAAGGAATTAACTTCACTTTTGGCCATCAACAGATCCTAAGAAGAAAAGTGCATCAGCTAGTAATAATTGGGCTGCTTTGTCCTTGTTCCATGACCTTGACGATGAGTTCTGCGTTCAACTGTGTGCATTTCTAAAATCTTAGGTGATCTCCCTGAAATTTTTACCTCAAAGCTATTTGACAAAAACATCTTAATCTAACTTTAAGTTATTTTCAAAGCTTTGTTTCAGCTGTGATGCACTCCAAAACCTATGAACACATCTCGCAACATTAAAGTTAAAAGAATTTAAGTTACTGGGTTACTAGGACTCAATTGTTTTTCTTAATCATTAACCTAAGCCAAAGTCTATACAGCTCTTCACTATAAACTCATTTTTTATATTTCCATCCATTTGCATGCAAAATTCAAGAAGTCATTGTTTTTTACTGCTGAGTAGTACTCTAATATGCATATATTCCATACTTTCTTCATCCATTCTTCCATTGAAGGGCATCTAGGTTGTTTCCAGGTTCTGGCTATTACAAACAATGCTGCTATGAACATAGTTGAGCATATACTTTTGTTTTATAATAGGGAATCTCTTGGGTATATTCCCAAGAGTAGTATTGCTGGGTCCAGGGGTAGGTTGATTCCGAATTTCCGGAGAAACCGCCACACTGCTTTCCAAAGTGGTTGCACAAGTTTGCCTTCCCACCAGCAATGGATGAGTGTACCCCTTTCTCCACAACCTCTCCAGCAAAAGCTATCATTGGTGTTTTTTATTTTAGCCATTCTGACAGGTGTAAGATAGTATCTTAAAGTTGTCTTGATTTGCATTTCCCTGATCGCTAAGGAAGTTGAGCATGACCTTAAGTGTCTTTTGGCCATTTGAAATTCTTCTGTTGAGAATTCTCTGTTCAGCACAGTGCCCCATTTTATAATTGGGTTGATTAGCCTTTTACGGTCTAGTTTCTTGAGTTCTTTATATATTTTGGCGATCAGACCTTTGTCAGTTGCGGGGTTGGTGAAGATCTTCTCCCAGTCAGTGGGTTGCCTTTTTGTCTTAGTGACAGTGTCCTTTCCTTTACAGAAGCTTCTCAGTCTCAGGAGGTCCCATTTATTCAATGAGGCCCTTAATGTCTGTGCTGCTGGGGTTATACGTAGGAAGTGGTCTCCTGTGCCCATGTGTTGTAGAGTACTTCCCACTTTCTCTTCTATCAGGTTTAGTGTGTTAGGACTGATACTGAGGTCTTTAATCCATTTGGACAATACTATCCTGAGAGAGGTAAGACAGACCCAAAAAGAGGAACATGGGATGTACTCACTCATATTTGGTTTCTAGCCATAAATAAAGGACATTGAGCATATAATTCGTGATCCTAGAGAAACTAAATAAGAAAATGAACCCAAAGAAAAACATATAGGCATCCTTCTGAATATTAACCTTCATCAGGCGATAAAAGGAGACAGAGGCAGAGACTCACATTAGAGCACCGGACAGAAATCTCAAGGTCCAAATCAGGAGCAGAAGGAGAGAGAGCACGAGCAAGGAACTCAGGACCGCGAGCGGTGCATGCACACACTGAGACAATTGGGATATTCTATTTGGAACTCACCAAGGCCAGCTGGCCTGGGTCTGAAAGAGCATGGGATAAAACTGGACTCACTGAACATAGCGGACAGTGAGGACTACTGAGAACTCAAGAACAATGGCAATGGGTTTTTGATCCTACTGCACGTACTGGCTTAGTGGGAGCCTAGGCAGTTTGGATACTCACCTTAATAGACCTGGATGGAGGTGGGGGGTCCTTGGACTTCCCACAGGGCAGGGAACCCTGATTGCTCTTTTGGCTGACGAGGGAGGGGGACTTGATTGGGGGAGGGGGAGGGAAATGGGAGGCGGTGGCTGGGAGGAAGCAGAAATCTTTAATAATAAATAAATAAATAAACCAAAAAAAACTCATGTTTTATAGCATTGTGACACTTCCTTTTATGTATTTTTATTCATCAAAATCTGTATAAACTAACATTATAATTATCAATCAAACAGAGCATCTTAGAAAGGAATCATCTTCATAATAATCCACAGATAAAACTTCCCAGTAGAATGAGATAGTTCCATGAAATAGACAACCACATTACAGGGAGTGGGGTTCTCCTCACACCCAGTTTCATCATACCAAGATACCAGCAACAATAAGCAATCAAAAGCACAGACAGAAGCAAAAGATGTTTCTGGGTTTGTGGTCTCAGACTTCGCCTGTCTGAGATTCAACCATCAGGGAGTTGCCTCCTGGTGAGCTGACGCCTTGAACTTCATTGTCACCTGCTGCTCCTCTGACACAGCCACCAGCAGAGATAGATTCCAACTCATTCTTTATCCGATTTCCCACATCCTTCAGTCAAATCATGTTGTGCCTTTGGCAAAAGAGATTTGCTGTGTAGTTCCGGCATGCAACTAACAGCATTCAAGTCCTTATAAGATTGAGACTCTCAGGGGTCTCCCTGCCTAACCACTCAGACGTATATAGTCCAGCTTTGGTACTTGGTCTTTTCTACACAATGGATCCTAGAAATCTCTCTTTTTCTTTTTTCACCCACACATGGTATCAGACTCTTTACCTGTGGTTTTTACCATTTTCCTTGAGGCTTTTGCAATTTTGTGGCACATTCAATGACTAACACTATATAATTGAATGTCTTGAGAGAAAGTGGGCTAAATCTCTGAAGGTCCTTGCTGTTCTTTTAAAGGAAATATAAATTACTCTCAGGACTCAAGAGCTAAGGAAAAAAAAAAACCAGTGAGGTCCAATGTGAGATAAAAATTCATCATTTGCCTCAGTTGCTGCCTATAAAGAGCAATTTTGCGGACAGTGGCATGGTTGTGGAGGATACTACTCTACTTAGTTTTCTGTAACAGCCATTTCCAGAGGGCATCTGACTTCTTACACAAGCTACACCCAGCTGTTGAAAGGGCTTTGTATTAGAAGAATAACCCCATTGTTTCTGCGATTTTGTTTCAGTCCCAAGCATTACATTCTGCTTGAAGTTCACAGCCTTACTAGGGGTATCTCACTCAACCACAAATAGCTACACTTGTAATTCTCACTCTTAGGTAAGCCTCCACAATCATAGGTTGCAGTTTTGTCACAGAAGTACATCTCCCCCTGGATGGTCCCTCTCTGAGGATAAATACATTCAGGTGTATATTTGGGGAGATCATTGTCCAGACCTAGGACAAGCTTAGTTTGTTTCACCTACTATGCTCTCCTCACATACATGTGCTGCTGCCTCTTGTCTGATGGCGGGAGCTCTGTTATCCAATCACCTTTAAGAAGTGGAACCTAGTTAAAGCATGGCTACCTGGAGCCCAGGAAGAAAAACTGGGACGGACCAGATACTCGCCGCTCTCTGAGTGGTTAGTGCGGGACACAGTGGAACTCGGACTTCCCATTCTTGTGGTGTGAGTTTCCCCTTAAACAATTAAAAACATAATTGTTTATCTTTAAGATGGCCTGCTTATTTCCCAAATCGAGCAAACAGCTACACTTGTCTCTGGACTTAGGGGCCTATTATAATGTAAGGTAAAATTAACTCCAATATTCACTGGAGGTTGAAGACTTTATATATAGTAAGGAAAAATGAAGGTATAAGTCAATATGGATGTTAAAGTTTCCGTGGTGTCCCTTATTCACAATCTTGATCATCCATTGGAAGAATGGCTAGATTTGTTCCCATTCTAGAAGATCTCTTTCTTTCATAGCAAGTGACAGAATAAACAATACCTATATCATTCTATTGTCCATTTCCTTTGCCCCTTTGAAGAACTTCTTGTTAGGATTCCAAGCCTTACAAGTACTCACAAGCACAGCATTTGAAAATCTGACTTTATTTTTTCCATCTAAGAATCCTACATTATCCCAAATTTTGACATATTGGCTTTTTGGTAACCTAGACAGGTTCTGTTGTCTGTTCTTCCTTTATTTTCATCTCTGTCTGAATGCTTTAGCATCTTATGGAGTCAATTTATATGTCAATCAAAATCACTCAGAGCTCCCAGAGCTTCTCCTTACTTAGAAATATCATGTTCTATCATGGGGCTCAGCAAAATCAGTAAAATCCCAATACAAGCCTAAGGTCTATGGCAAATCAAACTTGTTTAACTTCACACTAAATACCTTCCTAATTACCTCAGCGAACTCGGCATCAGCCAGCATCTTTTGTATGCCAGGTCCTCAGTAATGCCACTTTTTTCCCTAATGTTTTCCAAATTTTAATGTTTTATGGATACTTCAGTCAGTGATAACCAAGCATCCCATCTCTGATGGCTCATATGAATTAGTCCACTGAAGATTGATTTCCTTCATATTGTCTTGTACTTTGTCATTTTATCTCAAGAAGTCATATTATGCTGGGCAGTGGTGGCACACGCCTTTAATCCCAGCACTTGGGAGGCAGAGGCAGGTGGATTTCTGTGAGTTCGAGACCATCCTGGTCTACAAGAGCTAGTTCCAGGACAGGCTCCAAAACCACAGAGAAACCCTGTCTCGAAAAACTTAAAAAAAAAAAAAGAAGTCATATTATATTATTATATTATATTATGCTGAGTAGTTATATTGCTCAATCTTTCAAGTGCAGGACACTCCAAATGATCTTATCCACCCTGTGACTCACAGCTTCAAGACATGGCTTGTTTGAGGCACTTTTATTTCTTTCTCTGTTGTATTCTGAAATCCAACTTTCCAAGTTCAGATGCATTGTATTTTCAAATTCTCATAGATTCATTCATTGGCCCCTTATAAAGATCCTATTCTGTATGATGAATAGTGGAGTTTCCCTTCTTCTGTATTAAACACGAGACCTAGAGTTATTTTTTATCACTTCTACTTTGTTCCTTTCCTCATAACTATTTGACATATTTTCCACAGGTTTCAAGTTTTGCATATGAGAAGTAGTTTACTACAGACCTAATTTCTACTCTTTTTTTATGTGTGGCCCATCACATATAAGAAGCGGCAGGTCAATGCTTTGATCTCATCCACTTTAAAAAAAAATCCTGCAAAATCAGATGCTAAAGTGGAAGATAGTATCTGTAAGTCTTTTTAATTATTTTGATTTTGCCTTATACAAATATGCTATTTATATGTATGTAGCTGAGTGTCATATTGTATGTCTTATCACCCACCTACAGCAAAAGCCATGCAACAACCAACATAGCCTGCTCATGATATTATCTCACACATGCTACCTTCAAATACTGCAATATAGTCTCTGTCTTGGTATTCTGAGGTGTATCCCATACCATATGATAGCTCTTATTCATCCGGCAGTCATTCTACCTTTTTTATTATGAAGATAACTTTATTGTGATTCTATCTGATTGTGTATTCATGGATAACTCCATGTTACTTATAAGTCTCACCACTCATTTCAGGGAATATGCAACTACCACTAAATCAAAGTTTATGATCCAATGCAACATAGGAAAGGTAGTCTTTATCACAGTGTTTTCCATGAATATTCTACCCTCACATGGGCCAACTACAAGTACATGTCTTATAATCTATTTCAGGGGTCATATAACTATTTCTCTCCATCATTGATTAGATTGCCGTGTCTGCTTTGGCACTGTTTTTTTTTTTTTTGTTTTGTTTTTTTTTTGTTTTTGTTTTTCTCAGAGGTTTTTGCTTAGGGAGATGCCACACCCCTCCCAAAACGATTATACTCCAGGCTAAAGTGTGAAAATGATGAGTTTATTGATGTTTATTACAGGAGAATGGGAGAGACAAAGGCAGATGCATCACCAAAACTTCACCTCAGACGTGACAGCTCATGAAATCTTCAGCCCTCGAGCTCTTTGTTCATTTTGCAGCAAATCTCACTCCAGAAAGTACCCTCTTCAGAATTTGTTTCCTGTTTATATAAAATCAGAGAGGGGCTTATTCAGTTTTGTATTTTTTTGAGTGTCCTTAAGGAGGTGAATGAATAAGCTAGGTTAGTCTTATGAGCCTGTTTCTTTTCCCTAGGAGAGAATGTCTTAATTGGGAATAAAAGGCAACAAATCAATTTCAAATCTTTTTCTAGGTACAAAGTAACAACAGAGAACAAAGTACAAAAGAAATCCCCCTGCACGGGGCTCATGGACTAACAAGTGAGATGGGCAATACAGAAGAGGTCATGAGAAAAAGCATATTAAGTGGAGAAAAATATACAGCTTAATAAAAGCAATAAAAGATAAGCTAAAAAAGTAAATACATATTATATCCCAATAGATATAAGAAGACAATTAAGTAGATGAATATTTTTCCAAGGGATGTGTGATATATTTTAGATTAACCAGGTAACATCCAACTGAGAACTTGACTTTTGAAAACTTTCCAAATGGAAAAATAGCATGAGCTGGAAGTCAAGGCTGGCATGTGACCTTGATATTTGGGGAAAACATAGATAACAACATTACCTTGAGTAGCAGGAGTATGGGTGAAAGTAGAAGGAGTCATAAGATATTTCAGATTGGCTAGTCACGTGTTACTCTGAAGGGTAATGTTAAGAGTTTCCAATCCCATGTGAGAAAGTTTCCCATGGGCAGTAGTTTTTGTTTGTTTGTTTTTATTTCCTTGTTTATACTATACCATGCTACAGAACACAAATTCTCTTTTATTAGTGAAACAACATTATCCCAGCTACAGAAATGATAGTTCTAGGAATGACAGGAAATATTAACTAGAAAATGAAAAAAAAACATGAAAATTGATTGTGAATCTACTTCTGGATTTCAATAGAAGGGATGATGCGACTTTTTTTTTAGTTCCACCTTTGAGGGAAGCATGTAGATACATTTCTCAAAGTGGTAAAATAAATAACACTAAGGGTATATCTTGAATGACTGAAAAATCAAAGCAAGTTGGCATTAAGTCTTAAATTTTCATGCCTTTATATATTAAAGTGCTGAAAAAACTTAGTTCATATTATATTCCATCAAAATGAAATATGGCATTTTAATGAGAAATGTCATCTTCCTGGTTGATAAAAGGACAACAAAAATGATAAAACCAGTCAACATCACTAAAGCACCCACCCCCCATGTGCAGTATTTCATTTTGATGTATTTGTCAAGCCCTGTAGTTTCTTTAGGGAAGACAGCAGTATATGAGAAAGAAACATTTCTCAACATTTGTTTATGACTGCCATTGTTTTCAATATTTAACAGATATAGAATGAAGTTTTGTCTTTGTGTCTGCTGTTTTTAGTGAAAATCTTTCTAATAAAAATTACATTTTCTTTTTCTTTTTGGATTCGACATGCCTTTGTAAGTAAACATTAGTCAAGCTTTATAGGTACTTGGAGAGGCTTGTCTGTACTAGGCATTACTCTTTTAATTACAAGTAAATTAAGAAACCAAGGCATTGTCCCTGCTGCCTGGCAGGAGAGGGGCCCTGATGTAGGCAAACTGTGCCCGTTTTCTAGATTTTCCTTTAGTGTGGAACACTGTTGCAGGATCTCAGCAGGTGTCCCTTGAGGGAGGGGGAAAAGAAGCCGGGAAACCAACTCAGGCACCAGGAAACAGGTTGAAATAACAAGGGGATTTTAGGAAAGAGTAAGTTTTACACATCCCCAACACTGCCTGAGAGAGGGTATCTGCTGAGCTGACATCTGCTGAGGTGTTGTGGTCAGTGACCATAGGACCATGTCATCTCTTGTATGACTGGGCTTCTGTTGCCAAGGTCCTCTGGCAAACCCAGACGTGCAGGAAATGGCTATTGCACATGCTCTTACTATCCTTCTAGGCCGACGGACTCTCAGGCCCTTTAAGTTTTAATCATTCCACAGAGCACAACTGGCAAGTTCTGTGTTGATTTCAGAACAGGAAGATGGGCCTGAGGGACAATAAGTGATCTGGGTTCCTGAGCGGAGTTCATCTGTAACGGTCCTGGCCAGGCCTTAGTTCTAGAGCACTACAGAAGGAGATGGATATGAGAGCGAAGCAAAGCAACTTTCTTGTAACAGGTCACACGGGATCTTACGGCTGACTCCCCTCTAGATAATCTGCCCCCATTAAAGCTGTGGGATGATTTATACAGTCTAATTTGCCGCTGGGGAAATCTCATTTTCACCTGTGCAGCCAATCAGCTGATGCAGAACATAAAATCGTCAAACAGGGGTTCGCTTCTTCCTAAGATTTATGAAACTTGCAAAAAAAAAAAAAAAAGGCTCTCTCTACCCAACATTTCACACTTCCCTCTTATTTCAGTTCTCTAGCAAAATCACAACTTACTTTCATATAAAGGGCACAGGTGGCAGGTATGGATAAATGATTGAGATAATCAGGATGATAAATTTCAGACTGTAGACCATAATCCACTTTTAACTCTGTAACACACACACACACACACACACTCACACACACTACTTCTCATTCTCTTCAGCATCTGCCAATAAGAACAGAGATTTGAGTTATGAAATCACATATTCAGAGTGCCAGTGGCAAATCGTATCTAACAGGAGGATCATGAGCTCTTCTGAAACAATAGAGAAGGAGCTGTCCACTGTGGCTCTGTTTGGTAGATAACAAGACATAGGCTGAGGAATTATGAAATTACTTCCTATAAAATGACAAGCGTGCAATCATGACTTGTATAAATATGGTTCCAGGTTTCCACTTCATTTTAGGAAGGTTTAGTTATATAACTATACACATATGTATTGTTTAAACTTTCTATTTTTGCTTTGCCCCATCTCTACCTGCAAAGAAACAACTTTTGTTTGTGTTAATAGTTTCTGTTCCCTGATGCTGCCGACGGTTGAAGGAGAGAGATCATTGAATTTGAACATTCACTTTGGAAAGCTAAGATGTAGACCATTCACATTTCATATGGTTGGTGAATGACCTAATTACTCAAGATAAATTTTGATGACATTATGTAAAATCATCCATGCAGACAAACACGGGTACACATGTATTTTAGTCTTTATGAATTTATCAAAGTTAACATCTACAATTTATCAAACACTGCATGCCTTTTGTACGTTTCCCATATATGCTGTCTCTTTTCATTGATCAAAACCCATCTAGTGTTTTATTTTTATACTTTATTTATTCTTATCTGTGTGTATAGTGTATATGTGCATGTGTGTGTGTTTGTGTGTGTGTACAAGGGTTGATGTTATTTATCATCCTTATGCTCTCCTCCAACCTCAATTTTTCTTTGGATAGGATCTCTCACTGATCTTGGAGCTCACTATTTTGGCTAAACTAGCAGCCAGCAAGCTCCTGGGATTTTTGCTTCCTTGGACTGCAGTTACACGCATGCTGCAAGTATATTTTAAGTGGATGCTTGACATACACACTCAAGTCCTTTTTGGTACACAGTAAGCACATTAGCCACTAGGCCATCTCTCCATCTCCCCGGTCCTCAGATCATATTTTACTGCTTCATGGCTTCCTCATCAATCCCCATTCTGTTCTGGCAATCTCTCTGTTACAAAAGCACACATCCACAATATTAGCGTGTTCATGATGTTGGAATGCACCCTGTGAGGAGACCCTATTTTCTTCACACCCTGTTCAAAAAGGGCAAATCTTATTTACCACACTGCCCTTCATACGATAAGCCAAGAAATGTAAACTTCACTCTGAAATAACTAGACTCACAATGCAGACTGGTATGAAAGGAAGGCATGAGAACAGAGTTTTGTTCCTGAACATTCACTTGTTCTGTGGTACAGACTATGGCATTTATTAGATAGTGATGAATGAAAATAAAAACAATTCAATGATCATTTTAATAATCCGGGGTATGAAGAATGGAGTTTCAACTCTGGCAAGGGATTGATATTGAGGAGGTAAAAAAAGAAAAAGAATTACATTTTAATATCAAAACATTCAATATTTGGAGACAGAATCTACTCTTTTCTTTACTATTCATATTTAATCAAGAAGGTTCACTCCGGCTTGCAATTTTCAAAAGATAAGGGTAATATTTTCTGAGATGGGGAAAGAGTAAGAATATGAGCAGCTGAAAATTCAGTTTTGAACACACTAAATTTGAATTCTTCATTGGTGTCTCCCCTAGGAGTCTCCTAGTGGATGGAAGTATAACCCTGTCCAGGAAGAAGACATCTTATGGCCATAACGGGACTTGCAATGGAACTTAGGAAGAATAAGAATGCTAAATGACAAAGTAGGGGAGGAAAAAACACAGAGTTGAGCTGTTCAACTGTATCCAACACAGAATAATGCAAAAGCCATTGCAAACTGACATCAGGTCAGCAACTCAGGTCTATATAACTATAAAGACATGGACAGGTAACAGAAAACATTAGGTCCTCCTATCCTATGCCATTATTGATGAAGCGTTCTCATGGCGTTTGACCCAGGAAGAGTTCATCCCTCTCATTTTTAATCTGCAGTCCAGACCTGTTTGTTAACAGTCAAGGAAGAACTGACATTCTCCAGTGAGCAAAGAGCAAAGACCAAAGATTAGGGAGGCTGGCTGTTCTTCCAGTTCCCAGCATGGGACTCTCATAATAAGCCAATTCTTGCTCTCATTTTCCATCTGAAAAATTCAATTCATTGTAAATTGAAACAAATAAAACCCTGCATACTACAAATTGCATTCGAGGTATTTGATGATTTGCAGGCTGATGATGTCGAGAGATTGTTTTATCAGCGTTGAAGGAAATATTCATCACCATCTTGCCAGCTTTGTCACTCAGATCTGGAAACATCCTTTATATTTAACTGAGTAGAAAAGACAGGAGTGAGCTCTAAACATAAAGGTGTAAATGTTGAGTCATCTGAGTTTCTTTGGTTAGCCTCTTCCATTAAAAATTAAAAGAAAAGAAAAGAAAACAAACAAACAAAAAACCAGTAAAACAGTAAGAGTAACCCTGACCTAAAAATGTCAATGTCACGGCCAGGTTGTTCAGGTTGTTATTTTATGCCCTGTAAACATGTAGGTGATGGTTTTATTTTCCCTGAGGCAGAATCCAGAAAATATCAAGTCATGCTAGTGACAAAGCTTGCAACAGTTGAAGCTGCTGCTTCAGTAGTCTTGCCTCACTCAGTCTCAGCTAAGTAGGAAACTTATCTAAAGGCACATCTTACCAGCGGGAAAGTTTTGCAGCAAAGGAACTCACGATTTCATGTAGACACATCTCTTATATGTCAGTGCAAAGTGGGATTTTGTGTGATAAGTCCAGAGATTTTTTTTTAATTATCAGAAACATGTTGACAAACTGGAAAGCATTTCTCAATTCTACTAGAGAGTATATGGCTTTATACACAAGGCGTGAATTTTCCAACCTTGCCAAATTGTAGTTTAGGTGAATGTGATGATACTCACAGGTCATCTTTAGGGAAACAGAGTTGCTAATTAGACTTACCTAAAGTGTTTCTTTGGATTCTCTAAGATAATAAATCAGACACAGTGTCTTAAGTTTGTCTTTCTAACCAAGCTTAGAAAACAAACAAACAAGCAAAACCCTGTTTGGCTCCCTGGCATTATTTACCCAGCATGCTTGAACAACTCATTCTGCTGCTAGTTTCCTGCAGAGTAGCTCCAGGAAGCCCAAAACAACTTGTCTTGTTTAGATATCCACACATCATAGTCTTCCTTTAGCTGCCTAAACTTTCAAATTGCTGAGTGCTGATGTAGAAGGTTTCTCAGGCTCCGTCTCCATGAAGACAAATGGATGCTTTGATGGAGGTGGGTCTTGTATTTATCTGTTGCTTTCATTGGTTAATTAATAAAGAAAACTGCTTGGCCCTGATAGGACAGAAAATTAGGTAGGCGGAGTAAACAAAACAGAATGCTGGGAGAAAGAAGCCGAGTCAGTGAGTCGCCATGATTCTCCCAGTCCAGACAGACGCAGGTTAAGATTCTCCCTGGTAAGCCACCAGCTCATGGTGCTACACAGAATATTAGAAATGGGTTAGATCAATATGCAAGAGCTAGCCAATAAGAGGCTGGAACTAATGGGCCAGGCAGTGTTTAAAAGAACACAGTTTCCGTGTAATTATTTCGGGTAAAGCTTGCTGGGTGGCCAGGAGCTGAGCGGTGGGACGCAGCCCCACCGCCGCTCTTATTTTCACAGATGCTTAGCATAACAGTGAAAGAATAAGAAGCATTTCCAAGACTGCATTTGCTTAGGACAGTCAAGGAAGCATTAAAATAATTGCTTTTACTATTGTGATTTTCTTGCTATTGCTGTTATTGCTAAAGAAGAAGGGAATTGGTCTGCAGAGAAGAGAAATGACATATGTAGGACCACTGTGTAAGGGCAGGTTTTATGAATTTCACTCTTTTCTCTTCTCCTCCAAAAGTTTATGTTTACCATTTCAAAATAACCATGTGACATGCTTTCCAATTAATATTTAGCAAATATGACTTGTTATTTTGCGTTGGAAGATTTAAAAGTCACATGGAAGGACTTTTGTTTTATTGCTTCTCCTGTATGGGGAAATATGGAGACAAGCAGGGGAGGTCCCTGTCACCCAAGAAGAACTGTGATTTAAGCATCCTTCTCGACTGATAGTGAGCAGGAAGTGTGAGTGAATCATAAACCATTTACTATTTTAAACTACAAAAATTCTGTGACTGTCCTTTCTAGATTTTGCTATGCTTTCAATACAACACAATCTATTCTACCATGAATAAAATACTCATGGAGTACTATAATATCCAGGAACAAGATCCAAATATCATATCATGGTCTTTTGTTGTTCTTCTAGGGAAAGATGTGCTAAAATTAATACTTTTCATGTGTGGTTGGGGAGCAGAAAAGATGTGTACCTCGTAAATGATGCTCATGGCTAGTTGATAAGCTACCTTCAGAAATCATGCATAGTTTTGGTTGACAACTAAGCATCTATAGTTTAGATGTCACAGAGAAGAGAGACCTTATCAAATTCTGTGATCACAGAGAGAATTACACTACTCCCTTTACTTTTGCATTGAGTTCTGTTGTTTGACTTTGAAATGTGTCTTATAGGCTACTGTTTTGAATGTTGAATTTTTGACTTCTAGAAGCTCTTTGGGTGGATGTGGGTGGACAGTTTAAGATATACTACATGGTGCATAAAAATGGGTCACTGAGGACAGGCCTTCAAGTTACATACTCCCTGTATCTTTTCCTTGCTCCCCTACAATGTAAATACCTGCTGCTTCCCACTTCACCACCAGACAGAGACCCTCTACAGTGCCTTCTCCATAAAGATAGACTGAGTCCTCTGAACTGTGAGTCTAAATAAATCGTCCCTACTCTAAGTTGGTGTGGTCAGGTATTTTATCCTAGGAATGTGAAAATTACCTTAAGTGTTGTGAAACTCAAGCCAACCTTCCTTCACATGCCAATTAAATTGTCTGCTGGAATTTTCTATACTTCTGTCAGTATTGAATTAAATTTAAGGAAACAGCAGTTAAACTATTTGCCTGAAAAAAACCAAGCTACCTTCTCTTGTGATGTGAACAGATTTTGTGTCACATTTAGAGATTAATTTCTGAGTGATATTTAAAAAGTCTTCTTTTTAAATAATCTTTTCTTCTTCTCTTTATTACTGAGTTTATGTTCTTCCATATGAAGCACTATGATTGCTCAAAGGGTGTTTTATTTTGAGTTACCACAGGCCCACTGAGGAAAAAAAAATGCGGGGGGGGGGGGGAGGACAGAGGAAGGAAGAATGAAGACTGGGGCTAGTAAATGATCTTTTACTCTTATTGATCAAGATGATAAGCTAGAGAGAATTGCGGGGAACTTAGAAACTGTGAATTGGAATTTTATGATGGATTTAGATGAGTCAATGTTTTAATGTGAGTGTACTCTCTCTCTGAAATAATCTTGGCTCTTGCCAGAAAGAAAGAAGAAATAAGTATAGCACTTACCGTACCACGGGTTTCCATTCAGTCTATGTTCTGAGAAGAAAACTGATATTCCTTAGTGTACCTGACAAATTGTGCATTGCCCAACTCTCAGCAAAGGTTAATGCAAGAGTGCAGAAATAGGATGCACTTTGAAACAATGAAAATTGTTTATAGATTCTCTGCTGGGTGGTCATGACACTCTAGCTGCTTTTGTTTTTATGAATTAACACTCTTAAAATGAAGATCAAGAGCATTTGACTGCATAGCATTTTTAGAAAACAGTAGGAATATGCTCAATAGAAATATGGCTCATTAATTCTGGTTCTTGCAAGTGCACTCAAGTGGCAGCACGTGCCAGGATTTGGATCCAGTTATATTGAGTTTGCTTTAAGAGTTTGCTCTTTGGTTACTGTTTGACAGCTGTTTGATTATGTGCACAGGTAACTTTACCTCAGGAAATTTCAATTTTATATGTGTTTAATAAAACTTGAAGTCTAGGGCTTCTAAATAATTTAAGTTATAGTAGTTAATCAACTTTTATTTTTATTACTCAGATTTTTCACAAAAATCAAAACAGCAAGAACAATTGTTTCCCTTAGACAAGAAATGTTAAAAGGTTTTATTCTTCAACGGTAAATTTTGGCACCATGTTCTACCATGAATCTCATCTTTCTTCAACATTTCAAGCACTCTACATAACTAGCAGAGAAAGAAAATTCTGAAAAATCTTTCCTCTTTCTTTCAGTTTCTCTGAGATGTAGATATTAGGTTTCTAAGTGATTCTTTAAATTATTCTTTATGCCATAGTATTGTATAATTTATACAGAATGCACACTCCTGTCTTGTATTATTTAATTCTCCAAAGTGCTTGGAGAAGGAATTTTATCTGAAAGCACTGATACACAGTAAAGTGGTATTGTTCCAGTGTCTTGCATCTTTAATAAGTTGCTCTCAAACAGCATTTCAGTAAATGAAATATACCAAAGATCGACAAATCTTCACATGTCTGAGGTGTGCTCTGACCAACTCAGGTTCATAAAGCCTAATGTCATAATACAACCCACAGGTTTGTGTTTAATTTGATTTGTCTTTCTTTATTTCTTTTCTTCTAAGGAAGATTAGCTATTTCTGAAACAATAATCATGAGCATTAAATAATGTCTCATACAATGTCAGATTGATACACCATTAAGACTAGAGATATTTAGTAGCAACTTTCTATGTCTAGCTTTGTGGACAACAATAAATACAAAGGAACACGTACACCATTATACTGCATCAAAGAAATGAAAGAGGCTTTATTAACTTGACTTGTTTGTAACATATTCAGGATTGTTACAAGTTCCATTAGGGGAAACAGGTGCACGAAACAAAGAGCAAGGAGAGGATGCTTTAAGGACTGACTTCAGGATGAGTGAAATTTATGGGGTGGCTTCAACTACCTAGAAGCAATGTAGCTAGGGAAAGTAAGTGGAATCACTTCCATCATTATGGTTAGGTAGAAACAAAACAAAACAGATTTTAAAAATACATGTGGCATCCCTTCCTGGTGATAAACATGTGGAGAGGACATTGCTGCAAATCATTTTGTCTCCTTCTCAGTCTAGGGTAAATTGCTGAGTATAATGGCAAACAATTATTTGCTCCTTCATGGTTATTTAAAAAATACAAGGCTTGTTTCATATAATGGAAAGTTTCTGTCTTTTCAGGTGAATATCTTCATGGTAAAAACTGAAGAATACTGTACAGACATCTCTTCTCCCATACCATCCCTGATGGGAAAACCAAGTGTTAAATGCTAAGGAGCACTGGCCATTACAGATCCTCTCTTTGATATGAAAACCTCTAATGTTTCAAGGTCAAGCATCTTCTACTGAAGTTGTCCTTCTTGGAAGAAGAATACATCCAAGTAACTGTCTGGTAACTCACAAGGCAGAAGATGAGTTACAATAGATAACAAATATGGCAAAGAAATCAAGATCTTATATTCAATCTATTTCTGTTGCTATGGCAAAGCATCATAAACCAGGTGACGTGGGATCATTATGTAGAAAAACACAAGGTCCTTGTGCTCAGAGATAAAATAGGGAAACCACAACTGTTAAGCTTGCATCCTTTTCTCTTAAAAAGAAGAGGATTTTGACCCTGATTTTCCCAGAAGCGTGGAAGTGGATGCTGTTGAATAGACAGGTGATCTTTTACAGAGACAGGTTTAACCCAAATCTCCCTCATCCTCACAGATCACAGTTCTTTGCACGAATGGGGAACAGGAATAGAATTCAGCATCCAGGCAAGAGAAAAGAGAACATAAACATGTGAGCGCATACCTTTTTGGTACCCAAGGCTGTATCCAATCTGGTCCAGCCTCTCAAAGGCCATTGGCTGAAGGAGTTTCCCCAGCAAGGTACTAAAAGTTCATACAGGAAAGGGGGTCATTTTGGGGACAGGTAGAAACCCACTGCAAGGGACTCTCAGGAATCTACAAGTATAGCTCCAGCTAAGACTCTTAGAGTAAACTTAGACTGAATTGTTCACCTCCTGTGACCAGGCAAGAAATTTGAACGAAATTTATGCCCTGGCAATGCTGAAGCATGCAGGATAGCCTGTATATCGTGGTTCTGTTGACCTTGTTCATATTGGGTTTGCTGGGATTGCTTTTGATAGGATTACCATTTTTCACCATGATAATCCTACCTCTTCATCAGTGTGGGGGAATCTTTCCACCTTCTGATATCTTCTTTAGTTTCTTTCTTTAATGCTTAGAAGCATGGAAGTCATTTACTTGCTTGGTTAGAGTTGCCCCAAGGTATTTTATAATACTTGAAGCTATTATGATAAGTGTTGTTTTCCTTATTTCTTTCTCAAACTGTCATTTTCACTTAAGAGGCCTCATGACCTTTGTAAGTTAATTTTTTATCCAGCTACTTTACTGAATGTGTTAATCAGGTATAGGAGCTTTCTGGTAGAATTATTCAGGTCACTTATATATACTATCATATCGCCAGCATATAAAGATACTTTGACTGCCTCCTTTCTAATTTGGATCCCTTTTACCTCCTTTAGTTGTCTTATTTCTCTAGCTAAGACTGAATACTTTATTTAATATGTATAGAGAATGGAAAATCTTGTCTTGTTCTTGATTTTTATGGAATTACTTTGCATTTCTCTCCATTTAAGTTGCTGTTGACTATAGGCTTGCTGTAAACTGTCTTTATTATGTTTAGGTATGTATTCACTTATATGTGGATATTAACTGTTAAGCTAATGATAACCAGTTACAATCTAGAGAATCACAGTGAATAGGAATAGAGGAAGGGAATGGGGGAACAATGAGTTCTCATTAGGAAAAAGAAAAGGATGATTAGGGATGGGTCCTGGAATGAGAAAATCACGTGCAGAAGGGAAGTGGAGAGGATGTAGTCTATCTAACAGAAACACAAAAACTTATCCACCCACAAATGCTTTGATCTACAGTGGTGTCATGCCTGCAAGGGATGGTAGGGCAATGGTGGCACAAAGATTGTAGGAGTAACCAACTAAGACTTAAGACTTAAGATCCACTTCATGCAAGTCATGCCCAACATAACTTAGGTAAGCAAGAACAGGAGACTACCTAGGGTAAGCCAAACACTACTTTTTTAGTGTCAGGCCCCAAAATTGTGAGCCTGTTCCAACTTGGCTGTGAGTTTGAATTTATTTTGCTTGCTCCAAGTTGTTGACAAGGAGTAAGGCTACACACCCTAACATAGGGTGTGGTTATTTGGTATTTTAGACATTAAGATCATGCATACAAATGTATCTGTTCTACCCTGACCAAAGGTCAGAGAATTCAGGTATGCTTCTGCTCCTTCTTTTGAAATAGGAGATTTGACCTTGGGAGTATGGGAAGCAAAGCCTGTATTTGAGATCTGTATTTTGTTTACAGCCATCTTAAGTTTACAAGTTAAGTAAAATATTCACCTTTATCACCTCTGCAGGGTAAGTTCCGGGCCTAGGAAATTAATCTAGTATCTTATCTTCTAGTGAGACAACAGGCTCCAGTGTTTAGAAGCAATGAGCACCTCCTTTGTTAGTTAATATCTCTTTCTCTCAGCCAGAGACCTTGTAGACTTGTATTCCAGCAGACCGAAATTTCCTGTCACCCTACCCTTCCCCCTGCCCATTTACTATATATCAGCTTCTGAGGAATCATAAAATTTGCAGCTTGATCCGAAAGCCAGTCTTGCTGGCATTTCACGTGTCTCTTGCCCTTCCATTCCTCCCCTCCAGATTTATCAGGGACCCCCGTTCATATCCCGCTGGCAGGAATAAGGGAGTAGCTACCTTCAGAATACTTCACTGCATAAACAGAATGTTTAACTCAGGACATAGTTGCTTGATATTTCAAGTATTGGAACAAGTAACTCTGCTGGCTGTCCTTTGTGTCATGTTAAAGCAGGCTTTTGCCTTCTTCCCCTCCCTTTTGTATTGGGGTATAAAAGTGTAGGGAGACTAAATGAGGGTGAATTCAGAATTCATAATTTAGCATTCAGTACTCACTGAGTTGCCCTGCCCTACCATTACTATCCTGTATCTCTTTGATCTCTGTTCTTCCTAATTAACATTTCTAATTCTCATACTCCTACCCTGCTGCAAACTTGCTGCAGCTAGGATTGTGGCAGAAGTCACCCCAGAAAATGGCTCCTGACAGTCTAGGGGAAAAAGAGAGAGAGACAGAGACAGAGAGAGAGAGACAGAGAGAGAGAGACAGAGAGAGAGAGACAGAGACAGAGAGAGAGAGAGAGAGACACAGAGAGAGAGAGAGAGAGGAAAAGAAAAAGAGAAAAGAAGAAAATCTAGTGATAAAATGACTCCTAATTATATTCTTCCGTACTTATAGATCAGTGCTTTTTTCAACCATCATCAGAGAAGCTTCCTCCTACAGCAGATGAGAACAAATATAGAAACCCATAGTCAGACATTATGCAGAGACTGAGAGACTTTTCAACACTCAGCCCCAAATGGTTTGTCTCCATCAAATCCCTTCCTCAGCTCAGTAAGACTTAAGCAGCATGCACAGGGCCAGTGGGGATGTGCACTAGGTCCTATGCACTTATATTATGCCTTCTCATAAATTAGTGGTTTATGGGATTCCTAAGTGTGCAAACGAGTAGGTCTCTGACTCTTGTACTCTCTGCTAAGCTTTTCCTCTATTTGTTTTGTTAACCTTTGATGTAATAGTTTTCATTTTATCTTGTTATATTTTGGTTTTTTTATATTTTAAAAAATAAATAAATGAATGTAAACCTAGTCACTAGGGTAAAGGTTACCAATAGAACTATCATTTACACCTTTTGAGAGAGGGAAAATTTGTTTTCTCCAATGTAATGGCATGAGGTATAGCAGCCATTCCAGTGTGTGTGTGTGTGTGTGTGTGTGTGTGTGGTGTGTGTGTGTGTGTGTGAGAGAGAGAGGGAGAGAGAGAGAGAGAGAGAGAGAGAGAGAGAGAGAGAGAGAGAGAGAGAGAGTATAGTTTTATTTGGCTACCCCTTGGTGTCTTTTTCCTTTTGTTTTTGTTTTAGGGTGATGTTGTATTTTATTTTCTAGGTTTTAAGAGTTTTGCTGCTATATTGATTTTGGGGATTTTGATTTTTCCTTTTATTGAAAATGGAGTCTTTTCTCATACAATGTATCTTGATTATAGTTTTCTCTTCCTCTACTCCTCCAAATTCCTCCTCATATCAGATCCACACCCTTTTTGTCTCTCATTAGACAAGAAGAACAGGCTTCTAGGATATAACAACCAAACGTGACAAAACAAAACCTGATCATATCAACCCTGAAGGAATCCGCAGCTTCTCGTTTCCTGTGGAAATAAAAACAAAATCTCCTCTCCAAAGTAATTCATTTTTGAGTTCCATTATAAAGTTAAGGCATTCTAAAAATATCTAGGCTAGTTTATTTCATCAGTCCCTCTTTCAATCCCATGTCTCTTAGCAGCTATTTTTGCTTATCAGCAATCAATAAAATTCAAAATAAGCAGAATGCTATATAATTTCAAGACTCCCTGTGTATTTTCTACTATATGACTTATTATTTTTTATTGCTTTACTTCTCTCTTTAAAGATTTTATTATTTCTAAAATATTTTCTATATATTTACCTATATTCTTCCTCTTTTCTTTCTTAAGCCTATGTACATTTTTAAACACATTGGAACCTGCTTAGAAGTTCTTTCTTTTTCTTCACCTGAAACTGTCTTTACTGTGTATCTCTGTCATTTGCTGAATACATGAGATTTTAAATTGGGAAGAGGCATGTCTAGGACCTCTGCTGCATCTTTGGCAGATGGCTCCACCTGCTTCTTGGGTCTCTGAAAGCCAAACTTAAAGATCCCGGGCAGGTCAGAAGTAGATGACTCAAAATGGCATGACTTCATTCAACTCCAGGTCTGGAATGTGAATGCCCTGTCCTGTGGCAAGTGGTTTTACTCAGCTTTTTTTTTTTTTTCCTACTTAGCATGAGAAAGACTGGTTAAAAGCTGTGCTGTATGGCAAAGACTCTTAAAGGAGTCATGTCTTTTTTTTTCCCCCAGACTTTCTCAGGCCCTAAGTGAATATTTAATCCTCACATTGGTACACCAAAATGTAGTTGTTTTTTTTTTTTTTTTTTACTCCTCGCGGCCCACCACCAGCTCCCAAGTAAATATGGGAAGACTTACTCTTCTTTATTCATGCCTAGCCTTAGGTTGGCTTATTTCTAGTCAGCTTTTCGTAACTTAAGTTATCCTGTCTACCTTTTGCCTCTGGGCTTTTACCTTTCTCTATTCCATATTCCTGTCTTTCCTTCTTCCTCTGTGGCTGATCGTGTGGCTGGGGGGCTGGCCCCACGTGTCCTACTCTCCTTCTCCTCCTTCTCCTTTCCTTACTCCTTCCTCTTCTTTTCTCTTATATTTATTCTCTCTGCTTGAAAGCCCCACCTATCCCTGCAAAGCTGTTGGTCATTCAGCTCTTTATTAGACCAATCAGGTATTTTAGACAGGCAAAACTACACAACTTTACAGAGTTAAACAAATGTAACTTAAAAGACTGCAACTCAACTTTGCATCATTAAGCAAATATTCACAGCTTAAATGTATGTAGCACATCTTAAGCTACTATTCCACAATAGAGAGACTGAGTGTTGAGTTCAGAGGGGCAGCCACAGAATAAATTACATAGCATCCTGCAGGCATTTATGTTAAGGGAGAGGCAAACCCTTTAGATGATCCACTAAAGTAATAGCACAACTGGATGCCAGAGAAGTATGAGGGCAGTAAACTGTGCTTGAAGACTGGCTACCTATCAGCTAACCTGGACTGAGGGGATGATGGGCAAATTTGGTATAAACACAAAAATACACCAAGAAAGGACTCATATTTTTATCCTTAATACCGGTGCACTATGAGACATAAGAAGAGTGGAGGTGAAGGTATGGACTCCCTGCACTTTCAAATCCAGCTATAGTCTCAGTCTACATATGACATTATCTAGTCATCTTTCAAATTTTAAACTGTTGTTTGAGTTTAGATTTTACATATTATTCTGCATTACCATGTTATTATTCCTGAAAGTAGTCTTTGGGGGAAAAGTTTTTCCTACAAGTTTGCTCAAATTATTGACAAATTGTTTAAATGTGGTTTAATAAACTTTTTGGAAATGTGAAAGTCACTTTCATGATTCAAGATAAATCAGACCTCTGGGCTTCTTTTACTTCTAGGGGAGATGTTTACTGAGGAATTTTGTCAGTGATAATATACATACAACAACCACACAGCAGCAAATTCCTGTTCTCAAGTTATTCTATTACTGGAGAACTCTCTGCTAAAGAGCTAAACACTTTTAAGTTTGGTTGTACAGAAAAGCTTAACTTTACAGTTTTAGAATTTCTGAGGCCCCTACATCTTAATGTGCAATCTATTTTTTTTATAAAAGTGATACCATGAGTCTTAGCTAGAAATATCTCTAATTATTATTAATACCATCTCAAATTTATGTATACTAGAACAAAGAACACTCAACTATTTGATGATGTGGGATTCCCCTCTGTATGCTGTGAATACCATTGATTATTAAAGAAGCTGTTTGGACCTGTGATAGGGTAGAGCAGAGCTAGGTAGGGAAAACTAAACTGAATGCTGGGAGAAAGGAGGTGAAGTCAAGAGATGCAATGGAGCTTCCAAAGGGGGAAGTTGCAAGCCGCCAGCCAGAACCTTGCTGATAGGCCTTGAGCCTCATGGTAAAATATAAAATAATAAAAACGGTTTAACCAAATATATAAAAACTAGCTAGCAATACACTTAAGTGATTGGCCAAGCCGTAATTTAATTAATGCAGTTTCTGGGTGATTATTTCATGGTCTGAGCAGCCAGGAACAAACAAGTACCCTCCAGCTATAGTCTAGGAGTAAAGAACATACAGAATGATAAAATTTTTAAATTAACCCACATCCAGTTTTAGGAAGAACAATGGGTCACCTGTAATGTGTGGCTTTAAAGATCCATAAAAGATAAGTCTTAGCTTCTACTTTAAAATCTTAACTTAAAAATGGTATGTAATATCTCAAGAAGCCTTCACATCTATATCTGTCTTCCATATTTTTAAAATGTCTTAAATTTTAACATCCAGGATTTAAATACTTTTCCATCTTTTACTCGCTGCATGGCTTCTGGTAAGCTATTCATTGCCATCATTCCAGTTCTCATCTAAAATGGGAAATCTCATGGGGATCAGGGTGAAACTATACCAGCAGTTCCCAAACTATAGGGTACAACTCATTGGAGATCGCATATCAGATATCCTGCACATCAGATATTTACACTATGACTTCATATACCAACTGAAGGCTTTGCCTTGAAAAGAGGTTTTCATCTATATTATTGATTTAATCAACATATGTACACAAATATACACACAAAGGGAGGGAGAGTGTGTGTGTGTAAGGAGCCATTGTAAAATAACTTTCATTTAATCACTCCAGAATGGTCTTTTATTAGCTTATCATCTTTTCCTGTCTACTGTGGATACAAGATTGAATAGCATTTCTATTTTAACATGCCATAAGATTTCATGGCTTCTGGTCTGAGTGTGTTCAGCAGGATAAAGTATCAGCAGATTGACAATCAAAAAATTTGATGTAAAGTTCCGAGTCCTCCAGTGCACATAAGATTTCTTCTAATATCTGCAAAAAGACTGATTTTACAGACTGAAAGAAAAAAGAATCTTCTGTCCACCATTTCAATATCAAATAATTCAAAACCTTCAGAAAAAGTTGTTGTGTCTAATTAAAGCTATCACAGGTCATTGAAATTATCTATGGGATTTTTTAGAAACTATTAGGGATGCTGGTGTGCTATAACTAGGGTACAGGAAATACACTAGTAAGGTATTCAACTAGGTCTTCCTTTAGTGATGCTCAAGTTCATATCCAGTAGAGATAGATTAAGCCTTTACCTGGTTTAGAACCAGCATCACATTGAAAACATTAGTGCATTCCTATTTCTATACAGTGTAGAAGAGTCCCGTTGACAAGCAGAATAATAGTGATGATATGGCCATTTACAACAAAGGAAGCAGAAAACCAGAAGAAGGCTGTGAGAACTCTGGAAGCTTCTTTTTCTGAGTTTTAAACGGTGATGTGTTGTCAAGCATTCAATATGTTTAAAATTGAGTAGGTTTATCAATGTGAATTGATGCAGATTTCTGGGATTGCTTTGCTCAAACCGTCTCTTACTGCTTCTTGAATCTGCAGTGTAATTGAATGGAAACCTTTGCTTCAATCTGTTCCAATATTTCCTGGCACGTACATGAATCCCATGTAGGATAAATTATCCGAAGAGAATGGGAGCTGAATGAGCAGGACCGGCAGGCAGACTTTCTGAGTCATATAGCAAATCCATATTTACTCTTCCTGTTTGTAGTACTCTCATAGAAGTGGATTCATGTGGAAAGGGGGGAAAATGGAAGCTACAGCTAAACTGTACCTTGGAAAGAAGGACAATACAAGGGAGTGATGGATGGGTCACTCAGGAGGCTACACTATGTCAGTGAGCATCTTTTTATGTATTGCATTTCTCTAATATTCTCTGCTGATGATAATTTGGTGGCAAATTACGATCAATTACCACAAATTTTCTTCCTTACTGTGCTGATGAGCTGGGGGAGCGAGTGATGGAAGACCCTTTCCAATACTACGTTTTGTTGATTGGCCTTCTGAGAATTGGGTACTTTTTCATCCCTCAGATTTTGAGTATAGAACATTTTTCTATTTATTTGTTTAATTATTTTTGCCTGTAGTGTTGCATCTACAGTGCTTTTCTATTTCACATGTGGCCTGGAATCAGGAATGTGATATCTATCATGAGGCAAGATCATCTAAGTGTCAAGTTTTGAGACTCCCATTGGACAACTTTAGAATGAGAATAAGCATTTTTACTGATATCTCTCAGAAGAATAAGGTGAACGACCTTGCAGATTGTGAAACACTGAGTTTCTATGTGAAAAGACATACCAACATAAATCAATAGTTTTAGGTTACCACACTGAGTTTTATGAGCCTTAGACCAGCTTTTACTTCATATTTTAAAGAATTTATTCTGTGATGACTCGTTGTTTGAAAACGTAAGTACCAGACTGGCACTCCTCAGGTCACAGACAAGGAGATTTCAACCCTCAGATACATTGGCCAAGTCTCTTCCTGTTCTGAATCACCCTATTTCCTCAACATATTTTTGATGCCTTGCTCAAATGTGATCAATTCGCCATTTGTTGCCCTGATAGCATCCCTATAGAAATTCTGTGTTCCCCACCACCTTGTTTCATGGCACCAAAGCTATCCCTTTATCTCTCCTCCATGACCCACAGATTCCTACTTGATATGGCTTACTCACTCGCTCATCATCTTTGAATGGAGCAGTAACAAGAGCACAGTGTGCTGGATGTTGTGCATGCAGAGTGAGTGTGCTTATTCAGTACTGGATTAAGTGAGCCAAGAACTTATCCAGCAGAAAGGAGGAGGGAAGAGAGCCCATGACTGCTTAATAAAATTAGGTAGTTCATTTGCCGCCAAAAGAAAAATGCTGTGTGGATAATTTTTTTCAAAATGTGGTTTCAAGGCAAAAGAACATGGTCTCGTAAGTTTCTCTCTACCTACATTTTATTTACTGTGCTTCATTCTGTGATTTAATCTGAATATAGAATAACACAGTGATGCCACATCCAGAGTGTGAAGCACTCATGAATGAGCCTTAGCCAAATCCAACTGAGTAGAGTTCTTAGAGAAAGGGGTCGTAGCCTTCTTGGTTTTAAACACCCCAAGAGAAACAATTGATTCTCTCCTGCCTGCAGGCAGAAGAGAAATGTCTATGCTGAAAGCTTTGGAGTCAAGAAACAGAATGAGGAGTTAGGTTATTTTAGTCCTGTGCACATGAAAAGGGACTCCGAAGAACATAAGAGCTGTATTTCAACTTCTATTGGGCTGTCATGTGGACAAGGATACTCTAAATGACTCCAGAAGGTACAATAAAGATCAACAAAGAGAATTTTAACAGAGGTCAATTTAATTTAACATACAGCAGGCATAACATTCTTCAAAAGGCACACTCAAATGTGAAGAAACATAGATGCCTTTATTTCTTCTTGTCTCTCTGAATCTCAGCATGGCTGCTTTATTGAATTTCCGTGTATTTGATGCCAGAGTATGCACTTCTAGTCATTTTTGTGCAAACTCGAGCAGATACTTTGAAATATTATGTTATTAGAAGTAAAAGTTGAATGAAGTCATGTTTTCTTTTTTCCTATTTCTTTTCTTGTTCTTAGATCCATCTCATATTTTGTGGGGTTTTGAAGAACCCTAACTTAAAAGGAACTATCTGTTCTTCCTCTATATAAGGAACACATCTGCCAAAATCAAGCTGGTCTTCACTGGACTTTGGTCTGTGAATAAGTGTGTCCAGCAAAACACAGCAACTTCATAGGATGCACAGTTCTATGATCTACTTGAGGTGTAATCATGCAGGATACATTGGCCCTTCAGTTTTCCTTGTAGGCATAGAAAAACATGGCTGTCTTTGAAACTATAGCAACATGGATTTATGGGTTGCCTTTTATCTTTAGGCATCAGAGAACCTGGTTGACTCCTTCCAAAATCAGAATTGTAAGTTGGAGACTCTTTATCTCCCCAGTACAGCCACATGTAAAAGTTATAAATTATAAAGACTTTATAAATATTATCAATTTATTGAAAGTATATTTGGAGATCAGCCCCAAAATAGAATGTACCAAGTCAACATGTATTGCTTGTTCTATTGTAAGACATGTAGACAGTTCTAGATGACACTTTTGAGATTACGGTCAAGGAAATCTGAAGTTGCTTCAAAGGACTGTATTAAATCACTGGGTTCTATCTGTAACTGCAAGTAAAATTAACTAAAGCATTTTTCATACTTAGTTCCAAAGTTGTCTTCATTTTCATTCATTCAGAACTTTGGATCAGGACTGGAATTCCTGATTTTTATATAGGCTTAGTCACTAAAAATCACAACAATAGTTCGGCAAAGCACAATCCAGAGGATGTTCTCTAGTGCCCTGATGAACACCAAGTGCTTGACATGTTAACTCAGAACACTGCTCTTTGGACTGAATCCCTGGCTCTGCACACTTGTCAATTTTGGTTCTGAAAGCACCCGTTGGATTTCCATTGTGTTAGATTCCTCTGCTTTAATAACAAGAGGGAGGTTCATGACTAAGAAAAATTGGGATTGCGAACTGTGAAGAAGGTGCCACTACACAACCAGCAGGTTTTACTGAAGTGTTCTCACTGTTCTGTGCTCCTGGAGGACAGCCATTCAGAAAATGAGCCCTGATATGCTCCAGTAAAAGTTTCAAGGGAAGCTGAATGGGTGGGAGGTACCAAGATCAAAGACAACTCATTTCTCTCAAAGGGACTTCAGATGTTCACATAAGGTTACATTTGAGGGATACGAATGTGGTTGACATATTTAGGGTGTGTGTGGTTGCTGTGAACATATTCTCAGTAACTAAAGAAACAATCAATGTTTTGCTCAGTGATTTTTGCTGCCACACAGGTTATTTGAGATTATACTTAGGTTTCATATGTATAACAATACACTGAATCGGGTTTCTCGAAAATAAACAAGACAAAAAAAGATACCATTGAACATTACATTTAAGCAAATTAAGCCTCAAATGTTACATAATTCCTTGCTGATACTTTCACTGTCAAGTAAACACTGTGTTTAATTTTAGAAGGAAAATCTGAAGCCTCTTTGTAAATCTGGAAAAATAGGGTAAATAGGACCTTTTGAATGACACCCGAGGTTGTCATCGGGTATCTGCGCAGGCGTTGCAGCTCAGATGGAAATGTATCCTGGCAGTCGGGAGCCAAGGAATACCACAAAGTCATTGCAAGCATAGCAACTTATAACCCTGATCCAGGGAAAGGTTTCCAGTATAACAACTCAGCCCAAACCAGGGAGCATTTCTAAACAAACTTGTTACAGCTCTGCTCAGATCCCCCAGAGTGCAAAACTCTGCTCTCCTCAGGGACGGTTTCCCAAAAGAAAGTGTTAAAATCTGTTCTACTCTGGCTCAGGTGTAAGTTGTTACAGGGCTTCACCCAAGTGAAAATATCACACCTCACAACAATAGTCACTCAAGAGAAGTATTGAAAGGAAGAATCCAGGAGAGTGACTGTCTCAAGTAAGAAACAGCAGCAAACTAAACAGGGTACAGATCTTACATAGGATTTCTTAGGAGCAGAACTTTCGACATGGCTTGGGACTGGTAGATTTTGGTGGTCTGATTCTGGGGCAAGCTCAGAGACTGGTTGCATTTCAAGTTTAGCGACCTCAAGAACTGGTGGAATTCTATGCTCAAGGGTCGGTGGGATTCTCCAGCCCAATTGTGGCAAGCTCAGGGTTTGGTGGAATTTCAAACCCTGGTTTTAGGGTTAAGTTAGGGTTATGATGTTTTTTTCTTGGGCCTTTTCACTCTACAATCTGCATGTCCATATGTATGTGCATAACCACATATCCACATGAATCTGTTCACAAGTATAAATACATACAATGATTGAACAAATATGGCTATCCCAACAAATATGGTTGTAATTATTGAATTACAGAAGTCTGAAGTCTCCAAGGAACATATCTTTTTTTTAAGTTTTTATTTATTTATTTATTTTATTTTTTTATTAAAAATTTCCACCTCCTCCCTGCCTCCCTTTTCCCTCCCCCTCCCGCCACTCCCCACGCCCCACTTCCCTCCCCCTCCCCCCATTCCCCACGCCCCACTTCCCTCCCCTTCCCCCCACTCCCCATGTCCCACTTCCCTCCTCCTCCCTCTCCAGTCCAAAGAACAGTCAGAGATCCCTGCCCTGTGGGCAGTCCAAGGTCCTCCACCCTCCATCCAGGTCTAGGAAGGTGATCATCCAAACAGGTTAGGCTCCCACAAAGCCAGTACATGCAATAGGATCAAAACTCAGTGCCATTGTCCTTGGCTTCTCAGCAGCCCTCATTGTCCACCATATTCAGAGAGTCCGGTTTTATCCCATGCATTTTCAGTCCCAGTCCAGCTGGCCTTGGTGAACTCCCAATAGATCAGCCCCACTGTCTCAGTGGGTGGCTGCACCCCTCGTGGTCTTGACTTCCTTGCTCATGTTCTCCTTCCTTCTGTTCCTCATTTGGACTTTGGGAGCTCAGTCCATTGCCCCAATGTGGGTCTCTGTCTCTATCTCCATCCATCGCCAGATGAAGGTTCTGTGGTAATATGCAAGATATTCATTAGTATGGCTATAGGATCGGGCCATTTCAGGCTCTCTCTCCTCAGCTACCCAAGGACCTAGTTGGGTACATCTTTCTGGACCCCTGGGATAACCATTCAAGTCACAGGGAACACATCATGTTTCTCCCTACCTGCTCAATATTAGTACTCTGAATCCCTTTCACCAGAGATGATGACACATTGCAGTTCACGCTGGCACAAGAAGTGCATCTTCATAAACAAGAAAAGTATCATTCAGTGTGTTCACAAAATGAAAACTACCCTTTCTCATTTTAATCACCAAAATCTATATAGTGGTAAGTAACACAGAGGGACGTCCTACAATCATTTCAGAGGAGATACTGCATTTTGGGTAGAAAAAAAAGTCCTAAGTAAAAAACAGAATCCACAATCATGGATAGGATGAAGCAGATAATATAAAATCAATTTGAACCATTTTCACATATAAACATCTAATTCTACTTTAGCTACTACAGATTCAAAGCAAGACTCACTATCCCTTTCCAAAGAAGACCCCTTTCAAAAAATGATGTAAAAAGTAGGAAAATAGATATCAGAAATGACTAAAATTAAGGTCAATCAATCTTCTACAACTCTAAGAAAAAGAGGGAAACCAAACATAAATTTGCAAAATCTCTATGTATGTTTCTTCATATCCTCTATCTAATGTTGAATCTAAGTATTTCCAGATTCAAACAGACATCCATTTATCAAATCCAAAGGGGAAATATTCTCTACTAAGGTCAAAAAATAAATTAACTTTAAGCAGTTTGTATAAATAAGTTAAGTAGGTGGTTTTTGTCAAGATTCAAACTCAAGTTGTAGTCATAATTTCCTTGTGAAAATAACAAATAATGATACATTGCATCCCTATGATTGCTATAAGACCAAAACTGATAATATAAGGAACTCACATAAGATACAACCCTCCCATCGCTACTTAATGTTACTATTTCTGTTATTATCATTAATCTAGAAAATGTGTTACTTTGTCAAACAGCAACCAGATCTCTTTGTGTCATGAACCAAGGAGTAAAGGTGAGATTTCTCCCAAGAATGATAAATAATAATTGTAATGATATATATCAGAGATGTTCAGATAGTTTAAGCTAAAATTAACAGCCTCAAACTTTCATGAGTTAAAACAGCACAGATAGGTTCCAAGCTTGGCCTGATGCTGCAGACTTTAGCCCAAACAACTCAGGAGCTTGAGGCAGGAAGACTGCAAGTCCATGGCCTGCCAAGGCTCCAGAGAATTCAAGGTTAGTGTTTTACTTTTCTATTATTGTGAATGAGTATTCTGACAGAAGCGACTTCTTTTGATCTATGACCATTCAAGTCACTGGGAACACACCACATTTCTCCCTATCTCTTCAATATTAGTATGCTGAACCCCTTTAAACAGAGATTATGGCTCATTGCAGTCCATGCTGGGGCGGGAAGTGTACCTTCATAAACAAGAAGCATCACTCAGTTTGTTCAGAAAATAGACCACCCTTTCTCATTTTAAAATATCTGTAGTGATTTAAAAAAAAAAAAAAAAAAAAAAAAAAAAGATTTGTGGCCGGGCGGTGGTGGCGCATGCCTTTAATCCCAGCACTCGAGAGGCAGAGGCAGGCGGATCTCTGGGAGTTCGAGGCCAGCCTGGTCTACAAGAGCTAGTTCCAGGACAGGCACCAAAGCTACAGAGAAACCCTGTCTCGAAAAACCAAAAAAAAAAAAAAAAAAAAATTGTTTTGGATCCCAGTTTGATATGGCAGTCCATTAGACCAGAAAAGCTGAGCTGCAGGAATATGAAGCAATTAGCCAGAAGGTATCCACATCCACAATCATGAAGGAGAAAAAAATGAGCACACACTGCTATTCGTTCTGTTCCTCAACTTATACTTTATAGATTTCCACCCCCAAAAGATAGGCTTCCCCACATCAATTAAAACAATCAAGATAATACCCATACAGGCATGCCCAGAACCTTCAGTGACTCTCCACCTCAGAATAAAAACCTTTTTAAAAGATGGAGACGTAGCTTAATGATAGAATGTTTTCCCAGTATGCAATAGGGTATGCAAACCAGAAAAGAAAAATGAGAACAGTTTTTATTTCTTTTTCTTTATTCTTTTTTTTTCTTTTTTTGGAGGTTTGTTTAGCATTATACTCTGTGTCATTCTCCTGTGCACTAGATTCCTTTAAATACTGTAAGGTGGTTTCAGCAAGAGAAAGACTAGATCAGTGATAAGCACACACATTCCCTTATGCTTTCTTCAATAAACAGGACGCTTCCATTTATTTTTAGTTACTGAAAAGAGTTACCTCTATGAGTAACTGTGTAGTCAGATGGAAATAGGCCCAGAGTTTCAGTGTCAACCCTACACCAATGGTCCAAGCTAAGGATTGTATACTAAAGTCCCAAATGACAAGACTCTTGACATGTGCCAATTCACATCACTGCAATACTATAATTCCCAACAGAGACTTCCACTCCAATTTATGAAAAAACTAAAGCTCATAGTGCTTGAAAGACACTAAAAAATACTACATTTATTTATTTATTCTGGGTGCTGTGCATGCAGGCCACAGTGCACATGAAAATGTCAAAGAAAAACTTGTGGGAGTTGGTTCTCTCCTTCCACAGTCTTAGTCCAGGGGATCTAAATTCAGGCTTTCTGGCAAGTACTTTTACTCACTGAAATATTTCACCAGTTCACACCTAAAGTTTTAAGTGAACCACGTTTATTTTGCTATGATGGCTTTCATAACTCTATAATCAAATGTTAGGAAGATTTTACATCAACAAACAATTGCCTCTGGGTTAAGACTGATCAGTTTCAGTGATAGCATAGCCATTCACTTTAATCATGTTCTGGACAAAAATATGCCATGCATCGTTTGGAAGTGAGAGTCATTCAACTTATAAGAGTTTCAGATGAAAGCTGGCAAGTGCAATAACATCTCTGTGCTACTTCTAACCTTAGTCTTTCCAGTATCTCTTTCAGAAAGGAGATGTTATCTCCACTTTCAGAAAAACAGATATATACGGATTGTTTACTTTGCCCAATACATAAGGCTAAGTAAAGCCAGAGGTAAACTCAGTGCTGGCTCTGCCATCTTTTGATGCTATAGCCTGTGTGTTTATCAACCACAAGCTGCTTCTTCATTCTAGACTGAGTGCTATGAACCTGTAGTTTAAGATGGTTACCTTGGATACTGAACCAAACAATTTTCTCTCTGTGTACTTGCAATATTCTACCTCCTCGGATCTTGGTAATACCCAAGTGACCTTTGAAAAACTCTCCTCTTAGACAACTACATTGCAGGTAGCCTTTACAGGACATCTCATCACATCTCTTAGGAGTATTTCCATTGGGAACTTTAATAAGCAGTATTACTGACATCAATGTCTGGCATACAATGTTCAGTACATTGTTACCAAATGACTTAGTAGAAAGATACATGGAGATCAACGATAACTTCTTTTTATTAATCTCGGCACAGATAATACACAATGAAGGCTAGTCCTAATTCATGAGTCATCTTCAATGAAGATAAGGAACTTGGAATGAAATTCTGTGCTATAGTACTGCACCATATATTTAATCTCCAAAAATAAGTAGGAATGATTAGAAGCATAGTTACTTGTGAAAATAAAACATCTTATTTCCTACTTGATTGTCTTCTGGCACATGAGACACCCATTGTCTTTAACAGAGTTGGAAACGGCAGACTGGAAGTTCCACCTGGGCTATTATACTGAGCTGACAGCTTTCTCTTCTTCTACCAGCACCCAGGTTTAAAAATTAAAGTCAGCTGGAATTGAGACATGAGCACACATTCATCATAAGCTGACCATTGGTGCATTAGAAGGATTTTCATTTTCTAATTGCTTCCAATAAAATAAAGAATTGGTGTGCCCCACCGTAGTTCAGTTGAGAGATAGAGGGCTTTAACTTAAGAGGCCTTTTTAAGAATGCCATTGCTTTCAAATGTTTTAACTAAGTTAGAATAAGCCAAAAGTGGTAATCCGCTTTTTGATGACACTGGGAAAACAATAGTGGGCAAATAATTAGTGGGCATTTTGAATGTAGGAATGTTCTTAAGCATTTGTTTCTCTTTTCAAAATTTATAAATGAAGTTGATAGAACTTGATTATAGATTGTTTTTTTGTCCTTGACTTTACTAAACTACTTCCCTTTGGGGTAAAATTGTTTCTACACAGCACGTGGAAGGAAATAGCCTTTTGAAACAATACATGTTTAAATATTTGTTGTCTTTTCCTTAGCACAGTGATTTGATTATAGCCTGAAGTTTGTAGTGAAATAGAAGTTAGGGTAAGTCATAATGGTTCAAGAACAAAATTTCATGCTTCTGACTTTGATTTTGATGCTCACTAACTTTGGATTAATTACCTATTAGTACATTGGTGGTTTAAATAGTAGAAAGCCTGTTGGGTTATAAAGAGACTAAACTAACATAGTTGAAGAAAAATACCTATAAGAATCTATTAAGAACACATAATCCTGTAAATGTTACAGGAAACCTCACAGCAACTTTTCTTGGTGTCTTAAGTAACAGCCTGCGTTTCCTACTTTTCAGTGGGCATTTGTAGAGAGAACATTTTCCAAATAACCCATGTAAGAACGAGAAAAGTAACAAAGGCCTGTTAACAAGCACTGACATCAGAGTGCTGGTTGATCCTAAGACCAAGTATAATGCCCAACTTTCTCCACATGTGATGTTTGCCTCTAATTACTGCTGCGGGAGCTCCTTCCACTCCTTCAGCCAATAGCCTTTGAGATACCGGCCCACTTGGGCGTGGTCTATTTGGCTTGAAAAAGCAGTGATGGCAACGGGCTCCCTCTCTTGATTCGGAATCCGCTTTGGGCTACCAGACCTTTTTCCTGGTTGTGCAGAGAACTGTTGTCTAGGACAGTGATCTGTAAGTTTTTCCCTTTAAATAAATAACCCTTTTATTATTCATAATTCCAAACTGGTGTGGGATTGTTTTGTGACTTACTCCTTTAAATAACAATTTAAATCTTCCTTTAATTATCATATACACTGAAAAAGGTTTGGCTAAGTTAAGTCCAAAGCTTCTGAGAAGGAAAAAATAGTAGCATGAAGCTTTTGAATGTTTTTTTGAGGTAATTCGTAGAAGTTCAGGCAAATAGAGAATACCAAAGCATGGATATCACAGGTAATTAGTGCTGCTATGTAGGCCTCCATTTATAGCAATGCCACCTGCAGCAAGACCCACATTATCTTAACTGGCAGCCCCCTCACCCAAGAGTCAGGCTAGAGTAATTATAGACCCTTCACTTTAGTCTATTTATGTATCACAGATCTATCTATCTATCTATCTATCTATCTATCTATCTATCTATCTATCTATCTATCATATATCTATCTATCTACTATCTATCTATCTATCTATCTATCTATCTATCTATCTATCTATCTACCTACCTACCTACCTATCTAATCTACTTACCTGTCTATCTATCTACCGGCAGAAAATTCTCCTTCTCTCTGTGTCTCTGTCTCTCTCCTCCTCTCTCTGTCTCTGTCTATCTCTTTCCCTCTAAAAGAATAAAAACTAGACCCTGTTTTGATAATTGTCAAAGTGTGATTTGGTTTCATCACATACACAGAGCAATGGTATATCACTAATTTTTGGAGACAGAGAAATATTTAAATTTATGGAAATAAGAAAAGTACATTTTTTGTAAGCATGTATTGCAAGTTGGTGGTAGTCAAGGAAATGAATGAAAGCCAAAGGGAACAATATCCATAGAATTTCTGATATACCAAGCTCACATTGCTACATAAAAGCCATGCATTTACTGTGTCTCTGATTGAAGCATGCATATCTAACACAAGAATAATGGTCAGACCCTTCCTAAGCCTACAGTTTGATCCTGTGTGCTTGAGACTTGAAGTCGTCATAAATGAGTGAATGCTCTGATCTGTGCTGTCAACCACTTTCACTTACTGGACTTCTGTAAATGTCATGATGCATGAAGAGTTTTTAGCGTAGTATGTGAGGATAAACTTGGAATGTTATTGTTAGACTGTGAAAATCAAGTGTAACACTTTCATAAATTTTCTTTGATAATTAGAAATAAAGCCTAAAGTCAGAATTTTTCTGTAAGATATTTTGCTCCTAGTTAGAATATGGGCAGCAGCACTATGGAGAAAAATAGGAAAAAAATCTGCAAATTTCCATCAAATGATATTCTTAGAGCTATTTTAGGACTGAAAATCATTTTCTTCCACTCAATATACTTCAGCAACTAATAAATTATGGCAAATCCTTTAGTCACTGTTAATTTGAAGAGAGTTTTCAAAACTTGGATTATTATCTAAACTATTAAGAGTATTTCTATAGATGCCCCATAATAACATTAAACTATGGGATATGAATCAGTAAGATATCGCTGTCAGAATTTTCACATCAGTGTCTGAACATTTTATACACACTCCTGGAGAAGACGGTATTGCCTGTTGAATGTTGTTTGAATTTACAGGACTTCTAGTCTAGATAGTTAAAAGATCGATGTGTACAAAGCATTGGACTTATTTGTGAACCTTAAAGTTTGTTGTATTTTAGAGTCAATACATTCAAATTTTATTGTTCTATTGTAAAATATATAAAGCTTTGCTGCTAGCTGAATTGAGCCTGCTGTGCTGCAGAATACCAGAGCTCCTGTGTTACAAGATCATTGTAGCTGATGATAGTTTTTTTTTCTTGATTTCTTCTTCAGTTCATTAAACTTGTTTTCTTCTGTGTTTAATATTGAGTTAAACATGTTTATTTTTAATTAACTTATGGCATATTATTTTAATCATTACCATTTGATTACTCTCTTTTGACTAAACTCTTCTTCTATCACTTTATTTCTATTAAAAAATTAAATCTCAGTTGAGTTGTGTATCTAAAAATTAACATATAGGTCTATATCTATTATTAAAACTCATGTTTTGTTCGATTTTCTTATGTGGTTGTTTGTTTGACTTCATCTCCTATTATTTACTGATTAATTATTTGATGACTGAACATCAAAATACATATCTCTAAAGATATGTATTCTTTTGAAAAAGTTATATTTTTTCAGGAGTAACAATTTTTTATACTGTAAAATTTGTAGACTTCTTTCTGTGTGGACACCTGTGAACCATAAAATCTGTGTTACTGTTTTAATTTACAAAATTAAATGAGGTCTAGGCTATGCAAAATGGGTATATATTTTTTTAATTGAGTGTATGTATTTTACTTTTTTCATGGATTCGGATCTCTTTTGATTTAATTATAGTTACACATGTGTTTATTCCTCAATATATAAATATAAAATACTCAGTCTGTATAACATTTTGCCCACATACATATACACATATCACTTCAGGACCAACGACTTGATGTTGGATAACCAATTTGCGTGTTCTTTCCATGGGAAGACTATTTTACCTTGATCTCAGCATTCCTTTGCTATCTGTAGTTCTTTGTCTAGAACTGGATTCCCATGATATTCCCCCTTCCATGTTAGTATAACGTTGATGCTCTTCTTTCTCCAGTCTTGTTTAGCTACCCATGTGCTTCAAACTTCAAGAGCATAGCATTGCTTACATTTCTAGAAGACACAATCACGCAGAAGACATCCTGTTATTCTTACTCTTACAGTCTTTCCACCAACACTTCTGAGATGTTTCCTGGGTATGCAGGAGTTCTGTGATAGATGCATCAGTTGGAGCTTGGTATCACATCATCACTTGTACATTGCATTTTGATCAGTTGTGGTTTAATATAGCAGCCTCCATCTGTTGCAAAGAGAAGTTTCTTTGTTGAGAGGTGAGAACTACACTTTTCTGTGGCTATAAAGATAATATTAGAACACAGTCAAGAATTATGCCGGTTAGTAAAGTGAGAGGCTGTTGATTCTCCTCTAAAATCCTTGACCTCAGAAGCTTGGGGTAGTTGGCTAGGTTTCAAGTACCATGTATGAGTTCCTTCCTATTGAGTATGCCTAAAATCCATGCTTGTTAATATTATACCTTAAGGTGATTGTGCAGGGTTGGTCATTGTTTTAGTTTGTAAGCATCATAACTGGGTATGACTCTTGCCCCTTTCTCTCCCTTGGACGCTGATGTGGACTCTTTAATTTTTTTTTTATAATAATAATTTTTTTTTGAAAAAAAAAATTTTCCGCCTCCTCCCCACCTCCCATTTCCCTCCCCCTCCTCCTGCCCCTCTCCCCCTCCCCCCACTCCTCTTCTCCTCCTTCTCCAGTCCCAAGAGCATTCAGGGTTCCCTGCTCTGTGGAAAGTCCAAGGTCCTCCCCCCTCCGTCCAGGTCTAGGAAGGTGGACATCCAAACTGGCTAGGCTCCCACAAAGCCAGAACATGAAGTAGGATCAAAACCCCGTGCCATTGTCCTTGGCCTCTCATCAGCTCTCATTGTCCGCCATGTTCAGAGAGTCCGGTTTTATCCCATGTTTGTTCAGCCACAGTCCAGCTGGCCTTGGTGAGCTCCCAATAGATCGGCCCCACTGTCTCAGTGGGTGGGTGCACCCCTCGTGGTCCTGACTTCCTTGTTCATGTTATCCCTCCTTCTGCTCCTCATTAGGACCTTGGGAGCTCAGTCCTGTGCTCCAGTGTGGGTCTCTGTCTCTATCTCCATCTACCGCTAGATGAAGGTTCTATGGTGATATGCAAGATATTCATCAGTATGGCTATAGGATAGGTTCATTTCAGGTTCCCTATCCTCAGGTGCCCAAGGAACTAACTGGGGACATTGCCCTGGGCATCTGGTAGCCACTCCAGGTTCAAGTCTCTTGCCAACCCTTAGGTGGCTCCCTTAACTAAGATATGAGTTTCCCTGCTCCCCTATCCAACCTTCCTATATCCCCAATCATCCCATTTCCCCAAGTTCCCCTCATCCTCTCCTTCACACTTTTCTCTCTTCATCTCCCCTTACCCCCATCCCACCCCACCACCAAGATTCCAATTTTTTGCCTGGCAATCTTGTCTATTTCCCATAGCCGGGAGGATAACTATATGTTTTTCCTTGGGTTTACCCTCTTGTTTAGCTTCTTTAGGACCACAAATTATAGACTCAGTGGCCCCCTATCCATGGCTAGAAACCAATTATGAGTGAGTACATCCCATGATCTTCTTTTTGGGTCTGGGTTACCTCACTCAGGATAGTATTTTCTATTTCCATCCATTTTCATGCAAAATTTGAGAAGTCATTGTTTTTTACCGCAGAGTAGTACTCTAATGTGTATATATTCCACACTTTCTTCATCCATTCTTCCATTGAGGGACATCTAGGATGCTTCCAGGTTCTGGCTATTACAAATGATGCTGCTATGAACATAGTTGAACAAATGCTTTTGTCATATGATAGGGCATCTCTTGGGTATATTCCGAAGAGTGGTATTGCTGGGACCAGGGGTAGGTTGAGCATGACCTTAAGTATCTTTTGGCCATTTGAACTTCTTCTGTTGAGAATTCTCTGTTCAGCTCAGTGCCCCATTTCTTAATTGGGTTAATTATCATTTTAACATCCAGTTTCTTGAGTTCTTTATATATTTTGGAGATCAGACCTTTGTCTGTTGCGGGGTTGGTGAAGATCTTCTCCCAGTCAGTAGGCTGCCTTTTTGTCTTAGTGACATTGTCTTTTGTTTTACAGAAGCTTCTCGGTTTCAGGAGGTCCCATTTATTCAATGTTGCCCTTAATGTCTGTGCTGTTGGGGTTATACATAGGAAGCAATCTCCTGTGCTCATATGTTGTAGGGTACTTCCCATTTTCTCTTCTATCAGGTTCAGTGTGTTCAGATTGATATTGAGGTCTTTGATCCATTTGGACTTGAGTTTTGTGCATGGTGATAAATATGGGTCTATTTTCATTCTTCTACAGGTTGACATCCAGTTGTGCCAGCACCATTTGTTGAAGATGCTTTCTTTCTTCCATTGTATACTTTTAGTTCCTTTATCGAAAATGAGGTGTCCATAGGTTTGTGGGTTAAAATCCAGGTCTTCTATACAATTCTATTGGTCGACTTCTCTGTTTTTATACCAGTACCACGCTGTTTTCATTACAGTAGCTCTGTAATAGAGTTTGAAGTCAGCAAGTCAGGGTTAGCAAGAACCCTGGCTCTAGAGAAATTCCCAGGAATCCACAAAGATGACCCTGGCTAAGATCCTAAGAAATAGTGGAGAGGGTCCCCAAACTGGCCTTGCCCTGTAGTCAGACTGATGAATATCTTAACTATCACCATAGAACCTTCATCCAGAAACTGATGGAAGCAGAGGCAGAGACCTGCATTAGAGCACTGGACTAAGCTCTTAAAGTCCAGTTGAAGAGTGGGAAGAGTGAGAATATGAGCAAAAAGGTCAAGACCATGATGAGTACACCCACTGAAACAGTTTACCTGAGCTAATGGGAGCTCACCAACTCCAGGACAAAGGAGGAACAAACATAGGTCCAGACTAGGTCCTCTGAATGCTGGTAGCAGATCCATGGCTGGGGCAGACTGCAGGGCTGCTGGCAGTGGCAACAGAATTATCCCTACTGCTTTTACTGGATTTTTTGGAACCTGTTCTCTTTGGATGGATACCTTGCTTAGCCTAGATATAGTAGGGAGGGCCTTGGACTTTCGCCAAAGCAATGTGCCTTACCCTCTTTGAAGAGATGATCGGGGGAGGGTTGGGAGTACGGGGGAGGGAATGGGAGTACAGGAGGGAGTGGGAACTGTGATTGGTACATAAAATGAAAAATGATAGTTTTTTTAAAAAAAATAATAAAAAGAGAAACAAAATAAAACAAAAAGATTTTAGATAACTATCAGTGATGTTATTTAATTATTAGGTAGTCATTTTAATGTATATTCATCTAAAATGTATATTAAAGTTCTCCAAAATGATTTTGAATTTATTCAATTAAAAAAATCTGCATTCAAACTCACCTTAAGCTTGACTTACTTGATGAAGGCACAAGGGAATGTCTTGCTAAAATTCCCTAAAAGATTGTCTCTGAATAAAGGATGAAATTCTTGACTGTAATGTCTGTACTGTACACTACCACTCCTTTGCATATCAGTCTGGAGAGTGGAGGGCAACTCCCTTACCTGCTGCTTGAAAATTTGAAGGTGCCATAAAGTGGTTGGGTTCGGAGGATTTCAGATAGGATTTCGAAGTAGAAATGAAGTCCTTCATCATGATAATGGTTTTTTTTGTTTGTTTTTGTTTTTGTTTGTTTTTTGTTGTTGTTGTTGTTTTTCGAGACAGGGTTTCTCTGTGGTTTTGGAGCCTGTCCTAGAACTAGCTCTTGTAGACCAGGCTGGTCTCGAACTCACAGAGATCCACCTGCCTCTGCCTCCCAAGTTCTGGGATTAACATCATGATAATGTTAAGACCATATCTGTCTCAACTTTGTTTTCTCTTACTTTCTGTTAGTTCCCATTGCTTTTAAATAGAAGTATATCCAAAATGGGAAATATTTATCATTTCCTTTTGGCTTATTGTTTGTCCTCCTATGCATACATTCCATGTACTCAGAGCCCAGGTTTTCTTTTGTAGGATCTTCTAGGTTTATGCAGCATCTTAATTTTTGATGGAAATTGGTTACATTTAATTTCAATTTACATTCTAGATATCCATGAATGAAACTGTATGAAGTTTTTCTTCTCAATGATACAAATCTTTCCATAACTTCAATTGACCTCTTAGAACATGTACTTAGTCCAGACTTCTAATTAGTATAGGAATGGCCCCTTGTGGTGCTGTTGTATGGCTAATTTTCTGGTCTTTAAGCAAGAGAAGAGTTCAATTTTTAAACAGTTATGTGTGGCAGAAATGGAGCATATTGTTGTGTGGAGCTAAAGCATTGCTTTACCTGCTATCCTGTAAAAAAAAAGTAATAATAATAAAGATTACCCCAAATCTTTTTTCATTTCTATTTGTGCTGAATCATGATCACCACTTCTGCCTCCAATTTCCAGCACATATTCAGTATGAGAAAATAATAAAAATCTGAGGTTTCTATCAATCATGTAGCCCAAAGCTAAATCTGCCTGGCTTAGTAACTCTCTAGTTATTCATATATTAGAACATTTCAACAAAATTAAAATGTCTTCTCTTGCCCTACCCCTTACCTTCTGAGCCCCACCATAGTACACTATCTATTGCTTGCTTTAATTAGATGCTACCTTTTCTTCTCCAGCATTTGTCAGAAGAATAGAAGGATCAGCTACAGTGGGGGCCTTCAGGCTGCAGATCAGGCATGGATGTTGCCTTTGTTACATTGATAGTGACCACAAACACACTGCAGAATATCATAAATATAGAGGACAATGTTCAACACAAGCGTTTTACTTTTTCTTGGAATCTATATGGTCTTGGTTTAATCACTGACTGTGAGACTCAAAGTATGTTCCATGCTAGAAGGGTTACTGCAAATTAAGGATGAAGGTTTAGTAAATAAGTGGGTAATAAAATCCAAAGCACGCATCTTATGGGATGGCAGGGACATGCGGGCAGGGTGACTGAACTTGTCTGAGAGGGCTATGATGAGTCTACACTCTGGGCAGCAGAGTGCTTACTGAGTCAAAACCTGATGTTCAATTTAGTAGAGACAAGAAGCTTTTTGGTGTTTCAAAACTAGGACTAGCACCCAGTGCCTCTCCTCAGGTTGAGGCAATATCTACCTTATCTCTTTACTTTATTATACATTGTTTTCAGGGATAGAGCTTAATATTTGTTTTAGAGTGGAGGAAATCTGCCTCAACCTTAAGACCTACTGTCAGATATAAATAGGTCACAGGAGAAGGATTTCTGAGATCACTTCTCCCACAGGCTTAACCTTAATGTTTCCTGAATCCCCTCCTCTGTTTGCTATACACATTGAATATCTAATGTCCCCTGAATCACCCACTTCTGTTTGTGGTACACATTGGATGTCTTTAAGGGGCTTCACTTGTGTGACATTGATGATCAGATATACGTTATCCATCATTTTTTTTTTGAGCATTTGCAGATGGCTGTAAACCTCACACCATGCTGCACGCAGTCTGTTTAGCAGGCTTTTTAATGTGGCACAAGAAGGTAACCATCAGCAAATAAAGTGCCTGTCCTCTCAAAAGCCATCTAGGTACCCAGAGCCTAGAAATCTTAGTGTCCATAAACACAAGGAACTCCATGCAAGGCAAACACGGGCTCTAAGCATGCAGAGACTTACTTTTGTGGAACTTTTTAGTTAAAGGTACTGGAATCAATCTTATTCTAAGAGGGTGTTTTTTGTTGTTGTAGCTACTATTATTTTTAATTATGCATTTTCCCGAAGCTACCATAGTATTACATATATGTCCATAAATCATGTTTATAACTAGATACATTTTTAAAAAGAAAATATTCCCCTCCAACATACACATAGGTCAATAAAGAAAAAAACTTAAATTACTGTGGAAACCTCCCATTCATTTTACTTTCATATGTTACTAATTTCCCTGAACAATCAATATCCACAACTACAAACAACACTGATCACTTTGATTATTTTAGCCTCAATTTTTAACTTTCATATACATAGAATTGTGTAGCATGCTTCATTTATGTCATGCTAATTTTAGTCACTATTGTGTGACCCATGTGTATTTTTCCTTTAATAGTACTCTTAGTTCTCATTCAGTCCATTTTATTACAGACATATATCAGAATCTATACACTCTATTTTTGGAACTTCGAGTGGCCTTCAGCTTGTAAGCTGTCGTAAACAACCTTGTGTTTTTAATAAACTTATGTATGCCAGCTCTTGGAAAGAAATTTGGACCCAGAAATTCATACATCATATATAAAATCATATACATTATCATCATTGGTCGATCTTGCCCGATGCTTCTCAAAAGTGAAGACACACACAATGAGTGTAAATGAGTTGTATTGTTTGACTCTCATGTACCTGAAAAAGTGGTGGCACAGATTTATCTCTCTTCCAAAGAGTATAAGACATGAGGCATCCTTGATGACTATGAAGTTGAGGAACTTATCAAAGTTGAACATTCAGGAACTTTTTCTTATGATGCATCTGTTCCAGTTCGCTCATTTTAATTAGTTGCTTTTCCTCAAACATCTCGATTTGTGAAAGGTTTTTAATTTTTTGACGAATCTTTTGTTGTATTAATTACATTATAATTTATCTGTTATATTTGATTCAAAGAAATTTTAGGGAAATGCTTATTTTTGCTTTATTGCCTAATATCATACTTTGTGACATGTTATGAAATCTTTTCTAATCCATGGTGTCCTGAAAACTGTATTTATTTTTTATGTTTCACACAGTATAATACTCAAAATGTGTCTAAGATCCTACTGCAACACACAAAACTCTTAAAATAATAGAGCAAATACAGGGCAGGAAATCTTCAAGGCCTTGTCACCAGTAAAGACTTCCTGGGGAGCACTCCAATAGCTCAGGAAATAAGATGAAGAATCAAGAAATGCGATTACATCAGATCAAAAGCTTCTACAGAGCAGAAGAAACAACTAATAGAGTGGGGAGCAAATCTGCAGAATGGGAGAAAATCTGATAGAGGATGAGTTCAGATAATATCAAAAGAACAAATGATATAAAACAAAATAGAAAACATCAAAATGGACACTAAGTAAAAGAAGTACAAATGGCCAATAACTGTGTTTACTGTGATAATATTTTGTGGTGGTTTGAATAAGAATGGATCCCATGGGCTAATATACTTCAATGATTAGTCAACAGGGAATGCCACCATTAGAACAAATTAAAAGGATTAACTCATGTGGTCTTGTGAGAAAGTGTGTCACAGAGGTAGGCTTTGAGGTTTGAAAAGCCCATGCCAAACCCAGAGTTTCTCTCTTGGCCTATAGGTCAGAATGAGGCTCTCAGCTGGTTCTCTAGAACCATGGCTCCCTGCCATTGTGCCGCCAAGCTCCCCACATGGTGAAAATGGGCTAAACTTCTGAAAGTGTAAGCAAGCCAGCAAGCAGCACACCTCTGCATCAGGCTTCAGGTTCCTGCCCTGTTCGAGTTCCCGCCCTGACTTCCCTCAGTGACAGACTGTCACCTGGAAGTATAAGTGAATTAAGCTCCTTTTTCTCCAAGTTGCTTTGGTCATGATGCTTTCTCACAGCACTGATAACCCTAACTAAGACATACTCACAACAGTGAAAATATGGAATTGATCTAGGTATCAATGAATAGATAAGGAAAATTATATATACATATAACCATAATGGAATAATAATCATCCTTAAAGAATAATACAACCTTGTTATTTGGGGGAAGTTGATAGAACTGGCAGCAACAATGTTAAGTAAAGCAGACTGACATCTAAAGACAAGAATGACATGTTTTCCTTCATATGTAAGAAGTGGAAAAATAGAGATGATGACTTAGGGGAAGAAGGACTACTAGGAAAGGAAAGATAAGTATAGGATGGTGAAGAGAGAAAAAGGCAAGATAAGATAGCATAGACAGAAGAAGGAAGTTAATATATGGACACAGTGGAACAAAACTCATTAATTGCATAATTAAGCTATTATTTCAACAGACCAGTCACCAATACAGAAATCTGAATATGACAATAGGATTAAACCACTTGAGTTAGTCTACCCAGTAATCAATCTTAACCCTACCTTAATGAATGTTGAAAATTTTATTTCTGTATCTGTTTCCATAGTGATAAATATAAGGTAAACAATACATCCTCATATTTCTCTGAGAGTGCTGGAGACCCTCCGAGTCTGTATTAGCAAGCTTTCTGCTGCTGCTACACAGATCTTGAAGAGAATAAGAGCTAATAGACGACAATGATGTAGATACAAATGATCGCAATAATTACCAGATCTGTGAGTCATGAGAAATCTGTCCCCATGCCCGTGATTGCCATGGCTCTCCTTCAGAACTCAGCACATGAGACAGCTACTTAGTCTTTGTAAACATGTGGTCAACTACTGTCAGCAGGGAAAAAGGAAACTCGCTTGAAAAACACCCCTTGTTAGACTGTCCCGTGGGCATGTCTGTGGGGTGTTTTCTTCATTGTCAATTGATACAGTTGTGCCCCGTCCACAAAGCAAAATACCATCCTTAGGCCAGGTGATGTGGGATGTATGAAAAAATATAGTTGAGCAAGCCAGGGGAAGCAAACAAGCAAACAAAGTTCTTCGGTGCCTCTGTTCCAGGTTCCTCAACCTGCCTTGACTTCCTTCAGTGATGGACAACTTACATAGATGTGTAAAATGAAATAAGCCCCTTTTCCCAAGTTGCTTTTAGCCAGTGTTCTATCAAGCTATGACATTTTCAAAGAAAAGTAAATTTTGAGACCAAGTAGAAGTAACTATACCATATGACATAATTTTGAGAAAAGGTAAAGATTGTCTATTCAGGCCAGGATTTTCTAAACAAGCAACAAACAATAAAATAGCAATAATTTCAGAAAACAAAAGAAGCTGTAAAAGTAAAGACTTGGAAACAGGCATGCAATTTCAGCATTTGGGAAGCAGGCCAAGGCAGAAAAACATTCTCAAGTTAGAGGAAGCCTGGACAACATAGTGAGAACGGGTATGTACATTGTGTATTCACAGACACAGTATAGTGACGAAATGGAAGCTCTTTGTGAAACGAACTTTAGTACATCATTCTATAAAGACCTCACAATAGCACTGCCCTAGATCATGGTAGCATCATGTGGCAGATGTTAAGAACACAAATCCTTAGTCTTCATCCCAGAATTTCTGAATCTTGGGCTTGGTTGGGATAAGACCCAACAGTTGTCTGGTATATTTACCGTAGCTCTCCAGGTGTTTGCAACACATCTCAAACTCATGCAACCCTGAAGCATGCCTCTGGGAACGATACAAACAGTTAAGGAAACATGAAATTATCTCTTTTGCCTTGAAGACACCAGCTTCAGCATGGACTTATGGTCCTCCCACACCAAACCCATGGTCTGAACTGATGCATTATATTATTCTTCTCTGACATAGTATTCTTTCATAGCTCTGGCCTTCTCAGAGCATTGGCTCATAGGCCAATAAAGTATTAAGCTGACACTGAATTCTCTCAGGAAAGAGAACGAGGCAGGAAGGTAATAAAGTCTTTCTACCAGGGTGCAGAAAGAATCAGCTGCAGGAACCATTCACCTCCACGTAAACAGCTCACTAAGAGGGAGGCATTCAGCAAGGCAATTGGGGTGAAAGCCCTGAAAAATACCCCAGTCTTTCCCTGCCGGGTTTATGAACTGCTTTGGCAGGCTAACAACAGCACATTATATGTAATTGCTGGTTTACTCTACCTTGTCTGCTTTTATTTTCACAAGGAATCCTTGTTATTCAGTGGAATTAGCAAAGGAATCCATTAAGTGCCGGCTACAAAGACTGCACAGTATTTATTCCAGTAATAAAAAGTCTAATTTTGCAATAACATGGCAATCTTTTGGAAGAGCTGGCTGATGGAATCTTAGTTTGGCAAAATTAGCCTCTTTTGGTCCTTATTATTATGGTACTTGTAAGAAGCGGATGGAGGGGGAACTTGCTTGCCAACTAAGCACTTTTATACAGAAAAACAAATTCTCTCTCACAGAATCTTCCTATAATAAAAACAAAATAGGGGAAACTGCTGTCTAGCTCAGACAGCAAAAACAGCAAGCAGATGCACTCTTAATTAAGGTGGGCCGAGGCTATGTTCAGAAATAGGGGTGCATCCTTGGCAAAGAAGCTAGGTAGTCTTCCACCTGGATCTTCTCCTCTCTTCCAGAGCCACCCACAGGTGTGTGGTACCAACTACACTCCTAAGGCCTCTCAGGATCATTTATGATCCAGTGAAATTCAACCTTCACTTAGCAATTCATGGAGCATCATGGCTTCAAACAACCCTAGAACTCAACTCCTTTCCCGATAGCAAAGAGGTTCTGAGAGTTATCAAAGAGAGCACTTGTACCTTAACTCATGTCTCTTGGGTGCCTCCCCTCTTCCTTTCACAGTTTCATCAAATTAACATCTTCACAACTCGGTTTGTTCATAGTGTAGAGTTCCCAGCAAGCTCTATAGCACATTAGGTTTAGAATGTAAATTCAGAATCCCTCATTTCAGAAGTGAAAATCCCACTGGTGTTTATTGATTAGGACAGCAGTTGCTTCTCTCTTTATCTGAAAGATGTTTTAAATTCAAGTTTCCAGTCTACAAAAATTCAACTATGCATCTTAAGATTTCGTCAATTCTAAACTGGGAACAACTTATCATTAGTATTAGTACTACTACTATACAATGGCTTTGGGTGCTACAAAAATTTAATAAAGGTGCTGAAATACCTCAGTTCTGATAGAGAGAGCATAAGACTGATCCTCTATGACTGTATATAAAACCAGCACTCCAATTAATTCTGAGTCGCTGGCATCTCTGAGATACAGCATTATTCTACGTGGAGGTTCCTGACAAAAGGGTAAATGCTAGTCAAGGAGAGAAGATATTCTCTACCTTCATTAGGTGCTGAACAAATGGGAAAGAACAAACATGTCAGGAAATGGATAGAACGGGAGATCAGGTTAAGTAAAAGAAGCCAGATATCAGAAAGATAAGGCAGTTTCACCCTTGTATAGAAGCTAAATTTTAAAATATGTGTTTGCATATGGGAAGAGACAATAGAAGTGGAGCAACTTATGGGGACAGGAAGACTAGCAAGGGAGCATGGAAGACACACTAAATAAATAAATAGCAGATGAATGTGGTTAAAAAGTACAATGATGTACGTCCATGAAAATGCCATGGACTCCATCCCTCTTATACAGAGTAAAAATATTAAAACAATTTCAAAGCACATACCATGCAATAAAAACACGAGCAAAAAAATGTGAAAATTTGGGCTTCTTCCAGCTTTTACCATGCATTCCTGAGAATGTTCATTCCTAAAGAGGAACACTGATATTTCATATACCTTTAGTTCCTGAAATGGAGAGTCAGTTCTCATGACTTTTCATCATGATTACATATTTGAACAGTTTTTATTATTTATATCAGAACTGACTTGGTTTTTAGCCACTATCAACATGAAAGACTGAAACATGGTTTGTGTATAAGGTGTGGGACAGTGCTCCAGTTTACATGCTTACTGAGAAGGTCTTGTATGTGGAAGTGTTTCCCTAAATTTTAGCCACTCATGATCATTAGCAACCACTGTGAGCAGACAGCTAAAGCTCCTATGTTTAAATTGACTCAGGTCTATGTAATCTCTTTTATAAAGCTCACATTTCATTTGAAGAGCAGTTTACTTAATGGATTTGCTCATTCTTTCTGTTAAACTTTACCTGTATCAAGCAAGGACTGTTCCTTTTATCCCCTCCCTTCTCTTAAATTTACTCTGCAACCCTCAATGGAACACAATGACCTTAAATAATTTATTATTTTCAAATCAATGAGTTATCAACCATTTAAATTTCAGTCAGTTTCTCTACAGGTCATCAGGCTCACAGATTCTGGGGGCATATTACTTTTAATCACTTTGTGGCATAGAGAGAATTTCAGTATTCTTCAGGATATGGGCACCTCTTGGAAGCAAAAGTTCAAAATATGAGTGCAATGCAAATAGAAAGAGCACACAAAGCAATATGGTACACTTTCTGATAACTGATGTCAATCTAAACCTACTCAGTCCTCAATATATACACTCAGCAGTTTGATATATAAGAATCTTTGCTCATTAATAATTGAGTCTCTTGTTACTCTCATTCCTAATACAGTTGTTAATATTTCAATATGGGCTCTAGAGTTCTATAAAGAGCAAAGCTAAGTAGGTTTTAGCAATTTTATTTGGTAAACAATAGATAAAGTTTCTTGGGGCTGGGGACCCAATATTTTGTAAATCATTGCTCTGCAATAATAAGGACTTAAGTATAATCCCTCAGAACCCATGAAAAATGTTAGGTGTGGTGGCACACAAATGTAATCCCAGCCCTAGACAGGCAGATACATGGACATGCTAGCCGGCTAGCCTAGTCTACTCAGTGAGTGTCGGACCAGGAAGAGACCCTCTCTCCAACGGTATAGTTAAAGTGGACAGCTCATGAAGATAGTGGCAAAGGTTGTCAACTGACTTGTGCATACGCACAAACACACAGGACAGGAATCACTTCTTTAGTTACTTACATTTAAAAAGTATAGAAGTACACACTGGTCAGATAAATTAATGATGATGGCTATTGATTCTAAAAAGAAGAAATCCTGCTACTCCAACCCTCGTGAATGAGATTAAAATGTCTGTAGCTAGCTCATGCACCAAAGATAGATCCTGATCCTACAGCAAGGTGCCTTACAGACAGTTCAAGCTTTACCACTGTCTCCCACAGATGGCCTAGTTTGGTCCCATGGAGGGTCCACAGCTGTCGGTTCAGAGTTCCTGAGTTTCCATGAGCTTGGTTCAGCTTATTCGTTGGGAGGGTGGATGGTGAGTGGGCTGGGGGAAGATGGAGGATGACAGAGAAGATGTAGTGGGGAGACCTGTGGATGGAATGTAAAATGCGATTAAAACTTTTTCAAAAAAAAAGAAATCTGCAGCTTCCTTAAGTAACAAAGAAAGGAAACTGCAGAAAACAAAGGTATTTGTACCCTTTTATGGGCCCTTGTTTTGATGTAACCACAACAAAAAGTCATTTGAGAGAATGTAGTTTTTAAGCCATTGCACTACCCCATTTTCCACACTTGTTCTGTAATAGGAAAGCTTTTTAGCTGTTCATCTTCCCACCCATACAGAAGCTCATGCATGTCCAAAGGTTAAAGCTGCATAATTATGAAGGAAACACACAAAAGCTACGTAGTCTGATGTGTTCAGTACATAATATTGGAATGAGTAAGGGACATCTAGAGAAAGAAAGAGTGAGAGGCTCTTTTGTTATTAGAATTTTTTCTTGCAAAAAAAATTGAAGTTTGTGGTTCTTCACCTGATAATGGGTATGTATTACCAAATAGGTTAAAGACAAGTATTTTCCTTTTATTTATTTTCCAGACAGACAGTTACAAGTTCGCTGTGGACAATTCATGGCAGCATCTGTCATAGCTTTAAGCCTCCAGTGTGGACTTTCAAAACCTAGGAAACAAGAATTAGTTTAAATGATGTGCCTTAGAATTTACTTTAGAAATAAACTTATCTAAGCCTCCTCTAAGCATAAAGTAAATGTTAGTTGAATAAAATTAATTTCACCTGGGAATAATTATGCTAGACATTTATCAATGAATTAATTTGCATTAAAAATAATTTTGAGGAGAATTCCTTGAAATGCATGAAGTCTTAGCAAACAGCATTACCTCCAATGAGCTGGAAAATGGTTCTGAGGATGTAACTTGTCAGGAAGTGCACCCAATGGCACTTTGCTTATGAGTAAATCAGAATAACCCTGGATTGTACTGGAAAGATGAGTCTGAAGAGAAAGGTGTCCAACACTTATGTTGTGTCCTCATGCTAGATTTAACCTTACTGAACCTTCAGTGGCACCATCAAGAAAATTCCTGAAAGCATGATTCCAAAAAGGTCATCAGAGTTCATGGAACAATAGACAATTTACTTGATGAAAAAAGAAAGACAATTTTCAGTACCGTAAAATTGTATTTATTGATTTCTTTTAATTAATCAACATTGAGTGATATATAAATGCAAACAATATACAGCCCTAAAAGATGTGCTGCTAGAATTTCAAAATATATTGCAATTCATTTAATAGGAAACATCTCTATCAGGTCCAAGACCCGAAAACCCCTGAACAAATGCCTAATTTTGTAACAGAGAAAATGAGAGCTCAAAAAAAAAAAAAAAAAAAAAAAAAAAAAAAAGAAAAAAAGAAAGAAAGAAAGACTAAAGCCCCAGATCTGTCTGTTCTGACTTATCTTTCAAAGCATATTTGTGTGCTAATTCCTGAACTGGAAAATCACAGTGAGAAAACCCCACAAGGCTTGAAGGGAACTTGGTGTGGCTCGGGCTAACAAGCACTCTTGCTTATATCTCTCCTCATTCTCTCGTTCAGTAAGAATCCACTTCTTTCCTTGACTTAGACCACACGTATTTGCATTTGTATGATTTTGTCTTCTTGTAAAAGTCAGATTCCTCTTCTAACATTGAAGGCTTGGGTTAGTAATAGGTAGACACAGCCTGAATTTTAGAATGCTTTTGGAATACTTGGTCAACTCACAGAAGAATGAATATGGACTTGAATAGGAAAAGGACAATGCCAGTGAAGATGGTGATAGAGATATGGAAAAACACATCCTGTCTCTCTGCTACACACAGTTTTTTTTCAATTCTATTAAAGTAAGGACCAAGATAAAGAGAGAATGTGTAGGGACATGCAAGAATCTTCAAAATATCTTACTGTAAACATTATTTTAAAAATTTCTTTCAATCAGCAATCAGAAAATTTATCTGGGAGCCTAGGCAGTGTGGATGCTCACCTTAATAGACCTGGATGGAGGTGGGTGGTCCTTGGATTTCCCACAGGGCAGGGAACCCTGATTGCTCTTTGGGCTGACGAGGGAGGGGGACTTGATTGGGGGAGGGGGAGGGAAATGGGAGGCGGTGGCGGGGAAGAGGCAGAAATCTTTAAGAAATAAATAAATAAATTTTTTTAAAAGAAAATTTATCTACATCCCCAGTCCAGTGACACATTTTCACAAAAAAAAAATAAATAAATAAATAAAAAATTAAAAAAAAATCTTTGATTGACACCCTTTTCCTCTAAAAGAGTTAAAAATCTTGTCTTCAACACATTTTGCTTGAAAGCTGCACAGGACAGTCCACTGTTGATATTAACTAAGTAAAGGAGGAAATGGGAATACAAAGCAATTAAATTCTAAAACTGAATTAATTTAATACCCAAATATCCTAATTGTGTGTCTTTTCACAAAAACTATGTGCACCACATTTAAAATATATATTCAACCCATTAAAAAATCTTTCCTATTATTTAAAATTTATTTTAGCTTGGAATTCTTAACCTCTCAAAGGTGTCAAAATATCCCCATGCACCCTGTTTCCTGGAAGAGGATGATGAGTACTGTGTTTCTGCAGAGAAAATGAAAGTATAAAGAGCAACACAGTACTGGTATGAAGCCATGAGAGAAAGTCAAACATTCAATTCGTATTTTCAGTAGTGGAACTATTACCCAGTCTTCTGGGTTTCCCAAGCTGATCCAGTTATATTAAAAATCCAATAAAATCTTAGAGACTTGGAATTCCTCATCTTATTTCAGAAATTTTCCCAGATTGATTCTGTCATCCAAATGGTTCTCTTGACATTATTGTTTAAGTGTAGAGACATTTGCTGATGTATAATATAGCGTTTTTGGAAAGCTGAAGAGCAGGGGTAGAGACGGAGTGCTGGGTCACCATCCCTGATTAATAACACCTAGATGGACTTCCAGCAGAGCAAAATCCCAGTATTTCTCAGCAAGAAACTCTGACATTCAGTGGAACTAAAAATGACATTTTAAAATATTAACTTTGAGAACTATAATGAGGCATAAAAACGTCTACCCTAGAAAGGTGATGTTGAGATGATGCTAGGGTTGAATGATATTTGTTTTCCGCTTTGATATTTTCTCATGATCCCTAACACTAGCCCAGAACTAATATGTATTCAAAGTACGCCACTGTGGAGAATCCACCGGAAAAATTTAACTAATAGCAATAACAATAATAGTTATTATTATCATTTATAATTATAAATAATTTATAATAATATACAACTTAATTATAATGAAAAATGTTCATTTAGGATATATGTTTAATTCACTTTTATTATTATGGATTACATGACTTAATCGCTGTAACTCCAGGTTGTACCATTTTAAGTGTTCTCATTTTACAGATCAGAAATTTATCAAGATTTAAGTGATCCATTTAAGGTCATCAAAGAAGTTAATTTTAATTAAGACATAATTTTATATCTGCATATAGGCCCATTTTGTTCTGTGTTGCTAATTATTCGATGGGATGACACTAAGCCATTATTTTAAACTGATCTATCAGACTTACATGGAGTAGAGAGGTACAGATCAATCAGCCCTGGAAAGAGGGTAAGTCCGGTGAAAGAAATGAAACATAAGAAATTCAATCCTTACTATAACATTTAGAAGAAAGTAAATGCAGAAACAGGTCTTTGTGTGTGAGAGCCCCCTTTTGTCTTCACTATCCTGTCATCGCTGTCTGGCTTGAAGATTGTCTTAGACCCGTATTTCACACATGGCAAATATTCCCGAGCTTCTGAGGAGAATGTAATAAATGGACAAGGAAAGCTACAATTTCTTCTTCCCTTGAAGTCGCTGTCTCTTTACACAGAGCGCCCATTAATTTTGCTCCTGTATCCCTTTGCTGCATCCAAGATAGTTGGAAATTTTATAACTTTCTTCCAGAGTAGGTGAAAAACAGGATCTTTAAATTTTCACGAATTTCTCTCTGTCTCTCTCTCTCTCTGTCTCTCTGCCTCTGTCTCTGTCTCTGTCTCTGTCTCTCTCTCTCTCTCTCTCTCTCCTATATACTGCTTCTCCTCTGTATTACCTGACTAAGCATAGTTTCTATCTCCAGTATGTCTAGTTTCCAAGGACACTCATACTGAAAAGCAGGGAATGAAAAGTAGGTGAGATAGAGAGAAAAATTTCCAGTCCACACTACTATAAACAAAGAGAGTATTTTACTTTCATCATAGCCACTGCCCCTTTAAGGCAAAAATAATGAATTTGACAGATCTTTCTCACTCCATTACTTCTATGAGAGGTTGCTTAGCAACCACAGGACATTGGAGAGAGGGTGATGTTAGAGCAGGTTACAGAAAGAAGGAGCTATCATTATTTCTGCAGATGTTAAATATGACCCATCCTCTGTCGTCTTTGTTTTTGACTTGACTATCTATCGGTCATTTCAAATGGCAAGTTCTCCTGCCACACAGAACTCAGGATTTACTATTCTGTCTCTTAATCATCAAGCCAGTGATCTGACCCAGCTAGATAAAGATGATATTTCACATGGTGCACAGTGTTATGCTTAAAAATAGCAATGTCCCATTTCAATTTTATGCATCTGTTCTTCCCCACAGTTTGGATATGATTAAAAAAAAGAACTAGCTTGTAAATAAAATATTTCAAAAGTTACATTGGCAATTTTTTTTATTTTTTATGGATTTTGTTTTGCACTGCGAGTTTGGGTCTGCTTTGTTTCTTATAGGATGGGTTTGACCTTATTAGAAACTGATTCTGATTTTTAGTTCACTTTATGATTGTCTGCCTCCCTTTAGGACTTGCTGCTACTACAGGATTCTGTTGATTGTTCTATGCTTACAGTGTTACATATAAATATATATAATTCTTATTAACCTTTATATGATTGATATCTCCTGGTGATTTAAAAAGTTCAACTTCCTCATCCTGGAAATATATATGCAAATTTCTAAAACAGTTTGAATATCATGTCTGGGACATAAAATTTATTGCCTAAAATAAATAGTAGCCAATGAGAACAAATATTTTATCAAGTCTTCACTACATGCTGTACTCACAAATAATTATTTTATTTTCATAAAATATTTTGTTTAATTCACATAGAATCTCTATAACATAAGTACTGTAAAGTTGCTGGTCACTTAAAGGCAAAGGAAACAAAAGTTTGCAGTCATCTTTGAGATTACAGTAACTTAGTTAAGGAAAGAGAAATTGAGCCTACATCTGTCTACCATAAGAAACAGGGAACCGCAATGCCATCCAGCCATTAAGGGTTGACTGTTCCACAATTAATCCTTCTAAAATGATAGGAGAAGTAGAAGGATAGAGGAAAAAGGGACACAAAGAATGAGAAATGAGGGAAAGAAAAGGGATAATAGTTTAACCTTGCATGTATGTCTTAACAAAACACGTCATAAATGATGCAACCATGCTCTTTCAGTAATTGCCAGAGGAAAAAGCTTCTTCACATGCTTGTATAATAAGGTTCTCCAAATAGCAACGTCAAGGGCTAAAATATGTATGATTTAGTGTTTACATAATGGGGTTCTCTAAAGAGTAATGTCATGGGCTAAAGCATGTATATTCTAGTATTTATATGATGGGGTTCTCCAAAGAGCAATTTCAAGGGTAAAAGTATGCATGTTCTAGTGATACCTTTCATGTTTTCTATTCAACCAGTACTGAAATAAAATCCCATATCTCATGCTACAGATGAAATGTCTCTTATAGTCTTTAAAAATCTGATTTACTATGGGAAATGGATTCAGCAAGGTTAGGTATGTCTTAATAAAATAAAATCATGAAGTTTCTAGCAATATTATTTTATAACTTTAGAACAAGACGAATATGAGAACAAAAAAGACTAGTGAAATGTAATTTGTAGAATTGGAAATTCAAATCCAACATAATTGTTCATCACTGATTTCCATGGCTCGCAAGTGTTTCTAACTCAAGCCGAGAGTGTCATCCATCTGTAAACACTGCTGTCTTTTCCTAAGAAGACACTGTTTGTAAAACATGTGTTCTACTACAGATTCCATTCAGGTGCAAAAACAACCCACTGCTTTTCATCAAGTATCACAAAGGGTGAGGGGAGGCCAAAGGAAAGTCCATATGATGAGGTCACAGGACAGGACCAGTCAGCAAAGTTTGGAGAAGAAACTGTGCGTTGTTGCTGGCACATCAGAACACCGTTTCCAAAGAGGTAAAATCTCAACCTGACTCTTGAACCATCATCTACAGGGCATTTTGCTGATCTTTACTTTTTTTCATCCAATGATTTCTCTTACAAGCTACAACAGAATCTTATCTCTCTTAATTTGGGGGACAATTTCTCCATCCGACACCTCATGATCTGAGGTTGCAAATCTTTTAGTTATACTGTACTCCTACAAGATCCAAACAGATGAGTCCATGATTCTAGCCTTAATCTACAAAAAAATCAGATAGGCTAGCTAAAACAATTATGTTTTTGACCTGACAAATAAGCTGCCTTCTTCATTGACACTAGTATCTGTCTTTCATATGGTAGTGTTTCTAACTCCTGGCTCTGATGTGGAATTCCCTTCTGTATGTCATGAATAGGTTTCATTACCACTGGTTAATAAAGAAGCTGCTTTGGCCTATAGTCGGGCAGAATATAAGTAGGGAGAAAAACTAAACTAAATGCAGGGAGAAAGGAGGCAAAGTCAGGCAGTTGCCATGTAGCTACTGAAGAAGAAAGACACCAGAACATTATTGGTGAACCATGAGCCTCACAGTAAAACATAAAATAATAGAATCGGCTAATTTAAGATGTAAGTGTTAGCTAGGAATATGCCTGAGCCATTGGTCAAGAAGTGTTATTATTAATATAGTTTTGTGTGATTATTCGGGTCTGGGAAACTAATGCACAGTGTCTGTCTACAATCAGCAGCCAAATGTTTGGCAAGGATTTTCACATAAAGCCTGATAAAGCTTTCAAAGAAAGGATTCTTATAGACAAGAACAGAATCAAGCACACCGTCTTGGTAACTGTCAATTCTCTGGTCAAGAAAGACGCTTAAAAGAAATCCAACACTAGCTCAAAATTGAGTATAATAGAGGGTTATTTATTTAGGAGTAGACTCACAGATCACAATCCTCTGCTTGAACTGGGAACAGCAACTGAATCCAGCAGCCAGGAAAGAGGTTGGACACATGCTTTACATTATCATATATATTATAAGAGCCCACGCAAAAGTAGGCAGGTAACTTAAAGGCTACTGGCTGTAGGAATTCCTACAGCTCTTCCCCTTTTTGTTTAAATAAGATAGTTCTAAGCCTAATAAAAATTTATATACAATAAGAACAAATATCAAGTATAAAATTAGAATTACAACCAGCATAAACAACATCAAAGCAAGAAACATGTGATAAATGTTTCAATAATTATTCTATCATAATAAGTTTAAGTCTTGTATATAAATATAAAATAACTTGGTCAAGTCATAAGAGTAAAGTAACTACAACTATCTAGTCTTGAACCCATTCAAAGACCCAAAAATGGAAATAATATTACTTGAGTAAGTAGGAAGTGCAATCAAGCAACTTCCAAAAATGTACAACAAATGACAGTGACAACTGGCTACCTGGGCAATCACCCAAAGTCTCATTTGCAATGTTGGAGCAACCAACTTTGGCTAAGGCCTAGAGTAACTGACAGACCATTTTCAGAAGCAAGAAATTTCTCAAAACTGTCTTACCCTGTCCTGGCAAGATTCGACAGTCTTTTTTCTTGTATCCTGCTTGTCCTGTCCAGAAACCATACATTTTGTCAGTGGTCGATGCATGGCTAGTTCCTTGCCCAAAGGCCAATTTTGCCAAGAGGAAAACAAGCTCCAAGTGAAGTGTCTTCAGTGCTCAACATTCTCTCTGGAACAGATCAGTGCTGCCAAAAGCTATTGTGTCTCACTTCAACAGAATCCTAAGTTATTTAAATGCCATATTTTATAGCTCTTTGAAGTGACTGAAGATTACCTATCTATGCAGAATACTATCTTTATGTGTCTAAAGAACCTGCTTATTCTAACTACGACAAACATGGATGACTATTGACCTATGAATCTTAATACCTATATAACTTAAAGACTGAGACTTGTGGTGGCGTAAATGAATGCAGACAGATTATATAGATATATACAGCTTTAATAAGGAAATAGACTTACAGGACCACAGGTTCCCGCGGAGCACTGGAAAAGCGGAGCAAAAGAAAAGGGCTGCTGGGCTCACGCCCGGCAGATTTATCCATAAACATTAGCCCGAGGCAAACACGCACCCAATGGGTGGGGCTATGTCCCTACAGAGACTTCATATTAGAATAGTAAACAATCCTGAAACAACTGTGAAACAAATGAGGACAATGATCTCAAAATGTAAGCAATGTATAAGTATCTTGAAAAGAGGTAAAAATGTACATTGCAATATGATAAATATATCCTAAAATTGTATCAATCTACAAAATGTTTTAAACAAAGGTAGAAGCATGAATGCATACAATATGACAAAATAGCTTTGCAAATATACAAATATTGTGGACAAAAATAGGAATATATTCAATATAATTTAAGCTTGTATCAATATACAAGAATCTATATCAATGTAAATACCTATAAATAATAACTCACAAGTATTCATGCTACTACTCACTATTATTATTAGTGTAAGCTCACACTAATTATTATCCCTTCCAATTTTCCATTTTTTAGAGATTCCTGATCCTTCATAATTTTCCCCTTAACCCCCAACTTTATACCAATTATAATTAAGCCCTAAATGACATTCCTTTGGACATCCCTAAAGACAATCTTTGTTAAGAGAAGGGATGTCATCTTTTAGAATTACTTCCAGCTGTGATGGGGACATAGTTCTTTCTATGAGATCCTGTGAAAGTAAAATGATGATAAAGTTCTAAGGTTAGTATATAATTGCAAATAGTCTCTGAGTATTTGGTAGGGTTTTTCTAATGTTCCTATTTGGAGTTCTGGCCAGAACATTGTTATATATAATTTCACCTGACCAAGTTGGAATCATCTTGAGCAGCTGATACCCAAAACAGGTATTATGGTAGTGCTGTCAGTATCATGACGCCATATCAACTAGGTGAAGCTGTTGTTGTGGGGCCCCATCTTCTTCCCGGAAACTTTAAGGATTACTGCAGAAAAATTCATCACCTTGATGCCTACAGTGATGAACTGTAACCTGGAGTTATAAGGCCACTAAAGACCTTTTCCATTAAGTTGTTTTGTCAAGGTATTTGCTACCTTCCCAGAGCACATCTGCCCTACCATGCCTCTTGCCACCCCAGGTAAATATATCACTCGCCACCAATCTGTAGTGAAAGCAGGCTAGGGTAGTGATGAGAAGAGGAGGCGATATGCCATTAAATTTAGCTACTAACAGCAGAAAGGCATATCTAAAGGCAACTTAGATATGAGAGGCAACTTAACAGGAGGGTACCTCCATCCACACTTGAACAATTGCACCTTCTCTTGAGTTGTACAGTTTCCAGTCTTCACCAACTAGAGCTTCCTGGGACAGAGAGATGACAATCATTTGAACTACTGGTGCTTTCCAAAGCATAATTTGAGGGCAGTTTCCACAGAGAAATACTTGCAATAATAAATACTTGATAAACACCATTGCTCTTTTGATCTGAAATAATCCAAAATGGTGCCATAGACTGAATTAGTCATTTGAAATAATGGTTTACACACCCTGACACCCTGTTCTTTGGTCTTTCCTATTCAGTGTGAGCTACTTTACTTGAAAACAGTGACACAATATTTATTGGACAATTCCCAGGTGTGTTAAAGCTAATTTTAGCCTTTTTCCCCATTTAAATAGAAGGGATAAAATTATTTCTTCTGAGCAGCTACTTAAAACATCCCAATAGGTTAACTCTCCATCCAGCTTCCATGAGAAAATGGTGTATTCTGTTGAGGAAATTGGTGCTCAGATCTAGAGATTTCAGCTAATCCTGATTTGAAATTTTCAGATATGACCCCAGAAATCTGCTTCAAAATGTCTCTCCTTGATTGTTGAAAAGAATATCCAGGATAAGACCTTATTCCAGCAGCAAGGATTACCCATAACTTCTGCCCAGTTTGTAAAAGCAGCGAGTTTCTCCCATCAACTGCCATGTCTCTATATTTTTTCATACTCTATGGATGGTATAAGTATTGGGCACTTTTTCTCCTTCCTTCCCCTCACTTTCTACCCCTTCAAATAGATTGAACTTGATAAATAATAACTTGACTCACTTTCATCTGATATATATAAAGAATGATAGAGAAAACAAGTTTCACAGTGCTGGCAGAAAAAAAAAATTATCCAGACAGCTAAATGATAATATTACATATAGGCATACTTTAGAAGTACATAGTCTGTATGCATATTCACAAGCGTAATAATAAATAAAGTCTGGTCACGTCACTGAATTCAGAACACAGCACTCTGTAAGCACCTGAGGCCTTTTTTAAATGATGCCACAATAAATGTATGAATAAGTCAATTTAGTGAGAAAAACAGTCAAAGCAAGTATTTGGCACCACACAGATGAAATGGTGGCCTGACTAAGGTTCTCCACCAGCCTTGTTGTTTGGGTACCATAGGACTGATCCCATAGCGACAAGCCAAAACTATAGATTGCTGCTCACAAAGTATGTATTTTGACATTAATCTTCTGAAATTCTGCATATCATCACCATTGTTTTAACCATTTCTGCAATTAGACCTTTAATCTATATAATCATTTCAAAGAATTGTCTAAAATGAAGTGTTCTGTAAATGAAATTTTAATGTAAATCTTTGCAGAGTTCCTTGATATAAACCAATGAGGGCCATTCTGTTCTGGTCTCGGCTCTGTGAGCTATGAGCTCCACTTCCCTGGAAATGCACTGGCATGGATCTCCATATCTCCTGTCTTTAGTATTTCACCATTTATTGTACTGTTCACTTTGCTCTTCATCCATCTGAGGTTAACAATATTTGATGGATTATCTGATGCAATATCCTTTTCTCAGAATGTCTATGGTTTCCATTCAAAAACACTTCACTCTTTAAAGAAAACTACTCTTGAATTTTTTTAGTTTTTATTTTTTGGACCTTACTTCAGTTTTCCTAAATATTTGCCTTTCTTTCACAATAGCCTCCATTATTCCTTTACTTGAAACTGTTCCTTTAGAGTTTATCAAAAGACAAACATCTAAAATGTTAAAAAGTTGAATTTGGAGGAATAAGCAGTAAAATGGTGACTGGCATGGGTTAAGGGATGATGCAATGGAGTGATATTGTTCAAAGAGTGAAACCATCCATATTTTAGATGAAAAGCCTTGAAGCTATACTGTGCAGTGATGATAGCCTTAATAATAAGGAATACTGGAAAACCTATAAAAGGGGCTGGAGAGATGGCTCAGTGGTTAAGAGCATTGCCTTCTCTTCCAAAGGTCATGAGTTCAATTCCCGGCAACCACATGGTGGCTCACAACCATCTGTAACGAGGTCTGCTGCCCTCTTCTGGTCTGCAGACATACACACAGATAGAATATTGTATACATAATAAATAAATAAATATAAAAAAAAACCTATAAAAGATCACAGGGTAAGTTCTCACCACAGAGAAAGAACAGGAGCCTATGTGAGGTAATAGATGAGTTAGGCCCATCGGTGAGATCGATTATGTAAGACGTGCACATATGAACACCGCATTACACACCTTTAATAATACAACTTTTTGTTTCTGGTAAACTGATAAAACTGAATATAATATAAAGTATATGTCGCAAAATAGAGTCTTATTCTTTGATTTATTCCTTCGGTGCACAATACATGTTGGTAAATAAACTAGTTTCAGCCATTTGTAGGTGTGAAATCAATGTCATATAAATCTCTAACAGAGATCTCTCCCAGAAATACTGTTGAAAATGTGAACTGCCTGTACCCTAGTACTATCTGATGCTATAGACACTTTACTTTCAATGAGTCACAAAGAATTATTTTTTTCTGCTGTTTTCTTATATGCAAAGAGGAAGTAGATCTTGATAATATTATATGATCTATGCTCTTTTATAAAACCACTTTCTTATAATGGACTCACAAATCAAAATATCATACTGTAGATGAAAGGCTTTTTTTCTCAGTAACTGATTTTTTTTTTTCTCCATCTTGCCTGGAACCACTAACTGGGATTGTCTCCACCCACTGGTCCCTGATAGCTAATTCCCACAGCTACTTATGAAATAACCTTTCTGAGGTTCGTTATCAGTTACAGTTGCTTGGCCAATGGCTTAGCCTTTTTACTGACTATCCCTAACTATAAATTATCCCACTTCTATCATTTATATTTTACCATGAGCCTCAGGGCTTGTTACCTCACATCTTGCTTCTTGGGCGGCTACATGCATCTCCCCAACTCTGTCTATTCTCTATATCTTTGTTCAGATCCCCACCTAGTTTCGTTTTGCTAAGCCATTGGCCAAAACAGCTTTACTCATCAACCAATAAAAGCAACACATTTACAGAAGGACATCCCACATCATCGCACAGCTAGAAAACAGCAGCCTCTCAGACAATAGCTCAGTCCTAAACTCTGAATCTCAACTAAGTTCTGTCTATACAGCTTCCAGTCTACAATAGCTGCATGATTATTTGTAATCAAAAGTGAATGTGCATGTAGTATAGGCTTTAAAATAGAGATCAATAATGTATGATGTCTCATGATGAGGGAGAATAAGACTCAGGCAAAAGTACATGAGACATGAAAAAAAGATACAAATCTAATTGCTTCTTTTAGTTTCAATTCAATATTTTTTTTCTTTTTTGTGATAGATAAGTTTATAAAAATATAATTGATAGTGAAGTTATGAAATTCCCCAAAGCTCCATGACCTCAGAATGGATATTCTCATTATGCTCTTAAGGGATAAATATAGAGAATGCGTTACAGGAAACTAAAGAAAGTTAAGAGCAAGAGCAAGAGTCCTCCCTATGAATGAGCCCCCTATTTTTTATCCAATAATAAGAGGTCATCCTTGAAACTGTATACATATATGCAAAACCAAATATACTCAGCAAAAGTGCATTTATGTATTTAGGTATAGATAGATGATAGATAGATAGATAGATAGATAGATAGATAGATAGATAGATAGATAGGATAGATTAGATAAAGAGATTGATATGTATATGCAACACCAAATAGACTCAGCAAAAGTGCATTTATGTATTTAGGTATAGATAGATGATAGATAGATAGATAGATAGATAGATAGATAGATAGATAGATAGAAGATTGATTGATGGATTGATTGATTGATAGGTAGTGAAATAATTAACGTATGCTAAACTATTCTTTTGTTCTAACAATTTCATACATAACAACATTTAACCTGTATAACTACCTCAAGGCTTAGGCATTTTGATTACTTTTCATGAGACACAGAACATTTAAATAATTTTCTAAGACCATACTTAGTAACAAATGTTGGCTTTGAACTCAAACTGACTAATGTTATAAGGTAAATCATATCATAGAAAGAAGATAAATGTAGAAAGAGGGAGAAGGAATACTTAAACATGAGGTTGACAAAATTTTTCAATTCTTTGTGCTCTTTGCTTATCTGAAGCTTCATTCGAACTGAATTTATTCAAAAAAAGTATATGTTGCATTAATTAGCTTGAAGTGACTTGTCTAGAGCATTCGTGTGATTTATTGTGGAACCTTCCTTTTATGGCATTAGTCAATGAGTTGATTTAAGCTCTTGTTGGTAATCCACCATATGAAGAGAATCATTGTTACTGCGTTCAAAGAGCCTTTAGCAGGATAATTGTTCCTGAGAGGCCTAGAGAGAATGTGGATTTTTCTAAAGGCCTGGTTTAAACTGGCCCTAGCTAGGCCAAGGAGAGAGACTGAGTTGGAGAGAACAGGATTAAACGTCAGAGGACGCAGTGTGTGTGATGTGGCTGAAAAATGAAAATGGGAGAAGTTAGACTTCAAGTTGCCAGCTCTACCTTGTGCCTGTCTGAATCATTTTCAGGTAGAGCAGAAACAAAGAATGGGCCCTGTCATAGCAGAGGAAAGGGAGCCATGCATCAGCAGCCTCCAGCTGACATGCAACATTTGTGACCCAGTCATACAATCTTCAGAATCTGTCGCAGGTGCAACCAATGATCTGTGTCTCCTGACAGGATAATGAGACACTATGCAGGAGATTATGCCCTTGACCTCAGCTAGCTGTGAATCAGATCATAAACCATCAGGGTTTTACATTCTATATTGCATCATTACTGACTTAGCTTGCAATTACAAAGCTCCTTCATGAAATGCTTTGCATTCAATTCCTACAGGAGGTAGAGACCTGTAGCTGCTTGAAGACCATCATTCTGCTTAGAGACATGGAAATTGAGTGCTGGCTATCCTGACGGCAAAGGCCAGCAATGACTCTACCTCCTGTTCACTTTAGCAAGTTATCTTCTAGCTTCAAAAACAGTGTCTCTTTGTTGACTTCTTCATCTCAACATCCTGAATCTAGGAATTCCAAGTTGATGATATTCTAAACCATAATACTGCTTTATTTAAATTTTTATTTTATGTGTGTAAGTATTTTACATACATGTATGTATGTGCACTGTGATGATTATTCTTGGTGGTCAACTTGACTTTATCTGGAATGAACCACAATGCCAAAATAGAGGGTACACCCGTGAGAGATTATCTGCTTGGTTTGAAGTAGGTCAATCTACTTCTAATCTGGACCTTTGAGGCAGGAAGACACAGGCCTTTGATCCAGACCTTGAGACAGAAAGGCACACCTTTAACTTGACTCACACCTTCTGCTGGAAGCCTACATATAAGAACATGAAAGAAGGAAGTTCTCTATTTTAGCCTTGTCAGCACACTCATTCCTTCACGGGCATTGGAGCCTACTTCTTCTAGATTCCAGCAAATAGAGAAGACCGGCCCTGTGGGACTGAGTAACAACTAGATTCTTGGACTTTCTGTTCACAGATAGTCATTATTGGATTAGCTGGACTTTAGCTTTTAAATCATTCCAATAAACTATATATATATATATATATATATATATATATATATATATATATATATATATACAATGGAGGAGAGATTCATTTCATAAGTTCTGTGACTCTAGAGAACTTTGACTAATACATATATCATGCACATACCTGGTGCCAAAAGACGGCATTAGACCTCCTAGAAATGGACTTACAGATATCTGTTAGCTGCTGTGTGGTTGCTAGGAGCCAAACTGCGGTGCTGTAGATGAGCAGCAAATGACATTCCTGCTAAGTCATTCCTCCAGGCATGTCCCCAACCCAAGCGTCAACAATATTTATAATTGTTAGAACTGAAGCTCTCAGAAAAAGAGTCCGTATACATCCAAGACTGATTGACTAAGGGGAGCCCCATGATTTGAAATCAGATGTTCAGGCCCAGATGCAAACACTCTTGAGCTATCATTAGTAAACAGCCATTTACTGAATGCTGTATGTAAGACCCAACATCCTTGTGACTATAAGTAAGCCTTTGGAATAAACAAAACCATAGCTTTCACAAACCCCAGAGCTAAGATTATCAGCATGTAATATCAGCAGTCTATAGCTGCTACTCAACCTTTTGTTCTAACTGCCCTATGTCTTGTTTCCACCAAATTATTTGAAAAACGTCATGATTTATGATTTTCTTCCTTCTAATTAAAATTTCATAAAACTCTTAGGATATTGCAACATGGTATTTGGAATAGTTTAAATTTGTGTCCCCAGGCCTTGGTCACTTATATTTGGCTCCAGAATAAGCTATGTTTTATTCCTCTTCAGGTGAAAGCTATGTGTTTGTATCAACAGTAACCATCAGACTTTCTTGTCAACTGAGTTATTATTAAAAAAAAAAAAAGCCTACTCAAGAAAGTTAAGTATTCTGGGCCCACCTAGGACTCATAACAATAGTGGAGAGGCTTATATGGCCTTGCCCTGTAACCATATTGGTGACTACCCTAATTGTCATCATAGAGCCTTCATCCAGTAACTGATGGAAGCAGATGCAGAGATCCATAGCCAAGCACTGGGCCAAGCTCCTGGAGTTCAGTTGAAGAGAGGGAGGAGGGATTATATAAGCAAAGGGGGTCAAGATCATCATGGGGAAACCCACAAAGACAGCTTTGACCTGAGCTGATGGGAGTTTAAAGACTATGAACTGACAGCTAGGGAGCCTGCATGGAACCAAGCTAGGGTTTCTGCATCTGGTTGACAGTTGTTTAGTTTTGTCTTAGCAGTGAGACTGGGACCTGTCCGTGACACATGAGGTGACTCTTTGGAACCTATTACCTATGGTTGGGTATCTTGGCAAATCTTAATGTAAGGAACAATATCTTTGCCCTGACTCAATTTGATTTGCCATGCTTTGTTGACTGACATGAGAGATCTTGCCCCTTCTGATGGAGGAGGGTTGGTTGTAGGGTATGGGGTGAAGGGAGATGGGGAAGGGGAGGAACAGGAGGAGAGGAGGGAGGGTAAAATTGTGGTTGGTATGTAAAATTAAAAAAGAAAGCTTCCATTCTCCAAAAACTTAAAGTTCAAATGCATATCAGTGTGTTTTAGTTATACTTTGTACTCGTGACAGACTTAGGAACAAACTTTAGTTATTAAAAATTGTATTTATAACTATAATAAAATCATTTGCTGTTCATATCTGATTTTAGAGCTAGACAAAAAGAAAATAGCTATATTGATCATGTCCTTCTACGTGTTTTATGTGGTATGTTTTGTTTGTACAAATAAAGCTTGCCTGAAGATCAGAAGGCTAATCATAGAGGTTTGGAGGCCTTTTCAGACAGACAGGAGGTCTTTGCCCAATATGACTGGGCAGAGAGAGAAAATGATTAGGCAGGAAAAACTCAATCACTTTTCTTCTGAGAGTGTGAGTAGGTAAGATGACGGTGGGTTTGCTCCTTCATTTCTCTGGTCTCTCAGCATTTTCCACTATATCTGACTTGAGACTTTTATTATTAAGGCCTATAAGAACTTGTTCTACAGTTCTATTCCAAATTTGATCCACATGTGTGGCAATAATAGCACAAGAGTGAGTTTATTCAGGTTGTTTTCCTTTACCAGCTTAACAAGAACATAATTGTTAGTGTAGTCCCGTCTAACAACAAAAATTTGCAACTAATTAAAGCACTAGAATATGATTATCTATTCCATGGTATTGGGCATTTAAAATATTTTAAATTATTTTCATTTGTTAGTGTAGAAATAATTTCCAAATGCTATGACTTTCAAGTTGATAACATATATGCTTATGCTGATGCAAAGGAACTTTCCAAATCCAGAAGAATAATTTAATGAGCCAAACCAGTGCTATTAATCTATCTTGTCTGTCTGTCAGTCTATCATTTCTGTGAATCTATCTAAGCATAAACCTATCATTAGAGGATGTGGTTTAAGTTACAGTTAGACCACCACATTTCTTGTTCAAAATCTTGAATGATAGTTATAGAAGCCCATTGGTCATCAACAAAATTTAAAAAGTACCAGTGCATCTTGGAAATTTTCAGAAACTGGACAAAAACTTTTCTTTTGCTATTCTAGAAAGTCCTAAAAGGAAATTATTACATTGGTTTTAAATTAAGATTTTGTCAATATGTTGGATAATGGAATAAGGTTAGTTAATGACATCATGATCTTTTTTCATGAAATAGTGAGGTCTGCTTTGATGTATCATAGACAAAATTAGATATCTCTTTGAAGTTCCACAGAGGGTACCCTAAGATAACGAGCTAGTTACAATTTATTTTAGAGATACTGTCAGAAATTACAGTGAAAGAGTGGTTAAAGTCAGAGAAGAAATGGAGGAAGTCAATAAAATATGTGCAGGCAAGAATGTAGTGTTGGTGCAGTTCTTTCTTGGGCTTTCAGCTGCATGTAAAACATTCTATGATAGTCACCTCCCACAGAAGCTGGAGTAACTGAGTATTTCCTACTAGTGTAGATCAGATTGCCTTGGGTTGTCAAATTTCAACATTCTTAGACTGCCTGATTCTTGACACTAGAGAAATTTATCACAGAAGTAAGTTGAATCTGTGCACTGAGAAGTTGTTAGGGTGGCCAAGAACTAACTTACTGCAGCAGTAAGTTAGTCCAGAAATAGCAAACAATGATCAGTTTCTGACACATTTTGGAATAAGGAATTTGTATCAATAATACATGTATTAATACTGAAAGAAAGAATCTAAGAAGCCAGCACTTTCCTCTAGGAGTTTACTGTACATAATATAAGCTCTGAATATTATCTTTCAATTGATACAAGAGCTATGTCATCATAAATATAAGATAAAATGTAATGATATTAGTTGAATCATACTTCAGAATAGAAGAATATAACTTCATGCTGAACTAAAAATACTTTTGAATTATTACTTAAATAACTGAGTTTTGCATTTGATTAAAAATAGTTTTCTGTAATATTTTTGCTGATTTTATTAAAAATGGTAAATGTGATAAAAATTGTTTCATGTGTCAATCACCTCATCTTCCTCAAAGTCAATTGTCCATAACGGATAAAAAAAAAATAGAGACTTCTGTTGGATAGTTAATGGAGTCTAAGATAATACCAAGGGTTTACCTAAGTTTTAATTTCTTAGTTTTTCTATTTCTTATATAAAACTTTGTTACATTTTATTTATTCACAAAATTTCATCCTTTAAAGTTTATATACATTTAAATATATTTTCTGCATTGAGCAAGTTTTGCTGTTATATAATTTTAAAATGCTCTCATCATTCCTAAAATAAATCTCATTAACAGTCACCCCTCAGTCTGGTCTCCCCTTTTAATACCATTAATTTCGTGAGTATCAGTTTGGATTGATCTGTTATGGGAATTTTGTATATAAATTGAATTTTCTAATGCATGGCCAACTGTACAGTTTTCTTATGCATGTCCAATTGTACATTACTTCACTTCTTAGAAATGTTGCTGAGGTCTGGACTACAAGAACTAGTTTCAGGACAGGCTCCAAAGCCACAAAGAAACTCTGTCCCGAGGGAAAAAAAAAAAAAAGAAATGTTGCTGAGACTTTTGACCACTATTTACATTTTGTTAGTTGGTTAATTAGTCTGTGTGTGTGTGTGTGTGTGCGCGCATCCCACAATACATGTGCAGAGGAGTCAGAGGACAACTTGTATTCCTGAGATCAAACTTAAGTTGTCAAGATGAGTGGCCTGTTTTGCTGAGCCATCTTCCTTCCTCCCCAGGTTTTTAAACAAATAGACAAAATGTACATTCATAATAAGAATACAGAGGAAGCTGTACTTTTCATGTTTTTGGGTTTAAATTCTACCAGGTGAATAATGTATGTAAATATTTGAAGTCTATATGGTACTCTGAGCAGGAATTTAAAGTTGAATTTGGTGCATTGGTAAAATTCATTTGAAGTTTTTTTGGTTGCCTGAGTACTAAACAACTAAAAATATTTAACTTATTAAGAGGTTAAAGCAAGAAAGAAAATTGTTCAGAAAAAGAGAGATTGACCAAAAATAGAGAAAGAAAATATAATCATGAGTGAAATGTTGGGCATGCCTTCCCAAATCTGCCAGAGCAGAGAGAAAAGATCATTGAAATTTGGGTATTTTTTTTCATCGTTTGAAAGACTAGTTCCCCTCTCAGGATGAACATATTAAGCTGCTTTGTCTTACATCACTAAGTTTAAAGTCACCTAATTCATTCTCCCTGCTTTAACTCCCTACTACTCGGGCAATCTACTGGTTATAATTTGGTATCTCACATTGATCTGCCTACAGAATGGAAATGTGTGGCTTTGCTGATGTCAGTATTCAAGTACACAGGCTAACAGTATTTCTTGTAGGTAATTACAGAACTAAACTCCTGGTCTCCACAGCTCCTCTTGGGGTAATGTAACCAGTTTCTGAATGCCTACAGTGATTCATGTCCACAATTTCTCATTGACAGAGGAAAGCTTCTTGGTTAGCTCCTTGGGGCACGGCAATCCAGCCTGACCTCTCAAACTCCAATATCTCCCTTCAGTGAGTTTTCCTAATCAAACATCTATTTACTCACTGTCTGGAGCCTCAGGCTGAAAACTCGCTGAAAAAGCTTTTACTGTCTAAATGTGAAAATCATGCTCAGTTGGTTGTCTGGTCTTTGTTGTTGTTTTTTTTTTTGTTTGTTTGGTTTTTTTTTTGTTGTTGTTGTTGTAGGCACCACATCTGGAATTATGCAGTAACCTGAAACAAAACCCAGTTTCTGACCTGACTGAAAGAGGAATGTTTGGATAGGGAGGTAATATTTATTGACACTTGATACCTTCAAAGAATGTTTTCCATCTGAGGCCCCCAGATCTAACTGTTTAACCAAATCGTGGTCTCACCCTTTATGATCTATTTTGAGATAGATGAGCTGGAACATGAAATACATGTACCTTCTGGAGTTTATATCAGAATTAAGTAGAGCTGGACATGATGATGCATACTTGCAATCCCAGCAGCTGTATAGTGAGAGAAAAGAATTCAAGTTAAAGGTTAACTAGCCTTAGCTACCTAGAAAATTCAAGACCATTCTGAACTACTGGAAATCTTGACCCAAATACAGAAAAATACATATACATAGAGATGGTGAAGAAACAGGAGGAGAGAAAAAAAGGGAAACAGGAATCAGGTGCAAAATAATTAAAATATATATTTTAGAAAAGAATTTACATCTTTTCTTTAACTTACAGTGTTGGAAAATGTTATACTAGTGACTAAAGGTAGCATTATTATCGACTTTGAAGAAGACTTATGGCAACATTATCACTTGGATAATAGTTATAAAACTGTGATAATATGAAGCCTATGTGGAACCTCCATTAGATACCTTTTAGGTTGATTCTGTGGACTTTCAGCTGAAACAAGACCAGTGAGTGCAGGAAAAAAACAAAAACAAAAACAAAAACTTGTCAATATTTGGCATCTTTGGAACACTCTCAGTTCTGTCAAGGCATATTTTTAACATTACCTTGGTCCATAAAATCTAGTTTTTTGTTCTAGGTCCAGTGAAAGAATCCCAAGGTGAAGTTATGGTGCAGCTTAATGATTTCTAAGATTTGGAAAAATCTTAGACTTGGTCCTTATAAAATTACTGTCCTCAAACAACTATGTAGGGATTGTCAAGAAGCTGAGGGACCAAGTCTGTCAGCTGATATTTTTCCATAGTAAAAGAACCCTGATGTCATTTTGCAACTCTAGCTTACAGTACAGGTTCCCAGGTCTTTGGAACACAAAGGCCTAGGACTGGGAACTATTTTCCATAGAATGTTTTTTTTTCTTAATCTGCCAACTATTATACCATACCAGTATAGATTACATTAGCAGAGGCTACATTTAAAAATAATTTCCATAACATTTTGTACACCTAACTATACCAGTATTTGCCAGAAACCATAATTCAATGGGTCTTAAATAAAATAGATAGCACTCTTGGGCATCATCCAGGTAATTTTGGAATGACTAAAAATAGAACACTTTCGTCTTTCCATATTCCCACATTTTGCTCCTAGCCTGTCAGTGAGGTCGCTCCAGGTATAGTATTAAATATTAAAATTGAAAGAGGGTCAGTTTTGCTGGGTGACTGCCAAATTCACTGTATCATAAAGTATTTCAAATTTTTCAGTGATGACTTTTTGTGCAATGCATTATTCTGTCTCAATTGAGGGGAATAATTACATTTCAGCCTCATGCAGGTAATTGTCTTTTCATGTTAACATAATTCAGATTTGTGCACCTACCTTCGCAATTTAGAATATTGCCCTTGTGTATCTCTTGCAAAGTGAATCTCTTCATGATTTCCTCACATTCAGGAATATTGGAAGCATAACTATATAAATTTACACAGCTCTTACTCTGTGCCCTTTAGTTATACATCTGCAGATTTAGCCAATATTGAATCTTCTGTATTTAGGAAAAAAACTGTATATGTATCACACAAAAGCAAAGTCATTTACTCATTTCTATTGCTAAACAATACAATAAATTATAGTATATGTAGAATTCATATTTCATTATCATAAATAATCAAAATATTATATAAAATGTGTGTGTGTTCATACCCATGAGTACATGTATAGGCACGTGCTTTTTATGGTGCATATGTGGAGGGCACAGAATAATCTTAGGTATTGTTTCTCATCTTCCACCTTGTTCAACATTTGTTCTTTGTGGTTGACCCGTGCATTTTCCCTCTAGCTGGTTTCCTAAGATTTCAGGGCCTCTCTCTGCCTCCCTCTTGCTGTAGGTACACAGGAATTATAGAGCCATACTCCCACACATGTTTTATATAAATTCTGGAGATTTGAACTCAAGTCTTAATGAATCCTTGGACTTGGTATTCATGCTTTACCCCCTGAGCTATTCTCCCAGTCCAGAAGAAAATATTTAATGGAAACATTTTTTTCATGTTACCTAATTTACAGAAGCATAATACTCTTGCTTTCTACTGAGTCTAACTCTTGTTTGATTAACTGAAATATTTTAAGTCACCTAAGTTATTCTGTAAAATTTAGAAGAGATCATTTATTTTGTCAATAGTAGTAATCAGGATAAGAAGATGATGAATTAGAGGGTATTAACTCATTATCCTAACTCTTCTCTGTGTAGTTCGTATTGTCAAACTTGTGGTAAGTTCTTCTCCAACACTTGGTCCCCAAGATGTCTTTCCTATGAAAATGAAAGTTATACTGGGGATAAATCTTTCAGTGTCTAAGTGACTATAGAAGAACATACCAGAGGCCTCTGTGAAAAGCTCTGAAACACATCTGTGGTTCCTAAACTTTGCCCAAATAGGAGAAAAGTCTGTTATCTGACTAGGCATCATTGTACACCTCCCCCAACAAAATTACATTATGCCAACAGAAACCATGATGCTGATAATTTCTTGTTGGAGTTTATTGGTTAACTCAACCTATACATATTTAATGCTTGTCATATACCAAACATTGAGCTGGTTGGGAGTTGGCACTATTGGGAAATGCTTAAATTATACCTGTAAATATCCTTTTTATTTGGACTTTGCAGAAGATAGATAATGCATAAACCTCATATTCAGAAGCTGACTCCGCTATAGTGCCGGAACTCGCCTTACTTCAGCAAGTACTATTCTACTGATGACCTTGGTTCATTTATAAATAATATGAATGCTGCTTCAGTTCTCTGTCTGGGGAGTAAGATGAAATCTATTTACCAAAGTGGTTAACATACACTCTTATTCAGTGACATACATAAAAATTTTATTTTTTTCAAATAACTTGCTTGAAAAAATAGATGTATTAAAAAAGACAAGATGTCTACTTTTGGCTATCTGTATTCAGTGAGTCTTTGAAGTAAAAACCCTGAGAGACTCTCAAATTCGTCTCCTCATTCTGTACAGTAACAAGAACTAGAAGCTGCCATTCCAGAAATTGCTGCTATTTTCTTAAAGGATGTTCCCCTAGATGTGAAAATATTTTCTTCTCAGATCATTTATTTATTTTCAGTGGGAAGGGAATTTATGCCATTGATGTCAAAATATGAAATTTCGATCCTTGCATTTGATTCATCGGGAAAAGAGCAAGTCAAAAATTTCATGAGAAAAAAAATTTCATGAGTTTGGAGAGTTAAATGTATAGTATTTGCATGTTCAGCTCTTAGAACAGTGCATAGTGTAAATTGCAGTGCTTAGAAAATGTCTCTGGTTTGAAAGAATGAAGGAAGGTAATTCATAGAAGTAGAAAGACCCAAGTTCTGGCAGTTAAAAAGGTAGCTCTCCCATCTTCCAACAAGTCAGACTTTCATAATCTTCCCTGGGTTGAAATTCTATGGGCATGCAAAATTCAGTAGATGAGGAAACCAGCTCCAGAACAATCTGATTCCCACCCTAGGCACATTTCTCCCATGAACCTGTCTCTTAGGTGTTGTCTGTATTGTGCATTTTTCTCAATGCTTTCACTGTTCACATTTCCAACTCATTCTAATCTAAGTTTTCCTTTGATTGGCATAAAGCAACCTGTTTGACTGGCATTTACCCCAGCTCACTCAGCCTGTTTTATGCCAATTCCTGTCTCCCTTACATTTTCATCATGTGTCAAAAATTGCTACACTACTCTTTTGCAGTCACATGTTGGTGGTTAGTCCCATTTTTCTGTATCAGGCATGACTGTCCGCTCCATTTAGCATATGCTCCTTTCATTGTCAATATCAGCTCTATTCACTTCCAATGAGAGCAATTTCTGCTTCCATTTAATCCCCCATCATTTGTTCAGTCCTGCGCATTGTGAATCTTACCAAATTTTTGATTGGATCTCACGTTTTCTTTGTTAAAATTCAGTCCATAAAAATGTTTTGTAGTACTCATCTTGTGGTCTTTAAAGTTCTTTATTTAATTTAATTAGAGAAATGCAAGAGTGCACAAAGAATAAGGACTTATGTACATCTCTTAAAAATTATCCAGATTCTTGCATTGGTGGTGTTGGTACCAAAATCCCACAGAACCACCACTATCTAATGCTAAGTTTAATGTTCCCTCCCTTCTCCAGATGGCACTAACCATACCTGTCTCTATTACTGATGTAAATTGCTTTCTAGAATCCATAGGTATTTGATCTTGAGATGCCAGTGTAGGAAGGGATCTAAAGCATAAAAAGGGATAGTCATTATATACTTACCCTACTATATGTTTACAGATAGTGACTCAAGAATAATTTGTTTCAACAGAATCACATGGTCCTTTCTCATGTAAAGTAATCATACATTCTTTGTGGTCACTGAGATAACTGAATGATACACATTCAGTGAAAGAAAAAATTCAAAAACTTTCATGCTATTGCTTAACAACACATGAATTGAGAAATTCATAAAATTGCCAACTCTTGGGTTTCAATTTTCTGTTACAAATCATCTTCTCTCTGTCTTATTCAATAGGCTGACACAAATAATCACTTCCTTTTATATACTGAATACAAAGCCTAGGAGATACTGTGAGAGAAAAGCAGACAGGACAGAGGAACGATGTCTTCCTAACATAACAGCAATATTGTCATCCATACCTTATATCAATTATTAGTTGTCAGTTACATCCTATCAAAATACATCACTTATGTATCTGTGCAAATTTAATGTTACTTAAATTCCTCAAAAGATGAAAGGAATGACCTTATTTCTGGGTGCTATATAGACAATACAGTAGAGAAGGAATAGAGGCCACAATAAAAGACAGCAAAGTGTACCAAGAAGTCACAAACACTTCAACTCCAAGGCAAGATTCGGAAACAGAAATACATGGTAACTGAGATGTAGATATAAAATGTTGAAACATTTCAAATCACAACAAGTCTCTGAGAATTGCCTGGATTTCCACAGGGGTCACTGATGGGTGGTTTTCTTGGGAGAACTACACTTGGTAGTACAGGTTTGACTACAATTTCCCAATTATTGCAAGCCTCTGCACTCTTAGGTCAGGCAAAGGTATGGCTCAGAATTAAAAATAAAGCTTATTCATGTTTATCAAAATGAGTTGTGATTTGCAGTAGCTGTTAGTGTCATGCAATGATTGTTCATTTCTGTCTTAGACTTTACATCTTCAAATAAACATCATAATTTCTCAAACAAGAATATTAAAGCATTTTGAAAAGATGGTTGTATTATTTCTTTGGGGTTGCCTCTGAAAACCAACACCACTAGTGGATTTAATATACCAAATGAATTTTTGACTTTCACAATAGCCAAATGTACAGGAGTAGATGAATTACCTCCTGCACTTTCCAAAGTGAATTTAAATCCTGCCTTCTCTATTACACATTCCAGCTATCTCAGAAGAGCAGCATCTCTCCCTCAAGACCTCCTTATGGCATCACATCCTTAGAGCTGCCATCTGCGAGCTGCTTAGGACCTGGAATTAATTGTCATCCACTCTCTTTGTTTATTCTTCCCATCCAAGTGACTGTAAACTTTGAAAAAGTAAGGTGTCCCATGGCAGCAATTAGCAGAACTCTTAATGGATTTGTAAGCATGTGATTTAAATACCTATGTGTGAGCCATCTCTCTTTCCATGCAGAGACAAGCACATTTGTCTATTAAAGACACAGAGTAAGGTCTAGAGGGTACTTGCTAGGATTTCCATGTTTCTGTGCCCTGGAACTGAATGAATCAGGGACATGTAGAAAATAGTAGAATCAGAGACAGTTAACTAAGGGAGAAAGCACTTTGCAGATCAGAAGTGGGCCACGGCCAGAAAGAACTAAAAGGTTGAATAAAACTGTGTGTGGAACCTTGGGTTGTTTTAATGTGTCACTCACACAACACTCTCCTTTCAGCACACATTGCTTGATAAAATAACCCATGTTCAGTGTAGGAGGTGTAGCCAAGCCTCTTCCTCCATCCTTGCAGTGGTCTCTTTCCTGTGTTAACGTTAATGCTTCTCTCTTGGCAAATACTCTTTCTGCCATGTCTTTGACAGGCTCTTTTTTGTTCATCTTTATATTATAAATCTCATTAAATTGCCAATGATGCCAAATGGTAAGAAGTTTCCAATCACATGCACAATATCTTTTTACAAACACGATATATTTGTTGAAGTATTTTATATGACTGGGCTGATGTGACTGATGTGGTGTGTGTGTGTGTGTGTGCGTGTGCGTGTGCGTGTGCGTGTACCTAATATCTAAGAGAACAATGAGACCACAGCCCCAAGTAATGAGTGGAGAGTCATTTGTTTCAGTTTTTAGAAAGCACTGTATTTCCAACATTATGTTGCTCTAAATGCTCTCAAGAAAAGCTACTCACTGTTGTTTAAGGTCTTGATCTTCTGTTCTTGCTGTTCTTATTTTAATTTTCACTTCCCCTGAGCACTAACAAACTATTGAGAAGCGAGGACAAGAGGTAAAACACAAATATGTATCAGAGACCCAGGTTGATGATTTTCTAAATATATATATAGAATGTATAAAATGACAAAATTAAAAGGTGATATTTGTGAATTTATTGTTAGGGGCATAAGTAACATGCAAAGGACACTTAAAAGTGTCACTAATTTAGCTCCCACTAAAGCATCTTTTTTTCAAGAAATTGTATTTTAAATGGATGAGTTCTGTGTGAAGGCAAGAGATGCCAGTGTTGGTTGTTCCTGGTGTGCTTCTATTTTAATAACCATATTCATCTCCAGATAGAATATAGTAAACCAAGAAGCTCGTGACACAGAGGATGGAGGTGAGTTCTGTGTGAAGGCAAGGAGATGCCAGTGTTGATTGCTCCTGGTGCACTTCTATTTTAATAACCATATTCATCTCCAGATAGAATATAGTAAATCAAGAAGCTTGTGACACAAAGGATGGAGGTGCAGTCAGTGTGTGTTGTAAGGAGGCTGTTAGTTTGTTTCCCGAATGCCAGGTAGCTCAGACCCAAAATAATCACACAGAAATCATATTATCTGAATCACTTTTTGGCCTATTAGCTCTAGCTTCCTATTGACTAATTCTTACAACTTAACCCATCTCCAGTAATCTATGCATCACCACGAGGTCATGGCCTACCAGCAAAGTTCGAGTGTGTCTGTTTCTGTGTAGGCTCCATAGCTTCTCTCTGACTTTCCCATCTTTTCCCCAGCATTCAGTTTAGTTTTCCCCACCTAGCTCTGTTCTACCTTATCAGCCCAAGCCAGTTTTCTTTATTCATTAATGGTATTCATAGCATACAGAGGGGAATCCCACATAAGTGTGGGCAACTTCCACTTCTTCTCTCAGATGCGGTTAAACAATAACTGACCAGTATGGGATACAAATGTGAAATTCTGTCTTTGAAAGTCTCAAAAATAAATACTCTCTAGTCATCCTGAAGCTATACCTCACCCAAAGCCCTGTGGAATATTATCTGCCCATGGAACTTTCTATTGGGCTCTTCTTTGAAGACATAAAACCTTAAACAAATGACTCTAGTGTTAAACTCTCTGCCTTGGTAATGAACATTCGCACACAGCATGCATGGGTGGTGATGTGATGGTTCAGAAAGGTCTAATGGAGAGGTGCCAGAGTCCAGACTGTAAGCCAGAGGTTCCCAATGAGAAGTAGGTGTCCAGCAGGAAGTATTTGGCCAATCATGGTTGTGGTAAGTATGGGTGCATAGAAATTGCTATTAATACCTCACTCAAGTCACAAGATGATGCTAGAGAATCTTCTTTGATGCACTTGACATTCTGCCACAACAAACACTCAGAGTCCAAAGCGTCCATGCTGCGGCTGGTGAGAAACCCTGCTGCAGGACAATCTCCCTCCTCTATTCTGTGTGGCTAAGACTTACTCAAGAAAGCAGGGTGTGGTAGAAAGAGTGGCATCAAGATCAACATTTGAATAAAGTTGAAAGAAGGGCCAGAAGCCCCTCTCCACCAGGCTTACACATAACAAAACAACACCAGGAGTAATAGCCCTGAGATGAGGCTTTGTAAGGGGTGGGTGGTGGTGTGTGAAAGCAGTTGGTGAGTATCCGTGACCCATTATCACTTTGTTCTCTGTCCCAGCTCTATATTCAACTTTCACATTTGGGAGTGTTCTCTTAATCAATTGTTTCTATTTCTATAACTGTCGGCAGTGTGGTCTAGTTCTTTTTTTTTTTTTTTTTCTGGGACACAGGAAGCTGAAATCTTCCTAGGTGCCATCTGCATTCATACTCATTCCTATAACATATCTATGTAGTCTTAATCATGTTCCATTGACTCAATTGCAGATATAAAAAAAGAGTGTCTTTTTGTTTCTTTGATTTCATTATTTTTACCGAAATCCTATAATTTAGCTGTCAAAACTGGTTGGCATATATCCAGAAACTACAGGGTACACTTGATGTCCAAAAGATTTTTTTGAGCTGGTATTTCATGCCCTTTAGTGGTTTAACCAGCTATTTCTTATTTCTTTACCCAACCTTTGCCTAGCAATATTTTCATGTAAGAAAAAGAATCACTCATACCTTAGCTGATTTGTATCACACACATACAAGGCAATTATTCAGGAAAGATTTAGTTTTCTTTCACTGTTTTGTTTATGTTTTCCTGGCACAATGGAGTTAGAACTTTTTGTTGTATGTTTATGTATTATGCTGTGTGACTATGCCAACTCATACATATGTATTTATCCATTTGTATTATTACAGTTATTAATATTAATATTCTCAGTGAATATGAATCATCTTCATGGCAAAAGGAAGGAGAATAAAGCTTGAATTTCTGTCTTGTGACTCTTGTCCACTTTTGGTAATTGAGGGGCACTGTTGCCCAAGAACAGTCAGTGGATATGGATTTTATTCATAGCTCAGATCAACCCAATGTTCAGGAACAATTGAAATGGTGGTCCACTCCTTGTCACATTGCTTCTAAACTCATAAGTCATTCTAATACAGGACATTTCCTAAGCATGTCTGAATACCAGCTGTCAGAGGCGGAGCTGATAAGCCATAAGCCAATAGTATTTGGTGACTTTTGGGGAAGCAGCCCAGCATCCAGGAGACACTTGGCTTGTAGGAAGTGGGACAGTGTAGTGGCAGATGAGACAAAAACAGCCTGTGGAAAGGCTGAATAATGGACAGGTTGTAGAAGATAAGTCTTTGTTTTGTGGATTTTGCGATGGATTTCTTTTAAATTTTATTACATTGAGTACATTTGCAAAATAGCTTAATTTAAAAAAATGATAAAGAGCATTCCAGAAAATGTTTTTTGAGGGCACTTATAAATCTTTAACAGTTGAATTAGGTGAGACGTTATTGATCATGCATTTTACATTTTAATATTTTATCTCTAAGAGAAGTTCTTTAAAAAGATGGTACCTGACTGCACAGACTCTTTCAGCTTCCTGGAAACTGATGTGACAGTGGCTTCTACTCTCTAGTGCTCTGGTACCTAGCAGGGCTTTGTCTGCATTAATGACTACTTACCTATGTAAACCTTCTCTTCCCTTGAAGAATTTACATAGACACTTTTGGCCCAGGAATCAGAACTCTCTAAGGACTCCTTAACATTTCCTGCATCTACTATTGTCCTCATTGTCAAAATTATCAGCCTTTCTGAGGAGATAATCCACCAGCTTGATGGTTCAACAAATACTTGTTAAACTGCATTGAACTGGGTTGTTGTTGGTTTTTGTTTGTTTGTTGTTTGTTTTCCACCCAGCCATCTAACTGTGCTGGACTCTGGGGATCCCATAGTGAAAACATGGGAGGTTTAAGTGGACCATATACTCTCTTGATGGGTCTTTGTGGCACAATTCTAATACAAAGACTGGAAATGGCCTTAGCACTCCAAAGCACTTCTCTCATCTGTTCATTGAAGCCTGAAGTTCTTTAAACAGTAATGGGCATCCTGGCAGGCAATGAGCTCCGGATGAAACTATTTGTGTGTTCCTGGGATTGTGAGGGTGCTAATTTAAATACTGAGTTAAAGTCCTGGGTAGGACCACATTGCCCTTGGCCTTGAACGGGTGTGACTCCTTTTCACAGTTTTTAGTAACAGACATACTGCTTGGTGCTAAAACTTTGCCAGAACCTAGTCGGAGTCAAATGGAATACCTCCACCCTTTGACCACACTTAATGATCCAAAGATATAGGCAATGTGGTCCTACACAGAGCCATTTTCTCCCTGAGTTTGTGAAATCTACTCTGAAAATACAAGAAAATGCGTAGTGTTTTAATTCACCTTGTTGTGCTAACATATAGTTGTTAAATCAATAGATTAGACAAACTAAAGTTGCTAAAAATTTTAGGATAGTAGCCTATCAACAGTAGCGGCTCATGTATCTGTTGTTTACTTGGGATTTTTTTGTTGGTACAGTTTGGCTTAGGTTTTTGAGACAAGATCTTTTGTATTTCAAGCTTGCCCAGAACTCACTATATAGCAGAGAATCATGTTGAACCTCTCTCTATTCTACCTCTCAAGTCCTGGGATTATAAGCATATGTTACCAGGCTTGGCTTTTGTGATGCAAGGGTGCAAATGGAGACCTTCGTGAATGCTAGACAAGTACTCTACCACCTGCTGCATCCCCAGCCCCAAAACTCATTAGTACTCTCACACTGTTCCTGGCCTCTCAGAAATTTGATTGTTCATTCTTCACTGGACAGTGAATCACTGTGCTATTATTCTAATTAATCCTCTAATTTCTGGAGTCTATTTAGAGTTGAGATTCTGCCACTTGTTTTCAAGTGGCTTTATGCTAATATAATGCTTACGATTCTTAGCAACTCTGAGATTCTATATAGATGATCCATTACATAAGTCATACAAAGACAATTTTCTCTTTTATCTTTGTTGTCCCATTTAAAAGAATTAATTTTATTACTTGCAATAATCTGTAACTTCACAATAAAACTAAACACAAAGGCAAATTATTTATACGCCAAATTTATATTAGCACAGGTTTTGCTTTGTATTTTTCATTCATTATCATGCAATTTGTGAAGAGCAGAAACATTCCTGTTTGCAAAGAGTGATAAAGACCCTACCTCTTGGGACCAGAGTGATCAATTCCCTGAGAAAGTGCTTTTCTTGCAAACATAGGCACTGGAGTTAGAGCCTTAGAACCCACATTAAAAATCACACACACACACACACACACACACACACACACACCACAGGAATCTCTCTCAAGGTCCTTTGTACTTAAACAATGTAGGGGAATGGGGGGAAGGGAGAAAGAAGAGAGAAGAAAGAGTAAGGAGGAAGGGAAGAGAGAGATGGGGAAGGAACTAAACACAAAGAATAGCAAGGACAGTGACTGAGTAAGCTCAGAATCAAATGGTTGCCTTCAAGACTCTAAGGAAACTGAGAGATATGTTTATGTACAAATGTGCATTATTATCAAATCCTGGGCATTATCTCCAACCCACAGCCTGTTTACAGACAGGAATATGAAGGAAAGGCTGTTTATCCTGTACTTTGGGATAATACAGAAGCCAACTGATTCCGACGGGGTTTTGAAAAGCGTTTTTCAAACCAACTTGTTTGCTTTCACCTTTGTTTTCTAAATGTTCCTGAGAGACTCGAGGGAAAAGGTGTCTGGATTAGTTGATAAAGGGAAAATCTATATCATTCTGTCTGGACAACCAGCAGAAGAAACAAACACACTCTCTTTTTCAGTTTTCATCCATGCAAGCCCAGAAGAAAGGAACATTCTTAAGGACAGGCAGAGAAGCCCCAAGGTTCTTTGCTGAGTGACTTCTAGCGCTAGGCTCATCCCTTCATCTTGGGGAAAATGTAACTCTGCTGTCCTTCCAATTAACCTTTGTGCATGTTCACTGGATGGAAAGACCTTTTCATAGAGAAATGTAGTTTTTTTTTTTTTTCAAGAAAAAAAAAGGAGACATTTTGGACATGAACAGCTGTCTAAATAGCACTGTGTCTCCATTCTTCCTTCCTAACAAAGCCAGTAAGGCAGCCTTTGAACCCAGAGGGAGAGAGTCTCATTCAGTTTTCCACAAGTAGAGCTACTGGCAGGGTATGGTGAGATCTTAAGGAAGTGCTGGATGTGCGGCTAGATATTATGTGTGGCCCAACAATGTTGAAGAAAACTCAAATGCTCCACAATTGTAGTCATTATATATATTTAATTTATAAATTCTGTCTACTTGGTGTGAGCAAAAAATAGGCATGCTTAGTGAAAGTCATCTTTCCACAGAGGAAGGTACCTGAGTATTAAGCCTGCACTGTAATCAGCAGAATGGGTCATTGATAGCACTGCTGGGCTGTGGAAGCAACGTGACTGAATTATGCCTGGTTGCAAGATTTACATTTAAATCTTCATTTCATAATATTTAAGGAAGCTAGAAAAGACTTTTTTTTTGATATTTATAGCCAAAGTCTTCCTAAATTGGGTTAGAAACAGTATTTGACAGTAAGACACCACTTTTTATATTCTGCGGTTAAAAGGAAAGATGGAAATTATCAACAAGAACCCAGCAAGACAGAAAAAATAAAGTGACTGGAAAGCTGAAAGGTCACAGAGGGCAGAGAAGAGCAGAGCTCAAAGAAAACCCCACTGAACTCACAATTTCTCCATGAACCACTGTAAAATCCAGCCTAGACAGGATTTTTCTTCAAAGTCAGTATTTAAAATTCTTATCTTGTATTAAACCAGGGAAATACAAATATTAAGAAGATATATACTTTACAATCTAAAATGTATGCTATTTAACTGGTTCTGATATTTAAGATTTTAATATCTCTTTTCAAGCAAATTGGCTTATTTGGTGTTTAGAATAAACTTATGAATATATACATATTTCAGTATTTTAAGGAAAAGAATCAGAAACTTGCCCCCCCCAAGACATAATAACCATATTGTGAAGCTAGTGTTTCAATCTCTGTATGCTTCATTCTTTCTTAGTCCCCCTCTCTGTCCCTTACACTGCTCTCTTTGGAGAACACAAAATTGAGATTCATCATCCCTGACCACCTCAGATATTGTACTTGTATTTTGTCAAGGAAATTGTTAGATCACACAAGGAAAACTGGGGTCTCCTAGTGTGTGAAACTTTGAAAAACAGAGAAGAATTGAGTCTCTAGCAGAACATATCTGTTCATGTGTTGCATGACTGGAAGCAGTTTATAGTATGCACTTTAGGGAGAGAACTGACCAAGAATGTCTGAAGATGAGGCTGAATTCATCAGCTACAGCTGTAATGACTATGTCCTGGCTCAGGATGGACATTCTGTCTCAGCTGTTTACAAAGGGACTGAAATAAATGAAAAATAACCATGAAATGTCAAATTAATGAGTTGAGTGGTGATAGAGGGGGACAAAGTTCTATGGGATACGATTAGTGGGTATAAATGGGTCCCTTGTGATCTCTCCATATGTGACTTCATTTCTCTTAAACGGGATGGGAGCTTTTCTATGCTTGATTGTTGTCCATAGTTTAATATCTAGGCTATGTAACATTGATAACACTTACAGTCTGGTCCATATCAAACTTTCTGACTATGCTTACATTATAATCATACATTATAAGTAAATCTGTTACATTACCTCACACTCCGGTATCCCTGGGGTTGCATGATTTCTAATTTGCCTGAATAGGATAAATTCTCATGTTCTCTAATTCTTCACATGCCTTTAACTCCCACCCTTCCCACTCCTAAACTTCCCTGTGATTGGTTCTATTTAAATTCCTTAACTGTTTTGGTCATCTTTGTTTGAATTCAATATCAGTTTTTGTGAATTCTAAACATAAAGTTTTGTGTTGCTTTGTTGGTGGGTTTCCTCCCAATAGCTGCCATGCCATTATCTCCAAATAATTTCATATGAATACCGAGTTGGCAAAGTCATCCACATTCATATGCACTGATTTCCTGTGTAGTTTTCTTGTTAGGAAAGAGAGTTTCTGAGTTTAGTGACAAGTTGGAATTCATAACATCTAAGTGATGCTCTTTATACACATCTATACTTCAGGTCATTATTGATGATGATTAAGTTGCATTCATTGTGTGGCAAAAGATGACAAATCCAATATGCATGGGTTTTTTTTTTTTTTTTGGTCTTTTCCTGAAGGCCCAGAAATATATAAAAGCAACAAACACTAAAGAATAAATGAAGATTTTTTAAGAAGATGTGAGAGAGAGAAAGAGAGAGAGAGAGTTGGAAAGCTGGAAGCAAATGGACAAGTGATAGCTCATTTAGCAGAACTGAGACATTGAGTTCTGTCTCTGTGGTGAGAAGGGAACAGAGTCTGAAGAAAAATCCCTGAAAGGCTTGTAATTGAGTTTGCTGAAGAATTTCTCTATGAAGGAACAAGACCATCCACCTCACTGAGTAACCTGGGTGGCTTCAAACCATGCATCATCACACCCTGCCAAATATTTTTTAATAAGAAAAAACTCATACAATTCAACTTATTTGAAAGTGCTAAGACAAAATCTGCTCAATTATTGAAGAATTTAAAGGTATGGTCATGATATCTAGAAAACTAAACAAATAGGAATATGGATGAAATTAATGAAGAAGATGAAAGGGGGGTAAATTATTAATGCTAGATGAAACAAAGATCTTTCATAAAAAGAGGAAAAATGACAAAATTTTGTGCTCACAAGTCCCAACTGTGATCAGTCTGAACATAAGAAGAATATTTTACATAATAAATATTAATGTAAAAGAATTATGTTGCAACTGTGTTAGATAGAGATCAGAGAAAATAAGCTGGGGAATCAGTAGGCAGGCCAGCAGGGAATGAGTACCATGTACAATTCCCTAATGAGAAGTCAAAAGTTAATTAATAAAACTGGGGAAAAGAGAACTCACAAAAATGAGCTTGTTATTTAGAGATTTTGATGTAAATACCAAAGTAAGCAATTAAAGAGGAAATGTTTGTGTGGGCAATGCAGATAACAGAGTAGGAAGAGCTACAGGCTATGGTAAGCCTCAGGGAGGCATTATGCAAACCCCCAGATATATAATGCCTTTAACATAATGTAAGTTTATGTCTATGTCTCAGTGATTTACCAGGCCAGTGTTAGCGCTTCTATATCATGAATATGACTGTCTTACATATGTTCAGCAAGGATAAGAAACACTGAGCTCTTGGATGTCTAGCCTTTATCAGTCTTCAAGAGCAACAGCGTAAGCAAAGAGACTGGGATGTGACATATGGGAAGTTTCTGAGGACAAGATGGAGTCACTCCACTTCTGTCCCAAGGATTCCATCACAGTGCAAGGCTAACAGCCATAAGACACTAAGAAATGTTCTCTAGCTGCAGATCAATGAACACAGGGATGCGGATTTGGGTCAGTGATTCACACTGTCACCACAGTTTCTGGAAGTATTTGACTCTTGTGTTCATGTATAGCTTGCTTTTCTAATTGTACTTTTGTTCTGTTACAATAAAAGGAATCCTGCCCTGAGAAGCCATTACAAGTTAACAATAACTATGATACTATTTTAACTGGGCTCTTATTTATCATAAAACTCCTTTGATGAGTCAGAATGCTTCCTCCCTTGTTTCACTTTTTTGAGGGGAAGGTCAACCAGCCATCCCCACAAAAACAGATTCAAAAACAAACCCTATAACTGTAAAATAACTACAAGGCCATTTTACAGATGAAACACCTGGATTTTCATGGAACTCACTGATAGAACCAGTGTTTGCTATTAACTCATTTACTCTGATTATTTATTAGAGTGTATATAATGACCCGGGGAGGGGGGGTTGGATATGGTAGTTTAAGCCACCCAAACCCGCTGTGTCTTCAGAACTTTGGTCCAAAGGAGGTACCCTGTGGCTCAGAATACTGCAAACCAGGTCTCCAGCCTGGGAGCACAGAAGTTCTCAACAGCTCAGGCTGGGCCTCTCCAGCTCTCATCCCTTTTGCATGCCCTATCTCATCTGTTGAACAGAAATAAATGCCTTGCAGTTATGGGATCAGATGGCTTCTCCTATTTATGGAGTCGACAAAAGATGCAAATTCTCTTTGGGAAAATTTCTGTGAATTGAAAATCACACACTCCCCCCGCCGCCCCCCTTTAGCAGCCTTTAAGAGAGGCTTCAGTCCAGAATGAAAGGAAGATATGTGCACATTCCCTACGTAGGATGCTCCATTCTTTTCTCCCAGCTATTAAAGAGCCGCTTCTGACAGGTCTCTTTTCTGACTGCCACACACTTATTAGGCACTCTCTCCTATTCAAACTGACTTGGGGTAGTCATGTCTCTTAAGTTGCAGTAATGGAAAGATATTCATTCAGCTACTTGTAAGTCAGCATTCATCTCTGCTTACTTCATACAAGAGAGTGCCATGCACTGACAAACTCCACTTGTGCTTTAGTGATGAAGGCTGAGATGATGCTTCGGTCTGTGAATGAAATGTTTACAGAAGAATCCTAAGCCTGTTCTGGATAGGAGCTCAGTACAGAGAATACGAAGATCCTAGAGTAGTGGTTTTCAAAGGATAACCATGAAATTCATTTTCCAAGCTAGAACCTTAATTTAAATCTGCAGAACTAAAGTAAATCCTTGCAGGCACAGGTGATATGTCTCCATAACCCCAGCACTCCAACTGCAAGCTGAGAGGTTGAGACTGGGGAGTCTCCAGACATTCCCAAGCCAGTCACCTAGTCTTGTATATGTAGCAATAAATAAGAAGAAACGTGCCTCAACAGGATGAGTGGTGAGGTTAAACACCAAAATTGTCCTTCAGCCTTTATAATACACCCTGGCACATGTCTGCCTGTTCTCACAAACACGTTTATATGAACAGACATATCAGACATAGATAAAAAAACAGCTTAAAGAATAAAGGAAATTCAGATACACCCTACAACATGAATGAACCTTAAAAGCATGTGAAATAAGGCAGTGACAAAATGACAATTATCTGATTCTACTTCTGTGAGCTTCCACACGCACAGTGCCAGAAAAATGGAATACTTGTTGACAATGTTGAGAGGGGGAGGAGATTTGGAAGTGACTGTAGTGGGGCAAAGTTTTAGAAAATGAAAAATTCTCAAGATGGATAATGGAGGTTTGCAAAATATCGTGGATGTGATTTGTACAACCAAACTGAACATTTAAAATGGTTTGAATGAAAATTTGCATATAACACATACATAAATATTATATTAGCATAATAAATGCTGGTTTATTTTACATTCTTCACTTATAAAATAAAACTTAAGGCTGAGTGATATCAAGGTCCCAGACATAATATATTTTGCTCCCAGTTGGAATGCAGTAATGTCACTCACTACCCGTCTTTATGCTGTAACCACTCAGAGGAGAGGAGGAAGGAGATCAAATGAACACTATCCTTTGGTAAATCTGGGTTTTTCACTCCTGCAACTAAAGTGCAGACATCCAGACAGACAAAAGAGAATCTAAAACAAAGAAAGCAACAACCCATTTACTTCATATAGCAAATCCCACTTTATCTGCTTTTCATGTCGTGCCAAGGAAGTTCTCTCTTCCTACTTATAGAAGACCCAAGAAAAGGAGAGGGGAAGAGAGGCAAGATGCCAGAAGGATATCACTCACACCTTCTGTGACTTTTCCTGGGAAGACAGGAGCAAATATCTCTTTGTCCCAGATGGGGAGGACATTAACAATAGAGCAAAGTATTAACTCCGTCCAAGGCAAGCCAGCTTAGAGAACTCACAGGAGTGTATGTGGAAGATTATTTAGTGGAACATGAATAACTCAAAGCTGCATCACCAAATAGATTATTATAGTCGGGGATGAGTCTTGAAAGCTGCATCCTTGCAGGTCCCTGCAGGCCTTGCAGGTAGTTTCTTGATCAAAGTGTCCCCTCCCTAGCAGTCATTTCTTCTCATGCAAACTTGGCTTGGGATATAATGAATCTTGAGATTTGCAAACTGTTTACTCTGAGCCTTGTATGTTTTGGTTACTACTAGAGATTTAATGAGCCTCCCTTTAGGGTACAATTTTTCAATTCAGAAATTTTTTCTCAAGTCATCCATCCCATCTGGACTTCAGAGAGTGACTTTTTGTCACTGTTCTATTAATGGCAAGTCCTTCCAGGTTAAAGAATCAGTCAAAAACCTGCCCACCTCCATCACCAATAAGAAGGAAAATAACTAGGAGTTGAAGGGGCCATAAAATTCTTCTTCAAACAAATCAATTTCTATCCATTGCTTTTCCTGCGGCCTCTCAGATACACAGGGCATCTTGTCATTCTCCTTAACAAATGATATCAGATGATTCACAGTTTCTTCCCCTTGTGGCTCATCATATTCTGTGTGCATCAAGCAGTTTCTTATGATTTCTGCAAATCAGACCACTGAGAGTCCTTATTATGGAGAAAAGGTTATACTCTTTTGCTCCAAATCTAGCCATTCAAGCAAAGCCTCAGGCATGTGACCCACATTTCCTTCTTTTTTCTATACCGTTAACCTAAGGGTTCAAATGTCTATGACCCACTTACTTTAAGGAAAAGACCCTAATGGGGCAAAAATGTTGGTTAGTCCTACACTCTTCTTTTCATCATGGTCTTTACCAGGCTTCCCTGGAACTTCCATACACTCACATGGCATGTAATAAGTTTCTTATATGCCTAGGGGAGGGCCATGTCTTTGTCCAGAAAATATTTACAATTTAGTGGCAATCCATACATTGTGTAGATAATGGTGGCAAAGATATTTCTTCTCAGACCTTGTAAGCCTTATGGAATGAAGAAAATTGAAGATTAGAAGACGGTGTGTTCTGAAAGATAGCATGCAGCTAGCCTTGACTGCAAGTTGGGTATTTGATTTCATTTGTCTGATGGATAATCACAGATAAAGATTTGATCATTATCCCCATGGCAGCAATAAGAAGAAATGCAGAAACTATGCTTTATTTTTTTGTTCCTTTTCTCTACAGTTCCAGGAAAATGCAGACCAATTGAGAAGCTCAGGGAAATTTCTCAGTGTTGTGCTCCTAAACATCAATCAAGTGTTCCATGTGTCACTGTTCTTCCAACGTCCTCACCAATGCCAAGGTAAGAAGAAGGAGAATGAATATAAACCTCGTTTCTAATGGAAAAAGAAAGGGGGGAGTACTGAGGAGTGGGGGAGAGGAAGAACAGACAAGGAACAAATGTAGGCATCCAAGTCAAAATGAAGAGAAAGAAGTGCTGCTCCATCCCTGAATACAAGTGGTCAGATGAAGGCTTTATGTGCAGAAACTGTTCTGAGAACGGATGTGTTGATACAGCAACCTCATGACATTTTATCCTTCAGGAATATTATGTACTCACGACCTTACCAAGAAACGCGTTCTATACTCTTAAGAACTTTGAGAACTGAGTCAAAGAGAGATTGGGGGGTAACACGTGATAGAGACAGCAGGAGAAGAATTCAGGAAGTTTGGTTTTACAAAATGAAACTTCTTCTAGCCTATGATACTTGCAAGTGACTCAACTTGATATTGAGTTATTATGGCTATTGATAGTTTGTCAAGGCAGAAAGGTAACTTTCATTATACATTTAAGGCTGTGTGTTAGCTCTTATTTATCCTTACCAAAGTGTCAGGGAAAAATAGAGTGCATGGCTGGAGAAAGTTTCTCCCAAAGTCTGTGTGTGCTCTGAATTAGTGCCCAACATGCAGTACCATTTCTCATATAAATAGGATTCATGAATTTTGGAAATAAGAATCAGATTACTCACCATCACTCCTCAGGGTCCACCTAATTTTTTTTTCCTTTGTCCATAAATTTATGGTTTTCTGGCCTAGGTATCTTGGCTCTACAGAGGGAAATGCTCCCCCCCCATACAATAGTTCAATTGAACTGGTAGCTTAGACTTTGAGTTCATCATTCATTTGAATTAACTGGCTAAGAATAGAGTTACAGCCTTATTGGAGGTGATTATCATGACTCTGAGGGAGACTTTGAACCACGCTTTTACAGTGATAGTGTGAAAGAGTATGTCTGGAATATAGGAGAGCCCTATAGCCCTATTATTACAATTTCTTGTGAATGGGGTAAAAGAGAAAATATAACAGTACAACCCTGGCATGATGCTAAACAATTGCACACCTCTTTCTTACGTAGGTAAGATGTCATTGATGAGAATGTTGAGGATGAAAAGAATATAATGAAAAGAAGGTAGCTACAAATTTCAACTATAAAATTGTGACTAGCTATTGCTGTGAGAATTGTAATTGTCATGAGCGTTTCCTTACCATTTTATAAATAGATTTGTGCACATGTACGTCTAGATTAAGTAGATACCCTTTATTTAGTTTCTACTCATTTTTCATGGCATTGAGTGAGTTAATATTAGTACTTAATGCTTAATTAATCTATGTTGTAATATTTTATTTATGATATGTTAGAAGGACAGACATTCTTTAATGAACTTCGGAAAGAATTAGTACATTTTATGGTTATAAGGGATAGTTAGGTCATTTTACATAGACTCACACCATCATTGCCTCTAATTAGAAACTAAGTACATCATTAGGAGATACGATGGAATTTCAAATTGACAAAAGTGGTCTTGTGATAACTGGCTTTCTTTTTCAACTTGCTGAATTAAGAAAAGAAAAAAATTAAGGTTGGCAAAGATGTCTTTCCATGCATCTGTAGGGGCATTTCTGAAGTAGACTGACATGTGAGACAATGATTGAGGGAGAAAGACCTGCCTGATTGTGGATTATTTTATCCAACAGTCTGGCAGCACAGGTGGAAAGACATGCAAAGAAGGCACCACGTATTTGCAACTAAGTTCTCTTTCTTTCCAAGTGTGTAGCTCTTACTCTGACATGAGTCCACAGCTTCTTTGGTCTTCAACATAAACTTAACATCACTGACTCTTTAGTGATCCTCCTGGCCTTCTGCACTAGATTGGGTTTATTGAGATATCCAGCTCAATTGATGAGTAACTATCCTGTTTTCTGCCTTTCTGGTTTGCAGAAAAACATTACGGGATAATTTTGATTCTATCTTGCAAATCAATCCAGTAAATTATCAATAACAATAAGAAAAAATAAGAATAATCAATGGTAATTGTAACAATGAGTTAACCAAAGATCAGGGCTTCCAGGGTTTTCAACAAAGCATAGAATGACGGAAGGGATAAAGAACTATGATTTATGTGTGCAGTGGTGTATGAGTGCAAAATATCTATGTTTTGGGATGGAATAGATTCCTAGGTACAACTTTCTGCTCCAACATTGACAAGAATACTGTGTTTAAAATCAAATTAGACAACACAGGGATAGAATTGTGTTTTGTTTACCAGCTCTTTTATTTATTTAGTTTTGAATGGCATCACAAGCCCCATCATAATTAATTCTTGACTTAGTCACTGGAATCATGGGTACACTAAACACAATTTTTGACAGCCCTTAAAACTTGTGAAAACAAACAAACCTCAAAGGTTGTCTCAGAACCATATGGATCCCCCCTGATTTTTATAAATGGAGACTGTTATTTTGCTTCCCAGCCACATAGACACAAAAAATTACACAAAAACTATATTAAGTACAACATTGTTTGACTATTTGCTTAGGCTTCTTATTTACTAATTCTTTTTTTTATTTACTAATTTTTACATCTTAAATTAACCCATTTTATTCATCTATGTATCACCATCACGAGGCTGTGGCCTACTGGTAGACCTCTTTCTCCTTTGGCAGCTATGTGGTGTCTCTTGACTCCACCCTCTTTCTTCCTTTATCTCTGCTTGGATTTGTTGCCTGGCTTTTTATTCTATCCTGTCATAGGCCAAAGAAGCTTCTTTATTAACCAATGGCAATAAACCATATACATAGCATACAGAAGGAAATTCTACATCAGATTTTTATAACACATAGGAAAGAATGGCCCCAGGGGTAAAAATCTAGACCTGTGCTGGGCATTGGTGGCACATGCCTTTAATTCCAGCACTCGAGAGGCAGAGGTAGGTGGATATCTGTGAATGCAAGGATAGCCTGGTCTACAAGAGTCAGTTCCAGTACTGTTACACAGAGAGGCCCTGTCTCTGAAAACCAAAAAAGAAAAAAAAAATCCAGACATGCAGTGTTGATTTAAACAGTGTTATAATAGGTGTGCATGGAAATATATTAGAACAATGACTACTAAAGTAACACACAGCTTCTCAACTGTATCATATAATTAATAACTACATTGGGTGGCTTTACAACCCCCGTACTACATGAGACACTAGTTTCACACCATGAGCCTGTAGGGAGTGCTCATCTAACTTCTGTCTCCATACAAGACATTGTTCTGCAATCACCTATCCAACTTCTGCTTGAAAACTCACAAGCGCAAAATAACAGATTACTGTTTTGCTTCTGACTGCATAATAATCTCCATATCACATTACCTTGAAAATCTTCATGTACTCACTTTACAGGGAAGGGGAGAACAGATCATATGACTCAAATTTGATGTAGAAATAGAATGTGGAAGATCCACCCATCTCAGATTTCTTATAACTAGGATGTAAGCAGGTGAAACTAAAAGTTGATTTTTTATGGAGTCCTTACCTGAGGAATTTAAATGTGAGACAATAATGGGAGGAACAATTGAACTATAGAGGTAATCTCTAGCAGAAACGATTGTGTTCTGTGCATCTATCCTTTTGCACAATATATACTTTTTATGCCATGTTCATTTAGTGGGTTAGTGAATGAGAACATGACAAAACAAAATTACAGGCCAATCTCCCTTCAGAACATCAATGCAAAAGTTTTCAATACAATACTTTCAAACAAACTCCAAGAATACATCAAAAAGATCATTCACCATGATCAAGTAGGCTTTATCCTACAGTTGCAGGAATAGTTCAATATATAAAAAAATCAATGAATATAATCCACTGTATAGACCATCTGAAAGAAAAAAAAAACATGATCATCTCATTAGATACAGAAAAAAAGGTCTTTGACAAAATTCAATGTTCCTTCATGATAAAGGTCCTGGAGAGAATATGGATAGAAGAGAAATACTTAAACATAATAAAGGCAGCTTTCAGCAAGCCTATAGCCTATCTCCATTTAAATGGAGAGAAACTTAACACAGTTCCACTAAAATTGAGAACAAGTAAAGGTTTTCCACTTTCTCTATACCTATTCCATATAGTACTTGAAGTATTTATCTTGAACAATATGGCAAATGAAGGAGATCAAGTGAATAAAGTTGGAAAAGACGAAGTATAAGTATCTTTAATTGTGTATGATATGATATCTCTACAATTCATTGTTGCAAGGAGCTGCTTGTTTGTTCTCGGCTGCTTGTTTGTTTCCCAGCCTTCTGGCAGCTCAGACCCCCTAAATAATAACACAGAAACTACATTATCTAAATCACTGCTTGGTCCATTAGCTGTAACTTCTTATTGGCTAACTCTTACATCTTTTTTTTTTTTCATTTTTTTTATTCTTTTTTAATTAAAATTTCCAACTGCTCCCCGTTTCCCATTTCCCTCCCCTCCTCCCACACATTGCCCCCTCCCCCCACTCCCCTCCCCCATCCCCACTCCTCTTCTCCTCCCCCCAGTCCATTCCCCCTCCCTCTCGATACTGAAGAGCAGTCCAAATTCCCTGCCCTACAGGAAGACCAAGGTCCTCCCACTTCCATCCAGGCCCAGGAAGGTGAGCATCCAAACAGGCTACACTCCCACAAAGCCAGTTCATGTATTAGGATCGAAACCTAGTGCCATTGTCCTTGGCTTCTCATCAGCCTTCATTGTCCGCCATGTTCAGAGAGTCCAGTTTCAACCCATGCTTATTCAGTCCCAGTCCAGCTGGCCTTGAAGAGCTCCCAATAGATCAGTTCCACTGTCACAGTGGGTGGGTGCACGCCTAATAACTCTTACATCTTAATTTAACTCATTTCTATTAAATTTTGTATCGCCACGAGACTGTGGATTACCAGCTAAAGTTCTGGTGCCTGTCTCAAGAGGGGCTACATGGCTTCTCCCTGACTCTGCCTTTCTTCTCCCAGCATTCAGCTTAGTTTTCTCTGCCTACCTAAGCTCTGCCCTGGTATAGGTCCAAAGCAGTTTTTTATTCATTAATGGTAATCACACCATACAGAGGGAAATACACACCAATCTGTAGACCCAGAGAAGTTAAGCATAAATGAAAGACTAGTGGAGACACCTGCATATCCTTAGGATGGGAATAGAATATATTTTATTGGTTAACTGGAGTGGGGTATAATGCGAATGGATCAGCATCAGGTGGAAAGGGAGATGGGAAATGGGATTGAGTGAGGGAATGAGAGGTGAGACAGCTAGAATTGAAGGTCATTTGAGGAGTGGTATAAAAACCTAGTGCAGTGGAAACTGCCTATAATTTATGAAGGTGATCCTAATGAAGTGTCCAAATAATGAGGAAGATGAACCCACAACTGACCATCTCTTGTTGCCAAGCAAAATTTCTACTACCAGGCCTGATTTCATCCAATTGAGTTTTTGCCCAAAAAACATTCATAGGAATCCCCAAACCACCAAGGCTGCTGCCCAGACAATAGGTTTCTTTCAACAAACTGACAGCTACACCCACAAATCATTGAACATAGAAAGGTTGAGTTGATGCCTACATAAAATCTTTACTCAATGTTCTAATACTTTTGACATGGAAAGGTACTCTATAGACTGCCAAAAGAGAGACATGAATAGCAACTCAGCCACAAAACTTTGATATACCATCTGTCCTGCCTGAAAAATAGGCTAGGGCAATGGTGGCACCAAAAAACTTCATGGGAATAACCAACCAATGTCTGATTTGACTGAAGGTCCCCTCCATGGGATGGAATCAATACACAACATGGTTTTTTGTAACCAAGAACCATGTACTAGATAGCCCAGAGATCCAGGTTAAAGTCAAATACTGCTGATCCTTTAAAAAAAAAAAAGGAAGGATTAGCCAGGTGGTGGTGGTACAAGCCTTTAATCCCAGCACTCAGGAAGCAGAAGCACGTAGCTCTCTGTGCGTTCAAGACCAGCCTGGTTCGCAAGAGCTAGTACCAGTCCAGGCCCCAAAGCTACAGAGAAACCAAATAAATAAATAAAAAGAAACAATATAATGATATTTTTATATACTCATAGATTGGATTCTTTTTTTTTTCTTTTTTCTTTTCTTTTTTTTTTTTTTTTGGTTTTTCAAGACAGGGTTTCTCTGTGGCTTTGGAGCCTGTCCTGGAACTAGCTCTGTAGACCAGGCTGGTCTCGAACTCACAGAGATCCGCCTGCCTCTGCCTCCCAAGTGCTGGGATTAAAGGCGTGTGCCACCATCGCCTGGCCCATAGATTGGATTCTTATTCATCCTCAATCAGAGAGACTTCCTCCTGCAGCAAATGGGAACAACTGTAGAGACCCATACAGTCAGATATTATACAGAAAGAGAGAGAGAGAGAGAAAGAGAGAGAGAGAGAGAGAGAGAGAGAGAGAGAGAGCTTGGAACACATAGCTCTAAAGAGATATCATTGCATCCCTCCCCTCAGATCAGGAAATCCTGTGGAAGAAAAGGCAGACGGATTGGGGTAAACTGAGGGAACGGAGGAGAAGAAGAAAACCCTCTAAAACAATGGAGAGAAGCATATACAAACTCACAGAGACTGAAGCAGCAATCACAGAACCTATGCATGTCTGCACCAGATCCTCTGCATACATACCACAGCTTCTAGTTTAGTGCCTTTATGGGATCCCTGAATGTGTAAATATGTGGGTCTCTGATTTTTGTACCTTTTTTGGAGCTCTTTCACTTTTCTGTTGGCATACCCTGTCCAACTTTGATATGACAGATTTTGTTTTTACCTTAGTCTATCTTATTTTCTTATGTTTTGTAGTTATGTCTTAGAAGTCTATTACTTTTCAATGAGAGAGAGAAAGGGAGTGCATCCAGATTGAAAAGGAGGCGGGGAGCAACCAGGAGGAGTAGAGGGATGGAAAATTTTATCCAGAGTATATGGTATGAGAAAAGAGTCTATGTTTAATTAAAGGGAAATTTTTGAAAGAAAATAGAGTATCATACACATAAAGCAAAAGAGAAGCAGATAACAAAATAGTCATGGGTTCTGTCTGGTCTGTCTTCATCCACAAAGAGATTCAAACACATGGAAAACCCACTCCACTAAGTACTATGTTAAGTAATTTCACCTAGTACACACACACACCTCAAACACTCACATATACACAACTACACAATACACACACATAAGTACACACAGAACACACACCTTCCACACATCTCACACATTCACACAGACTGGTAGCCCACATAAATACATATATACATTGAGCATACACACATATACACACTATACAAATATACACACAATACAAAATTTCCAATTATAGTTATTATTGAGATATAATTGACACAGAATAAAGCACTGTATTTAAATGTTCGATTGTATTACTTTTTATAATTATACACACTTATACAACTGACATTCAAATCAAGATATACCAAGATGCTAAACACTTCAACACCTTCAATGTATTCTCTTTAAATAATACCTCCCTCTTACCCTAATAAATATTGCTCTTATTTTTATTCAATGATGATCTATGCTATTTTTGGACTACATATAAATGTAATCATATAACATTTACTCATTTGTGTTACCTAATATATTCATTTGGACCCACTCTGTGGTTCACTAATGGGCTGCAGCTCACAGCTTGAAAGAAATATTTTGCTTTAATGCATACCATAAACTAGTATAAGTTAGACTGGTTTAGTGGGTTTAAAATCCAATTTCTCCAGCTTCACCTACAGAGATTCTAACTGGAATGTAGATTACTATCCTTACTCTAGACCAACTAATGCATATGTTCCAGTGTGGTTCTGATACAGGTTATTTAAGGACTACTCTGACAGGGTTTCAGCGGGGTTTCTCAATCACTCTAAACAATGCTTTCCTCACGTCACCACCTCTATCCCATCTAAGAAAATACAATGGCTCCTTGTTTTATTGCCTATTGAATCAAGCCAAAGCACCCTTGCCTGACAGATGGGGCTCTCCATCACAGGGTCTCTCTTGCTTGCTTGACATACCTTCCTATTACTCAGCAATGAGAACTCCCATGATCATCAGTCTCTTTAGTGACCACACTGCCCATGCATCCCTCCACTGCAGAATCAAAGACTAAGTTTCTACCATACCTAAGAAGCCATCAATGCTTGCTACATTGAATAACAGCTCCAACTTTATATTTTCTGGAAGCTGTGTATGTGGTGGGTGAACCCATAAACAATAGCCTAGTCTGCCAGGCATCATAGGACCTTTGGGTGGATTGATGGACTTCTGCTGCTATTTTTTCCCCATGAAATTGTTAATGAGTGCATCCTTTGATTCTACTACCTTTATCTATAAAGTATTAATACTGTGTGGTCTCCTGGTCATATATGGAAGATATTTTAGTCTAATTTAGTCTCTTACTCTGTACATTGGAGAGGAATTGCCCTTTGAGTTATGGCGAAAAAAATCAAAGATATAATAATATATAAATAAATATAGGGGGAAAGAATAGAATAAAGAAATTGGGAGAGTTGAAGAGATGCTTCAGGTCTTATTTATTTGTTCTGTTGTCTATCTGTGGTTGACATACAGTGTTTTACATCATCTTTTGCTGTCAGGATTAGGTTCTTTTTTTTTCTATTCATCATCAATACAGTCGTAAGTTTTGTTTTATTTCAGACATTTTCATAGATACTAAGACTGGTGTGGGAGAATGGTCTGAATTCTGTCAATTATGTTTTAAATAAATGCTGATTGGCAAGTAGCCAGGCAGGAAGTATAGGCAGGACAACCAGACAGGAAGTAAGGTGGGTCAATGGGAACAGGAGAATTCTGGGAAGGAGGAAGCCCATTCCTCTGCAGTCCTGACTCAACCACAGAAGAAGCAAGATGTGACTGTCCACTTAATAAGGTACTGAGACACATGGCTAACACAGATAAAAATAATGGCTAATAATGGGCAATACAAGTTATGAGTTAATAAGAAGTCTGAGCTAATGGGCCAATCAGTTTATAACTAAAGTAGATAGACCTCTATGTGATTTCTTTGGGACTTAACGATTGCGGTTACCAGGCAGGACAGAAAACTCAGCATAAGACCATAATTATGATAAAGCAAACTCATTGCCCTTGAGAAACTTATATTCTTTCAGGCAAATTATCCTCTAGACACACAGACAATAATCTTCTAAATACGTAATAAAACAGACTATGAAACAAGACAAAGGGATGGCAAGGTTGTACCTTCTACAAGTGGAGATAACAAAGTTCTCAGTAAAGGTGTACTTTGAAAGAACTGAAAGTAGAGAGAAAATGAACCATCAAATCACATGGAATAGACAATTTCAAATACAAGAGAAATTGCAGAAGTCACGGGCTCATGTATTTGAAGAGGACAATGAAAGAAGCTGGAAATGTATTGGACATTAGAACACAAAGAACTTGGTTATTGGAACTTATGATTGTTATAAGAATTTAAACTTACATAAAAGATTGATAGGGGCACGAGAGGAAAGGATTTATGTGAGTAAAAAGACATGCAATAAGTTTACCCTCCATCACACTCATGAAGGAAGCCTACATAGAAAAGGATTTTAGTTTTACAGGGGACTTCAACACAAGAGCTTTTCCTTGTTAGTTCACGGGTTGGCCAAAATCCTCAATCACAACCCCATTTGGGTGGGTTGTTGATAAAAGTTCTTCTAGAGGAGCGATGTTGGCTCTCAGCACAGCACTGACTTCAGTTGTTTATTTGAGTCTGTTGAGACATTCTGTGGTTTGACCTTTAGCAGGTGTGAGTACAATACTCTGACAGTCATCAAACTGCACTTTTAAACAGACTTAGACCTACTTCGTTTTTATTCAAAGAAATTTTTTATTACTGAAAGTTAATTAATAATAACATGGAGTGTCTTGTGTTGAGGTATATATGATCTAATTTATGATTTCCTGGGTTCACTTTTGCAACTGGATTGAAAATAGGATATAGGAAGGCAGTAGAGGAGACTATTATAATAAGTCAAATGAACAACAGTGTTAATTCTCAAAACAGTGGTGGGGAAAGAGTGAGGAAACAGTGTGATTGTGGTAGAGTCTAAAAATGGCGATGATACAATTCATTAAAATATATGGTCCAGGATGAAGAAGATACCCAAGAATGCATTCAAGCCTTTTGGCTTAAACATATGACAGACAGGAATACCAGTTATGAGTACCATAGCAGGAGTCGGCTACAGCAACACATGATTCAGTACATTAACTTTGAGATGTTTTTTAGACATTTATGTGGTGTTGTTCAGGTGGCTTTATTTATAAACAAGAGGTGTTTATATGATATATTGAACCAGGGGGATATATATTCTACACATACACACACACACATTTATATATGGTATTTGCAGCCATGTGATTGGACAGTTATACAAAGAGGCGGACTACTGCCTAGGAGATAAGATGTGTGATAGTCTCAATACACAGCTGTCAAATAGATTCAGAAGAACAAATCATAAAGAGAAATGCCCAGGGAGAGAAGAGGATCTGGAAGAGTGTAGAACACAAAGCCACATGTAAAAATATTTTACAAAGGAGACTTTGATCAAAAGTGTCACACTTGATGTCTAATAATAATTATTGAGTTCAGGTATATGAAATGCATTCATAATTTTAATAAGTACATATTCAGTGGAATTATAAGGATGGGTTAATTATTTATAAAGATGGGTTACACGCTAAATTAGAGAAGATGAGCTATAAATAAAACATAATAACACAATAGCTGGCTGAGAAATGATAGAGTGTTGGCAGAGACTGATCTTTTGTTCCCAGCCACCTAAACCTTAAATAATCACACAGAGTGTATTGATTAAGACACTGCTTGGCCCATCACTTAGGTATGGTGCTAGTTAGCTCTTATATCTTAGTTTAACCCATTTCTATTCATTTTTTGTTTTGCCACATGGCTGTGCCTTACCAGGCAAAGTTCTGGTGTCTGTCTCCTCCAGCAGCTACATGGCTTCCCACTGACCCCGTCTTCAGTTTAGGTTTCCAGCCTAGCTCTATTCTGCCCTATCACAGGCTAAAATAGCTTCTTTATTCATTAACCAATAAAAGGAACACATATACAGAAGAACTTCCCACATCAATTGAGAAGCTGCACTAGCTAAAAAGTTAATATGATACAAATACATCCTATCTTAGAACATAAATATATAGAATGACCACTAACGTAGGAAATAATCTAAGAAGAGGGGGGTAGCATGGAAGTGGGGGAGAGGAGAAGAACCTCAGAAATGGTTTACTCAGATTGATTTCAGGAAGTAGGATCTGAGAAAGAGAAAGGGTTGGCCTTGAGTGCATAACTTATCTATATTCTCAGAAACAAAGAATGACAATTACCTAGGTTCTGGGGCATGTACAGAGCATAGTAGGAATCTGCAGCCTCCTTCTTCCCATTACTTACATTTCACCATAACTGGAAACTGAAGCCTTCAAATGAAATTAAGGGTAGGAAATGCAGTAATTGAGAATCAACAAGGAATGCACACCCTCAATGGGAACTGGACCGTATAAGAATATGGGAAACTGTTATAAAATTTCTAGGAATCCCTGAGGAGCCATAGGGGGCATGTCAGGAATGTGAAGTATTAGTATTTGTGAGTGGTTAGCCCAAGTAGGTCATTGTTACTGTGTTCGTCTTCCAAATGAAACATACCTAAGGCTTCTTGCTATCCAAGTCATGTGTCCTATTTTGTTGCTCACCACAATGTGCTCTGACTTTGAACTTGGCTTTAAGTGTTTGTTTTGTTTCTCAAAAAGAGTTCACCCCCTCCACCCTACCCCAGGATGGTCGGATAGCATCATCTGAGGCTTTGACAAAAACAAATTTAACTCCATCATTTGTGTTATTAGCAATGTTTTGGCTATAAAAGTTGAAACAGATAGAAAAGTTACTGTATCCTATTCCCTAGGGGATGTATAAGGTATATAATAAGAATCTATAAAGTGTATAACAAGAATGTATAATAATGTATAATCTAAGCAACGGACAATAAAGGTAATTAAACAAATATCAGGCATGGTGGTACATGTTTATAATCCTTAGACTTAGGAGGATGAAACAGAAAAATCAACAGAATTTGGAGGTCAGCCTAGAGTCTGTAATGAATTCAAGGCCAGCTTGAGGTATACAGTAAGATCTTATTACAAAAAAAATTCCTATAAACATATAACAACAATAGCAGTCAATCTTCCACAACCACTGAGATAAGAGTCCTATGTTACACAAATGGGAATAGTGGTGGACTTGATTATGCTCAAGATCACAAAATATTATATCCAGAAAGGACTTTGGGGCTTCTCCATGCAGCAAATAGAATCAATCATTTCTCAGTAGTGGGTAGTTTTCATTGGCAATGCATGACGACCTATTTTGCGGTCTCCCTGGATATCTCCTTGCAGTATTGAAGAGAAATAAAGGAAACAGAAGATTTCCTCTCTCTGACCCTTTACATAGTTAAAAATCTTAACCCTGCCCTTCAAAGGCTTGAGTGTGAAGGGCTTGGTTACCACATTGCATCTTTGAACTCCCAGGAAAGGAAATGTCTAACTTGAGTAAACTGTGTTTCAATAGATGCTGTTCTCAGTGAATGACCTTCCCAGACTGAATGTGTTCTGGGCACTAAAATATTAATATTACTAAAAGAAGTGAACAAAGGAGGAAGGTGAAGAGAAAACAGAAGAAAAAAAGAAGTAGAGCTTGATGCCAAATATTCCCTCATCATGAGTATGTAAATTACTCATAGGATTAAGTAAAGAGTAATCACATCCTCATTTATGCCATAAAAGAAAGTCATAACAGGCATTTTCATTCACCTTGTTTTAATTATTTTTTAAGATTATCAGAACACCTTTTAAATACCTATTGTCTTAAACTGTGAGCTAAACCGGAAGGTATATGGGAATGACTTTCCACGGACGTTGGTGGCTAAAATCATTAGCTTTAGGATAAACAGCCCTGAGTGAGGTTGAGTCCCATGCTGTCATCTACCCAATTTATGATACTGGTAAACATGTTTTATTTTCTATGTTTTATTGACTGTGACAATCATACTGAGGTAACCACTGAATCTGTTCATTAATCATCTCTTTCTATCTCCTTGTAGCTGCATGGAAGATGTTAATCTGTTGCACAAGTTCTAATTGGTTTTAATAATAAAAACCCAGAGCCAGATATCAGGGCAAATGCTGAAAAATCTGAGAGAGAAAGGAGCAAACCACAGTCAACACTTACCTTGCTAACTCCTCAGCTGTAAATGGACTGAGCTCCTGACTCCTCCCACCTTATATTCCTCTCGCCACCCAACCATATCCCTTCCTACCTGTCTGTGGAAACCTTCAGATCTCTATGGCTAACTAATGGCTAACTCTGCCCTCTGATCTTCAGGCAAGCTTTATTTGTTAGAGCACAAACAAAATATCACCACATATATCTCCTTAGTCCTTTGAATTTATATGCGTTCCTGTGACTTGCTTATCTTGATTTTGAAGTTATGAAAGTTTTCATCAAAATTTCCTTCTCTTGTAGGCAGACCTATGAAAGCTTGAACACCTAACAACTCGAACAAAAGAAAAAAAAATAAGCTTGTTTTATAAATTTATTGGAAAATACTAAAACATAAAATAAATAACAAAGTCAAGTGGTATTTTTAATATAATTTAATATAATGATAGCAACAGATGTGTGAGCACATTCAAAATGACCACCAAATTACATTAAAGCGCCAAGGGACCTGCAAGAGTGGGAAGTCATTACTAAGTAGAGGGGTGAAAAATTAATGAGAGGAAATGGTATTACTAGTGCCTGATGACGAATAAACCCATGGGAGACTTCTCAAGGGTAAAGGCATCACTATAGAGAGATGCAGCCGAAATAATTACACGGAAACTGTATTTTTTTTTTTTTTTTTTTTTTTTTTTTTGGTTTTTGAGACAGGGTTTCTCTGTGGCTTTGGAGCCTGTCCTGGAACTAGCTCTGGAGACCAGGCTGGTCTCGAACTCACAGAGATCCGCCTTCCTCTGCCTCCCAAGTGCTGGGATTAAAGGCGTGCGCCACCACCGCCCGGCCGGAAACTGTATTTTTTTTAATCACTGTCTGGCCCATTAGTTCTAACCTCTTATTGGCTAGCTCTTACATATTGATCTAACCTATTTTTAATATTCTGTGTAGCACAACAAGTTGGCTTACCAGGGAAGATCTTAACCTGCGTCTGTCTAGAGTGGGAGAATCATGGCGACTCACTGACTCAGCTTCTTTTTCCCAGCATCCTGTTTTGTCTATTCCGCCTACCTAATTTTCTGTCCTATTAAAGGGCTAAGAGTGTTTCCTTATTTAACCAATAAAATTAACTCCTCCATCAGTACCAGACATGTACACTGATGTAGGAAGGAATTAGAGTAAGAATGGAAAGCCCTGCAGTTTCCTTGCAATGTGGATTACCCAAAGTCAATGGTCATCTACAGGAAGAAGGATGTATGTTGAGTTCATGAAAGTTGATTTCCCTGTAAAATGAAGCAAGGAAAGAAAAGCAAAGATTTGAGAAGTGAAAGAGAGTTTGGCTATGAGGAATAATCACTATACAGTCATTAAAACACAGAATATAACCTATATCAATATTCACCTATAAGAATAAAATTTGAGGCTTGATCAAGCAGGGAGAAAATAATGTTTTGGTTTTTTCGTCATGTCAGAAGCAATAACAAATGGGGTGTGGTTAGCCTAAACCAGTGGCTCACAACCTTCCTAATGATTCAACCCTTTAATACCATTCCTTATGTTGTGGTGACCCCAATCATAAATTATTTTTGTTGCTGCTTTGTAACTATAAGTTTGATACTGTTATGAATTATAGTGTAAATATGTGTTTTCCGGTGGTCTTAGGCGACCCACTGGTTGAGAATCGCTGACCTAAAAGAAACAGAACATCATCCATAATTTACAAACCTAATAGCATCCTGCTGTGCAGAACGGACATTCTAAGTTGCAAGGAGTTCAGAGAAGTTTGTTTTTTAGCATCCCCTTAATCTAAATATACTCAGCAAGAAAACGGTACAGCTCCAACCTCTTTCCTTCCAGCCCAGCAGTCCAGCCAACCACTGCTTAGTTTAACCAATTAGCAATTTGCAGGGGGAAATGTGAACAAATTAATGCTGATGAGTCGGGGCCACTAATTGGCTGCCGAGCTGTCGGAGTGGCAGAACAGTTGCTAAATCAAATTGATAGCTAAGGGCCATGTGCCGTTCGGCAGTCTGCTCTTTTCATTTGGGGCTCCAAGGCCAAGGAAGAGGCGTGTTTACTGTGGCACCTCGGTCAATCTGCCATAACCAGCTCATCATGCCCACAGCTGGGGATGGTCAATGTTTTCACCGGTGATTGTGGGGATGTGTCTCCGGAAAGGCCAGCAGCTGCCACTCTTAGGAAAGATGCTCATCCTTTCTGACAGGCAGGAAGGCATCTGAGGTGAACTGTGGAGCTAATGCAATTCTAGGTAATAGAATGAAACCATTGCAGTCACACATTGGAGGGAAGACACAGGCTAGAGAAGAGAGAAAGAATGGAGCTTCACAGGGAGGCTGCCTGGGCTCAAGCTCAGGTAACTTGGTTGAGTCCTAGCTCATTCAATGAGCCAGAGTACCCATGAAGAGGCACCACTGGCAGAGACAGAGAACATGCCCTACACTTAGGTCAAGGGAACTTAAATAACAAACTAGGTTGGCTCCCTTTGAAGTAGTCCTCTGATGAAGGTGTGGCTCACATGAAGATACTGTTCATCTTTTCTCAAATCATGTCCTGACATCTTTGGGTTATAGTCAGGGAAACCACATTTAAGGCCCATTCAAACAATCAGACTTCTTAATGGTTTACAATAGTGATCGTGAACCACAGTGATTTTTGTGATTTTGCCCCATATCTCATCATACTGCACCTTTTTAATGGTGGAAGGTATTTGTGGCTGTGACCGTCACAGGCTGTGACGCTGCAGCTGACATTGGGTGAGCCACTCACTATGAATGTCACTGAACCTCATCCTATAGCACACCAAAAGACTCTGGATAACAAGGAACCATACAATCCAAAGGATTAACAAGGACAAGGGTAATAAGTGTTAATTTACATTAATATCCTTCCTAGAGAAAACTGCTGGGGTTTGTGGAATTACACAAAAGTCAGTGGCAACTAAATTCCAAGACTGAGTGGTAGTTGAAGCTGTATAACGCCCTCCCTTGGCTGACATGAAGGGTATCACAGATTATAAAACTGAGTACCTTGCATTATGTATTTCCAACATGGAACCCCCAAAAGACTTCAAGCAATATTGGTATTCACTTCATTAAAGTTTTCTGTTCATTAAATATGTATAAGCATTTACTGTCCATCAGCACCTAGTCTAAACAAATTTCTATTCAAGACGTTCTTAGTCTAGGGACACATAGGTAACGGATTATGGCATTCTTGAAGTCTACCCCATCAACCTCTTCATGATTCAGTTTCCAAAATTTGTTTCCTGGAAGGGTATCATTGAGTTTAGACAGGTAAGATGTTTAGAACAGGATGTACCACATAGTTACTAATTTTAATTAATTAATTAATTGTTTATTCCTACACTACATTCCCACAGATACCAGATGACACTGGACTCCTTGAACAGGAGTTATAGATGGATGTGAGCCACTGTGTGAATGCTGCGAATGAAACCCAAGTCCTCTTCAAAAGCAACAAGAATGCTTAGACACAGACATATCTCTGCAGCTTTTATTCATGATTTTTAGAATAAAAATACTACATATGTTTCTTCAGAAAATTCCTTTTGAGCAATAAATGTTATTTAGACTTACATTTGGGCTCCCTTGATAATATACATACATAGCAAATTGCACATTTCTGTTTGGGCATGATTAACAATATTCTCCACCAAGAGAAATATGATTACATCCTCATTATAGATGATTAGTTTGAAGGGAAAAAATCAAGCATTTTGTAGATATTTATCTGGCATTTATGATTTGAATACATTATTCAACTTAGTGTCATAGATATAAAATAAATCAACCAAGTATCTCTGTCCTGAACTGATTTTCAATATTTTGGGGAAATAAACTACAAGGTACTTAGCTTGAAAAAATGGGTGTAGCCAATAAATCTCGGGAAGACTCAAAGGAGAGGGGCATCCTTACAGGAAAATAGGAAAGCTTCTGGGGGATAGCAGTGACAAGAAAAACAGAGTAAAGAGAAAAAGGCTACATTTTCATTCTTTTCATCTACGAAGTTCCCAGCAAATTATAAGAGCTATAATGGCTTATAGCATAAGAAATGACACATGAAATCTGTGGTGAAATAATGTGAAAATGGAGTGTTGAAAAGCCAAAAGAAAGGAAGCACCCAAGTAGTTTGAGAGCCATGGAACTTTGAGCCGACCACAGACACAGAATTATCTCAGACTAAGTGGACAGGGTCACGCCCACCTGCAGTGGTGCCTCATGAGAATCTCCAAGTAGAGTTCACTGTGAGTTTCAAGATTGTTTTTAAAACTCCTTTTACTTATTGGGCTAAGAGTATTTTGCTGATACTTCTGAGACCGGCCATATAATTCACTGTTCACAAGTTTTCTGCTGGAATATCTCTTGAGTATTTACGAAACCAGCCCATCTCTATTTTATTCCTAGGAGCCATTTTGGGCCTGTAATGAAGTTAAGTTTCTGTTTACCTTAATACATGAGTTTTTTTTTTTTTCTCAGAACTGGACTGTGCCCTACCTCAGTAACCATAGAAATCTACTACAAACCAACAACCTAGATCCACCTGTTCTAGGAAATATTCTAAACCCATTTATACATGGTCCTCTCCCCTAACTACATGGTCTTGTTTCTACTACCACACATACATGCAAAATCCTCCACCCTACAGTTTTGCCCTTAAAATAGGGCTTGAGAAATTGGCTCAGTGCTGCTCTCATGGAGGCCACCTTAGGAGAAGACAGCTGCCGATTGAGTTCTAATGGGTGCCCAAGTAAAGTTGCCTCTAATTTGGCTATAATTTAGGTCAGTGGTCTTTCTCTTTGTGTTTGTAGGATTAGCATAATAAGCAAAAGAAGAGGTGAGAAGATGTGATTGGACAATCAAATCTCTGAATATCAAGCCTGTATTTAACAATTCACTGAGAGGATTATTTGTAGAAAATTCTACGAAAAAAATAAAATCTCTTCTACTAATTTGCTCCAAATAAAATTATCTCCATTTTCACACACACACACACACACACACACACACACACACACACACACACACACACACAGGGAGACAGACAGACAGACAGACAGACAGACAGACAGACAGAGATGAATTTAGACCTTATGCATATTCTCAGTTAAACCATCTGGTAGCATGAAACTTGGGTTAAGTCATTTTTGCTCATTGGTACTCAGCTGGAATTCCTTTTAAAAGAAAGACATTTCTTTTCTAAACCTTCCCCATGAGGCTTTGAGAAGCCTCTGATGGATTAGTATATCTGGGAGCACCTTGTAAACTGCAAACTGAGAAGCCCTTTCAGTTTCTTGAAGATATTTAATTTGTATCTAACTGGTTGTCTTACAATTAAATTGCTTTAAATTGAAACACTGTTTGGTGCATTAATAAAAGTTTAAATTTTTAGAAAGTTGTGTGATTTAACGTATTTCAGCCTTTTCTATACATTAAATAATAGCACTGCCGCTTGAAGCCTGTGTTTAAGACACACTGTGAACCAGACCCCGGGGATTAATTTGTTCTGGAGAAATTTGGTGCTGTGAAGTGTTTATGAGAAGATGTTTTAAGATAAGTATTATTGTACTTTTCATACAGATGGAAGCAATATCATTTTTCTCTTAAGATGAATTTGAGATGAGGTTGACAATTACACACTAGTATAATCTCTTGGAAGAATTTGAAGGTTTTAAATCCTCTTTGCTTGCCCATCTACACCTGTAGTGCATGGTCTAAAATATATGTAGAATCTTTCAGTCACTGCACTTGTAAAAGAACCTTATATGAAAACTTCATGAAAAGCAAATAAAATGCTAAGGTTATTCCAGCTTTATCATCCCTGAGCTATGGGAAAACAGATGAAAATCTATTTCCATACTGCTATTCATCTATTAAGGTCTAGATAATAATAAAATTCCAAGGCTGGTGGGACTTTTATCTCAATAAAATTTATGCTTTGGGTTTCCAGGAAGTAAGGAATTCAGAGAGTAACTATTCTTGGTGTTCTATTAAACCAGTTCTAACTTTTGTGATCCCTCCCAGAAACTGCCTGTTAGAAGAGGTAAAGCAAGGGTGGCCCTCACAGCCTACAAGCTAATTGATTTACAGGAGCTTTAACACAGATTCTGGAGGCAATGGTAAAAGCAGGACTTTCATTGTTCCTCAGGTCTTACTGACATCTGACCCCAGGCTACCCAGAGGCTGAGTGACAAAAGCCAAATTCTACTTACTTCTCAAGGACAGAAATAGTGAATTACCAAAAACAAGGATGAATAATAAAGTCTTCCCAATCTTCTATCAACGTATTTGACACCATAACCTTTCAAAGACAAAAGCTATAGCCAAAGAGCGTACTTGCTTTATAATTTCAATGCTGAGCCTTTGTCTTCATATATCAGTATATATGGATGGAATCTATACTTGATGGTGAAGAAGATCAACAATCTGAAACTGTCAAGATCTGTGGATAAGACACAAAGTGAAACCACAGCCCAAATCTGTTTTGGATGGGAAGGACATGGTTATATCCATCTTAAATTATGATACGGAGTCTCAGCATCCGTAATGAGAAGATCTAAAACTCTTCTAAAAAGACCCTGATATCCATCCCATGTCTCTTTCCTGAATCCATGGCTCTGTCATTTCAGACAGAGTCTGAGTGCAAGAGCACAAAGTGGAGGGAGACAAACACTTTTGCAAAGCCTTCATTCTAGATGTATGCAGTAGAGCTGAGTGTATGTGGCAGAAGCCAATATGTGAATGAATGCCCAATTCAATCATCATGACAAGTGCAGACATGGAACTTACAGACCTAATCACTGACAGACAAAATAGCTCAAGCAAATAAGTAAAATTTTTATTTTTTTTACCTGGCTCACAAACTATTTTCATTAATGCAAACACACATACCCAGAAATTTCTGAACCAGCTTTTGGTTCCCAATCCAATCATCTATTCTCTATTATATGTTTCCTTCCAGAAGTATCTATTTAAAATACTGTAACTAGCTACAGTCTTGTGTATGATTAGGCCCACAGTGTTATGGGGTTGTTTGACCTTAGCATCAGAGAACCATAGCAGAAATTTAGGAGAAATTATGTGACAGATGGCAAGTTTGAAACCTGGCCTCTACCTATGCCCCATGCAAATTTGAACCTCCTAAGCCATAAGTTCTTTATACATTATAAGACTAATAGCATTATATAGGCTATTCATTTGTTATTGAAAAGGTTGAGAGATTTAGTATTTAAGACTACCCAAAGAAAGAAATAGAGTTGATCATGCAAGGGCAATCCTGCAAGACTCCATACAGAGTTCATATTCATCAAAGCATATTTCTTATTACTCTGTTTCTAAGAGGTGCTTCTAAGACATATTTGAGTGAGTTGAAAATACAATTCCAGTTGTTGTAATGTTAGTTCTTGACCAGATTTATATGTAGATTTCTTTTTCAAAAATTTCCTATCTAACAATCTTATTGTCAATTTCTAACAAAAATTATGTGTCTTTAAGAACTTGGTGTTGTTAAGGTTATCCTCTGAAGTTACACATGAAAAAAGCCTGAATACTGAATTATCTGCCACAAAATTATTTAAAGATGAAAAACACTCAGTTGGATTTATTTGGTTTCAATAGAACACTTTCACATCAAATTAAAAGTCGGACCACCCTATTTGATGGGTATTGCCCTAGGTTGAAGGATACTGTGATGCATTCTGCACCCTCACCAAAATGTGAACTGAAATTGACTTCAGTTGGAAAAGTTTAAGCAGCTCTTCATTTTTGCAGCTCGCATACACCACAGCTGAAGCTATAAGCAGTTTATACATGAGTTAATGGTTCTTGTCAGGAATCTGCAATTCTTTTATTTTTCTAGCTGCAATTGATATCTTTTATTTTAATGACGCTAATAGGTCTCATGAGTTGGAAGCGTTATTTTTCAGCTTTACTACGGTGTAATTGGCAATACCGAGTCATTTGGATATTTACAAAACAATAACTCAATTACTATCGGCCCTGACACATAATAAGCACTCAATAAATGTTTCATATTTTTGTTATGAATCATAAGAAGTCTAGTACATGAAAAGGAAAACTAAAGCTAAAATAAAAGCTCTACGAAAGCAGTTGATTTGCTAATTGTCTTCAGAGCTTTTATTGCTCAGGGATTGTAAAATATTGAAAATGAATTTACTTCCTGATTAAAAAGTTTCTTCCCCAAACTCACTCATAAATGTTGAATAAGCATAAAAGCATTATACATTTTGTAATGACGTAAATGAATGCAGACAGATTATAAAAATATATACAGCTTTAATGGGGAAATAGACTTACAGGACCACAGGTTCCCGCGGAGAACAGGAAAAGTAGAGAAAAAGGGCTGCTGGGATCATGCCAGGCAGATTTATCAGTAAACATTAGCCCGAGGCGAACACACCCCCAATGGGTGGGGCTTATCCCTACATCTCCCCCTTTTGTCTGAATAAGACAGAACTAAGCCAAATACAACTATATACAATAATAACAAATAATAAATATAACAAACAATATTGAGAACAAAAGTTTTGCTAAACATTCTATCTCAAGGAGTCTAAATAACATAGAGAGTAACTACAATTATATAATCTTCAACTCCGTCAAAGATCTGAGAAGGGAATAAATATTACTTAACAAACGAGAGATATCCAAAATGTGCAACAATTGACAGAGACAACTGACTACCTGGGCAATCACCCAAAGTCTCGTTTGCAAAGTTGAGTCAACCAACTTTGGCTAAGGCCTAACATAACTGACATACCATTCTTAGAACTATCCTACCCTGTCTTGGCAGGATAAGACAATCCTGTATCATTCACTTAGGGATATTCTGTATCTTTGTCAGAAGTTGAGGTATGGGCTTTTCTTAACCCAAAGGCCAGTTCTGCCAAGAAGAAAAGCTCCCAGTGGAGTGTCTTTGGTGCTCAACGTTCTCTCGGGAGTAGAGTGGCATTGCCAGGAGTAATTGTGTCTCATTGGCACAGAATTTTAGGTTATATTAAAGGCCATTTTCTACAGCTCTTCAAAGAGGCTGAAGATCATACTATCTATACTAAATATAATCTCCATGTATCTAAAAGACCTGATTAACCTAAAAATAAATATGACAAACATATAATTCTCAATACCTATCTAACTTGAAGACTAAAAGAATAAACAACTGTGCAATATATGAAGACAATGATCTTCAACTGTAAACAATGTTATTATATAAATAATATCAGAGGTAGAAATGTACATTGTAATATGGTAGATGTATCAATACAATATAGACAAAGTCATAAGCATACTCATACAAAAATAGAGGTAGGAACACTCACATTCAATATTCAATATAACAATATAAAAGAAACAGTACCAATACAATTTTCTATAAACAGTAATTCACAAATACCAATCATCCCATAAAACCAGTTAATCCCTCTTCTTTTTTTTTTTTTTGAAAATACCCCTAATTCCATAAAATATCTCCCCATCCCCTCAACCCTAAACCAACCACTAAAAGATGTCTCTAACCCTGAGGGCAAACTCTGTTGGGAGAGGGCATGTCATCCTCTAAGATTGCTTCTAGCTGACATGGGGGCGACGTTCTTCTTAGGGGGTCCTGTGAAAGCAAATGATGGTAAAATTCCCAATGTAACCTTTGACCTAAGAAAATTGTAACTAGTCTCTGAGCGTTTTGAGAAGGTCCGGCCAGAGTGTTGTCAAAAATGTGCACCATTCGAAATTGTCTCGTGTAGTTGGTACCAAAAAACAGGTCTAATATTAGCACTTTAAAAAAAAAAATTCATGACGTCATAAAAACCAAATTGAGTTGATGTCGTAGGGCCCCATCTTCATCCTGGAAACTTCAAAGATTACTGTAGGAAAATTTGTTGCTTGTTATGGGAAAATTAAACATTAACAACAAGGACATATACTAACATATAAAGAAAGACACAGATATGAGGAAAGGCAAAGAAAGTTTAAGACATATATATATATATATATATATATATATATATATATATATATATATAAATTAATACTTACAGAACATGTCCCTCCATCAGGAATTAAATATTCAGGGTCCCTTAAATTCTTTGAAGATGGGTATTTTCCTGTAGAGATAAGAAGAGAACCCTGCCCCCAACCTATCTGTATTACTTACCATCAGTATGATCGCCATCCATGTGATTGAATTGTTATTTATCTTTTCCAAGTGGCTTCTCTTCATCAAAACGAACCTTTATTAATTTTGATGGTATCCACAATTTTTCCCCTTCCCCAACGCAGCACATCTCCTGGCTTCCATTGTGAGGTCAGCACATCCTTGAAATAAACTGGTTGATTTAGTTCAGTAGACTTTTCCATTATCCAATGTCTTTCTGTAGCCGATGTTCCCTTCTCATTAGCTTGAGAAAATTCAAGGTTAACAAAGCATTATGTAACCTATTTCTGGGGGTGTTTTCCACCCCTTTCTGTTTGTTCAACATATCCTTTATAGTTCGATTTGATCTTTCTATGTATGACTGCTTGACCTGTAGGATTGTATGGTATACCTGTAACATGCTTGATATTGTAATAATCAAAAAAGTTTCATTTTCCTAGAGACATAAGCAGGACCATTATCTGTCTTTATTTGTGTAGGTATACCCATGATAGCCATGACTTCTAATAAATGAGTGATTACTGAATCAGCTTTTTCTGAACTTAAAGCCGTTGCCCACTGAAAGCCTGAATACGTGTCAATGGTGTGATGAACATATTTTAATTTGCCAAACTCTGCAAAGTGGAACACATCCATCTGCCAGATTTCATTCCTTTGGGTGCCCTTTGGATTAGCCCCTGCAGGCAGTGGCGTTTGGTTATAGAAAGAGCAAGTAGGGCATTTCTTTACTATCTCCTTAGCTTGTTGCCATGTAATAGAAAGCTCTTTCTTTAAACCTTTGCTATTAACATGATGTTTTTATGAAATTCAGAGGCTTGTAGCACACTACCAATCAATAATTGATCAATTTCTGCATTACCTTATGCTAGAGGACCTGGCAGACCCGTATGGGATCGGATGTGTGTTATGTACATAGGGCAAAGTCTGTTCCTAATCAAATCTTGTACCTGGATAAACAATGAGGTTAGTTCTGTATCATCAGGTATAAATTCAGCAGTTTCAATATGTAAAATAACTCTTTCTGCATATTGTGAATCAGTAACTATATTAATAGGTTCTTTAAAATCCCTTAGTACCATAAGAATGGCATATAATTCTGCCTTCTGGACAGAATCATAAGGACTTTGTTCCACCTTACCCAAGTCTTCTGATTTGTAACCTGCCTTCCCTGATTCATTGGCATCAGTATAGAATGTACGAGCACCAGTTATTGGAGCATCACGGACAATTCGAGGAAGGATCCAGGAAGTTCTCTTTATGAAGTTAAGCCTCTTGCTTTTTGGATAGTTGTTATTAATGTCTCCCAAAAAATTAGCACAAGCTCTTTGCCATGGTTCATTATCTTCCCATAATTTCTTTAGTTCATCAGCAGTGAAAGGCACTATAATTTCTGCTGGGTCTATGCCTGCTAGTTGATGAAGTCTCAACTTGCCTTTTATAATTAACTCAGAGACTTTTTTCACATAAGTTTTCAATTTCTTACTTGGTTTATGTGGTAAAAAGATCCATTCCAAGATAATATCATCTCTCTGCATTAAAATTCCTGTAGGAGAAATTTTTGATGGTAGTATGACAAGAATACAATCGAGCTCTGGATTTGCCCTGTCCACATGTGCCTGTTGTAATTTTTTCCTCAATCATTGTCAGTTCCTTTTCTGCTTCAGTTGTTAATTCTCTGGGACTGTTTAAATCTTTGTCACCATCCAAGGTTTTGTTCAAATGAATTATTAGATCAGGTGTTATCCCAATAGCTGGTCATAGACTGGAAATGTCTCCTAACAGTCTCTGAAAGTCATTAAGTGTCCGTAGGTGATCTCTCCTAATTTGTGCCTTTTGTGTCTTAATTTTTTGCAAACCTATTTTATAACCTAAATAATTAACAGAATCTCCCTTCTGAATCTTTTCAGGAGCAATATGCAATCCCCATTTAGGTAAAAGTATCTTTATTTTTTCAAACAGTCTGTTCAAGGTATCCATGTTTGAATCGGATAACAAAATGTCGTCCATGTAATGATATACTATCAATTTTGGAAATTTCTTGCATATTATTTGCAATGGTTGATTCACAAAATATTGGCACAGGGAGGGGCTATTTAACATACCCTGGGGGAGGATTGCCCAGTGGTACCTCCTCGAAGGTTGAGAATTATTATAAGTAGGCACTGTGAAGGCAAATTTTTCTCTATCTTCTTTTTGTAAAGGTATAGTGAAAAAACAATCCTTTAAATCAATAACTATGAGAGGCCATCCTTTTGGCAATAAAGAGGGCAAAGAAATTCCAGATTGCAGAGGGCCCATAGGTTGAATAACCTTGTTGACAGCCCTGAGATCTGTCACCATTCTCCATTTACCTGATTTTTTCTTAACCACAAATACAGGAGAATTCCAAAGGCTGGTCGATTCTTCTATATGTCCAGCATCTAATTGCTCTTGTACCAGCTGTTCTAAAGCCTGTAACTTTTCCTCAGCTAAAGGCCATTGCTTTGTCCATATTGGCTTCTCAGTCAACCATTTTAGAGGCAAGGCTTTTGGTATCTCTGAAGGGACATCAATTGTTTGTTCTTGTACAGCCTGAATGGCTGGTTTTCTCCATTTGTAATATCTTTTAATATTATTCTCAGAAATGTAGGCTGTAGAAGTAGCAGGAATGTTAATTTGGGTATTCCATTGTTGTAATAGGTCACGACCCCATAAATTCATTGCAATATTGGCTACATATGGCCTTAATTTTCCTATTTGTCCCTCTAGTCCTATACATTCAACCCATCTTGTGCTCTGCCTTACTCGAGATAGGGTTCCAATTCCCAGGAGCTGAACATTTACATTCTGAAGAGGCCAATACGGATGCCAAGATTCTGGGGGTAATGATACTTACATCCACACCTGTGTCCAGCAGACCAGTAATAAAAATGCCATTTACACACACTCTTAGCTTTGGTCTTTGATCATATATAGAAGTTTGCCAAAACACACGGAATTCATCTTTCTGATCATTATTACTTGTAACAGTAGGCATGGGGCTTCCTAATTGTCCTGACGAGGCACGTTCTCTGCAGTAACTGGAAATGACTGAACAATGTTTGCCATGTGAGCCCCCCCTCACATTTCCCATCTGTATCAGGTTGCCTTGTCTATCTCTTGTAGACCTGCATTCATTCGTCCAATGTCTGCCTTTTCCACACCTTCTACATAAACCTGAAGACGGAGTCCTCCTATTTCTGTTATTTCTAGAAGATGCATTATTATTATTTCTGAAAATCCGTTGTCTACAATTCCTTTACATATGACCCATTTTGCCACAATTAAAACATTTGGTATTCTGATATCTCCTTTTACCATTGGAAATTGCTTCTTCTACCCATGCTTCAGTGCCATAGTCAAATGTATCAACATTCAGTGTATGCAAGACCCATTCTTCCAATGGCGCTGATCTGAGCTTTAAAGGCCCCAAAATCCTTTTGCATTCCACATTTGCATTTTCATAAGCCAAAGACTCGATCATTATACGTCTTGATTCTGGGTCAGATATCCCTATTTGTACAGCTTTACTTAGTCTTTGTAAAAAGTTACTAAAGGGTTCTCTCTGACCCTGTTTAACTCTGACAAATGATTCCATTCTCTGTCCTGGGTCTTGCACCCTGTCCCAAGCCCTTAAGGCTGCTGTAGTACACATGGAGAGTGTGTTTTCATCCAAATCAGCTTCTTCCTGAGGGTCAGAAAAGAGCCCCTCTCCTAGAATTTGATCTAGGAAAATCTCAGTTCCATTTGCTCTTTCCTGCTGTTCTCAAAGTCTAGCCTCTTGCCTGAATAAGCATTTCCATTTCAGTTGCAGTCCACTCTCAAGTACAGCAGAGCTCAGCTGTAACCAGTCAGAGGTAGTTGCTTTGCTTGTCATGGCCCAAGATTTTAGCATCTCTTTAACAAAAGAGGCATACATCCCAAAAGTCATTACAGCCTGTTTAATTTCTTTGAGATCATTCATACAGACAGGTTCCCATGTATCTTCCTTGATGACCCTAGGGTTTCTGAAACCAACCACTTTCTCTGTTGTTACTACTGGAAAGGCAGGTAGAACTGTAGGTAGAGCTTTGTGGGAATTGTCCCAGAGAGATTTACCCACAGATGTAGTTAAAATTTGCCTTTCTACCCCTTGCTCTTCTTCATCAGAATTTAGAAATTCCTCCATCTTTTCAATTCTATTCACCATTGCCTTCTGCAATGTCTGAATCTCCTGTCCAGAATTATGTTCCAAAGCCTTCATTGAGGATTCTAAAGTATGAAGTTTGTCCATTAGAGATAACATCTCATAATTTTTATAGCATAAACCATGCCTTCTTGTATTGACAATCTTTCCGCCAATCTGTCATAAGCTTTAGATAAAATCCGATTGACACATTCAGCAGTTTTGATTCTCTCAGTTAATGTTTCAGTTCCTACTGAAAGGGACTGAAGCTTACGATTCAAATCAGCTGTTCCCTCTTCCATAGTAATGAATTTCTCCTTAATATCAGCCATTAATGTTTCAGTTCTTACAGAAAGGGACTGAAGCTTACGATCCAAATCAGCTGTTCCCTCTTCCATAGTAATGAATTTCTCCTTAACATCAGCCTGTACCTCTTCTAAATTTTGCTCAGTTTGTCGAGTTGTGTTAAACAAAGATGTGTTCTCTGCCTGGAGAACTTCAAACTGATTCTTGAGAAGATTGTTGTTATTCTCAATTGTTTTTAAGCGTTCAACCTTGTCTCGTAAAGACTTTATCATATTTCTATTATCAAACCATATAGTACCAAGGAAAACTACGAATCCCAGAAAGATCCATATCTGTGGGCTGACAGACACTTCTTGTAAAATCTCCCACATGGTACAATTGAAAAGGCTGTTAAAGTCTTGAATGGTAATGTTTTCATACATTTTTCTTATTTATAAAAGAAAATTATTTACCTGTAATGACGTTTTTCTGCCAGTGGTAGTGAAAGAAATGCACCTGAGTCCACGTGGTCTAGGCCAGAGCTGGTCTGAAACAATTAACTCAAAACGAAAATTATTGTACTGCCTGAGAAGTTAGATTAGTCGCAGAAGGGGTCACTTTGTTTGCTGCTGTGGCGGCATTTGCTTCAAAACCGCAGGTGCTTCTGTTAATTCAGGCAGTGGTGCTTAGCCAAGGCAGGCAGGTAGTGGTTAATATACTCTGGTCCAAGTAAGTCTGAAATAAGGGGCAGGCCCACAGGCTAGGCATAAGGGGCTGAGTGGGGGTCGCCGCTCTGCGACTGTATCATGGCCTGGAATGGGGGAAGGGAAAGCGAGCTGGGAGCGTGCTGTGAAAGCTAGCAGGCTATGCTCGCCCAGTAGCACTTCTTGAGCTCCAGTAGCTAACTTGCTCGCAAAGGCTGGGAAAGATCGAGCTTGCGCCCCCCCTGTGCCGGGGCTGGGGCAAAATAGCCCGACGTTGGATGCCAAAATGTAACAACGTAAATGAATGCAGACAGATTATAAAAATATATACAGCTTTAATGGGGAAATGATCGTATAGGACCACAGGTTCCCGCGGACAACAGGAAAGCAGAAAAAAGGGCTGCTGGGATCACGTCTGGCAGATTTATCAGTAAACATTAGCCCGAGGTGAACACGCCCCCTAATGGGTGGGGCTTATCCCTACAACATTTGTAAAGAAACTCATTCATTGGTCTACCTAGGACTTCTGTGTATCTCAGTCAGCTCTGTGAACATAGGGTACATTGCTGGAATGTCAATATTTTACATTTTAACTATTGATATCTATCTTGGTCTCCCCAATTCTAAGTAATGGTATCTCTTCAAATTATGGGGTCCTACAGGATGCCTGTTATGACAATTTTTTCTCTATTCAGATATCTTTTAAAATGTAGATAGGCCTCTGCTGTGGGACAATGGTCTTGTTCCCTGTCACTTATAGTGTATTGTTTTAATAAAATGCTGATTGGCCAGTAGCCAGGCAGGAAGTAGACGCAGGGCAATCAGGCAGGAAGTAGAGGCAGAGTGATGAGAACAGAAGAATTCTAGGAAGAGGAAAAAGTCAGTCTGTAGTTGTCACCAAGACCAAGAGGAAGCAAGATGAGAATGCCTCACTGATAAAAGGTACCAAGTCACATGACTGATATAGACAAGAATTATGTGCTAATGTAAACTATAAGAGTTAATAAGAAGGTCTGGGCTAATAGGCCAACCATTTTATAATTAATATAGACCTCTGTGTGTTTATTTGGGACTGAATGTCTGTGGTACTGGGCAGGGCAGAAACCTGTATCAACAGGCCTCATGCAGATCTGTAATTTCTGCAAACTGCAGCACTGGCCCTTGCACATTGCAAGGCTAAATACGTATTTGACACACAACCAGTGCTTTGCCCAGGGAATGAACAGAGTGAGTAATAATTATATGGCTCCTAAGAGGCTTTTTTAATACCTTCACTATGTCCTTTCAACAATACACAGGGTAATGGCTTGTTTATACCTCACACAGCCAAGTCTCTCAAGAATTTTCTGGTATTTGACAGTAATATTCCTAACTCAAAAATACAAATGTAAGTTTCTAGGTGTGATATGGTCATGAAACTGGGCAGAAGCTTGAATTCAATGGGAATTTTTAACCAGTACCCTATCAAGAAAAGGTCTTGAGTGGATTTCCCTTCCATGTGGGCATTAAGCTAGAAGGGCATCTTGCATTAGAACTAAGTCTGTTCTGCTGATTGTTTGTGCATATTTCTTAGAAGCAAGACGAGATGCTGCTGTCTGGGTACTTTCTTCTGTCGCACTGTTTTGATTCTGTTCTTCCTTTATGCTTGTCATATCCAATATCCTGTTTCATCAACTCACTGGAAATGTGCTTCCTATGAAGACTATTATAGAAAAAAAAAAACTAATTTTTACTGAGAACTCCTCCAGACATATATTTACCTAAACATAGTCACTGGGTTCAAGTCCCTCCCTCTGATCCAGAGGAAAGGAAAGGCTGTGCTCCAGTTCATCAGAAGCACAGGAACAACTTGCATTGCCACTGCTCGGGGGCAGGGTCAGATGGGAGGTGAGTTTTATTCTCAACAATCTCCAAATGCATGGCAAAACTATCTGTTTTGAGCGGGTGGGATCTATTGTGAAGGATCAGGATGAATCTGGCTTTGCTAAACACATGCCAAAGCCTCGGGAGCATTTATTTTAATCAAATATATTTTACCTTAAACGTTGAAGTTTTTCTCCTAAAGTACACTCTGGAGTCAGATGCTAAGGATTTCAAATTGGGATGGTGGCCAGGAATTGATGTTTGCATGGATATTGTCAGTCCTATTAATTACTGGAAGCTATATATAAGACTTCATTAGTAGGTTCCCTAATCCAAACCTCTTTGCCACACATACTACACAGAACTGGGGCTCTGACAGAATTTTCTCTTGTCATTGGAGGAATGTCAACCATATAAACCTTATAAGCCCAGCAGGACTCCTCAGGCCCAGCGCATGGAGTTTGAATTAATAGTCTTTTTCCTTGAGTCACCAGACAAGCTCCTAGGTCCACACAAGCTTTTCAGAGCAAAAGCCCAACACTGTTATTTATCATTGCCACAAGAGGACCAAAAACTCCATTTATTTTCTCTCTGCTGCTGACAAATGTAATTTATAGGATTTAAAGACCTAATTATTTTCTGTGGTGTTGGTTTAAATTTGAACACTTCTCCACTTAGGGGTAGAAGAGGTAGTGGATTTCATAGATGCCTGGTACCTTCCAAATCTCTTGGGAGAGAAGCTATAGTAGGAATGAAATGCCAAGTTTAGGCCAGCACAAAAATATATGGAAAATTAATGACCTTGCTCTGATGAAACCAGAGTCCTGAGAAAACTCTTATTGTCCTGCTCATCCAGTATCCCTGCATGCTATCTCTGGTATCCTCCTTGGCTGAGTCCCATCTCTTGGCCTTCTTTAGTAGACTGCCTGGGGACAGATCTGCCTGCCCGCATGGAAAACTAGAGATACAAGGTTTACCATCTTAGTTGATTTTCAAGGATATTCCTTAGCCAATGACTGACTGATTTAGGGAAATTAAAATCCATTTACACATAATAAGACCCGAAATGTAGTTCATAGCCTGTAGTTCCTGTACAGGCTTCATTCAAACACAAGGTTGGCTTTTAAAGTCTCTCTTTTGCCTGGCAGATTCTTTTGTTGTTCTCACCACATTGTTAATACAAAGGTTCTGTCTTCCTTGAAAGTAGGAAACATTGCTCTCTGCATTTTAGCATTTTGTTTCTGTTTTTACTTACGAGTTGTTTCATTTTGGTTTTTGAGGGTGGCCTTATACCTCTGATCCTCCTGCTCTATCTACAAATGCTCAGGTTACAGAAGCCACAAGGATGGGGATTATTTTTGGCTACCTGATATTTACTGGGCAAAACACTGGAACATTATTGTAGGTAGAATTTTTTTGTTGGGACTGCTTTAGGAGGAGAGGGCCGCTTGTTGGTTCCCAGCCGCTTAGCTCTGAAATAATCACACAAAAGCTGTATTAATTAAATCACTGCTTGGCCCATTAGCTCTAGCTTCTTATTGGCTAACTCTTACATATTAATTTAACCCATTTCTATTAATCTGTCTATGTCCGTGTGGCTGTGGCTTACTAGCTAAAGTTTCAAAGTCTGTCTCCAGCAGGGAGACATGGTATTTCCCTGACTCCTCCCTTCTTTCTCCCAAAATTCAGTTTAGTTTTCCCCACCTACCTCTATTTTACCTTATCAGGCCAAGCCAGTTTTCTTTATTCATTAATGGTAATCACAGAAAACAGAGGAGAAACCCACATCAGACTGCCAGCTCCCCAATAAATGACACAGAGACTTATTATTAATTGTAAATGCTCAATCACTAGCATAGGCTTGTTAATAACTAGCTCTTTCAACATAAATTAACCCACATTTCTTATCTATGCTATACCATATGACCCAGTACCTTTTTAACAGTGCAAGACCTGCTTCCTCTGTGTCTCCTGCCAACTCCACCTTCCAGTATTCTCTCAATCTGGATCTCCCACCTAACTTCTTTCTGCATAGCTATTGGCCAGTTAGCTCTTTATTAAACCAATGAGAGTAACACATCTTCACAGTGTACAAAGGATTACTCCATAGCCCAGTATAGTCATAAATATTTTCTAAACATTTTTAAGTACTTCAAAACCTTTCAACTGTCTAAAAATGTATTATTCCATCCATTTGCATGCAAGTTTCAAGATGTCATTGTTTTTAATCACTGAGTAGTGCTCTAATGTGTAAATGTGACATATTTTCTTTATTCTTTGGTTGAGGGGCATGTAGGTTATTTTCAGGTTCTCGTTATTACAAATAATTCTGCTATGAACATAGTTGAACAAATGTCCTTGTAGGGTAATTGAACATCTTTTGGGTATGTGCCCAAGAGGAGTATTGCTGGGTCCTGCAGTGGATTGATTCCCAATTTTCTGAGAAATGACCATACTCATTTCCAAAGTGGTTGTAAAAGTTAGCATTCCCATGAGCAATGGAGGAGTGTTTCCCTTACTCCACATCCTCTCCAGCATAAGACATCACTAGTGTTTTTAATCTTAGCCATTCTGACTGCTGTAAGATGGTATCTCAGAGTTGTTTTTGTTTTCATTTCCCTGATGGTTAAGAATGTTGAACATTTCCTTAAGTGTCTGTCTGAGATTCTTTTGTATAGAATTCTCTGTTTAGTTCCATACCCCATTTTTAATTAGGTTATTTTGAATTTTGATGTCTAATTTATAGAAAATACCATCCTGAGTGAGGTAACCCAGACCCAGAAAGATGAACATGGTATGTACTCACTCATAAGTGAATACTAGCTATAAAGCAAAGGATATTGAGCCTATAGTTCATGATCCCAGGGAAGCTAAGTAACAAGGTGAACCCTAAGAAAATCATACATAGATCTACCTGGAAAGGGGAAATAGACAAGATCACCTGACAAAATTGGGAACATGGGGGTGGGAAGAATAGAGAGGACAGAAGGGGAAGATAAAGGGAGAAGGGGAGGGGAGAGGAGAACTTAAGGGAGCAAGATGGTTGAGATGGGAGGACAGAGATGGAGAGTAAGGAAAGAGATATCTTGATTGAGTGAGCCATTATGGCACTAGCAAGAAACCTGGCACTAGAGAAATTTTCAAGAATCCACAATGATAAGCCCAGTTAAGACCTTAAGCAATAGAAGAGAGGGTACCTGAATTGATCTTACCCTGCAGTCAGACTGAAGAGTATCTTAAATATTACCATAAAACCTTAATTCAGCAACTGATGGAAACAGAGGCAGAGACCTGCATCAGAGCACTGGCCTGAGTTCCCGAAGTCCAGTTGAAGAGTGGAAGGAGAGAGCATATGAGCAAAGAGGTTAACACAATGATGGGTGCACCCACTGAAACAGTCTACCTGAGCTAACAGGAGCTCACCAACTCCAGCCAGACTGGGAAAAAAACAAGCATAACTAAACTGGTCCCTCTGAATGTGGATGACAGTTGAATGTCCAAGGCACACTTCAGGGCCAATGAGAGTGGCATCAGGATTTATTCCTACTGCTTGTACTAGCTTTTTGGGAATCTGTTCTCTCTGGATGGATCTCTTGCTTAGCATGGATATAGTAGGGAGGGCCTTAGACTTTCCCCAGAGCAATATGCCTTACCGTCTCTGAGAAGTGGATGTAGGGAGGGGGTTGTGGGATAGGTGGAAGGACAGGGAAGAGAGGAGGGAGTGGGAACTGGAATTGGTAAGTAAAATGAATAAAAGATAGTTTGTTTTCTTGTTTAAAAAGTAAAATAAAATGAAGATATAAAAAAGTGAAAAAGTATTGTTTTTCTAAATAAATATAGAATATTAGGCTTTTTATTTTTTAGTACTAAAAACTGATGATCTTCTCAATTAAGTGACTTTTCCAAGGTATACACTTACTATGAGACATACCTAGGGTTAGTTGGACCTAAAACTGATACACAACTTGCTGGATTCTCTGCTAGTTCACCTTATTGTTAACCTAAACTTAAAATCCTTCATCTGTCACTTATCAAATTAGAGTAAGCATTCTGTTTTCCTAGTGTTTTTAAAATCAGGCTCACAAGCCCTTGTTTAGCAATACATTAAAATCAAGGGCTTGTATGCTTGTTCTTCTGCATTTTAAGAGCTACAAGTTCACAGGAGCATTTGTTTCTTAGAGATGGAATAAAATAAACTCAATAAAGAAAATGGGAGCAGCAAGAGCAGAGGGCACAGAGTAGTGTTGGGTTATAAGACCCTGGAGTTGGTACTATCTACTACAGGGAGTGTACACCCTGCTTAATGATCTCCTCTGAAAACTAAATCATACATGTACATGTACATGTGTGTACATGTGTATGTGTATATGTAAGTATATATGTATATGTAAATGTATTGTCTGTTTACCACAATGACTCTCACTTCTAGCTACTCTGGCGAAGTGGATTCTAGATTCAACTCTAGTTGGTGAGTTGATTCACTTGATTTGACAGTGAAAATGAGAACAAATCGATTAGAATCTCAATATCTCTAATATGTCAACTATAACAATCACTGCAATAATTTTCAGCGTGAGGTATTTCTCCTAATGACATTGCCTGGATTACTGGTATTTAATTTTTAAAATGCTTTACTTTTCATCTGGGCTTGATCTAGTTCAATTTCAGAAATCCAAGTTAAGAATGAGTTTGCTAATTTGAGAGGTTGGCTACTGTGGACTTTATTAGAGGAAAAGAAATGAAATCAAACAATAGCAGGTTTGTTTTGTTTGCTTGTTTCCCCACTTTCTAAACTGTAGAAAATGAAAGTCTGGTTAAATTTCTCTGTAAGCAATTTGAACTACAACTGGAAAAGTGCAAGACAAACGAACTCATAATAAAGATATTATATTTATCTAGAATTTAACTGAGGGTCCAGCCAATTGTAATTTTTAAAAATAAAAGCCCATTTACTTCTTCCAACTTACTTAACTGAACTATGGACATCTTTACCATATTTTTGCCAAACAAGTTAATACTTTTAAATTTCCTTATTTTTGATAAACAGATTTTCTTTGATCAGATTAGAAAACCAGTGGATCAACTCCATGTGTATTTGTCCACAGGAGCCACAAAAACAAATAACTTCTTCCACTTTGCATTTATCTTTGAGTTGATACTCATGGTCACTGAGATTTGAGTAAACTAATTGAAAGAATCTGATTGCTTAGTGTTGGCAACTGGTAAATTTTCATCTCTCCCCAACTGAAGTTTGTTTACTGAGATTAATTTCGGTATTTCATAAATTTTGGTAAAATATTCACAGTATTTTTGACATGATTAATTTTCTAATTAATAATTAGTTTAGCCAGAGTTTCCTTCAAATAAATTCATAGAATTCATGACTCAACTATTTCTCTCTCTGTTCACACTAATAAAACAATCTAATTTTAGGAATGTACAGAACTGGCACAAAACGTTCTAATCCTCTTGCTTTAGATGACTTCATCTGGTCATCAATTTTTCTATCAGGGAAATAGAGTCAAATATATCTAATTCTTATGCTTATTGATGAAAGAGAACAGCGTTGAACTCTCTCTCTCTGTTTCCCCAGATCCAATTTCTCAGTCTGGTCACATCTCCTGTAGATTCCACAGACAATTCCCTACTAATCTCCCTTCCCCCACTCATCACTACAGCCCAGCCTCCAACATCACTAGGCCTTCCCTGTGAACACATTAGCTGAGAAGGTTAGTACAGGAGACAACACACAACCATTACATTCTCAGAACACCCAGAGAGAAAACAGAAACCAAGGGGAAAAATGCCCGTGCAACAAATCCAAACCCAGAAATCAGCACCTAGAACATTAATCATCCCAAATTCAGGTGCCTAGACAACAGCATAAAAACATAGTCAATCACAGCCAGGGCAATATGTCTCCAGTAGAGCCCAGCTATCCTACCACAGCAGGCCCTGAGTATTCCAACATAGCTGAAACACAAAGAAAGTACTTTAAAACCAACTCTTTGAAGATGATAGAGGTTTTTAATAATGAAATGAATCAATCACTTATAGAAATTCAGGAAAATGCAAACAAACAATTGGAGAAAATGAATAATTCCCCTAAAGGAAATCAAGAAAATAAAAGCAAACCAATACAAAACAGAAATGAATAAAACTGTTCAGGATCTGAAAAAGGAAATAGAAATAATAATTTTTAAAAAATATGCTTGGTGAGTTCAGAAAATGAAAAGTTTAGGAATTAGAACAGGAGCTATAGAGGCAAGATTCACCAACAGAATACAAGAAATAGAAAAGAGAATCTCATGCATTGAAGATACAGATGAAGAAATGAACAAATTAGTCAAAGAAAATGTTAAATCTAAAACATTCATGACAAAAAACATCAAAGAAGTCTGGAATGCTATGAAAACCTAAGAAACATAGTCTTAGAGGAAAGAGAAGAACCCCAGCTCAAATGTCTAGAAAATATTTTCAACAAAATCATAGAAGCAAATTTTCCTAGTATAAAGAGATACATACAAAGGTACAAGAAGGATATAGATCACCAAATACATTGCACCAGAAATGAAAGATCCCTCACAACATAATAACCAATAACTAAACATATAGATCTAGGAAGGAATATTAAAAGCTGAAAGGGAAAAAAAGCCAAGTAACAAAAAAAAGCAGGCCTATTGTAATTATATCTGACTTCTCATTGGAGACTCTAAAAACCAGAAGAGTCTGAACATATGTATGGCAGACTCTGAGGGACAACAGAGTTGCCCAGAATCCTATATCTAGAAAAACTCTAAATCACCATAGACAAAGAAAAAAGATATTCTATGATAAAGTCAAGTTTAAATAATTACCTATCTATAAACACAGTCCTACAGAAGGAACTAGGAAAAAAACTCCAACCTCAGGAAATTAAGCACAACCATAAAAACCACAGAAAATAGATAATCTCACACCATCAAATCCAAAAGATGTAAATCATGCATACACACACACACACACCACCAACAACGAAAACAACAGAGGTAACAGCAACAACAACAACAAAATAAAAGGAATCAATAATCATTGGTCATTGTTGTCTCTCAATATCAATAATTTCATTTTCTCAATAGAAAGACACAGACTAACAGAAAGGATGAGAAAACGTGATCCATTCTTATTGGTACACACAAGAAACACACCCCAACATCAAGGACAGATATTACCTCTGAGTAAAATGTTGGAAAAAAGAGTCAGAAGGTTTTAGCACAAAATTCTACCAGAACATGGCTCAAGTCATTTTATGAGGCAAAACTTACCCTCAAACAGAAACCACATAAAAACTCAGACAAGAAAGAGAATTACAGAATAACCTGCCTGCACCAAGCAAGGTAGGCGCTTTGTTTATGAACTTCCCAACCAGCACGGAGATGTGTTCTCGGCACCAGGAGAGCCATCTTTGGGGAGAGCCATCTTTGGGCACTGAGATCTGATCTCGGCACCAGGAGAGCCATCACTGGAGCACCGGGGAGCCATCACTCGGGAGTGCCATCACTGGGAGGGTGCATCAGTGGGCAAGGAGACCTGATCCTGTAAAAGAAGATCCATAGGGGAGCACTCAGAGGAAGAGATGGGCAGGTGCCAATGCAAGAATTCACACAACAATCTGAAAAACAATATGAAACCACCAGAACCCAGTGACCTCACAACAGGAGGTCATGAACACCTTAATCAAGAAGAAGTAGAAAAAATTGACTTTATGAAAATGATTGACGCCCTTAAACAGCATGTAAAAAATGCCCTTATAGAAATGGATGAGAAGTATAACAGAAAGTTTGAAGAATTGAGTAAATCAGTGAATGATACCCTAGGAAACCAAGGAAAAACAATCAAACAGATAATGGAAACAGTTCAAGACTTGAAAACTGAAATGGAGACAAAGTAGAAAACACAAACAGAGAGCCGGCTGGACATGGAAAATCTAGGTAAACGAATAGAGACTACAGAAACAAGCATAACCAACAGAATACAAGAGATAGAAGAAAGAATCTCAGATTCTGAAGATACCATAGAGAAAATAAACACACTGATCAAAGAAAACAGCAAGGCCAACAATCTCTCATCACAAAACATTCAGGAAATATGGGACACAATAAAAAGACCAAACCTAAGAATAATAGGAGTAGAAGAAGGGGAAGAAGCGCAGCTCAACAGTCCAGAAAATATATTTAATAAAATTATAGAAGAAAACTTTCCCAACCTAAAGAAAGATATACCTATGCAGGTTCAAGAAGCAAACAGAACACCAAATAGGCTGGATCAAAAAAAAAAATCCCCTCGCCATATAATAATCAAAACACAAAGCATACAGAATAAAGAAAGAATATTAAGAGCTGCAAAGGAAAAAGGCCAAGTTACTTATAAAGGTAAACCTATCAGACTTACACCTGACTTCTCTATGGAAACCATGAAAGCCAGAAGGTCCTGGATAGATGTATTGCAGAAACTAAGAGACCATAGATGCAAGCCCAGACTACTATACCCAGCCAAGCTTTCGTTCACTATAAATGGAGAAAACAAAATTTTCCAGGATAAAAACAAATTTAAACAATATGTAGCCACAAATCCAGCCTTACAGAAAGTAACAGAAGGAAAATCACTAACCAAGGAGTCCAACAATGACCAGAATAACTCAAACATCTAGAGACCCTTCACCAGCGCAACCCAAAGAAGGGAAACACAGAAGCTCTACTACTAAAAAAGTGACCGGGGTTAACAACCACTGGTCATTAATATCACTTAATGTCAATGGACTCAACTCACCTATAAAAAGGCACAGGCTAAGAGATTGGATACGAAAACAGGACCCAACATTCTGCTGTTTACAAGAAACACACCTCAACCACAAAGACAGGCACCTACTCAGAGTAAAGGGCTGGGATAAGGCTTATCAAGTAAGTGGACCTAAGAAACAAGCAGGTGTGGCCATACCAATTTCTAACAAAGTTCACTTCAAACTTAAATCAATCAGAAGAGATGGAGAAGGACATTTTCTACTCATAACAGGACCAGTTCATCAGGATGAAGTCTCAATCCTGAATACCTATACCCCTAATATAAAAGCACCCACTTACGTAAAAGAAATATTGCTAAAACTCAAGCCAGACATCAAACCACACACACTAATGGTAGGAGACTTCAACACTCCTCTCTCACCAATGGACAGGTCAATTAGACAGAAACCTAACAGAGAAAGAAGAGAATTAATGGAGGTAATGAATCAAATGGACTTAATAGACATCTATAGAATATTCCACCCAAATAGGAGAGAATATACCTTCTTCTCTGCAGCTCATGGAACCTTCTCGAAAATTGACCACATACTCAGTAACAAAGCAAACATCCAGAGTTACAAAAAAATATTAGTAACCACGTGTATCTTATCAGATCACCATGGACTAAAGCTAGAATTCAACAACAATGCTACCCCCAGAAAGCCTACAAACTCATGGAAACTGAACAGTCAACTACTAAACCATACCTGGATTAAGGAAGAAATAAAGAAAGAAATTAAAGTCTTCCTTGAATTCAATGAAAATAAAGAAACAACATACTCAAACTTATGGGACACTATGAAAGCAGTCCTAAGAGGAAAGTTTATACCACTAAGTGCCCACTTAAAGAAAACAGAGAAAGCACACATTGGAGATTTAACAGCCCACCTGAAAGCTCTAGAAAAAAAAGAAGCAGACTCACCTAGGAGGAGTAGAAGACTGGAAATAATCAAACAGAGGGCTGAAATCAACAAAATAGAAACACAGAAAACAATTGAAAGAATCAATGAAACAAAAAGCTGGTTCCTGGAGAAAATCAACAAGATTGATAAACCCCTATCCAAACTAATCAAACGGCAGAGAGAGAATTTGCAAATTAATAAGATCAGAAATGAAAAGGGGGACATAACCACAGACACAGAGGAAATTCAGAGAATCATTAGATCTTACTACAAAAGCCTGTATGCCACAAAACTGGAAAATGTAAAAGAAATGGACACTTTTTTTAGATAAATACCATATACCAAAGTTAATCCAGGACCAGGTAAACAACCTAAATAGACCGGTTAGTCACAAAGAATTAGAAGCTGTTATCCAAAACCTCCCTTCCAAAAAAAGTCCCGGACCAGATGGTTTCAATGTGGAATTCTACCAGATCTTCCAAGAAGACCTAATACCTATACTCCTTAATGTATTTCACAATATAGAAATAGAGGAGTCATTGCCAAATTCCTTTTATGAAGCTACAGTAACTCTGATACCAAAACCACACAAAGACTCAACCAAGAAAGAGAATTACAGACCAATCTCACTCATGAACATCGACGCAAAAATCCTCAACAAAATACTGGCAAACCGAATCCAAGAACACATTAGAAAAATTATCCATTATGATCAAGTAGGCTTCATCCCAGAGATGCAGGGCTGGTTCAACATACACAAATCTATCAATGTAATCCATCATATAAATAAACTGAAAGAAAAAAATCATATGATCGTTTCATTAGATGCTGAAAAAGCATTTGACAAAATTCAACATCCCTTTATGATAAAAGTCTTGGAGAGATTAGGGATACAAGGGTCATACCTAAATATAATTAAAGCTATTTACAGCAAGCCAACAGCTAACATCAAATTAAATGGAGAGAAACTTAAAGCCATCCCACTAAAATCAGGAACACGCCAAGGCTGTCCACTCTCTCCATACCTATTCAATATAGTCCTTGAAGTTTTAGCAATAGCAATAAGACAACATAAGGGGATCAAGGGGATTCGAATTGGAAAGGAAGAAGTTAAACTTGGATTATTTGCAGATGATATGATAGTGTACATGAGCGACCCCAAAAACTCCACCAAAGAACTACTACAGCTGATAAACACCTTTAGCAATGTGGCAGGATACAAGATCAACTCCAAAAAATCAGTCGCCCTCTTATACACAAAGGATATGGAAGCAGAGAGGGAAATAAGAGAATCATCACCTTTCACAATAGCCACAAACAGCATAAAATATCTTGGGGTAACTCTAACCAAGGAAGTGAAAGATCTATTTGACAAGAACGTTAAGGCATTGAAGAAAGAAATTGAAGAGGATACCAGAAAATGGAGGAATCTCCCTTGCTCTTGGATTGGGAGGATCAACATAGTAAAAATGGCAATTCTACCAAAGGCAATTTATAGATTCAATGCAATCCCCATCAAGGTTCCATCAAAATTCTTCACAGATATTGAGAGGACAATAATCAACTTTATATGGAAAAATAAAAAACCCAGGATAGCCAAAACAATCTTATACAATAAAGGATTGTCTGGAGGCATTACCATCCCTGACTTCAAACTCTATTACAGAGCTACAGTAATGAAAACAGCATGGTACTGGCATAAAAACAGAGAAGTCGACCAATGGAATCATATAGAAGACCCGGATTTTAACCCACAAACCTATGAACACCTCATTTTCGATAAAGGAGCTAAAAGTATACAATGGAAGAAAGAAAACATCTTCAACAAATGGTGCTGGCACAACTGGATGTCAACCTGTAGAAGAATGAAAATAGACCCATATCTATCACCATGCACAAAACTCAAGTCCAAATGGATCAAAGACCTCAATATCAATCTGAACACACTCAACCTGATAGAAGAAAAAATGGGAAGTACCCTACAACACATGGGCACAGGAGATCACTTCCTATGTATAACCCCAACAGCACAGACATTAAGGGCAACATTGAATAAATGGGACCTCCTGAAACTGAGAAGCTTCTGTAAAGCAAAGGACACTGTCACTAAGACAAAAAGGCAGCCTACTGACTGGGAGAAGATCTTCACCAACCCCACAACAGACAAAGGTCTGATCTCCAAAATATATAAAGAACTCAAGAAACTAGACATTAAAATGATAATTAACCCAATTAAAAAATGGGGCACTGATTTGAACAGAGAATTCTCAACAGAAGAAGTTCAAATGGCCAAAAGATACTTAAGGTCATGCTCAACCTCCTTAGCGATCAGAGAAATGCAAATCAAAACAACTTTGAGATATCAACTTACACCTGTCAGAATGGCTAAAATCAAAAACACCAAGGATAGCCTTTTTGTATTCTGTCAGTTATATTTTAAATAAATGCTGATTGGTCAGTAGCCAGTCAGGAAGTAGATGCAGGAAGTAGAGAAAAGCCTGGTCGGCAGTCCTGACCCCAACACAAAAGAAGCAAGATATGACTGCCTCGCTGAAAAAGGTACTGAGCCATGTGGTTAACACAGATAAGAATAATGGGCCAATATAAGTTATAAGAGTTAATAAGAAGCCTGAGCTAATAGGCCAATCAGTGTATAACTAATGTAAACCTCTGTGTGGTTTCTTTGGGACTTAACAATTGCGGGAATCAGGCAGGACAAAAACCTCAGACAACACACCATTAATCATAAAAAGTGGCAGCTTACAGAATAGCAAAAGATTTTTACAAAGCTCACATCTACTAAAAGACTAGTATCCAAAAAATATAAAGAACTAAAAAAACCCTAGATATCATAAAACCCCAAATAGTCCAATTAATAAATGGGATACAGATCAAAACAGATAATTCTCAATAGAGAAATTTCAAATGTGTGAGAAACACTTAAATAAATGTTCAACAACCTTAACAATCAGACAAATGTAAATAAAAATCACTCTGAGATTCCATCTTACACCTGTCAGAATGGCTAAGAACAGTAACAGAAGTGACAACTCATGCTGGCAAGGATACTCCTCCACTGCCGGTGGGAGTGCAAACCTGTACAGCCACTTAGGAAATCATGGTGCTGTTTCACAATATTGGGAATTGATCCATCTCAAGGCCCAGCTATATCACTTTTGGGCATATGCCCAAAGGACACTCCATCCTGCCACAAAGACAATAATCAATCATATTCATTGTAACCTCATAACAGCCGGAAACTGGAAACTACCTTTATGTCCCTCAATAGAAGAATTAACAAACAAAATGTGGTACATTTATGCAGTGGAGTAGTAAATAACTGCTAAAAAATGATTTTATTAGATTCACAGACAAATGGATTCAACCAGAAAAAAATTATGCTGAATGGTGTAACCCATATCCAAAAAGACAAAAATACAGTGTGCATTCAGTTATATAATAAGTAAATGATAACAAAGGTAAACTCTAAACCTAGAGAGATGAGGTAAAGCGGAGGTATCTAGTGGAGACAGATAGATTTTAGGGGTGGACTAGGACATGGTTGGGACATGAGCAGGAGGAATCAGGTATATAGGGGTGATGGAACAGAGGGAGAGAATATAAGGAGAGACAGCTGGAATTGAGGGGCATTAGTAGATAAGTATTTTATTTTTTTAAATTATTTTTAATTTCATTTGTGAATACTATATATACATCATTTCCACCCCTCCTCCTTGTCTCTCCAACTCCTCCAGTTTTCCATAATTCCCTCTCAAAGTCATGACCTCTTGTTAAACTATTGTTATATGCAAATAAATAGGTAGATAGATAATAGATGTTAGATACATAGATAAACAGATAGATGATAGACAGACAGACAGACAGATAGACTGACACACATTTGACTGAGTCCATTTAGTGTTGTTTATATGTGTATTTGTTTAGGACTGAACACATGGGGTTGTGTAACCTATTAGGGAGCTCACCACTAGAAAAGACTAATTCTCTCAGCAGCTATTAGTTGCCTTTGGCTTCTTATTGAGAGGTAGGGCTTTGTGAAAATTTTCCAAATCTCACAATGACATGTCAACTGATAGTGTTATTGTACAGGTCCTGTTTAGTCAGCTATAACGTTGAGATTTCAGCATTTCAGCAGTTCAGCTTCCTTATCCCATATAGAAGACAATATTTCACAGCATATATCCTCATACTCTTTCTCTTAGACTCTTTTGGCTCATCTCAAGCAATGTTCACTGACCCTTAGATTTTAGGGGTTGTACTGTATGTGTAGAAACTGGGTGGGCACCTCAAGGTCAGCTGGTGCTTTTACCCACATTTCTCAGATGGCAGAACTTTAAAATGTACATAAATATAGTGGAGTTTCATTTTTATCCTAATAAATAAAGCTTGCCTGAAGATCAGAGGGTAAAACAGTTCCACTGGTTATCCACACCTTTGATCCCAGTAGCCACACTAGTTGCCGTAGAAACCAAGCAATGCATAACTTTAATCCCAATGGTGCATGCCTTTAATCCCAGCCCTAGAGAGGATTATAAAGCTGGAGGAAACAGCTGTCGGTCACAGTCTCATTCTGAGATTCCTGGAGGCAGGGTTGCCATTTTGGGCTAGAGTCAAGGTAAGAGCCAGTGGCGACTGCTTTCTTTTGGAGACTTCAGGTTGAATCCCAATATCTGTCTCTATGTTTTTATTAATTGTGCTTCACATAAACACAGGGAAGAATAAGGAGAATATTTCCATCTTGCTCAATCATTGCTTACCCCTGCTCATTGTTAGTTAACTGAAAGCTTTGGTGTCTCGTCAGACCTCTCTTTAGTTTTCCTTGCCTGTTTCACTTTTCTGTGTGGCTTTATCAATTGTTTCTCTTCCAATATTTTCCAAACTAAATGACCTGTTGTTGTTTCCTTTTGCTGTCTTGCAGCACTATGCTGGTACCATTACATAGACTTTTGTTACCTAAAATAAAGTCTTCACTTATCCTTGAGCACTAAGTACTATTGTCTGCCTCTTTATTTGATACACCTTCTCCTGACTTCCTCCAATAGAAGAAATATGGTGTCCTTCAGTGATTAGATAGACAGGGTCATCTATCTGTTGCTTTCATTGGTTAATTAATAAAGAAAATTGCTTGGCCTGATAGGACAGAATTTAGATAGGCAGAGTAGACAGAACAGAATGCTGGGAAGAAGGTAAGTGAAACAGTTGCAATAGCTCTCCGAGATGGATCCAGGTTAAGAATATTCCCAGTAAGACACCACCTCGTGGTGCTACACTCATTAGAAATGGGTTAATCAAGATGTGAGAGTTAGCCAGTAATAGGTAGAGCTAATGGGCCAAGCAGTGTTTAAAAGAATACAATTTGTGTGTTGTTATTTCGGGGAATAAGCTAGACAGGCGTGTGGTAGCTGGGTGGCAGGAATGCAGCCTGCAGCTCCATCAACAGATTAGTCTTTCCCTTTTCAGTTATCATTCATCGTTTGTTGGTAAAAGCTAAACTTAAACCAACTAAGCTTCTAGACCTTCTCTGAACTTCTTGACCACAAGAGTAAGAAGGACCAAATACCATTAAGGCTGGAATATTATGTCCTCTCACATGTTTCCTCTCTGTGTCCTCTCTATTTTACTAAGATACTTTTTTCATCCTCTTGTTGCTTTTTTTACATATTATTCCTATTGGTCTGTATTCCATTGCTTCTTGTGTAAAAAAAAAAAATGTATCGTTGGTGACAACACATTTAAATCCCCAGCTTCCATATTTACCTTTTTAACATTATTCACTGGCAATTTTCCTACTTTTGAAAGCTTTCTCATCACCTACTATTCTCACATGAATGTTGTTTACACTAACGCAGTCTTCATCATCTATGGCGAGGTGATTGTAGGGACATAGCCCCACCCATTGGGGGCGTGTTCGCCTCGGGCTAATGTTTACGGATAAATCTGCCAGGCGTGAGCCCAGCAGCCCTTTTCTTTTGCTCCGCTTTTCCGGTACACCGCGGGAACCTGTGGTCCTGTAAGTTTATTTCCTTATTAAAGCTGTATATATCTATATAATCTGTCTACATTCATTTGCGCCGCCACAGGTGATCTCAGATGTAAACTGTATGTCAATCCAAATGAAACCTTCAAGTTAAAATGTGCTTGGTCCTTCCCACTTCCACACCCTGAGGGCCTGTAAATGAACATGTGCTATCACGTCCTTCCTGCCTTCTTCAGTGTCATCTTATCCTCTAGGCTGTATCTTTTTTTTTTTTTTTTTTTTTTGGTTTTTGGTTTTTGGGTTTTTGAGACAGGGTTTCTCTGTAGCTTTGGAGCCTGTCCTGGAACTAGCTCTTGTAGACCAGGCTAGCCTCGAACTGACAGAGATCTGCCTGCCTCTGCCTCCCGAGTGCTGGGATTAAAGGCGTGTACCACCACTGCCCGGCTAGCCTGTATCTTTTAATCTCAGATGAAATCATTTGTCCTTTATTTCATGATCAGAGATCTCTGTTTCTGTACACTTCCTATTCTGACTCATATTATAAATAATATATCTTAGTAAATAGTTTTATGTAGAACGAGGACCAAGTGTCCTCATTTGTACCATCATTGTATTGCACATCTGTGAGAGTACTATATATTTGAGGTGAATTAATAGAAATGAACAGTAGTCTTTAGTTCTGAGCAAATAAAGAATAGGGTTTAATAGCATAGTTAATATATGTTTCCTTTCCCTAGGTTATAAAAGTCAGAAAGTTAATACATTATGTAAAACAGGTATCAATGAGAAAACTAAAATGATAAAACTTAAAATGCTTGAAAACAGGGTGAACTATTATAGAAACTATTATAAAAAAAGAGTTATCTTTTCTCCCTTGTTAATTACTCTGTGTACATTCCAGATTAGAGAAATTACAGCAGCAATTGAGCATTTACTTTTAAATTCTAGATAATTTGACTATAGCATAAACATATCTAAGTGCCTGAAAGTACAACAGTTATTTGGGTATCATTGTTCACCTTCATATTGTTGCATAATAATTATTAGAAACAATAATATTATGATTTTTATATATCATGATTTTTGTTGTTCTTGATGTTTCTGTTTGCAGAAGGTCATAACCCATAATGCCATACACAAATCACTGGCAGTCCCTTCTGTTGGTAGGCCATCATAGTTTAGGACAAAGGCTTTAGTGACTTCTCAGCCTCATGCTGCACAATCATCATCATCTTTGGGAGCCAACACCATAAACCAATGGATAAAGGCGCTCTTAACCAAGTCCAACAGTCTTAGTTCAAACACCAAGACCCACAGTGTGGTGAGAAAGAAACACACAGCTCCTGAAAGTGTCCTCTGACCTCCGCAGGTGCACAGTAGAACATGTAGGTACACACACACCACTGTATAAAAATGAACATGTAAAATGTCCTCTGACCTCCACAGGTGCACGGTTGAACATGTAGACACACGCACACCATTGTATAAACAAATAAACATATAAATGGAATCCAAAATTTCAACAAAAGCATCTGTGGTTTATCTGGAAAATGGATGTATCAAACAGAAGTAGATCTGCATGCGTTGTACAGCAGTATGTTTCTCCCCTCCATACGGGCATTTTCATAAGGTCTGGTGCAGGAAGCCACTGGTGTGTGGTGTGCTGCTGCTGTATTTGTGCTTTTGCTTCTGTTCTTCCTCGGGAGACCCAGGGGGAGAAAATTTTAAATGTCTACACCTGCAGCCTAGAGAAAGTACCTCTGCTAAGACATGTTCCTCTGAGAGAATCTGCTTACCCATCTGTTTTCATAAAATTTTAATACCAGGCAGCAAGCTCATACAATGTTTTGTTTTAACTTAATTTTTATTTAATTTGCTGTCAGAAATCAGGTTTTGGCAGTCTGGCCACAGGTGCACAATAGCAAGCACACAATGTGGTATAGGCACACTCCCCATGGAGCTGTTCACCAGTGCGCTGAGTATACACACTATAATTTAAACCTTGCTGGAAAATGCCAGCCTTGGCTCTGGAGCTTCCCATTTCCTCCATGAAAAGCCAAGAGTTTGACTGTTCTATTCTTAAGAAACAGAGTTCTACTATTCCACCAAGGCTAAGCTCCATGCTTTTGCTCCTCTCTAACCTTTTACTACCTAGAATCCAGAAGGATAGTGGGCCTTACATCAGCATCCAGTCCTTAGCTCCCGGCAGGAAACATGTTTTATCCTTACAACTGAAGTTCACCTGGCAAGTCTCAAGTTTAGGTCCTTGGCCAACAGCTTCCAGCCATACTCCTGTAATTCTTTTCATTGGGTACAAAGGGAAACACTTCCACTCAGTTTTTAATTGTAATTAAAATTATAATTATTTTTATAATTATAAAATTGTAATTAAAATTAATCATTATAATTACCAGGAAAGCTCCCTTCATTTTTATATCTCATGATTTTTGTCCTTTCTAGTCAGCCAGAGACTATCCTGTTTCGCCAGTCTGTAGAGGAAAGAAATGAAAAGGTAACTGATGAGTGATTCCCCTCTGTATTCTGTAAATATCATTGGTTAATAAATAAACTGCTTTGGGCTTATAGCAGAGCTATAAAAGAACAGTTAGGTGGGGAAAACTAAACTGAATGCTGGGAGAAAGGAGGAGTCAGATAGAAACCATGTAGCCCTGCCAGAGCCAGTCAGAACTTTATGTGGTAAACCATTGCCACGTGGCGATACACAGGATTAATGGAGATGGGTTAAATTAATATGTAAGAGTTAGCCAATAAGAGGCGAGAGCTAATGGGCCAAGCAGTGATTTAAATAATATGGCTTCTGTGTGATTATTTTGGGGCCAACAAGCAGCTCTCTCTTCACTACAGGTGGCTATAAATGCCTATGTTTCTCCAAAGAAGAAAGACCCTGACCTAGATAGAGTTGCTAAATGATTAACTATCACTAAGAGGGTGTCTCCTAAACAGAGTTCTCTAACAAGATACATGAGGGGTGGTTTTGATGGCACTGCTGCATAAATTGTACTGGAGTGGTCACTAACAGCAATGAGCCTCCTTCCGGTTAGTATTGAGTATTTCTGTACCATCATTAACATTTCTTTAAAGAGGGTGTAATAACATAAGAGGAACAGATATAAAAACAGCATTAACATATAAGAAGAGTTTACCAGATTGTAGCTGTAGAGGTTATAACAATAGGTTTCAACACTAGTGGGTCTGAAGAACTATTAATTAAACCACAGGTTAGGATTACACTAATCCCAACAGGTCAAGATGCAAAAGTGGTGGGGAGATGAGGACCTTGGTTCAGAATTCCACCACCCATGTAGAAGTCAGGTATGATAGGTAATGCCAGTAACCCAGGGCTAGGGTAGAAGACAGCAGGTGAATCTCAGGCTTTGCTGGACAGGCAAGTCCAGGGGAAAAGCAAGCTCCAGGTTTGGTGAGACATATCAGAAAACAAGTGGAGAGTCATAGAGAAAGACTTCTGAGGTTGCACACACATGACAAACATGCATATATATGTATATATTCCATACCAAAAAAGATGAAGCAAAACAACTTATTGTCTTAATGCAGTGCTTTTCAAACTAGCTTTCATCCCAATAACCTAATGAATTCATTTTAAGAAAACTGAATCCCTAGTGTTTACAGAGTTCAGCACAATAATTTCTTTTCTAACAAGACCTGCCTAAGTTCCTTCAGCATCATCTCTCATGAATGCCTCTCATTTACAGACCTAAATAGAAAGTTCCACGTGGTGTGTTGGGGAAGGGGTGATGTAGAGAGATAGAAATCCCCGTGTGGAAGATAAACATTTTCAACATCAGTCTCCCTTATCCCTTCTTACAATTTCCATGGGGAAGATTAGTTTTTTTCAACCTCAATGCTGAGTCTGATAGAGGTCAGGAAAGGACACTTGGTTTCCCGCTGTGTGATACAAAGAGAGATCTCACAGAGTCTGTGCAAATCTTTCCCACAGCAAAGGATGCCAGCTAATTGCTCTATACTGGAGAGGCTTCTCAAGTCAGAAACTCAGCTGAATTATTTGACAACTCTGTTATTTCTGCTGAAAATAATGGCTTGTTTTAGTTCCTGGAACCAGCTGGAGAGAGAGCCTCAACATAAGGTAATTGTCTCCTGGCTCTGGTTGTTTTCTTGATTTCCTTTCTGCAGCTCCTCACGGCTTCTCTCCCAGGTTCTGTGTAGATGGGATAGATGTAAACAGGTATTGTCAATGATAATTTGAACAATTCTTAAATATTTCTTAGTGAGAATTTTCATCTCTGCGGCAAGACACACGACAGAAACAACTTAATGGCCGAAGGGTTTGCTTTTGAATATGTTGGTCTACAATCCTTGCTTCTGCTGGTTCAGAGTCCATCATGACATACGATGCCACTGTAGAATGAGCATGTGGTAGATGTTACTCATTTCATGGTAGGCAGAAAACAGAGAAAATGAAGATACTTGATCAGGCTGCCGTTTTGTTCTCTTCCTTGTCTTCTGAATATGGGATAGTTGAAGGGATACTAACCCACTTGAACATGTGGCTCTGGCGGGCCTTGCCCTTCTCCCAATTCTCTCTGCCTTTCCAAATGCCATCAGTGATGGAGGTGGGTCTTGTATTAATCTGTTGCTTTCATTGGTTAATTAATAAACTGCCTAGGCCCATTTGATAGGCCAACCCTTAGGTGGGTGGAGTAAACAGAAGAGAATGCTGGGAGAAAGAAGCTGAGTCAGGAGTTGCCATGATTCTCCCACTCCAGACAGACGCAGGTTAAGATCTTTCCTGGTAAGCCAGCTCATGGTGCTACACAGAATATTAGAAATGGGTTAGATCAATACGTAAGAGCTAGCCAATAAGAGGCTGGAACTAACGGGCTAGGCAGTGTTCAAAAGAATACAGTTTCCGTGTAATTATTTTGGGGCATAAGCCATGCGGGCAGCCGGGTGCCGGGGACGCAGCCCCGCCGTTCATATTACAACACATCAGATTACATTCCTAAAGCTAGCCACCAAGGTCTATTCCCTTATTTGACCTCTTCCTCCTCTTGCGACTGACTACGAAAGTCCAGCAATCAGACGCTCCCTTTGGCTCATCTAATTAACATGTCCAGTTAAAATTAAATACCTCATCCTAACACAGGGCTTTCCCCTTTGTCCTTATAAAGTGCCATTTTCCCATGTTCCAAATCTGTCTTCTTTCTATTCAGAGGTAGCCCTGAGTCTCTCTGGGACAAATATCCCTTTCCCTTCTCTTCTTCCCCTTCTCCCTTATCCTCTGTCTTCTTTATCACTGCACTGTGACACAGACCTTCCCTTTTTCTCTTCCAAAGTGTGATACCTGCAAGGTCATTTGCTGATGTTTTCCTGCCTGAGTCAGAAAGCAGTCACTTTAACTTCTCTTCCCCAATTAATAAACGATCTCTCTGTGAAAACAGTGTTTGGGTGTGGTTTGTGCCTAATGCAGTATCTGGAAATGAATCCCCAATGTGCAGGAGTCCCCTTCAATATTGAAGTCTACTTTCAGGATAGGTCTTCCCAATTTGGTAAATCCTCTCTCAAAATCCTTTCCCTGACACACCACTGATGTGTTTTACTAGGTGCTCCTCAGCACAATTTAGTTAACAAGATAAACCAGCATATATACCTTCAGCTGAGAGAAATAATGCCTTAAGCCAAGGCCTGTGGATAATCAAACAAATAGATCAATAAATCACAAAGCCTGAAGGACTAGAGGTCTGTATTTTCTGTAGAAGTCTAAGAGTTTCAGATGAAAGGGGTTTAGTGCTTCTGGGGTGTTTGTGTTACTACCTAACTTCCTGGAGAATGTTCATGCGAGTTGAACTATATACACCTTGAATGAATTATAGGCAGTAAGGAATCTGGTTTTTTTCTGAGTCTTCCTATATTAGCATCTGAAATATTGTCACAATTTTTTTTTGTCTTAGAAAGGAGTTAAGGAGTTGAAATGAGTGGGTTATGCCTACCTGCAATGCTTCTTTCTTATTTTGTTATCAACTTATTTTTACTTTTATCTAAACCAAGGTTTCCAAATCTTGTCACTCCTGAAGTTTGTACTAGATCATTCTGTCTGGGAGGTAGGGTAGTTTTTCTATACATAGTAGTATGTTTACCAACATCCCTACTCTCCATCAAATAAATGACTGCATCACATAAAAAATTTCAAGTCCCCAAAATCCCAGGACAAGGCTCTTTCATTACCTGTGGCACCTGCCAGCACTTCTTACCCCACCTCTGTCCCCACCTTAAACTTTTTCAACCCAAAGGCTTTTCCCTTTCTCCCAGTTTCTATTTCCAATGAAACCCTGCTGTTTAGGCAATGAGTTCTCTTGGTCCTCAATTCCTCTCTTGGTCTACTTGTGCTCTCTCCTTTTCTCTCTCTATTCTCTTCTCATACTCCCCACCCCCACCACTACCACCTCTCTTCTCTCATGGCCATCCTCAGTCTGGACTCTTCCAAAAGCCTCTCACTGTACTATCTCTTTCATATCTTCAATAAAAAACTTTTTCTCAATTTTACCTTGTTGGTCATGTCCTCATTTTCATCTAAGACCATCTGTTTAATTTACATAGCAAAACAAAAAAGTCTCTTGGTTGCAGAGAGTCACCAGTTTTGTGAAGTCTGGTTTAGGGCACAGCCCTTATCTCTACTGACAGGCTTCTCAACGGTTGGGTGGTTTTTCATTCAGAGGACTTGATGCTTTGAAATGGTGTTGTGTGGTTTGCTTATTTGGTCCTTACAAGTTATGATGGGACAGAAAATGGCAATGGAAAGCAGAGATGATGGATGATCTTATATCACCATACCTCAAGCTCATGACACAGTGGAATAAGATCTCAGGTCTCCAAATTTATGACTGTGTCCTATGCAACTTCTACCATTGCCCATGGGACTTTAACCTAACACTGCCATTATATTTACTGGGTTTTATGACTGTCAAAAAACTTTCCTTTCGAAACTCACATACGGCAAAATTGTTCCTATTCCCATGGGTTTTCCATGGGACTAGATCTGCAGCGAATTATTGACAACTCTCTGGATAGGGTTCTGTCCTATGTATTAATGTGCTTTGAAGCTTGGAGAAGAAAGTGCAGTCCATGGCGGAAGAAGAGCTGTATTATAGCGATTCATCATTGAATCTTTTGTTAGCTGCCAATTGCTTTCCAAAGATGTTAGACTTCTCTCAGATGTCAGAGAAAATACCTGATTTCATTGAGCTTAACTTGGTGGCCTCACAGTTATTTTTTGAAGTTTAAATATGATGAGGCAACTAGCCATGAGCCAAGATATCCCTAAATCTTACATGAACCAAGATATCACTAAATTTTACATCAATGTTCCTGGCTAGAAACGTCAAGTACATTACCCAAGAGCACAGTCAGTCAGGACAGTGGCTTACTGATCATGTCTTCATCTCTGCTCAGTCTCTTTCCTTGCTATTTTTTTTAAATAAGCTAATATAGGATGTAACTCAGTTCTCTCCTTTCTCCAGAAGAGGAGGCTAGAAGAAGAAGTGGAAATAAGTTCTGCTAGCCTGCTGAGTTATTGTACTCAGTGAATGAATGTTAGACATCTTCTAAAGATAAATAATTGTGAAATACTTCCTATTTTGAGTTCTCTCTAAATCACCTCAAGGTAATTCTCAGGGATTAAAGAGGTAGCAGGGCCAGGAGTACATTTTATGCCTTAGTTCATATTCTCCTTACAGTTCTGTATTTAATTGCTTTACATCACATTTGCAAGAGTTATTGTATTAACTGTTTATACATATGTTCATATCCTCACATCTAATCATAGCTCTCAAGATTCATATTTTCAAACACTCCATTCACTGTTTTAAGCCAATTGACAAGACTATAAGCAAGAGAAGATATCTTAATTAAAGGAGCTATTTTGGGTTTGGCAAGAGGCTTGGCTCTAGAGGGGTTTCAGGTGTCCAGGGAATGTCCGCAGCTAGGTCCTTGGGCAGTAGAGGAGAGGGTGCCTGAACTGGCCTTGTCCCATAGTCAGACTGATGACTATCTTGAATATCACCATAGAACCTTTGTCCTGTGACAGATGGAGATAAGAGACAGAGACCCGTATCTGAGCACTGGACTGAGTTCCCAAGGTCCAGTTGAAGAGCAGAAAAAGGGAGAATATGAGCGAAGAAGTCAGAATCACAAGGGGTTGGACAGTGTTCCTGAGCTAATGGGAGCTCACCAAATTCAGCTGGACTAGGACTGAATGAGCATGAGATCAAACTGGACCCTCTGAATATGGCTGACAATTGGGGCAAACTGAGAAGCCAATGATAATGGCACTGGGATTTGTCTCTTCTGCATGTACTGGCTTTTTGGGAACCTCGTCTATTTGGATGCATACCTTCCTAAACCTGGATGTAGAGGGGAGGGCCTTGGACTTCCCATAGGGCAGGGTATCCTGCCCTCTCTTAGGACTGGAGAGGGAAGGGGAGGATGAGTGGGGAAGCAGGAGGGAAGTGGGAGGAAGTGGAAATTTTGATTGGCATTATTTATAAAGTAATGAAAATAATCTGCTGAAAAAAATAAAAAATAACAAAAAAGAAATAAAAAACACCTGTTTAAAAGTTTACCTGTTAGAGGAAGTATCCTTTTAAATTAACTTATTTGGAGAGGTGACCTGTGGCAGGAGTGGGTGAGATTTAGGACAGACATGACTTTAGTTTTTCAAGAGATTGGAATGAATAGAACAATAGCCAGCCCTAGGTTTTATTTTCATGTCTCAGGTACTAGACACCAGGTAAGCTAAAGCTGAATTCTCTCTTAGCTCCTTCTCATCAAAGTTGACTGTTGTGAGAGTCATTTGGTGTGGTTCCCTCCAGTCTCCTAATGACTCACCCGAGTGTGAAATGCCAGATACTAAACTCAAACTTAAAAAAAAAAAAGAAAACAAACTGTTGAACTGTAGTGTTTCTCTTCAGCTTTTGTTTTGTTTTGTTTTGTCTTTTTCTTTTTGAAAGGAAGGGTCTTTTATTTGCAACAAAAGTGAAAATATTTGTATCCATTTCTGAGTTGTTCAGCAAACAGGATTTCATTCCTCAGCGTTAGCTATAAACTAGAAATAAAGACAATACTTGTATACCTTCTTCCCTCAGCCTGTTGGACAGAGAGGAAATTCATTCTGAGGAATGTCAAAGTGCTCTCAAGCCTCTTTGTATAGTTTAATTTGCAAACCATTTATTTATTTGCTTTTGTTATTTTTACTGAAATCTGTGAATTTTTTATTTACCTACTTAACATCAACTTTTTTCTCACTTTTTTGTAACCTTTAAGAACTTCACTGGAGTCTTTTACCAATAGAATTGGGAAAATGAACAAAGACTTTGTAGATTCTGGCAGCTTGGTTAAGCTTTAATTTATGGAGTGGCTTTGAGATTTGAAACAAGGTAATTGGCAGAGTAGTGAACGCTGTGGGAAATATTTTACATGAATAGAAAAGGGAAAGTTATTAACAAATATTTATTTAACTACTGTTGGGTAGAGAAGCCTGTGTTCAGAAGCTGTGGAGGAGGGGGTGGCACAAAGGAAGCAGAGGTGCCCAGAGACACCTGCAGGCGGGGATCTAAGAGAAGCCACGAAGGTAAAACAGTTAGGAAGTTGCCACTAAAGGGTCTAGTGTCACAAGACAAGCAGAGCAAAATAAAATAAATAAGGCCAAACAGGAGGTTGAATGTTTGTTTTGTTTCAGTCCCCATGTGTTCAAAACATGGTCTTTTCTAATAGCCATTTGAGCTTTAGAAATTTCCATGTCTCCAAACATCATTTTATCATAAATGAAGTAGGCAGAATAATCATTAGGTTTCCCTGTCAGGGAAGGTATCTGCCATGGGATAGCAGGTACCTTGCTTGAGCAGGGAGGTGCAGATCTGCTGTAAGGATGATGGGGGCTGAAATAGCGGTCACTACTGCTGCTGGACCTCTAGCGACAACTCTGCTGTTGTTGAATTATTATTATTTTGTCTTCCCGGTCGAATTTTATATGCTTGAAAGGAACTATGAGTAGGTCCAGTTTGGGCCAGGGGCGCTAGGACCTTGCATCTGGCAACCAGCTTGACAATTTATAATGGTACATTTTGTAATTCCCAAAGTTGTACTCTGGAAAGAAGTTCATCTGTCTAGGTAAAAAAGAAAAGTAGACAGCCAACTGAACTTGTATTCATGCATATGAAAATATCAATTTGAATCTGATATAGTGCATTTCAGTCAGTTGCTCCAAAACTTCCCTGTATTGCCGGCATCAACTTGCTGCTCAGGGAGATAGAGAAAAGTGCAGATTGACTTGGGGATGAAGCCTAGTCTGGAGATGCAAGATCTTCACATTGAGAGGCATACTGATGAAGACTGGCATGACCTAAAGATAAAAGTATGAGTATGCTAAAGATGGGACTCTTTTTATGGACTGAGAAGACCATTTAAATAAGGCCTTTTTATATCTAAAATACTCTTAAATTATTTCCAGAACATCCATTCCAGTGTCAAGAATTCTGAAAAGTCAGCTCTGTCCTAATCCCTTAGAACAAGATATATTTCAGAATTCAAAAGCCTTTTCATTTTAAATGATGAACTTGAGTTTCGTGCTTTTTATAAGACATACCAGTTACATTCTGTTGTGGAGTCTGGAGGTAGCAGAAAATCATGAGTGAGGATAGTTTAGATTTTGTTAGTAATTTTCTATAAAACTAAGGAGGGGAAAGAGAGAGAGTGGAGGGAAGGATAGAATACGGAAAATAGAAGGGAAAAAGCATAATGTAATTTGTTTTCAGAATTACTGATATTCAAAATTAAAATCCATAGACCTATAAAGTATTATTTAGACAACAAAAATTTGTGATTTGCTTAAGAAAATGTTGCCCTAACTATGGAAAAGTCTGATGAACTGGTCTGCTCAAGGGTGGAGTCAGTGTAAGTCTCTAGTGACCAGAAAACTTACAGCAATAAAATATTCACATTTGAACAACAGAGACTACACACCATAGGGGATTTTTCCTCCCAGATTTCTCAAAGGTTATCCATTTTTTCATTTCTAATTTGTGAAAAATTTATAGTTCATTGAATGTCTGGGTTCCTTAGAAATTGTGGGTTCATCATTAAAACCTTAAAAAGTGTCTTGCTCTGTAGAATAATAAGAACTGTGTAGAGATGGTCATAAGCACCTCTCAACATTCGACAGGGACTCATTCACTAATTAGAAAACTGTGATTTGGAAAAAAAAATCTTATTAACAAAAATTATAAAGTGGGTAACAGAGCCTGGATTCTAAAATCAATATCCATCAACAAAATATTTGATTGCTACTTTAGTGTCCCCTTGAATAATCTTCAATATTTCTTAAATGAATATGAAATTTAATTTTATGTGAATTATGTCTAAGAAAAGTCAGTTTTATCCTCTCCCCTACCCTTCTACATTGAATGGTCTTTACTGAACCTCACCTTCAAACCCTGAACATACACACACACAGACACACACACACACACACACACTCAAACATGTAGATACAAGCAGGCAAATAAACCAGTAGAGGGCACAGACTTGATTTATGTAACTAGCTCCAAATATACAATTAATACTTAGAAAAACTTTTCTTTGCTATGAATTTTATATTAAAAATGTTCTTTATAAGTATATTAGTTATATTCCTATGGTTACCATTGTGTGTGTTTTGTGTATATTGTGTGTTTCTATGTGTGTCCACACGTGTTAGCATCGGTATGCATGTATATGTGTTGTATGTTTATGTGTACACATATGTGTCTGCATGTGCTTGTGTGTACATGTGTTTGTGTGTATATGCGTGTATGTCTTTATGTGTTTATGTATTTATGTATGTCTATGGGCCTGTCCCTATGCATGTGTGTGTTTGCCCACATAGGCATGTTAGTGTGTATCACTATATATTTGTGTGTGCATGTATGTATATATTCGTATGTTCATATGTATTTATAGTTGTATGTGCATGTTTGTTTGTGTATTCCTTTATTTCCACAGTCATCTCTTATGACTGATTTCGCTGCTTCTTCTTTGACACACTACTTGATACATGCAACTATTCCAGCAGTTGAGTATACTTCATCACATTAAACAGGGTCACTGAAGTGACCTTAGCAATCATTTCAGAGATTTCCATCAACAGGAAGTATAATTGACCTAGGTCCCCAGATGCTGTTCTAAAATCCAAAATCCATTTCCTCCGATTGCCTCAAACCAGTGACAACAAACAGCAGTGGTAGGAAACCAAATTCTTTTCGAGAAGGCATGCCTTTATATCCAAAGCCTTCAGTTCCCAGCCTCCAGGTCTTGACGAACTTTCCCCAGACAGATCAGTGTCTCAGAACAGACATTCCTTCCTCAGGGGCTTCTAACACACCCTAACAGCTTCTTTGAATCCCAGATTTTTCCTTGTTTATTCTTTTGTTTTGCTTTGTTTCTTATATAAGTGTTTCTATGGCAATCTCTTGTGTAATTAGTCCTTAGACACTTGAATATGTATAAAAGAAAGAATAAAACACCAATATTTGTCAGATCTTGGATCTAGAATTAGAGGCCGTAGTGAGGTTTCTAGAACATTCATTTTTACCGAGGTAATAACGAATGATATACAAAACTAGGTAAGCACTGTCGTCTCCTACAGTTAGAATCTTTGAGCTAGGAGTTGAAGTGTTATTACAACATGTTATATACATATATGAAGCTGCCAGTGAATAGATTTAATTTAAAAATAAAAAAGTCAGGTAACATTTGAGCTCTAAAAATATATAAAACTAGAAATTAGGAAATTGTTATATATGACCACCTACATCTGCTACCCCCTCACCTTAGGTCCAGAAAAGTGGTGTATAATAACCAAACGCTGGCACTGGTGGCATGTGAAGTATACAATGGAGTATCGCAGTGTGATGGCACAGGAGTGTATAGTTCCAGCTCTTCAACAGCAAATCTGGCATTGCTTTGCCATGGAACAATGTTCCTGGCTTTCCAGAACTCTATTCTTTAAGAATATCTTCTTTACTTCAAAGCTCCAGTGTTTTCTTCTTACTCTTTTCAAGTAATAACCCTGACTGTATCTGTTCAGGTTTTTTTGGAAAACAGATGATGTAAAATCAATACAGTCATTGCAAATAGTCTAGAGAGACACTTTTGAAAATACAGTAGAAGATGTTAAGAGGAATGTACAAAAGATAGTACAGCACATGTCAGGTAGAAATAACAAGGTCTAAGTACCCTGTCCACTGAGGAAGCCAAGCCCGATACCTAGAAATCAGAATGAGGTCTGCAGCTACGGCATATGCCATTACTCTGGGAATACAGCAATGAGGGAAGTCATTAGCTAAGCAGAGAGGATCCTGTAACAAAAGAGTGATACTCCATCCACTCACCCTCTATCCTATGCCTTGCTCCTTGCTTTAAGTGCATACAAGAAGGAGGTGAAATACAAGTGAGTCTGTCGACGCTGTCTACTGAGCTCAGCATTTGCCATGGGACAAAGGGTTGGAAATAACAGAGACAGAGACTACATCTGGCAAAAGAGAGCATACCAATACACTGACTGACAGAGAGGTGAGACATGTGCTGTGGATTTCTGCTGTAACTTATTTAAAGTACAAACATCACAACATTACATGTGTACATTTCATACCAAATGAGTCAGAATATTACTGGAGCAATTGTTGTTTCACTCTTAATTTCAAAAGCTATTTCACTAGTTAGAACTCTGGATTGAGATATATTTGTTTGTTTGTTTGTTTGTTTATTCATTCATTCCTTTCATTTCTTCTTTCCTTCCTTCACTTATTTATTTATGTATGATATTTATTTTGTAGTAAGAAAACAATGCCATTCCATTGTCTTATGGATTGCATTCTTCCTGAAAAGGTCTTATTGCTATTTTCTGTATATAAAAAGGGTCTTCCTCTGCAGTTGAATTTTATATATTTGTTTATGAATAAATTTTCATTATTTAATTAAAATGTGCTTCAGTGGAATTTTCTTTGTTTATTCATTCTGGTTTCTCTTAACTAAACTATAGTCACATTAGGAATGTTTTCAAGGTCAAATAGATAAATTTTATATAGACAGGTCATCTTCAAACCCTTCAGAGATCTACAGAATATGGCATTTAAGATTGTTTGATAACATAGGCTTTTTGTGACAATGAGACATGTATGCTCCTAGAAGCACCAATATACTTCAGAGAAGATCATGGGTATCAAAGAAGCTCCTCGTGGATTTATTTTCTTTGTGGCAAAAGTAAGTTGCTGGGCAAGAAAAGTCATTGCCTCAACTGCTGAGAGTATGCTGTTCTAAATGGTCAAGCAAGACACAAAAGAAAGTGACTACCAAACATTGTCAAGACAAGGAAGGACAACCCTTCAGAATGTCCTGCTTCACAGAAAAGTCTATCATATATGTTAGGTCTATAAGCCAAAGATGGATGCCCCAACAATGCAGAGGAAATGTGGGAGAATGTCTAGGCAGTCATCTGTTTTTGTCATTTCTCACCATTTTTGGAAGTCTCTTGTTTGTACTTCCTGCTTACTCAGTTAATATTATTTCCTTCTTGGGTCTCTGAGAGGGTTGAAGACTAGAGAGTTGTAGTTATACTTTTCCTTATTTACTTGACAAAGAAAGCAAGTTATGATAAAAAATTAAATCAATACAAGAGTTTATACTCACCAAGATAGGATAGATATGGAGTATTTTCTCTAAATTTGTTAAATACAAATAGACTAGACACTGTTGATATATTTATAGCCTATATATATATTTTATATAGTCATTGTACTTATTGTACATAGTTTTTTATATTAGTTATAGCTTTCTTTTTAAATTTTAGACAAAAAGAGGAAATATAATGATATTTCATTTGTATTTTAATAAATAAAGCTTGTGTAATGATCAGAGAGTAAAGCAGCCCCACTGCTCAGCCTTACAGACCAGGCCGTGATACAAACCTTTAATCCCAGTAGCCACACAGATTTGCCATAGAAACTGTGTGATAGTAGTACATACCTTAAATTTTAGCACTAGAGAGGAATATAACACAGGAGGAGACAGCTTTCACACAGTCTCATTCTGAGAATTCCTAGGGGCAGAGCAGGATTACCATTTCAGACTAAGTTAGAGGTAAGAGCCATTTTGCTTTTCTGATGTTCAGATTGAACCCCAATATCTGTCTCTGTGTTTTTATTATGTGTGCTACACTAAATGTTTGTTCCTCTCTTCTCCATAGGTCCAAAGTCTAGATTACTTGTCAATAACTAATACCCAGTCCTATACTTATTATTTATTATGATATTAAGGTTATTTGTAGCAAAACCACATATCCAGATCAAACTGTTTTTCAAAGACTATCCAACTGCAATTTGCTTTATCAGGATACAGATTTTTTTAAGTCTTAGAAGTTGCATCAAGAAGTAATCCTCTTCAATTTGCGTTTTTCTTATGATTAGAAGGTAGCTGTGTATTTTGTTTAAACCCATTCATAGTGTGTATATCTTCTTAGGAAAAAAGTTTATGCCAATCCTTTGCTTATATTAGCAGATGATTTAGGGGTTTAACTATGGAACTTTCATTTCCTTGTATATGTAGGTTCTTCCCTATTTTCAGACATGTTCCTATTCTCTAGGATGTCTCCTCACATTGATACTATCTTTTGTCTTAAAAAGATTTTAGTTGAGGATAAACTCCAGTGTCTATTTTATTTTTATTTTTCTGTTTGTAATTTGGTATAATGTCTATAATACTATTGTCCAGGTAGAGGTCAAGAAGCTTTTTTGCTTGTGTTGTCATTCAGGACTCTTTTTATTTTCAAGTTTATGTTTAATTCTTTAATCTGCTTGATATAATTTTTTTTATTAATTAATTTATTTAATTATTAAAGATTTCTGCCTCTTCCCCGCCACCACCTCCCATTCCCTCCCCCTCCCCCAATCAAGTCTTCCTTCCTCCTCAGCCCAAAGAGCAAGCAGGTTTCTCTGCCCTGTGGGAGGTCCAAGGACCACCCACCTCCATCCAGGTCTATTAAGGTGAGCATCCAAACTACCTGGCCTCCCACAAAGCCATTACATGCAATAGGATCAAGAACCCATTGCCATTGTTCTTCAGTTCTCAGTAGTCCTCATTGTCCATTATGTTCAGCGAGACCGGTTTTGTCCCATGCTTTTTCAGTCCCCGGCCAGCTGGCCTTGGTGAGTTCCCGATAGAACATCCCCATTGCCTCAGTGTGTGGGTGCACCCCTCGCCGTCCTGAGTTCCTTGCTCGTGCTCACTCTCCTTCTGTTCCTCCTTTGGATCGTGAGGCTTCAGTCCAGTGCTCCAATGTTGGTCTCTGTCTCTGTCTTCTTTCATCGCCTGATGAAGGTTAATATTCAGGGGGATGCCAACCCCGCAACTGACAAAGGTCTGATATCCAAAATATACAAAGAACTCAAGAAATTAGACCGTAAAAGGTTAATCAATCCAATTATAAAATGGGGCACTGAGCTGAACAGAGACTTTTCCACAGAAGAAGTTCAAATGGCCAAAAGACACTTAAGATCGTGCTCAACTTCCTTAGCAATCAGGGAAATGCAAATCAAGACAACATTAAGATACCATCTTACACCGGTCAGAATGGCTAAAATCAAAAACACCAATGATAGCCTCTGCTGGAGAGGTTGTGGAGAAAGGGGCACTCTCATCCATTGCTGGTGGGAATGCAAACTTGTGCAACCACTTTGGAAAGCAGTGTGGCGGTTTCTCAGGAAAGTCGGGTTCAACCTACCTCTCAACCCAGCAATACCACTATTGGGAATATACCCAAGAGATGCCCAAACATACAACAAAAGTATATGCTCAACTATGTTCATAGCAGCATTGTTTGTAATAGCCAGAACCTGGAAACAACCTAGATGTCCTTCAATGGAAGAATGGATGAAGAAAGTATGGAATATATACATATTAGAGTACTACTCAGCAGTAAAAAACAATGACTTCTTGAATTTTGCATACAAATGGACGGAAATTGAAAACACTATCCTGAGTGAGGTAAGCCAGACCCAAAAAGAGGAACATGGGATGTACTCACTCATATTTGGTTTCTAGCCATAAATAAAGGACATTGAGACTATAATTCGTGATTCTAGAGAAGCTAAATAAGAAGGTGAACCCAAAGAAAAACAGTTTTAGGGTTTGTAATAAAGCAGGAGGAGCAAGCTGGTAGGTAGTGTTTATCTATGGCTTCTGCATTAGTTCTAGCCTTGAGTTGTTGCCATGAATTCGTTCATGAGGACCGTGATCTGAACATGTAACCTGAAATAAACTCTTTCCTCTTTAAGTTGATTTTAATCATGATGTTTTATCACAGCAATATAAACCTAAGACAATATACCTATAATATAGTCATTTAGCAAAAATATAAGTCAATATAAAATATTATCTATAAATAATATTTATAGTCTTCATGTTATGCATTAGATCTCTAAACTTGTCATTTTCAGTTTAAAAATGTTATCTCTGCCATGTCCAGCTTTCATAACACATAGAGTGTGCCTTTATATTTTCTCCTCTATTATAAGATTGATCTTATTCATGATTTAGAGACTTTAAATACAGTATAAGTAGATGATAGATAGATGATAGTTACCCAGATGTTACCCCCACAAATACACACAAATGCAGAGAAAGAGAATTTGCATTCATCTTAATTGTCAATCTCACTCCACTTCTCCACAAAAATATTTCCTAAAACGTGAAGCACAGCCATGTAGAGACCTTGCATGGGAGCCAAGAAGAAAGTAATGCTCACAGTTCTCAGTATTACCCTATTAAAAAGAAATAAGATGCCACAAGGGTGTGGGATGACCATTCTGAAACAGAGGCTGAATTTCTCAGAAAGAACAATATGACTGTTGTGATAAAAGCCATGGGAAGTCAGAAATTCTGGACAACTTTTGCCAAGCTTCCTTCCAAGGCAAGGAATATCATAGCAAGGTCAGATGCAGGCATACAATGCTCACATAGGTGTGATGGCTGGTCCCACTGGAAAGATAAGCCTTCTAAAAATTCTCATTAATCCTTTTGTTTTGCCAACTTTATAATGATGAAAGGAATATTTTATTGCCACTTTTATGTTTGGGTTTTGTGTTTGCCTTGTGCAATGTGGCTTTTGCAGAGAAATACATAGAAAAGCTGAGTCTGCATGTTAAGCCCCAATGTATCATAATATCGCTGATATTTCTTTTAATAGGAAGGTTTTCTATGGTGTTCTTGATTAGAGCTGTTTTTTCCAGACTTGGTGTTCAATCTGAATATTAAAAGGGAAAGCCCATGAAGCCTCAATCCTAGACAAAGAGCTATGGGAAACAACAGAAATATGAGAGCAGAAGTCTTCCTCAGGGAAGAATACACCTGTTGGTTATCCAATACCAAGTGGTCAGCCCTGAAAACATACATAGAACTAAAGCTATACGTACCGAGCAAATTTTATTTATGTATTTAGGAAGAGGTGTAGGTGTGTGTGTGTGTGTGTGTGTGTGTGTGTGTGTGTGTACAATTAAAGACAATGATGCCAAAAATTTGACAGAGAGCAAAGGAGAATACATAAGAGAATTTGGGGTGAGAAGGAAAAGGGGGGATGTTATATAACTACATCAACTACATCATAATCTCAAAGAAGTGTGTTTGTATTTCCTAACCCACTTATCTTTCATTTAGCATGGGCATTATTTCTGCATCTTGACTATTATAACTCATAAATACTGAGATACTGATATTTGCTGTGACGTAAAGCTCTTGTATATTGTAAAGATTTTTCACTTGTATTAGTTTACTAAAACGCTGATTGACCAGTAGTCAGGCAGGAAATATAGGCAGGACAACCTACATTATCAGCACCCACTAATCAACAGGAAGTAGACTTTAAAGCTACACCCATATTCCCAAATATTGTATTATGTATGCTTGTCTTCGTTTAGTATGTTGATTACAAGTTGTTATGGATAATTGTCAAGAAAAAAATAAACAAAGGAAATCAGATTTAGGGTCCTGTTTTGAGGAGAAAAAAAGGAAAAACCTGTGGGGTAATGTTCTTGTACACTGTAAAGATTTTCCACTTGTATTGGTTTAATAAAATGCTGATTGGCCAGTAGCCAGGCAGGAAGTATAGGCAGGATGACCATACTAGGAGAATTATGGGAAGAGAAAAGTCATAGTCAGTCATCAGTCAGATGCAGAGGAAGCAAGATGAGAATGCTGCACTGAGAAAAGTTACCAAGCCACATGGCTAAACATAAATAAGAATTTTGAGTTTATTTATGTTCTAAGAAGGAGTCAGTAATAATCCTGAGCAATAGTCCTAACAGTTTATAATTAATATAAGCCTTTATGTATTTATTTCAGATGAATGGCTATGGGACAAGATGGGATATAAACTTCAGCCAACAGATATTGCTTTGAAATCTACATTTCAGTTCATTTGTGTAAATACCCATATATGGATGCTGAAGATTAAAATAATTCTGTTTTCAATTTTCTGAGATACCTGGATGTTGTTTTCCAAAATGTGTATACCCTTTTGAATTCCTACTAATAATTACATACATTCAAACTTCTTCAGTTCAAGGAAAATAAATGCTTGGGTGATTTTACTTAAGTGGAATATTAAAAATAGACATTCTGTAGGGGTTAAGTTTTTTAATTAGCAGGCATAAAGATTCTTTAGTGTGAAAGGAGTAAGTTCTAGAGATCTTCAATACAAAATTGTGACTATAATTAATGATATTATATTGTATTCTTGAAATTCTGGTATGAGGACAAATTTCAGGGTCAATGATCATACCTGAATATTAAATTTCAATTTAAACCTTATTTCTTCTTCTTTTATTTATTATAAAGACACTGGAAAACATTTTTCTCAAAGTTTTAATTTAACAAATGCATAAAATTGGACATATTTGCTATATGCAATATGATTTTGAAAGATAAATCATGGAATATAAAATTTGACTAAGTAATGTATGCACCATCTTGCATAGTTACTATGTTTGTGGTAATCACCTTTAATACCCACTGTCTTATCACTCTCCAGGAATGCAATATATTATCACTGTCTGGATTCAAAGTCACCATGTGGTATAATAGTATTCCCCTTTTGACCCAACACCTTTCCATCCCTCCATCTTCCCCAGAATCTCACATACCAGATAACCAGCATTCCTATTAGATCAGCATTCTCCAACTGTATACACAAGTGATATTGCATACTGATCTTTGTTAATCTGGTGTATTTCACTTAATATAATAACTAATTATCTCACTTAAATAATCTGAAAATAACCTCAGGTTCATCCACACTGTATTTTTATATTATGTGAACTTTCCACTTTTATATGACCTCTGGAGTGCTCCTACCTGAGCAGAACATTTTAACATCCATGTTTGCACAAGAAAGATCTGGAAATAGTAAAAGGGTCCTATGTAAAATATGTCAGGCAGAATTCTTGATTTCTATTAGTCACTATTTAGGAAAATATAGTCCTTGCTCTTAGAAGAAGATTCAAAAATGTTACTCACCGTGATCAATTCCTATGCTCCTCCAAAATATCTAGGCAGTTCCACTCTCAAGCACATCACTAGTGCTCAAATGGATTGATAGTAGTTATTTGAGTTATGCCAAATTTTTGTTTGGAAGATTTTAGTGGGATGCTGTTGCTTTAATCAACATCCAATAACTGTACATGTTCATGGGGTAGTGTGCTATATTAGCATATGCAAACAGTATGTACAGAGCAAACCATTTCTGTGCCCTTTCATTTCTGTTTGCAATCTTGTATTTCCTTTCTTGACAGGCATGTGATAGTTTCTTGTGATACTACCACCCCCACAGAGCTGTGGAACAGACTTTTTCTAACTATGTGTATACCCATTATTCAACCTCCTACTATCTTTGCTCCCAGCCAGAATAAGACCCTCTGTTTCTAAGTGTACATTCATTCATTCCCTCTTCGTCCCTTCCTCCCCTTTCCCGCATGTTTTAATGGAACACAGGTGACTACTGACTATCACTGACTTCATCCACAAACATCTAACAAGAAAACAAATCATTTTTACATCCATATGCCTTTTCTTCATAACTTACAACTTTTTCATTTTTGCTCATGGTTGCTCCTGAACATTACCATGTCAACTCTTCAAGTGTTTGACTACAAAATATGCTTGGTAAATAATATAGGGAGATTAACTAAATGGCACATAATTACCACAAATTTAGAGTCCTGTAAAAGAATGTATTTTATCCATGATTAGAAGGCTTACAGACTTCTCAAATCCATTTTAATATATTTGACAGTAAGCCATGGGAAATTTTAAACAGCAGACAGCACTTATTCAGAATTTATAATGTCAGCTCTAGATCACTGTATTATTAAAGACTTCAGAGCATGAAGCTACTAATTTGTTTCTTTTTCCTAAACACACATTCTCAGGCTCAGCATATTGTTACCACCCCCATGAACAACAACTACACCTCCCTATGCTGAAAGCTGCGTGGCACTGAAATTCAAGTTGATTTTTAAACTTTGTCACTCTAACAAGATCTATCCAGTTCTGGCACACACTCAAACAAGTCAATTAAGTGCAGCAATGAAGCGAGGCGGGAAGCTCTAAATTTTCCCTTCCATTTTTTTTCTTTACTTAATTAGTGCCAAGGAAGACTGGACTCACTATCTGTGGAAAGGGAAAGTCTATGCTGTAATTGTCAGAACAGTCTTAAATGTCACACACACACACACACACACACACACACACACACACACCATGTCCTTCATTTCCTACAACATGACTGAAATACACAGAATTGGCATGGCTGTCCATGAGCAATTGGAGACTCTGTTTAGGACCTTGCAGTAATTTTCTAAACTGGCTGTCAGAAGAACAAAAAGACTCTATTTCCATCCATTATATCTTTCCAAGTATGTGTGTTTATACAGAAACAAAAGACACCCCTGGTCCCACTCATGTCTCTTTGGCATTAACTCTTCCACAAAAAGGCTTATGCTACTAACCACTTGGTAAAACCTTCTGGTTGTGGAATGATTCTCAGTCCCCCATCTAGGAAGATTATATATGATGAAGTGCCAGAAGTTCAAAAGCATCCCTCAACTTGGAAGTAATAGTTTCTACTTCTCTGCTAATTGGAGAGTTTGAGACATGGCTTGTGTTGGCCCATCTCTCACAGGGTTCCAGAAAGAGTATACATCCATCCCTACAGTAGTTTGCTCAAGGATGCTTTCTATCACAAAAATCCCCTTTGTTGTCTTGTCCCTCAATCTACTCAATGTTTTTATAGATAATTTCAAAACTACTCTTTAATTAAAATATTTACCTTAGTCTGTCCATCCTTCTAGGGGAACTGAATCAAAAACTGAAGCCTACGGTAAGTGAGTTCAAGGATTCTGAAATCAAAATACAAGGGGTCATTTATTTCCATCACACCAAGTGTGGGATTTGGGAAAACAGTGGTTCTGCATTGTTTTCTTCAGATTGCTTATCTGTTAGGCTTATCGCTTGTCGTGATACATAAGAAGTATACATTGTACATAGTATTAACTTAAAAACTGTAATTACTATTGTTGCTATAGTCGAATACTGATTTATGTGCTAGTGATGAAGCAACCAACAATCATTGTATTGGTTAAACAAGATTTAAAACCCTTGTTGTTTATGATCTCGAGGAAACTTAGGCATAGAAACAGAATCAGTATGAAAGCACCTGATATCTTCTGTACTTGACATAAACACATTCACATCTCAGAGGATAGTCCACACGCATATAATTCCTACTGCTAGTCAAGTAAAGTGCTGTAGAAATGTTACAAAGCAAGTCATTAAAGCATGTTCCTTCAGAGTAAGTTTGGTAAACACAGAAGCCTGGTGAATCAAATCATCTATTTTATGTGCCAAATTTTCATAAAATTAGATGAGCCTGTATTGCAGCAAATGTCAACTCCTGCTCGAGTCTTTATTCATGCCATGGTCCCTCTTCAATTTAGACAAATGAGGGTCAATGAGGAAAATGGTTCAGTACCTCCTGCACTCCTTACTGTGCGGTTGCACCCTTTCTAGTCTAGCAGAGCCTTTTTGTAATGTTCCTATGCAAATGCAATTTTTGGAGAAATCCTATGTGAACCCCAAAGACAGCCTCATCCTAAGACGTCAAGAAAGACCTAGATGCTAGAGCAGGGTGTCTAAACTGACCCAGGGCACGGAGTGCTCTGAATATGCCCCCTGTCTTTTCTTTATTAGATAAAAATATACATAATGGGAAAATCCTAATGAGGATACTTCATTATCCATTGGGCCAGGACTCAATTGGCTTCATGCTGAACTTCTGCTTACTTCTGGGACGGAGTCCAGTGTCAGATGCCATGTGATGCATTTGGTATACTGAGAGGAAAGTTTTCCCACTGGTTCAAATCCAGAACTGAGCCTGACAATAGCAGTGGCACCTCTAATTAGAAGGGACAACTCTGCCCATTTTCCTTTGTACTGTCTCATTCATTTCCTCCAGTATCCTTAAATAATGACAATGTTAATAATAAATGTTAAAAGAAAAGGATAAAGAAAACAAAGGTTTTGTGACCCTGGTTTCCATCAACACCTTGGAACTGAGTGGCTGAAAGGCATCAAAATGAAGGCAAAAAAGCAGCACGTTTGACCTTTAAGAGACCCCCCCTCCCCCGGCTGTGTTTCTAGACTGAGGAGCTGGCATGAGCTCACAGGTGCTACTGGCTCCATAGATGATCAGTCCCTTTAGTCCCTTTGAAAGCATATTCATTTGAAGCTTCTCTTCCCTTTGAACATGGAATGCTGATGAAAGAAATTTTGTTGGTGGTAACAGTGAGACCCACTATCCTGGAACTTGAAAGCCCACCTGGACTTTAAAGTTGAAACCTCAGCCCAGTCCTTGGGGGAAAAATAAATTAAAAAGAGCAGTTCTGCATTACTTTGAGAAAAAAAAATCTCAAATTCCAAGAGTGAATAATTAGAAAAAAATCACCATTCTCTCTTGCTGCCTTTATCATTTTTTTAACTTCCTTGGAAAGACCTTGACATGATGGGAAATAAAGATCTAGTTTTTCCTTCTAAGTCCATGCAATTGTATCTTACACCACACACACACACACACACACAACTGTCATCTGCACCATGTGACTTTAGAAATTTGTGATTATTCACAAAATAATTGTGACTTTCGGCAGCACTCATTTCCTATACCGCTCATATTGAAAAGTTATTCACCTTGGATAAAGCCTCCGTAGACCTCATTGGCAGTTACTTGATATTGATAAATATCTTGGAACATCTTTCTTTGCTTATGTTGTCCCCTTCACGTGAGTCATCCATTCACCCCTCTGTGTGGTCTTTCAATACTTTTATCGCTGGCTCCTGAGTTTTCCACACCAGGCTGACTTCTGCTCCCTAAGGAACTCACCTTGTTTCCCTTCCTTTCTTCTGTACTACCCTGTAGACTTTGCCTTTTGTAGAAACTTCTTTATTTGAGAGGCACTCTTTCCTTGACTGCACCTTCTGAGATGCCAGCAATCCAACACTATTGCTGGCTTGGCAAATCAGCATACGTAGTTAGTGGAGAATTTGACTCTTCTGGTTCTCAAATTTGGGAATTCAAAAGCATGATGAACAGCTAAACATTGAATATCACAAACTCACAGTACAGTCTGGATACATCCTTCCAGAACACAATGATTTGTTTGTTGTTGGTTTGTTGTTTTTGCTGGTGTTGCCTGCTTGCTTTTCACTGGACTGAGGAAGAACCAATCAAATGTGCTCCTCACACCCAACCTCATGTCTATTAGCTAGTTCCCATCTTATTTCAGTCCATCATCATCATCAATTCTCAACAGGCTGGTCCATCTATTCCTTGAGCTTGCTCTCTCTCCCTCCCTCCCTGCCCACGTGTGTGTGTGTGTTTCTGTTCCTTCCTCGCAGATTCTGAGATCTTGATCAACCTAAGTAAAGGCAGACACACATAGTCAGGTTTATAAAAACAATGGAGACAAATTCCCAAAAGTGGGGACAAGAGAAAATAGATAATATGTGACTCACTCCTTGCTAAATCTGGGGAGTTGTTTCTAAGGACACTGAATATTTCCTAAATTGTCTGCAGAGTGAATAGCTACCATACAGTGGTCTACAAGTCATGGCATTATCTTTAAATTTCATAACACATATAAATTTAAATGTAATACAAAACTAATATTGTTTCAAAATAAACATGTATTAAAATATTCTTATAGCAACTGATGTGAATATACAATTGGCCGTTTTCTTCACTATTCCCAGCAGCTGCCTGCAATATTTTACTTCCTGCCTCCACGACATTAAGCTTTACTGAACTGAGTCTTATTTCTGAGAAAAAAATATGTCTACTAGGAGACAAAGTGAAAATTCTGCTGAAACTAAAGTCACAAATTTGGCCCCCACATGCAGTTATGTTGGCAAAGTAGCTTGAGTTTACTTTGGACTGGAGGTTTGTGTTTCTGTTAAAATTCCTACTTTTACGTTCTAATTCCTAAGTAGTTGGTATTTCAACATGGGGCCTTGGGAAATAATTAATTCAGGGGAGAGGAGCCCTCATGATGGAGTATGTCTTTACTAGAGGAAGCACCAAAGAATGTCTAGCTTTTCTCCTCTGTCATGGAGGGAAGAAGTTAGACAGGGAGCTGAAAACCAGAAGAGGGCACTTGCCATGAAATGAATTGTATGGTGCTGTGATCATGGACTTCTAAGCCTCCAAAAGCATGAGAAATAAATCTTCTCCTGACATGGTCTATGCGGTTTTCTGTGGAAATCAAAACGTAGTGGGATGGGGCAAATAGTGCTGGAAGCAGGAGAAAGAGAGAAAGGTGTGTGTCACGTTCTGTGAGCTAAGAGGATAATCATACTTAGAACTGGGGGTGTCATTTTCTCTGAAGGTGTAGAATTGGATGAACAGAGGGAAAGAAGGAATTCAAAGCAGAAGGAAAAGGGAGAGTGAGTAGTAGCAGGGTGAATATAATCGCGTGTGTGTATGCGCGTGTGCTGTCACAAAACAATAAAGAAAAAAGAAACATGAAATTAGCCCTGCATTCATTAATCTTTAGCTGTATTCTTTTTTTTTTAATGGTTTCATGTCTTATCCATTCTTTTTTTTTTTTTTTTGATTTTTTTTATTTATTACGTATACAATATTCTGTCTACATGTATGCCTGCAGGCCAGAAGAGGGCACCAGACCTCATTACAGATGGTTGTGAGCCACCATGTGGTTGCTGGGAATTGAACTCAGGACCTTTGGAAGAGCAGGCAATGCTCTTAACCACTGAGCCATCTCTCCAGCCCTAGCTGTATTCTTAATGGAATGGAAACCAATGTTTGATGAATAAATATCATTTTAAATGCAATACAACTATAGCATTATTTAAAAATAGAATTGTATTTTTTTGAAGAAAACATTTTGCTTATGTCAGGTTGCTTCTGTCTATTCCAGCAAAGTCAAATACTCAAAGATAACATTTCCTCAGCATGACCAAGCTGGACAGACTTTCTCCTTGCCTTTGTGTCCCCAATCACTCCCCTTGACTTGAGAATTTACCTCAGAAAATTTGTAATATTAACTATCTCTTTGTGATGTAAATCTTCTGCAATCTTCTTACCACTTTTGCAGTCCAGGAATGTCTTTCTTAATAACCTGGATGCTGATCCTTTGAAATAAAATTATCAAAACAAATTGCCCCAGTTTTTGAATCTCTGTGAGAGAAGAGGAACCTGGAAGTCTTGGATTCTCTGCCCAGAACAGAGAAGCTACCTGCTGTCTGGAAGAAAGACCCAAGTAGATGTTTTCTTTGGGTAAGGCCAATTAGCACACACATGCGGCCTATTCTTCCAATTCCTCATGCACACACTCACCAAATTCTTATTTCAACCAAGTTTAGATGGATGTCCAAGTTCTCCCTCCTACTGCAGTCTGCACTAATGTCTTCTGTGCCTGGGGTCCAGCTTTCCTTCCTACTGTAGTAATTTGCACTGATGTCTTCTGTGCCTGGGGTCCATTTCTCCTTCCTATGACAGTAGTCTATGCTAATATCGTTTATGCCTGAGGTCAAAGTTCGCCCTCATACCACAGTCTACAGTGATGTCTTCTATACCTGAGGCCCTAGTTCCCTCTCCATTGACTGCAATCTACACTACTGTCTTCTGTCCCTGAGGCCCTAATTCACCCTCCTACAGTGGTCTACATTAATGTCTTCTGTGCCTGAGGCCCAAGTTCTCCATTCTACTGCAGTAGTCTATGCTAGTGTCTTCTATGCCCCTTAGACTTAACCTGCAACCTGTTCTGTCAGCTAGGAGAATATCCTATCCCTCTCCCCTGACATTAACCAATTGGCTGTGAGAATATAGGTTATGGATTCCTTTTTTGAGCAGGGACTGTCACATATTATTATTAAAAGTAAGATTCATATGTGAATGCAAAATCCTCAAGTGGGATGAGACAGTTTATGCTGGAGCCAAATATGAACGATCATGGCCAAAGAGCACAGATTTAGGTCAAAATCATGTTCAAACATGGTAATAATTTGATTAATTTCTAGTAACAGCTCTTCCAGACTGGCACCCATCATTTTTGATCATTCTCTCCTAATATTTGCCCTTATCACTAGAGTGAAAAATCTCCTTTACCATTTTCCTCTGTTTGTAATTCAGATGTTCATGATTAGAGGTAGTAGGTTTACTTGGACCGCCAGTCCCCAAACCATTGACATGGAGACTTATTATTAATTATGAATGTTCAACCTTAGCTTAAGTTTGTTTCTAGTTAGCTTTTTATCTAACGTAAATTAATCCATAACTATTAATCAATGTGTTGCCCCGAAGCTCGGTTACCTCATCTATGTACTATACATCCTGCTTTCCTTCTTTCTCCATGTCTGGCTGGATGGAATCTAGCTGACTGGCTGGCTCCCCTTTTCTCTCTACCTTCCAGCCCCCCATCCCTCCTCTGCCTAGCTATCAGCCATTCTGCTTTTTATTAGACTAATCAGGTACCTTAAACAGTCAAGGTGAAATAGTAACATACCTTTATGCAGTTAAACAAATGAAGCATAAACTAAAAGCAACACATCTTTACATAGCTAAACAAATATTCTATTTCACAACAGTTCATAAGAAGCCTGTCCTCAATGACAACAACAGACGGTAGTAATTGGCTAGGCGGTTAGGAATAAAAAGTTCCCAAAGAAACCTTACCAGTTCCATTTGTTACTAAAAGCCAGAAATGCCTTTTAGTCTCTTGACAGACTCATCCTTGCTAAAGGCCAGAGATGCTAGAAGTATTTGGGGCCTAATTTATGATCTGGTTTCCTAACTGATTTTAGAGTTATCTTTTCCGTGCTGGAAATGTTTTAGTAGCCACAGAGGCTCTTAATGGGGAAATTCTTTCAGGTCAAGAGAACAGACTCAATTAGCCTAGCTAGAGACCTAGCATTACAGGAATGCCAAAAAGAGGAGCCACTCTCAGGATGGGAGATGACATTAAGTTGTGCCAAAGAGCTAAGTCGAGCAGGTAGTCTTACTGAGATGCTGCACTTTTACTTCTCTAAATTCCTGTCCCTGGTGGAGTAGTTCACAGGGATACAAAAATGTTGCTTCTTAAGTCTACCCACTTTTCTGAGTAATTCCTTTTATTCTCTCCAGTTCTGATCTCTATGTTTCCTTACTCCCTCTCTCTCTAATTGGTCCCTCGCTCTGATGTGACTGGTTGTCCACAGTCTGACTTCTGTGCTGCCTCCAACTGTGTAACTTTTTCCTTCTTTCCTTTAGTCCCTTCCCCTCCAGGTAGCTGCTGAGATTCATAGCTGACCTCCCCTGGAGGCATTTTTTCTTTTAAACTGATAAAATTATTCTACAACTTCCCTTTCCACATATTTTTAAATTCTTTTGTTACTGTGTCTAGTATGCCAAAAGCAACACAAATTTCTCCTGTGCCACCAACACAATCACTCTCAAGTTGTATGCCTTCAGTATTTACTTGATATCTCCATACTGGTTCAATTTAAGGTTAATGTGGCTATTATCCTAATCTATAAGGATATTGTACCATTTGTCACAAGAAGCAAATTCAGAGATCATCTGACAAGCTGAAAGCACATTTAAGTGGTGTTAGGCCAAATGATCACATATAATTGCCACCATTTTTGAGGTTCTTCAAAATACCCATGCACATTGTTATGTTCACAAAAGGGAAAAAGAAAAAAGGAAGGGGGCAGGGAGGAGAGCGAGTACAGAAGTGTGAAAGAGCTTGACCACTTCAGAAATGTAAGGGCTAATCTGATGTGATTGTATTGTATTTGATGAGAGAAGTTTATCCTGGTGTGGCATTGAGACTTATACTGTACTACCTGAGTTACGAGGTCATTATGTTTCATAAATTAGTATACAAGTGTGAATATACACAGAAATAAGTATATAATCCGAGCAACCAAGCATGACCAAAACTGACTTAAAACTTACATTTTTGTATTAAAAAATTAGGGTAGGTCTTATAATTACATACATGTATATAATATACCCTGCTTGCCACTCCCTCTCCTATTCTACTTTCTGTTGCTATGACAAACACAAAGACCAAAAACAACTCCACCAACTCAAGATAGGAACCTGGAGGCAAGACTTGAGGCAGAAACCAAAGTGAAATGCTGTTCACTAGCTTGTTTGACTTGACTTACCCGGGGCTTCTTGTCCAGGAATGGTTTTGCACATAGAAGGATGGGCCCTTCCACATCAACCAGCAAACAAGAAAATGTCCTACAAACATGCCAATATGTCAATTAGAAGAATGCAATTTCTTCTTCTGGGTTTGTCTAAGTTTGTGTCAAACAAAAACTATATAAGACAGCTCCTCATCTTCCCTTACCTGCCTCCTAACTCGGTCAAACCTTCTCCCCCAAACTGATGACTTTTGGTCTTAATTGGAGACTCATTTATCTTAACCAAAGTATCAGTGTAACTATTAGATTGAGTCTATCCAATGAAACCTGGTAATGTCACAATTAAAACCCCATAGGAAGTCTCCTGCCTTTCTTTTTCACAAATGAAAATTGTCTTCCATATTAATATTACAACTATCATGTGCTGAATTAGAAGTGTGTACCATCTACTCTGTTATGATATGTTATGATTTTATATGCTTTTCACTCAGTTCCCCAATGAGTGTATGAGGTATTTGTTAAAACAACAAACCTTCTAGTCTTATGTAAAACTAAATTGAGGCTGAGAGTGTGTAGAAAACTTGTCTATGACAGTGCAAATGGAGAATGGATTATGAATTGACTCTAAGTTCTTTTCAACATGTTTGGCATATTGCTCAAGATCTTTCTTTAAGACAGAATAAATAAATCCTTGCTTTGATAGCACCAGATTGCAAATGAGTCTATTTTTCCAATCAGAAATCAACATGTGGCTTTAGTTCAAGAAACCTACCTTTCTTGGTTGAAATCTAAGTATTACGATTCAAGGGGAAAGAGCTTCGTCTGGTCCTGATACTGAGCACAGGTATGTCTGTTCCTGTGGTGAGGTCAGAGGCTCATGCTGAGACGCTTAGAAATAGCAGTCACTGCACCTGCATCTGCATTAGAATTCTTACCTAGAGCTCAGCTCAGTGCTGCTGTGTGAAGCACCAGAAGTATATCTTTCCATCAGCTTTCATTCTGCAAGTTTTAGTCGAATATGCAAGGAGTTTTGTTAGATGCTCAGGAAAATTCAACTTGGGATACTTTTAGAGCATAGGAATGTGATTGACAGTTGTATGACTGGGGCAGACTGAGAGGCCACTTGCAGTGGTACTGAGATTTGTCTCTGCTGCATGTACTGGCTTTTTGGGATCCTATTCTCTTTGGATGTATACCTTGCTTAGCCTAGATGTAGTGGGGAGGGCAATGTGTCTTGCCCTCTCTTAGGATTGGAGTGGGGGGCTAGGAGGGTATGTGGAGGGAATGGGAGGAGAGGAGAGAGTGGGAATTTAGATTGGTATTTTTTTAAAAAAATCTAATTAAAAAAGGAAAAAAAAGAACATAGAATAAAAAAAGAAAATTGAAACAAAAAATTGTGAACATCTAGGGTAACAATACTACCTGTGAAGTCACGTTTTTACACTACTTATCTATAAATTTTTCCAGCAGCTTCCTCTACCATAAACAATTGTTACATGAAACAATTTTTACTGGTCTTAACTGTTTCAAGAAAGTGAAATAGCTTTCACAGAACTCTATTAGCATTGTACAAATGTTCTGATTTATTTGCAGTTATTAATCTCTTGCAGTACCTAAACTGTAAGTCAAGATTTGCTATAGGAAAATCCATATAAGGAAAAACATTTTATATATGACATTTGATACCATATACTATCAGGCATTCCCTTAGGGGTCTGGAAATATGTATTCTTCAGGTCATGGAGGACTATAGTGGATTAATTACTAGTTTTAGAGACAATAGACATAGGTATAAATCCTAGATCCTTGACCAAAGCAGTTTGGAAAGTAAAATAAATTACTAAATCTTTGTCTTTGTTTACAAAACAGAAAGAAAATTTATTCTTTATACTGAAATGAATTGGGATTTCCCTCTAAACTATGCCTATATTCCCAAATATTGTCTATAAATGTTTGTTTATATTTAAAGGAGGATATGATATAGAGATTTGCTTTGGTATGGATCTTGGTTTATTGATGCAAATTTAAGATCAATCTTGTTATATGTATATTTCTGCTCTTAAATAAGGTATTGTGATTGTGTAGTTCACTTAAAAATGTAATGTAAAATTAAGAAATATAGGTTAATAGATAGTCATTTATAATAGTCAAGCTTGTAGTCATGTTAGTTAGATTTTCTAAATGTACAGAGATGTATTTTAGATGAATAGGTATTCTTCAAATCTTTCAGAGACCTTCAGAATATGGCATTTGAAATGTTTTACAAATTTAAGGCTTGACAAGTGGTGGTGGCACACACCTTTAATCCCAGCACTCTGGAGGCAGAGACAGGTGGATCTTGTGAGTTCAAGGCCAGCCTGGTATACAAGAGCTAGTTCCAGGCCAGGCTCCAAAGCTACTGAGAAACCATGTCTTGAAAAGCCCCCCCCCAAAAAAAAAACAACAAAATTTAGGACTTATCATGACAATGAGAAGCCGGGCGGTGGTGGCGAACGCCTTTAATCCCAGCACTCGGGAGGCAGAGGCAGGTGGATCTCTGTGAGTTCGAGGCCAGCCTGGTCTACAAAGGGACAGGCTCCAAAGCTACAGAGAAACCCCGTCTCGAAAAACAAAACAAAACAAAATAAAACAAAACAAAACAAAACAAAAGACAATGAGACACATCTGTTCCTGGCAGCACCAATCTACTTCAAGAGGAAGATGGGCATTGAAGAGATTCCTTATGGAGTTTGATAGCCATTTGGGCAAGAAACTGCTCTTGCCTGGACTGCTTAATGGACTGGACATGCAGGACCCAAAGAGAAACAACTGCTGAACTTACCTAAAGGTGAGATGGTCATTTGGGGTTCCTACTTCAAAAATAGACTGCCAGACATTCTGCAGGACACAGAAGAAAGTGACTGACTGACAAGCTACCAATATAGGCAGAACTATCTTTGAAATTTCCTGCTTCATGGAAAAGTCTGCTGGATACTATGGGCCTGTAGGCTGAAGATTGGATGCCCCAACAGCACAGAAGAACTTTGGGTGACTGTCCAGGCAGTGAGATGTCTGTCAATTCTAGAGTTTTGGAAGTTGCTTACAATGCACTTCCTGTTTACTTAGGTAATATTATATCCTTCAAGAGTCTTTGATGGAGTTGAAGAATTTATAGTTATAGTTTTCCTTAGTTATAATAAAAGATAAAGTAGATATAAATATTGTAACTGTAATTATTGCTGAATACCTGTTTTGTTGTATGTAATTTTACTATGTTAAAAATAAAGCCTTCCTTTTTATTTTAACACAAAAGGGGATGTGATGTGGTATTCCCCTCTGTATGCTGTGAATACCATTGGTTTTAATAAAGAAACTTTTTTGGGCCTGTGCAGGGAATAGAGATAGGCAAGGAAAACAAAATGGAATGTTGGGAGAAAGGAGGTAGAGGCAGAGAGAAGCCATATAGCCTTGCCTGAGCCAGAGGAAACTTTAGCCAGTAAGCCACAGCCATCTAGAGATACACAGATTAGTAGAAATGGGTTAAATTAATATGTAAGAGTTAGCCAATAAGAAGCTAGAGCTAATGGGCCAAGCAGTGATTTAAATAATACAATTTCTATGTGATTATTTTGGGGCTGAGCAATCAGAGACTAACTAGCAGGATCCCTCCTACACTGGAAAAATAAACAAAATAATGTACATAATGTGTACATGCTCCTTTCACCCATGGAATGCTGAAGGAACTCGTTGAACAGTGTCCTTTGTTTTCTTTCTTGCTTACAATTTTGGAATAAAAGACAAGGTTATATACAAGAGCTACCAAGGCTAAAAAGAGCCAGGCGATTTGTTAAGTTAGGAATGTGCTTTATTTGATTAGAAAAGAGAAGGATTTATTAACAGAATGAAACAACCAGTGAAACTAAAAAGTAACAAAACATGAATTGTTTATGGATTATCACTGCTTACTGACAAGAAGGTGCTTGCTTCTTTTCTTCTCTGTGATGAAACACACAAGCAAGAGCAACTTAAAGGAAAAGGTTTGTTCTGGATCCTCGTCCATCATGTCCTGGAAGACAAAATTGGTGTGGGATTCCCTTTTGTATAAAGTCAATATGTTTTATTACCATTGGTTAATAAAGAAACTGCTTTTGGCCAATGGTTTAACAGAATATAGACAGGAGGGAAAAGATATATAGAGAGAGTAGGTGGAGTCAAGGAGAGATGTCATGTAGCCAATGAGGAAGAAGGGCACTCACGTGCCTGTACTTGTAAACCACAAGCCTTGTGTTAAAATACAAAATAATGGAAACAGGTTAATTTAAAATATAAGAGCTAGCTAGCAATATGCTTAAGTGATTGGCTAAGTAGTGTTTTAATCAATACAGTTTCTGTGTGGCTATTTTGGGTCTGGCCAGCCAGGAACAAACCAGTAGCCTCTGCCTATACAAAGTGAAAGACAGAGTTTGAAGCAGCTGAACACATCACACCCACTGTCCGGAAAGAGAGAATGTTGGATGCATGCTGCTCAGCTTCCTCCTCTACTTAAACAGTCAAGGATTCCAGGTGAGGAATGCCACCACCCACAGTGGGTCAATGTTCAGACATCAGTTAATGCAATAAAGATAACCCCAAAGGGCCTGCCTGAGGCCCATTTCTCAAATCTCAAATGAGTCTAGGGTATTGTCATGTTGAAGATTAGCAGAAACTGTAGGAAAAGGATGCTGATTTGGAAAGGGAGTCTGAGACTAGGAAAGAAGATCATGGCACCAGACTAAAGAGCTTTTGTAAATAGCTGAGGGGCAGGAGAGGCTATCCCAGAGCATGAGGATGTCATATGTCATGGCGCTATGACCATGTATGTGCTCAGCAAACCAGAATAAATCACCACTGGGGACTAATTGCAAGAATAAACAACTAGAAACCAAGAGATCACAAAGCAGTAAGAAAAATGGACCAGGCCGATTGCTTGAGTGACTAGATTCACTCAGTGACCATACAGGTGAGGTAATTAGGCCAATAAGACAGCAGTTGAGAAAAAAAAAAGTTTTGAGATAGGAGCAAACCTTACAGTGACAGAGGATGGGATATAGCTCAGTTGATAAAGTACTTGTTTTACAAGCATAAGGACTTGAGATGGCAGAGAATCCCATGCTTACAATCCAGATCTCGCATGGTCAAGTGGGTAGATAACTGTAACTTGCTGTCTAGTCAGTCTAGCATAGTCACCAACCTCCAAGGTGACAGATACTGTCCTACAAAGAGAGCTGGATGGCATGCAGCTGAGGTGACTTCCAGCTGCCATTTGGACATACGTGCACATACCTAAGCACACATAGAAGCAAGAAAAACACTGACATTTTGATTTCCAAAGTGAAAACAGAGGGATATCACGTATAGACATAATCATACTGGAGGATGCAATAAAAATGAAAGCTATGCTTTGGTTTTAGTTTTAACTTTAACAACAGAAGTATATAAACGTAAAAGTCAAATAGAAAGAAATATGACTGAAGGTCTCAGGAGGCACAGATTCCTGTGTACCCAGAAGTCATCAAAGAATTCAGAGGATTACATGAGGAAATATCAAGTTGATGTAAGAAGTCTTAGGGCTTTGTCTCTGAAAAACATAAGGAGAAAACATTTGACAATGAGAGCAATCTTAGCAGTGGGATGAGAAGCCCAAGTGAAACAGGTAGTCAATGAAAGCAATAAATCAAAGGAATTTTTCAAAAGTGGGCTAAGAAACCAAAATGTCAGAGATGAACAAAATAAGTATTACAGTTAGCTGAATAATAAGCACAGAAAGTAAACTATTATTGACTCTATTAGTCAGATTTTTTTAAAAAAAATAATCACTATGGCAACATACCTGATAACAATGGAAAAAGAAAAAAATGTAAATTTTGACTCACAATTTTGAAAACTTTTATTCAAGTTCCAATAACTTTGCCATTTGGGGCCAGAGTGAGGCAGACTATTACGGTGTTGTAAGTCACTACATGAAGGGGGCACCTTCAGGGACAGACTTTCATCTTAATTTGTCATCAAAATATCTTTTGTTATTTTCAGGAAATCTAAAGAAAAGTTAACATGTCCATGGTCATTCTTGACCACCATCTTTATGAGGGTCAGGATACAAATTGAGCATGTCCAAAAGTGTTCTGTCTGCTATTTCAGCAATTTCAAAATAGGCTTCATAAATTGAGCTCTGTATGTCTAAATATGAGTTAGCCATCTTCCCTTTCTGACCTAAGACCTTAAGGAATCATGCTCAAAGATGTTGTACCCCTGAAGTGCTATGCATAAAATCCCAGAATAAAAGATCCTCAGTTCATTTGTTGAAGACTAATGCTACTTTGGACATAATTTATGTGCTTTCTCTGCTGCAGGAAAGGGTTTTAAAAATCTTTCTACTATTATTTAGTTACGTTTATTTTTAATTTTCACTTCACACGGCATTCCATTTGATTATAATGGAATCATAAGGCATATTATGAAGTTATCGGTAAATTAATCCATTGATAAAAGTAATATAATCAAATCTACTATCAATGCACACAGCTGAAAATCAAGCAGCTTTCTGTCCACTGTCCAATCTCCTTACCACTTTCACTTCTTTATTTTATTTCTCATGAAAAATTATATTTTGAAGAACACACTGTACCACTTCCTGAATATTTTTTTCCTTTGTGTTAACCCATAATGTCCTCAAATATTAGTAAAATCTCAGTGTCTCAATTTTTAGAGTAGGATGCCAATCTGTAGGTGGATTTTAACCTCTCTTTCATAGTCTTATGTTTCCACTTTCTAAAATATTTATATAACTCCCTCTCTTTTCTTTTTTTCTTTGCCCCTTTCTTCCCAAATCACAGATGATGACATAGTGTCAAACTTCATACTGGAAATAGAAACAACACCCAATGCCCTTCAAATTTCCACTTCCTAGTCTGTCGCATCATTTGGACTTGCTGCCAAACTTCTCCCTGTCCTCCAGCTGAGATAAAATATGTGCTCTGATTTTGACAGACTTGCTAGGCAATATGAAAGTAACAGAAGTCAAAGATAAATTTCTAATTGAGCCATTGAATATTCAATGGAGGTGCTATATAATTGATGGAACATTATCACACCCTGCATTTATGTTCTCTGCTTATGTACTTTATTTTCTTTACAATGCTCATTGTTGTGTAAAATACCCTTGTTATGATGTTTGTTTTTAATAGGCATTATCTCTTTTCAATTATAAAGTCTCCAGCAGAGCTCTTGCCTCTCGTATTCCCTGATGCTTCTTAAGGAACTAAACAATGTTTCAACAGAAAAGGCTACTTTTTCCAGCATTTATAAAATAAAAAAAAGAAGAAAAGGATCATTTATTTCTCTTAGTTGAGAATGGCACCTGAGAGGATATAGTAGAGTAATGCTACAGTAATAGGCTTTCAGATTGTTTTGCCTATGTTTTAAGGCTACATCCTACTTCATGGGTTTTTTCTATCAATCCAATGCTTAATTCATAATGGATACTTACTGTTTCATTAAGTAACTATAACAAACAAGGGAAGTGAATTTTGGAAGAGGCAAGTATTAAAGCAGTCTAGATAAATGTTCAGCAATAACATACAATAAGTTTCATGTGCTAAGGCATGGTGTCACATAGAGGTAAAGGCAGGAAAATCAGAAATTCAAGGCCAAGGTTTGCTTCAGAGTTCAAAGCTTGCCTTGTGGCAAAAGATGAAGAGAGATAGAGGTAGATAGATAGATAGATAGATAGATAGATAGATAGATAGATGATAGATAGATAGATAGATAGATAGATAGATAGATAGATAGATAGATAGAGATAGATGATAAATAGATGATAGATAGATAGAAAGGGAGAGAAGGAGATGAAGAAAGAAAAGGACAAGACAAAATTAAAACAAATAACAAATATTATGAACTTACTATAAAATCCCAGCCTCATTAGCAAGAGAATGATCCTGAACATGCACACACAAACATACACACACACAAAGAGAGAGAGAGAGAGAATAAAAATAAATAAATACATGAATAAGTTTCAACATCAAGAAGACTAAATTTACAAAGATTTAAAAAGGTCTTCTGTCTTAGGATTCTTTGTTATCAGCAACCAAGGTCACACTATGTGAGTTAAGAAGCCACAGATTAAGAAATTAAAAATTAATAAATGCACATTTTTTCATTAGCTTTCTATAGGTCCCCGAGTCTCATTTATAGCCACCCAATTAAACAGAATGATGGTTCTGTGGTGTCAGTCTCCCTATGATCATTCACTGGATGAAGGACTCTGTGCAATGTTCAGGTATATTAGCAGCAAGGCTGGATTTTACACAATTCTACACAAGCAATGACAGTAACTCACATGTGGGGATGAAGCACTGGCCAGAAAGAATGAATAACTCCTTGGTAAAGATGAACCTGCCATAGAGCAAAATTTCAGGTCTTCCAGAGAAAAATGGAAAGAGGAGAGCATACATGCATGCAACATTGTCAGAAAGGAGTTCTAAGTATCTTGCAATATTATCCTGGTATTATATAGAAGTCATTTGAACAACAAACATTAATTGGGTAAAACAGGCATTGGGATTGTTTTCTTTTGACCTGTCACTTATCATGAACTAGATAGTGTTTTTCCCTTAAATCATATTCTCCCTGTTCTCCAACATTACTATGTTTGAAGGTAAAATTGAGAACCAATTAGGGTTACATTAGGTCCTGCAAGTGTAGCATTTAGAAATGGAGTCATGCCCATTTAAAAACTGAATAAAAGATTTTTTTATGTCTTTCTATCTCTATTTATTGCCACTCATCTAATCATGTATCAACTTTCTTTTCCTTTTTTTCTCTCCCCTTATCCATGAGATAGTAAATTAAGAAGACATCTATCTGCAAAATAAGAAATGGTTCTTAAGACAGTATCTTGGTTTAAGACGATGTGAACCTCTCTGTGTATGAGCAGTGAGGATTGAATTTTGCTGTTGTTTGAGCCATTCTAGCCTATGGCAGGTTATTAAGGGAGACCAAACTTATTAAGATGTAGTTTTTAAAATTCTTTCTCTGCCATTTAAATACATACATCTTGAAGAAACGGCTTCTGTTTGTCTGAGATTGTGTTCTACAGTGTTAGAGATAAAAATGATCCCTCTGTAGTTATAACAGAGTCTAACATGCCACACCAAAAAAAAGAGTTAGAAGTTGTTATAGCAAGATCAGAAAGTGGCAGCTCTGAGGCTGATTTAATAATCAGTTACAACAGAAAAATTAAGATGTAACCAATCCTGTCTGATGACAGGCAACCAGACCTAAAAGGAAATTATTTAGGAAATATTATGTAGACTGATAAGCTGCACAGTGGAGATGGGAGGAGTACCAGGTTTGGGCCTCTAGAAGGTTTCCACTGTGCCCAAAATACAATCAGCATTAAACCCAGAGTCTGAAAATGAGATCTTGGCCATAAAGGATGGGCAAAAAGAGGCTGCAGTCAGCAGCCATGTGTCTTTCCATGTCTTACTCTTCACCGTAAATATGTTTAGGATAAGAAAAGAGATAGGAAGTTTCAGTTCTCCAATAGCTGTTCTAGATGGGAAGAGAAGGAGGGACTTGGGGAAAATAGAGAATAAATTAGTTATACATGTCCAGAGGCATGATAAGGTGGTAATTTACTGGGGGCTGAGGAGTCCATAGATATTTTAAATGGAAAGTGGGTACTTTTTTCAGAATATATTTGGCTATTGAATAGTTGTGAAAAGCTTGGGCAAAGAGCTACACAAAGAAGACAAATTAAAAAAAATTAAAGTCTTAGTATCAGTGACAAGCTCTGCTTCATTGACCATTAGAGGTAGACCGAATCTTTCTCCAGTAAAAAAATATTTTTTTGTGTCTCTTAGTAGATGTTTCTAAACAAAAAAAAAAAAAAAAAAAAAAAAAAAAACTTCTCCAAAACAGCTTACATTCAGGGACATTTATTCAGTAGATTTATGGCTAACTTAGTTTTGAAAAGATATAAGTTACATTGTTTAAATTTGCTGAGGAAATGTATTATATGGACTGCCAACCCAGATACCAGGTGATAAATCTTCGATAAAATGCTCCCTTACCTCATTCCCTAGAGCTGCACAGCAATCAGCTGAGTATAGAAAAGATGGGCGTGTCCTCTGTCCAGAAAGAAAGAAAGAAAGACTATGTACAAAGTCTCAGAGTTAAAACTGGATTTGAAGGCTAGAAAGTAGGCGGGAGCAGGTGACTTTGTGGGATACTGGATAGTGCAGGGGGGTGTGTGGGGGATGGGAAGTGGTGAGGTACAGGGGAAGTAGACAAGATTGCTGGGCAAAAATTGGGAACTGGAGGGTGGGGTGGGATGGGGGAAAGGGGAGATGGGGAATACTTCTCATTTAATCTCAGAGAAACAGGAATGTAAAAGTTTAGTTGCAGTTGCCTGTTTCTGTTTCAGATAAGCATTGGGTAGACTTTGTGTTCCTCTAATACCCTAAGTCCCCTTCCCTCTGGAATTCAGTATGAAAGGAATCACAGCATAAAGGCCTCAGACACACACACCTTGAAATCCTAAGGACTCCTGATTTTGACCCTGTGGTTGTAGGTATCTTAAATCCACTTTTTTTTTTTTTTTTAAGGATAGGAAGGTCAACATTTTTTGTTGTTTTTTATTTTTGTTTTCGAGACAGGGTTTCTCTGTGGTTTTTGGAGCCTGTCCTGGAACTAGCTCTTGTAGACCAGGCTGGTCTCGAACTCACAGAGATCCGCCAAGCCTCTGCCTCCCGAGTGCTGGGATTAAAGGCGTGCACCACCAACATTTTTTGTAGTTAAGTGCCTGGCTTGGTAAACTGGTTTCAGCAGAAACATAACGCATCAGCTGAAGTCGAGGTGTGAACACAGCTATCCAGAGAGAGACTGCTTTCCGAGGATGGAAATAGCTTTTGCATAATGCACTTGCGCAGGCTAGACAGTTTTCATTTGTTCACTCACATTCATCCCGCATCATCTCTCCCCGTGTCCTCTGAGATTCTGCCAAACACAGAAACTGATCTGAGCGAGGCTTTTCAGAGCAGATTTGGAAAGATGTCATTGTTTTCAGGGAACACCCATTGCAGCAAGACTCCTTACAGATGACAAGTATGAGCAAAGAACCCACTTGCACTCCCAAGGCATGGGTTCCACTTTGGTACAACTAACATATTCCATGTCAAAAAAAAAAAATTCTAAGCCAAACGCACCCAGTCTAAGCCCAGACCCATTCCACATGTTAGAATGTGAATCTATTATCTGTAATAACCTTTTGAATCTTCATTTCTTATGGCTGCAATAGTAATGGTGATTTTCCCCACTCAGTTCCTAACTAATGCCACATTTATTAGTGCCATCACTGGGGTAATAGCCGGTGGAAAAGAATTGAGGTATTTTATTTCTCATCTTTCATTCACTCCCCTTGATGGTGAACACAGAGCACAATTAAAAGAACATTTTTATGTGCCAGAGAGGACAATGGCATCTGCAGGACCCCTTCAGTGAACAAACAGCCCTGGACAGTGACCTTCTCCTTTATCAGAAAAATCTTCCCCAAGGCTCCTTTGCATTTTGTGATATTACACTTCTGGGAACTCCAGAGTTGGCCAGGATTTTTAGAAGACTAGGATACAGCTTCCAGGCATTCATTACTAGGTACCTGCATTAACGATGATCTGCTGTGTCCAGAAAGTCCCAACCATTGGTAGAGAAGTAGGAAGAGAGTAGAGCCCCATGCTAAACACTGATTGATGAAATGCTTTAAGAAATTCCTCCACAAAAGATCGTAATGACAGTAAAGAAAATTTTTACAAAATAAGTAAAAATGCCATCAATCAATATTCAAGTGCTGCTCTTCCCCTCTGCACCATCACTGTGATCAAGCCTGGCTGTTTCTGGTTGAATAGACATAGGTGGGGTGGAGGTAAATTGGAGATTTATTCCTTTGTATGGCTGTATCAGCCTGAATGCTTTGAGGATACAGGGATGCTGATAGACTTGGATTAGGGAGGAGTGATAAAGAAAAGACTTGGTTAGTTTCTTTGTAAGCACTAAATTATCCTGTGGCTCAGACTTGGAAGAAACTAGATGGGTTGATACAAAAAGTCCCATAAGTATAAGTACAAACCAAATGACCAGGAGATTGTTAGAGAAGAGTGGAAGTAAAAGGATTTGCAAACAAGCACATAGTCTTAAAAAGAGAAACATTTCTATCACCTATGCATTTCTCAGTTCATTAATATTGTAACCTCAAAAATGTAACTTGACCTGAGTTTCTGAATCCTGATCAATAATAAAAGCTCCTAAGTTGCACAGTGATTGTGCTTGCTAATTAAATATGGTGTTCATGTAAGAAGACTAAGCCTTGGGTCTAGAACATGATAAGCATTTAATAAATGCCAGAGTCTGTCATTATCATGACAACCATTACAATAATGCATTCATAAGAACTCTACATCAGAGTGGACGTGAAGGAGAAAAAAGAGAAAGGATAATGACAATGGAGACAAAAAGCCTAGAGAGAAAAACACAGTGCATTTAAACAATATGAACATGACCCCATGAAGATTATCAACATTGTGGCACGGATCCAGACCTCTTGATAGATTCTTTTACTCATCCAGTTTCCCCAGACCTTAGAGGTCATGTATAAAAATAATTTTTTAAGATAGGATTTCTGTCTCTCAGATTCTATTTCCATCATCAGAATCAATAGGGAGCGAAGCACTAAGAGGTTCCAGGAAGTCTCAGCTCCAAGCATCTCTAAGTCAACAGCTCGTCATTATGAGAGTCGTGGTTATATTGACATTTCATGCAGTGAGAAACACTCAGAAGGAAAGGGATGCCCAGCCCTGCATTCATCACAGAGGGTAAAAGGGAGGCTTCAAATACAGTTAAAGACATAATGAACTAGAAAGACTCAGCTTTGGAAGGAGAGAGAAAAGAATTCTCTGCCAATGTGACATTGTGCCTCTCTGAGAAAATTCCATCACTTTGAAAGTATCTGTTCTTTTTGAGTAAAGCAGAATATATTAAAATGGAGAAAAAATATGAACCTGATACATTAGAATTTTTGCTGTTTGTTTGTTCTCATTGTTGTTTGTTTTCTTGTTTGTTTCTTTCTGCTGATACGATAAGATGCTCTGCAAAAGAAAGTCAAGGAAAAGGGGTTTACTCTGGCTCAGACACAGTCCATTTTGGAAGAGAACTCATGGAAGCAGGAGATTGAAAGAGTTGATCTCATTGTGTCCTCAGTCAGGGATCAGGGAATGAAGAAGGCAGCTGTTGTTTCCTTTCCCGATCTTTACCATCCAGGGTCCCATAGTTGATTGAGAGCAACCCAGAATTAAGATAGGTCTTCCCATTACAATTAAAATAATAGAGTAACTCCCCATCCACAGGTCTGCATACAGGCTCTCTCTCTCTCTCTCTCTCTCTCTCTCTCTCTCTCTCTCTCTCTCTCTCTCCTTGTTGGAGGAGGGCCTGCTTTGTTGATTCTTGGCTTCCTGGCTAGCTTAGCCCCAAAATAATCACAGAGAAACTATATTAATTAAAACACTCCTTGGCCCATTAGCTCTAGCTTCTTATTGACTAACTCTTACATATTAATTTAACCCATTTTCATTAATCTGTGTATCGCCATGTAGCAGTGGCTTACTGGCAAAGTTTCAGCATATCTTACTCTGGCGATGGCTCCATGGCATCTTCCTTACTCTGCCTTTCTTTCTCCCAATATTCAGCTTAGTTTTTCTGTCTAGCTCTGTTCTTCTATAGCTCTGCTATAGGCCCAAAGAAATTCTTTATTCTTTAATCACAGCATACAGAAGGAAATCCTACATCAGTCTCCCTCTGTCTCTCTCCCTAGTATTTCCAGACTGTTGACTTGACAGTTTACGGTAAGCATGACAAGCTCTATCAGGGTCAGACAGGAATAAACTCTGTCATTTTATGGCAGCTTGTAGCTGCATAGAATGGAAAGACATTCACACAAAGGATCCCTGCTTTGTTCCACTTGCTGCTCTGAAAATCATGGCAAACAGAGTGGCTTAAAACATTGCAAATGCATTGTCTTTTAGTTCAAGAGGTTCACTCAGCAAGGTCAAGACGTTGGCAGGGCTACTCATTCTGCAGGCTCTGGTGAGAATCTGTTGCTGTGTCTTTCCCCATTCAGGATGTGATCTGTATATCTACACAATAGTTCCTCTCTCCATTGTCTCAAGCACTCCTTCCCACCTTTTTGTGCCTACTTCTGATATTAAGCTTCTTTTGCCCCCCAATTAAGGTAACACTTACAATCAAGTTTCAATTACAAAACAGTCTTCAGTCCTTAATTTAATTATACTTGGTCTGTCCTGTTAGTCACACATGGTAACATTCACTGGAGATTGGACATGGGCATCTGGGTGGGTCATTATTCAGTCTAGCATACAGATGCATTGACCATGTATTGACTTCTCTAGTGAGTGGAACCTGGAGCAAACATGCAACTAGCGATCCAGCGTATAGAACTGAGCAGACACGTCAGTTGTGTGGTGAGAAGGGAACCATCATCCCATGTGTAGCTTAAACTTTATGAAGACTTTGAGGAAGCCATATTTGGAAAGCCTAAGGTGTGGATGATGGATGTTATTAAGTGGAAAATGAGCATTAGCTTCCATGAAATACACCAATAAGAGCTCAGAGCCAACAGTTTATCTTCCAAACTCCTGTACCTCTGAGGTGTCTAATCTATGCAGTGACTGGCGTTGTGCCCTAAGTAAGGCCATCACCATAGTGAAACTAACACCGTGGCTCTCTCTTAAAGACACAGACATCAATATTACAGCTAATCAACCGGCAGAACTGAACTTTAGGTGAAGGCAACCCAATGAAGATTAAGATTCTTTATTAGAGACTATTAGGAATGAAAAACAAAAGAGCAGTTGATGAAAGCCAGCATAAACTACCAGGTTTGGTGAACTTGGCTAGCATTTCGGATTTATAGGAATTCATTTCATATCTGTTGATTTTTTGTCTTCTGATACTGAGTGTCAGATTGACACAGAAAGTGGGGTGTTTTAAAGCATGATGTTTTGTGTTTTCTGGCCATCTCTTTACTTGAGCTCAGAGGGTCTTTTGTTAATTGTTGCATGACTTTCCATACCAATTATGTTTCAGTAATTCTTGTTAGCCTTTTTCGTTTCTTATTTATTTTTCTTTCTTTTTTGTTTTTTTTCTTTTCATTTTTTTGTAAATAATCTATTTTAATTTTCATGAACTGTACTTTTTCACATGAACAGTAGTTCCAACAACATGGGTTCTGCTATCCTGGCTACCGTATGTCCACTCTGAAGATTAAGAGAGCAGGTGCTCAAAAAGCTCCAGGTCAGTGATACAACCTGGCCCAGGAGGGTGCCATCACTTTGAAGGGTTTCCTTGGGATTGAAGCTTGAGAGTCTCCCCAACAGGTGACCTTCCTTAGCTTGGAGTCATTCTATTTCCTGAGAGCACTCTGTCACCAAGTCAACAGCCATGTGCAGTGGAGGAAAGATACAAAGGATGCTGTGCTTAGGCACCTCATTTTTCTACCTTCTCTGCCTTTGACTAACAGACATATTCTGCAATTCATCTAACTAACGTTTATGTTGCCTGGTCACCCATGCTTACCACATTTTGTTTTTCCTTTTATAACTGATTGTTTGGATGCACATCTATTGTCTAAGTGCAAGCCATGCAGAAAAATAAGGAAAGGAACCCAAACCACACACACTTTATTAGATGGAGTAACTATTCTTAACATTTTGGTAAACATTCTCTCAGGTTTTCTCTATGTCAATGGTGTATGTGAATACAATTTTATGTGCAATTGTTTATCTCCACCTGCCTTTACCACTTGGTGATGTCTCCTAGATGAATAACAACTTTCACTATGAGTGCCCAGATTCTATGACTCTGTGTAAGTTATGTTGCTGATGATTCACATAGTTTACATTTTTAACTGCTTTAATGCAGTATACCAGATTAGTATTTCATGTGCAGTTCTCTTTTGCCATTTTACAGTTAACAGTGAAATTACAAATATAATGGCATGGCCCATTTCTACTTTGCTAGATGTTCATGGACCTTGCTGCCAAAGATACAAGAGCACAGCATCTTTTATTTTCTGGTTCCCTCGCATTGCATTCCCCTTTGACACCTACAGTTGCTAAGAACTATCTGGCCCCATGGTTTAGACCAAATATTACATCTTTTGGGAAAGCTGTTCATCTAACTTGGAAATTTACTCTCTTCTTCCTTTGTTATCTGGAAGTCCCTTCTGCATTTATTTTTTTGTGGATCCTTTCATGTGCACAGAACATATTCTGTGTATTTGGCTCATACAAAGTTGCTGGTTCTTCAAGCACAGAGATCTCTGGAAATCAAGCATGGAAGAGCATGAGAGTATACTAAGCTCTTGTTTCCAATTATCCAGACTCAAATATTTGACTGTGTCATTTACTAGCCACATCCTGCTGAGCAAACTAATTACTCTAGCTTTTCATTTGCTCAGCTATATAACAGTGACAGATACAGTACCTACTTCATAGCACAGGTATGAGAACTTATTTAAAACAATATGTGTACTTTGTGATAATAATAATCCTGTAGCCAATGCCCCCTGAATAACCGCTTTGTGTTAAGATTAATTCGGATCCTAATTGGTGCCTTTTATACTTACAAACAGTGAAGATTTTCACAGGTCTGATTTTTTTATTCTAACACATTTTTCAATTAACAGACAATTTTACACTACACAGTTTGTCAATAATGATATATTTGCTGAGGCTGGTTTACACATAGAATATCTTCTTTTTTCTCCATGCTATCATTCTGTTGGATATCTCATCATGAAGAATTCAGATCAATCCCCTAATTATTTGTTCATTTTGTCATTCAATACACCTTAAGAGAAGTATTTTATTCTTAATATGGAGTTCAGAAGAATGAAGTATACAATTGTTCACTGGAAACAAGGATGAGAAAGAAACAAGAGCTCAAATCCACTAAGTTGTTTATTTTGACTATTAAGTTGTAGAAAGTCAACAGCAGCCAGAAAGTCTTTGCAATTTTCTTGTTCTTAAGCAGTTTATTTCAATTGCTAAATCTCTCTGGCTGGTGTATCATAAAAAATCTAGCACTTATTCCTTAAGCATGCATTTCCTGGAGTTAGGATGTGTGTCCCTTAGCTCTTCCCCCTTCTGTTTCTCTCTCCTAGACAACTCAGTCTCCTCTATCTGCATCTCTACATTGCAGTAACTCAGAGTTTTGTCCTGGTTGGGAGATTCCAGGTCCTACACTGACCTTTCTTGAACCTTTCTTCGACACTCATCCAACTCAAAGCTGTTGACATTTTCAGCTTTATATTTTGCATTTTTACATGCCAGTCATATTCTCCTCAGTAGATGATGAACTCACCAAGGTAAAAAAGAAACATTATGGTTTAGCTATATTTTACTTCCAACTTTATTCACAAAGTTAACAAGAAGAGGTCACGTGATCTCCCAAAATGTAGGCTGTTTCTCATATCAGTCCTATCTACTGTAAAGAATTCGACTACACTGAACTTTTGAAAGCTGCATGGAAGATATTGCTGAAGATATATAAGAATTTTGTGCATTCCCCTCAGTAAATCTATGCTTCCATGCTGTTGTAGTCTTCACATTACCTTGTTTCCAGGTGTAAAAACCCAGGCCTAGAATTTTTTTTATTACTGTAAGTCACACAGCTATTAATGAGTAAAGATAAGATTTGAACCAAGTCACTCTGGCGGCAGAATTTGTGTCAATCACTATTAGATCTGAAAGGATAGCAGGAAGATAAGGTTGTCCCCACAAGACTATGTATACATCGAGGCCAAATAAAACTCATGCATTAAGAAATAATTCAAGGCTTCCATTGCAGTAGGATGCTTTTTATAGAAGAGAAAGGAAAATCAGCCTCCACTGGGGCTCCAACATCAAAAAAACTGCACTTGGCATCAGTTATCACTGATGCTACAATGGGAGGTAATATGTACTCGCTCTGAAGGAATTGCAAATTTGAACCATCACTGGTAAAAGAGAGCCAACAATGGCCACTGTCTTCATCAACTGTGTGAGTGGTCCTCTAAGCACCTGAGAACTTTGCTGCAACATTGATATCTGCCCACGTTTCATCCTGCACTTCCCACTGGAGCAGTATCCTGTCATCTCATCCAAAGCTCAATATCACATTCCTATAACAGTCTTCCTTAGAACCACATAGAGAAAAGGCTCACAGTCATATTGTTTAACATCTTGTTAATGCTAATTAATTCAATTATCCTTCTGCTGTAAAGAAAACAGTGTAGACATGGCTAGTTTCAATGCTAAGTTAGCAACATAGTATTGCAGTGTGATGATGGATGTGGCAAATGTTGGTTAAGGACTCACCACTCACTGCTGGTTTAGCAGGAGTGCCAGGGGTGGCACTAATGGGGCTCTCATTCTAAGTTTGCTCCACTGACAGCCATATTCTAAAGCATGTCAACTTAGATAGCCATCAAACTCCAAAATTAGGCATGGCCTGAATCAGTCCGTAGGGTTCTGAGGGGTCGACAGCAGGGCCTTGAGAATGGTCCAGACATTTGAACTGTCCTGTCCTGGAACACAGCAAATAGTTCGAAGAAAAGCTAATGCAAATTTGCTTTTCTGTTATTTGTTGTTATTGTCTCCAGTACCCAAAGGACTCTGGACGGTGAATACATAATTCCTGAGCATAATGAAAGTAACCTGTAACCCCACCATGTTTTGAGCATCTGGATCCCTCCAGGTGGTAGCAGTGGACTAGAAAGGGCACATGTTATGCTTCTGCCTTCTGTTAACACCTCTTAAAAGTCACGGTGAGCCAGGGAAAAAGTCCAGGGACAACAAGAGTTAATGTCTTGTCTCTAATCTTAAAAACCACTAGAACTGGTTTAGAGTAAGATTAAACTATTTAGAGTTGAACTTAATTCTTCTTTCCTCTTTTTATAATATGTTCTTTTTTTAAAATCTATGGCTAGGAAGATCTGACAGGGAAAGAAGGGAAAGGAACAGAATGGTAAGCACACCAGATATTTAGATGTAAATATAAAACCCATACATGTTCTGCATTCAAGAGGTAAAGAATTTGACAGTCATTACCCTGAAAGCAGCTTCAGCTTGCTGCAGATTTCCCATTTTCTCTGCCCATTTCCAGCAACAGAGCCATCATGAAGAAGGATGCTCAAAGACATCGCATCTATAACCTTTGCCAAAGGCACACACAATCTTTGGAAGGAAGACTTTTATTTTCCCTGTCACCTTTAATGCTGGATACACCAGCTGAAAGCTGAATTCCAAATATAAGGTCACTGCTCAGAGACTTCCTAAAGACAGAGAGCTTGAAACGAAATCCTTTCTGAATGTTACTCTCATTTCAGTTCACTGTGTTCTGATCCAACCAAGATACGCTAATTGGCTTTACTGTCAGCAGAAAAAAAATAAAGAATAAATAAAACCTTATTAGCCAACATCCTCCAAAGAAGCAGTCCTGCCCATAATGAGTCCGGTTTATCTGAAGATAATTAATTGAGATATAAGCAGAAAATATCTAATCCCTTTATTTTTCAATTGTATAAAAGACTATATTCTTTCTCTGAACAAAAGAATATACTGTCTTTTGTCACACATGAGGTTTAAAAAGCAAACATTTAGACATTCAAAATAGGAGACTCTTATTCTTTGATTTTTCTATACTTTGAGAATTTAGTGGCTTTATTATTTTATAATCTATTTTACACAGATTAGCTAAATAATTTCCCTTTACTTATTGTACTAGGGATAACAAGGTCATGCATCTCAAGCCAATGACCACGTGGAGCTTGCAGTTGAGTTTTATTTTATGTGAGCAGAATGTTGAGGGAATAATAGAAATGAGCTACCTCCAAGTGAAGTTCCCACCCTAATTCAGACTCTTTCACCAAAGCAGCCCCATTCTTGAGAAGAAACTGGCTACACTGAAGTCATTTCTACTGCCTCCTAATGAAGTCACACAGCTCTTCCCTACTGGAAGAGCTATGCACCACACCATGTTTCTCTGGGGGACCCACAGGCCAGGTCAACATTACCTGGACATGAGAAATACAAATTCAACAGCCCATTATCCAATCAAAATTATTCAATAGGAAATACAATAGAAACACAAATTCTCTAGTCCCAATACTCAATCAGAGCTGTAAAGAAAGAGGTCCAACCATCCACATGTTAACAACACCAACAGGTGGTCCTCCTGCCCTGCGTAGCAGAGTCTGAGCTTCCCTACACGATGACAACACGGTCATCAGTCTACCTTCCTATGAGCTCTGTACCACTAACACATTTCCTTGGGCTTGTTTTACCCTGGGACTCCAGGGAGAGAAAAGAGAAATCATTGTCTTTATTAATCAAAATTGATATTACCCCTCTACACCACCACTCACATTCATACAGTCCTAGATTATGTTGTAAGGGCCCCGTTGCTTTGTGACCTGCCATAAAATGTTGACTCAGTAATAGTGAGAGGGAAAAAAGTCCTTGACACATTTAGTTATTAGTGAGGTGTCTCTGATTTGTTTTGCTTCAGTGGAAACTGCCACATATGTTTCTTTGTTCATGGTTGCCCTGGTACTTAGTCACTCTGATTGTATCTCCTTCCTAAAGGGTGGCAAACCAGTCTCAGACTAAAACCAAACTGGGGGAAGAGAAAAATCTTTATTTTTTCCTTCCCCAACCACATTTAATCCCACAAGTCCTCTGGCTAGAGCCACTTGCATACATTAGACTGTAATGTGAAATCTCTCCTCATAGTGAAGGGGGCTCAGCTTCTTTCCCATTGCCATTCAAACCAAGATCCCCTCAGCCTAAAGAGCAGCTCCAAATGGCAGTCCTCTGAGCAACATCAGGGACAGATAATTGCTCCATCAGATGCTATAGAAAGCAACTTGGCTAAACTCTTCATTACCATTTGAAAACATCAGACGTTTCAAAATTGCTTCAGGTCTTTTAAAATCTCATCTTCCACTCTTCACAGTACTAAGAGAAACAGCAAAGTAGAGTCACACTTTGGCCACAGATTCAAATAGTATTTCATGTCTCTCTCAGATCACCCAAAGCTGAATAGTCTAATTGTTCATGCTCAATTTATTTGTGTTTCTTGGTTGCTCTCACATGGGTAATGTGGACCGTCCAAAGAGAGGGCAGCCTCTGTAAAAAGCATTCCAATTAGAAACTGGTAGTTACAGTAATTGAGGAATCAGCCCCAAGCTTAAGGTATTGATTCATGTTGATACTATTATATATATGCCATGAAATTCTCTGATAGTTAAACCACCACAGAGTTTTACCGAGGTAATATTATATGTGTAATAATATTTCACGCAACACCTTCGACTTGTGATCATATTTCACAATATATGTACTTCTCAGCTCCACCAAAATTAGCACATAGCAATTCTGAGAATTTAAATCAGTGTGGAGTACTAAGTATTTTCCTTCTATAATGTTAGAATGAATAACACAAGTGTTCAAGAAAACTGGGCTTAAAATACAGAAAATACAGACGACCTCAGACTGGGACTGCCAATGTCATCTCTGAGGGTCACAGGAGCATGGATATAGGGAAACCATGGGTTATAGATGAGTGGTTCTCAACCTATGGGTGGCGATCCCTCTGACAAATCTTTATATCCAAAAATAATTACATTATGATGCATAATTGTAGCAAAATTACAGCTATGAAGCAGCAACAGAAACAATTTAATGGTTGAGGGTCACCACAACATAAGGAACTGGGTTAAAGGGCTACAGCTTCAGGGAAGTTGAGAACACTGCTCTAGACCCTCAGCACTGAGCATCATCTCTAACTGACATGGTGAAGTCTTAACCGAGGGTATCTACAGACTACATCAGGGAAGGTCCAAGCTTCCTGGAGCCACCAGGGAGAAATACTGCTGCCAAGAACTCAGTCTTAAAAAAAATTTACCCAAAATAGAACCATTGGGTTACCATCTACAAAGTAGAGTGACCATCTCAGGCAAGGTACAGGATACAGTAGAGCATACCAGGGTGAGGTGTGACTTGTGGTAGGTGCCGTACACACTGAGAACACACCAGGATGATGTCTAATGTGTGTTAGGTGTGGTACACACAGAGCACACCAAGGTGATGTTTGGTGTGTATTAGATAATCTTATCTTGCATTTGATTCTCTGATTCTGGTTGCTGACTACCCTTCCTCAGTGGATACTCTGAGCTTGTCACATTTCAACAGTTTATTCCTAGTCTCAGCTTCCTTTTTATTAATGATATAAGGCTTTCCTTGGCTTACAGTCTAGTTATGCCACATTGATTCCCCAGAAATCTCCTTTATTTTGCCCCAGGTCCAAATTTTTTCCTTTCTTCCCTGTTTCACAGATTGTGAGACAGACTGTCCAAGAAGGGGTTTGTTGCAAGGAGAGCCAGGCCGTTTGTTTGTCCTGGCCACCCAACTAGCTTAACCCCAAAATAACCACACAGAAACTGTATTAATTAAATCACTGTTTCACTCATTAGCTCTAGTTTCTTATTGGCTAATTCTTACATCTTAATTTAATCCATTTCTATTAATCTGCATTTCACCATGTAGCAGTGGCTTACCTGGTAAAATTCCCAGTGCCTGTCTTCAGCGGATCCATGGCATCTCTCCAACTCTGCCCTTCTTTCTCCCAGTATTCAAGTATTCAGTTCTGTCTTCCCTGCCTACCTAAGTTCTGCCCTATCAACAGGCCCAAATCAGTTTTTTTATTAATCAATGAAAGCTACACAAAGACAGAAGGACCTCCTACACCAGGGGTTAGTCCCAAGTGGACAGGCACCCTGCTGCCTATTGGAGAGTTTACTCAATGAGCACCTGGTCTTGAGAAAATACAGCTTTGCTTCCATTTTTTGTTGTTTCTATTGTGGGGAAAGACCTCTGTATATCATGTGGTGCCTTTGCTTCTTCACTCATCATTTTCAAAGTGGCAACAATCCATCTCTCTAGGATGGATAAGAATAAAGATATGGGAACAGGAGCAGAATGTAGCCTCCTTGTGTGATGCGGTTCTTCCGGACCTCAGCAATCTGCTAGGGGTGGAAAGCCAAGCTCAGCTGTCTGAGTCAGTGTAAACTTAATAAATCAGAAGCTGAGAATACATAAGCGAGTGCCTGGAGGAACTCCACCTAACATGTATACTTCTGAATAAGATCTAATGGCAGCTAACAAGCACAAGGTAGTTTTTTTTTTCCCCCACAGGAGCAATCTTGCCATCTTTGGGTAAAGTTTAGCATGGTTCATTCATTCTACAAATACTTAGATGCCCATCTATTCTATGCAAGGAGCATTTTACATCAAATTCTGCTCCTCCCCACATGTAGCATGCGTGCTGGCAGTGAGAAGGAAGCTCTTTAAGAAGCAACTTCTCCATTTGCCCCCTGACTCTTGGATTCATGGTTCTTGCTGCATGAATACGAGTTTTCCAAGACAACATTGACAAAAGCAAGATGTTCTTTAACTGTGTAACTTATTCAGAACAATTCCATTGGAATTCAAAGGCAAGAGCAGAAACTGCTATAGAGAGCAGCACCCATCTCATAAAGAGCCTCACACTCTTGCTAAATCAGAACACTAGAATCTCAGTAGTGTAATGAACATAGATTAATTGTAAACTTTTCTTCAGCTTTGGATTAAAGCCCAAAATGAACTAAGAAATTTTTTTCTTGTTTACAATCTTCAATGGGCACTCAATTTTTGGAAGCAAGTGAAATTTATACTAGCAAAGCACCATATTCTTCTTCCTGGAGAACAACTACCTCCAAGACCTAATTTGGGTTGCTGGACCCAGTGACAACTGTGTATTCATGACTGTTCTCACTGCTACAACAAAAGAACTCAAAGCAAGTGAAGAGATGAAGCATTTGTTTCCACCTGCAATTCCAGGGTACAGTCTACCATAGCAAGGAAGGCACAATGAGGAGCGTGAAGCATCTGGTCACGTTGCATCTACAGTCAGCCACAGAACAAGTGAGATGAAATGTCTTTCCTTTTATTAACTAAGTGATCTCAGCCCAGGGAACAGTGCCATCCATATTCAGCATGGGTGTTCCCATCTCAGTTAATCCAATCTAGAAATCCCTCATGGGCATGCCTAGAGATTAGTCTGCTGTGTGATTTTAGATCCTGTCAACTTGACTCTTCATGTTAATTTTACACACAATTCATAACAAGTTACCTAAAACTATGCACATCCACTCTACAGTAAGGACAGAGAAACATACTAACTGTATCAGCAGGTCCTGCTCATAGCACTTTAGTGAGGAAGGCTTCCAACTAGAGGTTGTTCCTTATTCCTCCTCTGATCACTACCGGTGCATCTTTATTTTGGGAATAAAGTACATTTGTTATCTCATTATATTCATGTGCATATAGTTATAAAAATGATGTACCATTCCAATAGCTTTGTTTATGGTGGTATGCCAGGCAAATATTTTTATTTTCTAATGAGTACTTGGGTTTTATTAGCCAGCATTAAAAGTGGGGCAGAGTGATTGGAGATCCGAATCGAGATATTCACCAGTACAAGGAGATGAGACACAGATGCTAATGGAAGCTCTGGGGGTAGTTTTCCGGGCTGTTGAATGTAATTTCTCACATCCCCAAATGGCTATAAGAGGGAAACACCCTGAAAAGAATTCTCTAATGGCTGTGTGTATGCAGCAGAGGCTCATTGGGAAGTTAATGTGCTATGCAAAGCGGATATTCATTCATTCATTCATTTGGTACAGTGTAATGTATAAGGCTCCATATTAGACCTTGAGTGCTTCTGTCTGACTATTCTGTTTTGGTCTGGAAATTCTCACCTACATCAACATAGCTTCTGACCAGAGAACATATCCTCTCAGTGCCTCCACAAAGCTTCCAGATACTTATCTCTCTACTCATAGCTACAGGCACATGGCTGTTGGAATAATTGGTGTATTCACCAACTCCATGTCTGTATCCTTGTATACTTCACTGGATAACCATCTCTTCAAGTAGGAAACATGCTCTTCTCTCCATTCTAGGTATTTCAACTCTCTCTCAAAATATACCTGTGTATGTGCGGACCGCTCTTAGTCCACCCTCTCCTTTGTACATTTGTTGAATGAAGAGTCAAATAAACAAAACACAAGATCCTGTTTGAGTCTCCAAATACTACTTGATGTCTTCTTATGTTTTCAACAAGGGAATTTAGTCAGTAGAGTTTTGTGGCCTAGAATTCGTTCATGATATGTTTAGTATCTTGACCCTGATTGTGATACATGCATCTATTTACAAACTCTTTTATTTTTAAAGAAAAGCTGGGAGGAGAAAATACTAGGCAAGCATAAATGAATGTTACTTAAACAAAAGGTATAAAACAAAAGTAAATGTATGTTCTGGTGAAGGTAGCATAATATTTTTTTCTAACTTCCTTTAACTACCCATGAGTCCACATTGATAAAGCAATTTCAACCCAAAATCTGAGAACATCCAATGTGTTGCTATAAATTTTTCTCAATTGCCACTTCCAAATTCTGGCAGTAAGCTTATTGACTATTTGGAGAACAATCTCATCCAGCAAAATCTGAACTAATTACCTGCTTTGATGCAGATAGTTAGATATGGAGCTTTGAAGCACAGGCCTTTGTCTTCCTGTTACTGAAGACACTAGATCAGACAGTACTTCTTCCACACAGGACCCACTGCATGGGTTCAGTAATCTTGAGAAAATGTCCTCATTATGAAAGCAGGAATCGCTTAGACTCGAGAAACACCTAAAATCTCCATGAAATGCTTGTGTGATGCCAGATCCATTTCCTTCCTAGTTCTTGTTTATTGCATGTCCCACATAGTCTCTTGCAATAATTTGGCACTAGTATCATGGTTGTTATTGCCAAAAAGTAAAAAGAACACAATAATTAATTAGACAACTCTATGGAAATGAATCATTTTCAATTCTGATTTCACTTAGATAAAAATGCACAACAACATTACCGATCATCCCCAACCCAATCTTGAAATAATACCACACCCTGCATACTCTACTGAACAGGCCATTGGGTGAACTGTAATCCACAAATTAAAATCTTGCTGTTGTTGGTGGAAGGCTGTTAGTTCTTTTCCAGCTGCTCAACCCCAAAATAATCACACAGAAACTGTATTAATTTAAACCACTTCTTGGTTAATCACTTAAGTGTATTATTAGCTAACTCTTAGATCTAGAATTAACCCATTTCCATTATTTTATATTTTACCATGAGGCTTATGAGTGGCCTACCAGCAAGGTTCCATCTGGCAGCTCATGTCTTTTCCTTCTGGGAGCTTCATGGCATCTCTCTGACTCCACCTTCTTTCTTTCAGCATTCGGTTTAGTTTTCTCTGCCTAGCTCTACTCTACCCTATCACAAGCCAAGGCAGATCCTTTATTCATTTGACCAATAAAAGCAACACATATAAAGAAGGACTTTCCACACCATTTCTCCTTTTCTGTTTAAATACAAAGGAAGATTTTAACTTTAACATAGTAAAATTACATTACTGGGGGAGGTTTTTCTTTCTATGTGTTGCTTTTATTGGTTAATGAGTAAAGAAACTGGCATGACCTGATAGGGTAGAACAGAGTTACATGGGGAGAACTAAACTGAATGCTGGGAGGAAGAAGGCAGAGTTAGAGAGAAGTCATGGAGCCACTGCCAGAGATAGATGTGCTGAAATTTTGCTGATAGACCACGACCTCATGGCAATGCACAGATATACGGAGATGGTTAAGTTAAGATGTAGGAGTTAGCCAATAAAAAGATAGAGCTAATGGGCAAAGCAGTGATTTAATTAATACAGTGTCTCTGTGACTGTTTCGGTCTAACCTAGCTGGATGGCTAGGAATCAACAAGAAGCATTTCCTCCAACATTACATATAATAAAACAGGTATCAAACAAGAATTACAGTTACAACATTCATATCTACTTTATCTTTTATCATAACTAAGGGAAACTATAATTATAATTCTCTATTCTTCAACTCCATCAAAGACTCCAGAAGGATATAATATTACCTAAGTAAACAGGAAGTGCATTATAAGCAACTTCCAAAACTGTATAATTGACAGAGAAATCTCACTGCATGGACAGTCACCTAAAGTTCTTTTGTATTGTTGGGGCACCTAATCTTCAGCCCGCAGGGCCATAGTATCTAGAAGATTTTTCAACAAAGCAGGAAATTTCAAAAACAGTCCTGCCTATATTGACAGTTTGTCAGTTACTTTTTTCTGTATCCTGCAGAAAGTATAGGATACTTTTTCATGAAGCAGGAACTCTGAAGGATTGTCTCACCTTTAGGCAAGTTCATCAGTCATTTCTCTGTGGGTCCTGCATGTCTAGTTCATACAGCATAGTATCAAGCAGTCTAGACAAAAACAGTTTTTGCTCAAATGGCAAACAAATTCTGTAAGTAGCCTCTTTGGTGCCCATCATCCTCTTTGAAGTAGATTGGTGCTGCCAGGAGCATATGTGTCTCATTGTCATAAAAAGTCCTAACTTATTAAAACATTGTAAATGTCATATTCTGTAGGTCTCTGAAAGATTTGCAGCATACCTATCTAGCTGAAATATATCTCTCTATATATAGGAAACCTAACTAATATCACTAGAAGTTTGACTATTGTAGATGACTCTCTACTAACCTATATTTCTTAATTATATATTACACTTTTTAATGAACTGCACAAACACAATAACTTAATCAAGGGCAGAAATATACTAATAACAAAATCGACCTAAAATTTGTATCAATAAACCAAGATCTATACCAATGCAAAATATCCATCTCAATAGCATATCCCCCTTTAAATGTAAACAAACATTTATAAACAATCATTTACAGAATTTTTGACTTAGTTCTCTCCAAACCACTTCCTGCTCTTTATTGGGCAAAGTAATTTTTGGGGTGTTAATAGGGACTTTTCGGGTGGTCTTGTACCATCAAACCATATTAGTCTGGAAGGATTCCATAGGTTCTCATGCTCTGTGGAAACAAAAAAAGAACCCCTTTTCCAAAGCAACATGTCTTTAGACTCAAAATTTGAAGTCAAGAAACCTTTAAAACAAATATATTGGTTTAGTTTAGCAGTCCCCAGAATCAAATGTCTCTCTGCAGTCAAAAAATTCAAAGAAAACACAATAATATACGTAACCCAGATTCTCTGTGTATTTTCCATCTTTATGTGGCTTATTGTTCTGTACTCCATTACTTTTTCTACTAGTATTTATTTTATTATCCTTATTCCTTTAATCTGTGACTGTATTCTTTTATATTACTTTTACTGTCTCTTTACTCTTTTTCTTCTCTCTCCCAAGCCTATGTATATTTTTAAACATACTATGTCTTATTTAGAGGTTTTTTATGTCTGAATCTGCCCTATAGTGTATCTGTAATCCTTTTCTGTCCTGGAGAACTTTTAAAATGGTGAGCAGCTTGGTCGCAGGATCCCTGGGTACTGGCTCCACCTCTCCCCCTCTTTCAAAATGGTTGAGGTACCATTACTTCTAGCTCTGGGACATGGGGTAGAAGTCAGACTTACTACTTTAACTCTGAAATGGAGTGTGCAGCACATAACCCTATTATCTGAGTAATAGCTAAATATGCCATGCAGAGCACTGCATGGCTTAGAAATATCTCTGTGTATAGAGGCAGATTCTGCCATGCTTTCCTGCCTGTGCATTCCTAGGAGATCAGATATCATTGCCTGTCCAGGCAGGGTGTGATGAGCTTGGGCATGGTCTCAGCCACTTTCCTCCTAACCCCAAACACACATAGAAGCACCCCAGGCCCACAAACCCCATTCAAGTGCTCCATAGTTAAACCTCCCAAAAGAATCAGAGCCATTCTTGCTGGCAAAACAGGAAGCCACTGTTTTGCAATTGCACATTTTTTTTTCTGCCACTGCTGAATCAGTAAGGCCTCTCTTAAAGGAGCTGTACCATGCCACCAGAAAGAAGAGCACATCTGAAAAAAAAAAATACATCTAACTTTGTGTTTTGGGGTCTTGAATTTTTTTTCCAAACCTTCTCAGATCAATTACTGAAGTATATTGATAGCTAGCTCTTACATCTAGAATTAACCCATTTCCATTATTTTATATTTTTTCATGAGACTTGTGGCCTAACAGCAAGGTTTCACTGGGCAGCTCATATCTTTCCCCTCTGGCAGCTCCATGCAGTCTCTCCAACTCTGCCTTCTCTCTCCCAGCATTTAGTTTAGTTTTCCTCACCTAGCTCTACTCTACCCTATCACAGACCAAGGCAGATTCTTTATTCATTAACCAATAAAAGCAACACATAGACAGAAGGACTTCCTACACCATGTCATCAATAAAGAATATGTTTCATGGTCTCTTTACTTTTACATGCCAAAGACCGGAAAACACAAATTCCAGTGACTTTAATATCCATATTATAAATTGCTGATAATTTCTTGATGATGAGAAGACAATGAGGAAGCTAGAGATGGATGTCTTGTCAAAATGATACACTGCCTGTATGTTTAATATAATAAAATAAAAATGACACAATTTTGAAAATATACTAATGAGATGCTTAGACTTAATTTGGGGCTCGAAAGCAGAGAAAATATCATATCATCACTAACAAAGGTTGACTGAAAGAGCAAGCTTGCCTGCCTCCTGGCCTTCTCAAAGCAAAGCCTTCATCACTGTGAGCGGGGTGAGTTGCTCAAGGAAAAAAAAATAGAAGAAGAAAAATACTGGATCAAAACAATTCAGTGCCTTGCTGAAAAACATGCTCCCAAAACGAAATGTGTGACTCCCATTGTCACTTTGTTGTGCCTTTGCACATCCTGAGCATGGAGTACCTGGAAACCAGTCTTCATAACAGTCTGGGTAAGCACAAGGAGATATGCGTCTTTTTTCTTTCCCTAAGGTCTCCTCAGCTGGAAAGCCCTTGCTCCAGTTTTAAACTGCATGCTGCAGACAAAGGACTTCCCATGCAACTGTGAAGAACTGAGCTCTCCAGCACCTGCATAAATTATTTCCTTAATGTATGTGTTGCAGGAGAGATATCTTCAGAGGTCAGAAGTATGCACAGAATCCAGTAGAGCTGGACCTAGAGAAAGTTACAATCTGCCCTACTTAAGTGCAGCAAATTTGACTCAGGTCTTCTGGACAAGCATCAAGTGCTCTTAACAACTGATCCATCATGTCTCCAATCCCAACTAATTTTTTTATTCCTATAGTACCCCTTATCAATAGCATTATAAGTAACATTAAAGACATTGTCTCTTAATATATTAATTTAAAGTAAATAAAACCTTCCACTTAAAGTGATGCTAATATCTATTTTACATTCTCTTTTTGTTGTTTTTATAAATAATTCCTATGAGATAGGTTTCAAGTTGGTATCTGGATATAGAGAGATGAATGGATAGTTATGGCAGGGTTTTAGTTTGGTTGCAAAGAAGAGATAAAAACTGAATGTCAACTGTTGTTGAAGATTTAGCATTGGGTGTCAGATAAAACATGCTATATGTGACTTCCTTCATTCCTACTAATTGCACAAATGAACTATGTGAAATTCAGCAGCGAGCAAAATAGTCAGCCCCAGAGCGTGTTTTTATCAAATGACTGAACTGTTATTCAGATTAGGGTGTTGCATTATTGACATATGTCTACACAATAAGGATTCAGTTAGAGTGGAAGAAAATTAAGAACAATTAATCAACTAGAATCTGTGATCTTCCCATATTCAGAGAAGACATGGAATTCTAGGATAAACATTCCAAACCTTTTGATTTAAACTTTGCAAATGTGAGTAATATCAGATAGGTAGTTGTCAACCCTGTGCCTCTGTCATGTTCATGACCATTACCTTCCAATGCCTTCTAGAAATGTGTTTTTGGCAGACAGAATAAAATGAATGCCAGAGAAATCTAGCATCCTCTATCAGGAGCCCCAGTTTCAAGTGTGAGGCAGGGAGTGTCTTCTGGATTTTGGCATGCCTAAAAATGTGACTGAAACTAAGAGAATCTAATCCAGAAAAGGATTTATATCTTAATACCTCTGATTTACTGGGTATATATTTAACCCTAGTCCTCAACTTCTAAAGTGTGTATCTGTTGGGGATGTCTGTAAAATGTAATTAATATCATGTGACTCTTAAACTTCAGAATATGCATATGACTACTTCCTACTTAGCTTCAAAAGTCATTGCACAACAGTGTGTTAGAATACACACATGCTATGTACAACTTAGAAATGTACAACTTAGAAATCAGTTTAATATTACCCCATAGAGTTAAAATTATCTTTTAAAAAATTTCCCTTAGCTTTTTCTGCCTTTCTAAACTCAAGAGATAAGTAAATGCTACCTGTTTAGAGGTAGTGTCCTAGATCTCATAACTCATCATGATAGAACCTACTGCAATTCAGAGACCTCCAGTGGCAGGTTGCTTGCCGAAAAGATACAATGCGTGCAGAGCTTTCACTGAATCTCTGGATTCTGCTAGAGTATTGTAGAACTGTAGAACTGTGTTTTCTGGGCATGACACAATCATTTCTATCTTGAAATCAGGGTAACTGTAATTACATGCCTAAGACCCTAACAGAACTGTGCCCATTAGTGCTCTTTAAGGAAACTGGGGGAGGGCCCACGAGTTTCACAGAAATATAAGACATCTCCCATTCTTAAGGGTATATAAACCTTTAAGAAATGCTGGTGTTGGGTGTATTCTTGAGTGGTGCCTGTGCCCTTAATTTGTCTATACTCATGTAAGTAACCAACTCCTCCTCACAGTTCTGTAGGCAACCCCACACATACTCCCCTGAGTAACCTCTCTTCTATGCTCCTGTAATAAAACACTCAGCCATATTCCTGGAAGTCATTCCTATTCAACTCATTGATTCTCCAAGATAGAATGGATAAAATCATTTCTTTGGTAAATCACTTGCTTCTTTATCTGAGGTGAAATGATATTCCCCAGGAAATGTCATGCAGCATATGGTATACTTGGTCCTCACCTAGCAGGTTGTGATTAAGAGTTAATTATTGAGGCCCTGGACCTAAACAATCATATTATATAGTGATATCAGATGAGTGTGGGGAGGATAATTATATAACAATACCTTCAGGGTAAACATGGTCTTAGATGTATCACTAAATCTTCAAATCAGTAAAGGTGAAATTTACTGAGAAATAGGATTCATAAATTTTAGATTCTTGAGTCAATACAGTATCCTATAAATCAGAACACACTTGGGATTCTGAGTTAATTAGCACATGATTAAGAGCCCTCAAAGGTTGAAAAGGTCTTATGCTTAAGATATACACAGTAAGTTTGGGAAAATCCACCCAGCAGAGGGGGCTGTAGGCTTAAGAGTTCTCTGTGCCACAATATGCAAATTGAGCAAATCTTATGATTCTATTTATACTAGCGAATACTTATTATAGAAAAAGTATAAATATAACTATGTGTCAAGCATGTATATATCTCTCTATATATGTCCATCTTCATCTGTGTGTATATGCATAATATATTCATCTTCTCTCTGTACTTTTAGAGTCATTAAAGTATAAAGATTAGACTTGAGAATCAGAGCTTCAATGTAGAAAATAAAGGGAAGGATGTATTTAATTTCAAGAACAGATATAAAGGTAAAACGGAATAAAATGTAAAGAAATATTTGACCTACTTATCCACAACCTTAAAAGATTCTAAAATTTTATAGAATAATTGCGTCTCCACGGCCCTTGTAATAGGGTTAAAACGTCCACCCCGCGCTTGGAAATTTCTGCCTTACCATCCAGTATGGCTCCTTGGGTTGGGATGGAGTTGAGCATCAGCTAACATCCATATCTATTTCTGAAAGTCTGGAATTACTCAGTATTGTTCAGTCTGTTCTCAGTGTAACTAACAGCAAGACCTAGGGATCAAGACTCCAAATAAATCAGGAGGCAACAGGGACTTACACAGAAAGGTGATTGGTAAGAGACTCAAGATGAGTTCTGAAAGCCTATTTGTAGTCAAACAGATTGATTAGTTGTAACAAACAACTTTTCTGATCTATACACAATGGAGTCATTAATCTCTGTTCTCTGAAGACATGGAAAAACAGAGCATAAAGTGTAACTCTTAGAGAAGGCATTGATGGTTAAATGGTTGGGAACTGTTCTTTCCTTTGTCAAGAACAGCACAGGAAGCAGCAGCCAGAAAAGCCTTAGTCCAGCACAGCATAGTTTGGTCAGCAGGCCAGGATTTAGGGACAGGAAACTCTAGAATGAAGAAACATGAGACTCAGTAGGGCATAGACAGATGTCAGAGTCAAGAGTGAGGCCTCGCTTTAGTTGGACCATAATGCTTCCCACAAACCTGTGTAGAGTTTCAACAATTTTCCACTGTAGGAGAATTTAAAAATTCTGCAATTTTGGTGGTGAAATCTTTAAGCATATTCCAATCATCCTAACTGTTATTATTTGTAGTTAAAATAAAATAATCCTCTCCTGACCACATCTAACTAAAGCAAAATGACATATAAATTGCATCTTTGCTGATTCCTGAATACTCTAGCCAGTGAAGACATATTGCCAGTTTACTCTCTGAACTTTCCATAGGTAGAGTGGGTATTTAAAAGTATTTTCATCAGTTTCTTTATAGCAGAAAATGAAAATTTAAGTTTTTGCAATGACCTTTTCATTTACCTTTAAAACATTTCTTGCTTTGATCAAGTGATGAAATAGGGAACTCTGTGTACAATTCAACATTCCTGCTTGCCCTGGTGTGATATTCATTCTTCTCTTGCTCCCAACATAATAGCAGATTTCATCACAGTTATTTTGAATGGTCAATATTTGAAAATGTAGAATTAGATTTTCACAAGTCTTTAATCCTTTAAGTATATGCAGCATAGTAACTTCATTTAAGTACTGAAATATTTTTAAAGCTAATATAGACTTTAGAACACAAATAGTTATTATAATCATTGTAGATGAAAATAGGGTGAAAGAAATTATACAAGTTTTCCAAAAATGATTCAGCAGACCCAGAAGTAGCATTTAATCTTCTGATTGTAATTATTGTCTTTCTTCTTAGGTTAAAAGCGTAAATTTTAACTTTAAAAATAAAATTGCAACTGCTGTTCTTTTGGAGACAAGGCCACGCATGTGCAGAAAATACAATCTCCAAGTGGACTACAAACCCCAGTGGTACAATGGAAAACCACGCACGTGCAGGACACTTCCTCCCAAAATGCCCAGAGCCCTTTAAAAATGGGCGTTCCAACCCGCCCTCTCTCTCTTTCTCTCCCCTCCCTTTTTCCCTTCCGTCTCTTCACTCCCGCTCCTTGTATGTTACCCTCCCCCATTAAAGTTTACCCACGTGGGACCCCGCGTGTCTCGTCTCTCCTTCCCCAACCCCGCGTGTCTCGTGTCTCCCCCTCCCGAACAACACCCCCGCATAAAAAATAATAACAGCAACAACAATAATAACAACCCTAATTTTCAGTTTTTCTTTTTAAGTGTTTTCAACTATCCCAAGGATCTAAAGCAGTGCTTCCAGCATAAACTCCTTACTGTAGGATAAAATTTACTTGGCATTCAACTAGTCAGATATGTAGTGATCAGCAAATGTGGTTTAAAGCTTGTATTATTCAAAAATGGTCTTGTAGGATCACAGTTCACTTCAGATGGTGTTCATTTAAAAGGCAACACAAACCTATGCTTCATAGTACCATTCACAGATGTGTAGGAGGGCAATGGAAATCACCAGGGAGGGCTAAGGAGGAGCTAGCATAGTTTTGCTGGAAGGTGCTTGGCTAGCATGCACAAAAACATATGTTTGATTGCCAGCACTGCCAATAGCAACAGAAAATTATTTGGCTCTGAATAAGTTTCAAATTTTGTTTTCAAAGACCAGAAATTCTGGTTATCAGGGTCACCTCACCAGTCCTCAAAACAGAAGTCAGAATAGAACACAGTTAGACAGATTCTGCGCATGATACAATGAAAACACTCTCTTCTCAATGCTGGCTCAATGATTGAGTGAGACTGGATATGGAGCTCGTTGAATGGAATTGACAGCATCTGTCCTTGGCCCAGGAGAATCACATCAAAGCTCTTGATGAGGAAAGATCACTGGCTGCTTTCCTTCTGGTGAAGATCTGATGGAAGCAACTTCAGGGGGGAGGAATTTCTTTTTGAGCTGGGTTTGGAGAGATACTTCTGAGGAGCAGGCATGGAAGCAGGCAGACCCATAGCAAGAGGAACATTTGGCAAAGATTGCTTACTTCCTCATCTTTCAATGGAAAGGAAGTCAAGCTTTGACAAGAAGCAGAGCTCGGCTATATATTTCAAGTCCCTCCTACCAGTAACTGACCTCCCCCAGTAAAGCACCACCTGTAAAGTTTCCATAAAGTCATGAAACCGGGACCAAATAGTCAAACATGAGGTATATGGCGGTGGTGGGCACATGGATTCACATTGAAATCCTAACAGGAAAGTAGCAAACAATGAAATGAAATGATACGTCATGTTTGCCCAGGAGACAGTCAACAAGCCCACTGCTTTCAGAAAGAGCAGGTGAGAGCAAGGAAGGAGACACCAGAAATGTTCAGAAAGCTTCTTTTCTGCACAGTGTAATCAAGCAACACAGCTCTTTCCTTTTCTTTTTATTTATTTATTTATTTTTTATTGAAAAAAAATTTTCCGCCTCCTCCCCACCTACCATTTCCCTCCCCCTCCTCCCGCCCCTCTCCCCCTCCCCCCACTCCTCTTCTCCTCCCTCTCCAGTCCCAAGAGCAGTCAGGGTTCCCTGCCCTGGGGAAAGTCCAAGGTCCTCCCCACTCCATCCAGGTCTAGGAAGGTGAACATCCAAACTGGCTAGGCTCCCACAAAGCCAGAACATGAAGTAGGATCAAAACCCCGTGCCATTGTCCTTGGCCTCTCATCAGCTCTCATTGTCCGCCATGTTCAGAGAGTCCAGTTTTATCCCATGTTTTTTCAGTCACAGTCCAGCTGGCCTTGGTGATCTCCCAATAGATCGGCCCCACTGTTTCAGTAGGTGGGTGCACCCCTTGTGGTCCTGCCTTCCTTGCTCATGTTCTCCCTCCTTCTGCTCCTCATTAGAACCTTGGGAGCTCAGTCCGGTGCTCCAGTGTGGGTCTCTGTCTCTATCTCCATCCATCACTAGATGAAGGTTCTATGGTGATATGCAAGATATTCATCAGTATGGCTATAGGATAGGGTCATTTCAGGTTCCCTATCCTCAGCTGCCCAAGGAACTAACTGGGGACATTGCTCTAGGCACCTGGTAGCCACTCCAGGTTCAAGTCTCTTGCCAACCCTTAGATAGCTCCCTTAACTAAGATATGTGCTTCCCTGCTCCCCTATCCAACCTTCCTTTATCCCTTTTCTCTCCCCATCTCCTCTTACCCCCATCCCACCCCACCCCCAAGATTCCAATTTTTTCCCGGCAATCCTGTCTACTTCCCATAGCCAGGAGGATAACTATATGTTTTTCCTTGGTTTCACCCTCTTATTTAGCTTCTTTAGGATCACAAATTATAGACCCAGTGGCCCCTATCCATGGCTAGAAACCAATTATGAGTGAGTACATCCCATGATCTTCTTTTTGGGTCTGGGTTACCTCACTCAGGATGGTATTTTCTATTTCCATCCATTTGCATGCAAAATTCGAGAAGTCATTGTTTTTTACCGCAGAGTAGTACTCTAATGTGTATATATTCCACACTTTCTTCATCCATTCTTCCATTGAAGGACATCTAGGTTGCTTCCAGGTTCTGGCTATTACAAATAATGCTGCTATGAACATAGTTGAACAAATGCTTTTGTCATATGATAGGGCATCTCTTGGGTATATTCCAAAGAGTGGTATTGCTGGGTCCAGGGGTAGGTTGATCCCAATTTTTCTGAGAAACCGCCACACTGATTTCCAAAGTGGTTGCGCAAGTTTGCATTCCCACCAGCAATGGATGAGGGTACCCCTTTCTTCCTTTTCTTTTTCTTTCCACAATGCATTTCATATCAAACCAAAAAACAAGTATTCTCATTAAGTTTGTGGTATAATTATAATAATTTTAAATAATCACATCCCCAAAGCAGAATGCAGCAAAGCTGTTAAAAAAGCTTCTATTTATTCATAGACTTATGCATATATTCGTGAACTTAAGTGGTATACAAAATAAATGACATCTGTCGAGCATAGCCTGTGCTCCATGATGGGGATAGAAATATGGTGTCTATTTTTAATAACTTGAAGTTAGAGCTTTAATTAAGCAGTCATTCTAATTATGTGTCTGTAATAAGGTATACTGGTTCCAGAAGGATGACCTAGGTGGATAACAAATTACATTAAATATCACTTGTAACTTATAAAAGTTGGAAAAATAATTATCAAACTAAAATTTCTTAATGTACTCTTTAATAAATGTTGAACTTAAGCTGGGCGTGGTGTCGGATGCATTTAATCCCAACACAAGCTGGTGGATTATTGTGAATTCAAGGCCAGCCTGATCTACATGGTGAGTTCCAGGGCAGCCAGAGCTCTAAGTGAGAGGCTGTCTCAAAAAGCCAAAATATACAAAATATAAAATGTTCATAAAAAGATTAATGGGATCTAAAGAGGATATCACAGACTAGAAAACCCAGGGAAAAGAAAACCAAAGGGAACCAAAATGGATTATCATTTTCTTTGATTAATAATTATTCTAGAGGATATTACAGTGCATCGATTAAAGAAGTGGGGACTATTAAACAATGTGGTTGTTAAAATAGAAAGCTGATTTTTTTAACATGTAAAGTTTGGAAGTCTCTGCTATCACACACACACACACACACACCTCTGCAAACTAAAAATCAATACTTCTGAGACCCACGGGAGAAGATATCTCAGGTAGCAGATGTCCTCTTCATTGGAGAAATCAAGGGTCACAGTCCAAGTCTTACTGAAGCAGAAATAACCCATCCTTCCTGCTAAACTGCTTGAGGCTGCCCGGAGAACAGACTGCACTGAGGGTAAGAAGCCCCTGAGCAGGCACAGCTTTAGGAAGCCCCAACCTCTTTAAGGGATTTGCTTCTGGAAAACAACAAAAAATTAAAAATATAAAAAAGTTTGGAAAGGTAAGTTCCTAGGTTTGTGAAATATTCAGAGTTTTCTTCAGAACAAAGTCTGCCCTCTCTCGGAGGATGAGGGTGTGGAACATGCCTGGAGCCTTACATTACGTGGGGAAGAGCATCTCTCTGATCCCAGCCACCACTGGCTCTTCTGATTCACCTGAACAGAAAGGCAAGATGCAACAAATTGGAGTAAAGGTCCCAAGCTTGGAAGACAACTTATTAAAAAAAAAAAAAAAAAAAAAAAAAAAAAAAAAAAAAAAAAAAGCAGAGATTTAACCCTAATGTTAGAGAATAGTTCTCCCAACTGTCAAGCACCGCAGGGGGAGAGTTTGAGTACAATGGAGAAGAATTGAAATTGCTGCAGGGTGGACCTCTGTTTGGGGATGAGTTTGGGGAAAGCAAAGAGTCGAAAATGAGAAGAAAAATTGGATATAGAATAAATTTGGAGTCATTTATCACCCCCAGCTGTAAAAAAATGTAATGCTCATCCAAACCCCAGCCTAGTGATATAAATTGCAAACAAAGGCTTAGGAAGGGGATCTTGTTCCATCAGACATCATGTCCATCTCTAAACAAGCTATTATGAGCCTGCTGAAAGGCAAGAGGAAAACTGTCAGAATACTCAAACATTACACAGATTTAGGAACCAGGCAAATAATTTCAAATAAATGTGACTAACATGCTAAGAATAAAAATATACAGTAGGTAATTCCACTTAGGCAAGGTATGCCAAGGGACGGAAAGTTTAAGAATATTAAGACATCTCTTTGCAACAGACGAAGACCATTACAGAAACTCACAACCAATGAAAATGCAGAATCCTTGAGTCCAGCACCAAAGGATACATCTACAAAACGCTCCCTCACCAAAGGTTGAGGAAAGGTTGTGGACGGGAGGATAGAAAGACAGAAAGAGCCATAGAATCAGGGTGTGTGCTGTAAGGTTGAATCTCCTACTAATGTCAGATACTAAACTCTCACCAATGTAACTGCCCAGACACAGGTTCAATAAGGATGACACCAGTGAGCATGCCAAAGAGCACAGAGAAAAAAGATTTCAACCACACTCTAAGAACTAGAGGCAACTGAGGAAAGGTGGGTACAGGAGAAGTAGCCTTCTCCAGGGAAGAGCACACCTATTGGTTGTCCAGTGCCAAATTTAGCCAGCCCTGAAAATGTACACATTAGTAACATTTACATATGTGCATACAGTAACAACTAATAAAAAGTCACCTAGGAGAGTTTGGAAGAAGGAAAGGGAAGAGGGATGTGATGATATTTTGTTTGTGTTTTAACAAATAAAGCTTAACTGAAGATCAGAGTACAGAGCTAATCCACTAGAGGCCAGGGAGTGGTGGCACAGGCTTTTAATTTCAGGACTTGGGAGACAGAGGCATCTCCGTTAGTTTAAGACCACCCTGGGCTACACAATATTGAATCTGTCTCAAAGAAAAATTGGGCTCACACAAAGATGATCCTAGCACTTGGGATGGAATGTTTTTAATCCCAGGACTAGGGAGGTGGAGAGAGGAGTGATATGGCTTTGCAGAGAGTAGAATATAAGGTAGAAGGAGACAGGAACAGTGCAGTCTGATGTTTGGTGGAGACAGTTGCCCTCTGAGGATGAAGTCTGAGGAGGTAGCCTGAGGACAGAATCGCCCTTCCGGTCTGAGGATTCGTAGAGGTAAAAACTCTCTAGTGTCTAGCCTCTCTCGGCTTCTCTGATATTCAGCATTAACCCCTATATCTGACTCTAGGTTTTTATTATTAAGACCAACTAGAATTCGTGCTACAAAGGGAAATGGAATGATATTAGATCTCAAAGTAAAATGAACAACACAAAAGATAGCATCAAAATTAAATAATGGAAAGCTCTGATTCTGAATTCCCCATCAATTTCTACAATCTAAATGTTCCGTAGGGCAAGGTAGGAAAATTGGACATTATAAACATCCTGGGCTGCATATAAAAATTCGAAAAATCAAGAATACTGACGTGAAAAGAAAGAACATTATGATATTGCTATTGACAGACTGAACATCAAGAAAGAATTCAGTGAGTGTGGAGATAAACAGACACATGCCCTAAGAAAAACAGAAACAGAAAGAAAGAATAATAGCAAAGAAAAGAATATGCTAGAGAAGAATAGATTTAAAAAATATGTCATTTATGTAATTGGAATACTGGAGAAAAATAGAGGACAAGGCAGAAGAAAAACTGAAGTAACAATGTAACAATAGAAGAAAATTTCTAATTTAATGACAGGTACTGAACCACAGGAAGCAAAATAAGCTCATACATGTGCACACACACTCACACAACTTATAAATTTGTTATTTTGAAATAACTAGACTAAATTCTCAAAAGATACATGAACACTCCCATGAAAAGAACTGATAATATGACTATTTTTAAAGGTATTAAAGCCTAGTCAGTAATTAAAAGGCTTACCACACCCAGTGCAATATCAACTCATAACCAGTAAATACTTTTAAGCTCTTAAGGAAGAAATAATCCATCTATAATCACTTCCATATGAAAGCAAGGGTATAATTACAAACATCTGTTATAAATGTAATAATATCCTAATAGAAAAATCAGGTAAAGCCATTACAAGATAGAAAAACTTCATCCATTCCATAGATATCTTTCGTGATCATAGATGCTAACACGCTCAGCAAGGTATCAGAACAAAATGCACAATGATATAAAATAAATTATCCACCATTGCATCAAGTGGCATTTGATCTAGATATGTAGAAATAGTTCAAGATTGATTGGCTCAATGAAAATTACAAAACCAATAACCTAAGCAATAAAAAAATCAAGAGCATGGTCATATCAACTGACAAACATAAGGCAGAACTCATCCACTCATTATAAAAATACTTATTGCAGGGAAGAAATAGAAACTTTTAGCTTCATAAAATTACCTGTAAAAGCACTGCAGTTCACATCACTTAACAATGAGATATTTTGTTTTCCCTATAAGGTCAGAACCAGGGGACTCCATTCACCACCGTCTATCCAGGTATTATAACAAGGTAATGGGGAAAATAGATATGTGTATATGGAGTGGAAGGAAAGAACAAGTTGATTTATGTTCAGAGATGACATGATTGCCTATGCAGACTAGACCAAGACTCAACAAGAAAGAAAATAAAACTGCTGCAATTAATACACTCTAATACTGCAATGTACAAAATATATTAAAATTCAAAAGTCAATTCAAAAATTAATACTCAAATCAATTGTTCTCTTTGTATCAGTAATGTATAATTGGAATTTCAAACTTTAGAAAGGCAATGTCATAATAAAGAAAATTAAACTTAGTATAAATCTGACTTTTGAAATGTGTACTGTGGCTGGAACGATGGCTCAGCAGTTAAGAGCACTTTCTCCACTTGCAGATTATTTGAGCTTTGTTTCCAGAATGCAGTGGCACTGTGGAATTTTTGGTAACTCTAGTGCCAGAGCATCTAGTAACCTCTCTGGTCTTTGTGCGCACCAGGCTTACTTACACACAGTGCATTTCAATACATGCAGGCAGAGCACTTATAGGTGGAATAAAAATAAGTACATCTAAAAAATATAAAATGTGCTGTGGTTATATGTGGAAAACTGTTAAGATTGGAGTGGAGAAAATTAAAGACCTAAGGAGAAGAAGAAATATAATGAATTCATACATAAAAACTTTAATAGTATTAGTATTGCTAATTATCCCAAAATTAACTCATAGAATCCACACAACCTCAATCAAATATAAGCAAGTTATTTTGTAGATGTTAACAACCGATTCATAAGTTTATAAGGAAAGGAGGAAGATATATGACAGATGTATGGCAACATAGTAGTGAATAACAGTAAAAAGACTTAAATTACCAGACTTTAGAAGTTATTATGAAACAATAATTGGAGTGGTACCATTATCATACTTGACACCTAGGTTCATTAAGCAAGTACTGTCCAGAAAAATAGTCAACTTCTCTTTGACAAAAGAGTTAAAAATGTTCAGTGGGGAATTTACACTAATTTCAGCATATGGTGTTGGATTACTTGGACATTCTGATGGTAGATGTGTATCTTAGATGGGGTTCTTGTTGCTGTGAAAAGACACTCTGACCATAGCGACACTTTTAAAAGAAAAATATTGACCAGCCCACAAATCACAATCCCAGAGAACCCATACAGCGATGAGGACCCTAAGAAAGACATACATAGATCTAATCTACATGGGTAGTAGAAAAAGACAAGATCTCCTGAGTAAATTGGGAGCATGGGGACCTTGGGAGAGGGTTGAAGGGAAGGGGAGAAGCAGGGAGGGGAGCAAAGAAAAATGTAGAGCTCAATAAAAATCAATAAGAAAAAAAAAGAAAAACATTGAATTAGGGTGACTTACATGGTTGGAGGTTTAGCCTATTATCATCACGGTGTGCAGGATGGCAAGCTCGAAGACACAGTGCTGGAGAAGGAGATGAAAGTCCTACATCTCAATAGGCAGACAATAGGAAATGGTCTGAGACACTGGGCATGGTTTGAACATATATGAGACTTCAAAGCCCACCTCCGCCATGACACACTTCCTCCAACAAGACCGTTCCTACTCCAACAAAGTCACACCTCTTGGTAGTACTCTCCCTTTGAGGGTCATTTTCTTGCAAACCATATTTTATATATGTGTTTATACACACACATACCCATGTATTACCTGTTATGCCTGTGAAATGCCACTGTTTTCCGACTGGTCGCTTTGCACTGAACAACTACTTGGTGTGTTCTTTCCTGGGGAGGACTACTTTTCCTCTCCCAGCTTTCCTCAGTTACCTATAGTTCTTTGCATTGGGTTGAGGCCTCCTGGACAAAAACAAAAACTCTTAAAATGTAATGATATGACAAGTGCTTTGAACACTCTACCATAAAAGAAATAATAAATTAAAGTGTATAGGAGGCAAATAAGCCAGACATCACTTGTTATTAAAAAAATTGACAATATAAGATGGAGAACATATAAGAACAATATGCCAAGTTGTATGTCAAAAAATAATTTAAAAGTAATGTTAGCTGTGAGGATTTGAAGCCATAGAAATCATTGCTACTGTGAATGCAAAATTGCAGGGCTAACATTTTGGGAAATAGTTTATTGAAAGTACTAGAGTATCAGCAATCAAACTACTAGATATTTCCTCACCATATCTGAAAGTTTATATCCACACAACTACCCATACAGATGCTTCATTTTCTTCCACAATTGTTCCAAACTGGAACAAATAAAGTTGTGCTTAAAGGAGTGACTAGATAAGGCATAGAATGCCCACACAGCAAAGGATACACAACAGTTTTAAAATGATCTATCAAGGGCCTGATGTTGGTTTTTGCGCTGTATTACCAATAAATTAAACATTCAATATATCAGCAAAGTGAAGGATGAATCTTTAATACTGTTAAATGAAAAGAATCGGAAAGGCTAGGTAAATCCGTAATGCCTGTATATGATAACCAGTAAAAGGCAGAACTGTGGTGATGGCAAATCCATCTGTGGGCAGGGTTTGGGAAGAAGGACACAGAGGGCAGAAGAGCTGAAGCACAGGAAAAACCTAGGGTGCTGCATCTCTCCTGTTAGATGCTGTCATTGTAGATGCATGACATTTGACGTTGTAAAAACTCAAAGGACATTAAACTTCAAGGAGTAAAATTTAATGGTTGCAAATTAAAAATATAATTTAGTAGCCTGAGCAATTGCCAGCTGGAAAGCACAGCCTTACTGACGAGGGGAAAATGCTGACCTTAGAACCAGCCTGTAAAAATAAACAGAAAATAAGTTGTGTATAAATGCTGTGCTTTACAATAAAAAATTGGTTCCCACAGGGACACATGTTAACTATTTCAGTATTGATAGACATATATAATAATATTGTACACTCAAGGAAATGGTTGCTGTAGGACGAAGGAAGCCAGGTTTATTATGGAGTGGAAGATCAGTGTAAAAATTCAAAGTGATTGCTATGATAACGGCCTTGGATAAAACACATCATTATGAACTTGGTTTCAGCTGCACAGATACAGACAATCATGAAGAACAGGGTGAACAGGAGTAAGCTAGATTCTGTATTGAACAACAAATTTGAATTTAAATGAGTTTGGACCAAAAGGGCTCCCATCTACAGCAAGCCCAGGGCAATATGCAAGCAGACTTCAGCTAACCTGAGTATCTTCCTGTAGACGATCCAATTCATCAAGAAAGAATGATGTCATGAATACCCTCCCTCATAAGTGCAATAACACCTTATAAAAAGGGGCTATAGAGATATAACTAGTTCTTGTGTATAATCAGTGTGTAAGGACAAAGAACATTTCTGTCACTTCCTTGAGCTTGGGTTTTTCCTCCTCCAAAACTGAGAGAGACAATAAACCATTGTTTATAAATTGTGCATTCCAAAGCATTTGGTTCTAGCAGTATAAATAGTGCAATTACTAAGACAGCGTACTAAATAAATTCCCACAAGTCCATAGTGACATATATAAAACATTGCATAAATAAAAACTTAGGGTGAGCAAACAAATATTCCACACACAGAAATCTCAAATAATTTATGTAAATACTCCATACCAAAACATAGGCCATAATTGCTCACTTCATAAGGCTAGGCTGTGTATCATGACTTTCTGCCAGAAGACAACATGGGAGAAAAACCCCAGTAAATCTGCAGTTAGAGCGTCACAATACACTCCACTTCAGCAGAGTGATCAAGGTCAGTACAGCAGTAACAAGTCACAGAGATGGCAGGGATGCCTCAAACTCCATGATGAAAACTCACCCTTACTTCTCTGGTCTTCCTCCTAAAAAGAGACGTAACTTCAACCTTGTCCTTACAGTAACACTGGATTTACCAGAAGGACAGAGTACAAGGTCAACAAAAATAAGAAAAATCTTAGAAACTGCCCCCACCAGAAGAAACCTAAGGGAAGCTGGTGACGTGGTGACTCATGGTATGAATCATACTATGGTATCCTTGGTTGGATCCTCGACAGAAAAAAAATACAGTAGGTAAACACTAAAAAATTTTGACCAAAACATTCAGCTGAAAAAAAAAATGAACAAAAGAAGGGATACATAACAGCATCAATGCCAGTCACCATAGATTTTTTTATTATTTTTAAAACAATCTTATTTTACATACCAAACCATTTCCCTCTCCCTTTTTTTCCTACTTCCCCCATCTTCTCCTCACCCCAAACCCCTTCTACTCCTCAGAGAGGATGAGGCCTCCCATGGGAAGTCAACAAAGTCTGTAACGTCAGTTGAGGCAGGACCATGGCACTCCCCCCGTATCTAGACTGAACAGATATCCTGCCATAGGGCATGGGCTCCAGTAGAATTTTCAGTAAGGATATGGAATGGAAACCAGGGAAGGGGAATGTTATTCAATGAAAATCTAAATTTCCAAAAAGATACAAAAGTGAGTTTTTTTGCATCCATTTTAATTTACATTCTCCTATGAGTTTGAAATTATTCTTTTAAACCTTTTAATTTTAATCACATTTATCTAGTATATAAATCTATAAAGATACTTAGTTTCAATTTGTGCTCTATTTTCTTCTGCTTGTTAGGATTTGAATGGTATGATCTTTTTGCAGCAATCTCCGTATTTTTTTATTTCTTAATTTTCATTTAACACTTGGAGTAAAATATATTTTACTGTGGTTGGGTTGCATGGGACATAAAAAAGCAATGTAAATCTTACCCCATTTAACTACTTCCTATCTAATTATGCCATTGTGCTTCTACCATTTCCTTCTTAAGACATACTTGGATGTCTTGAATTTAGGGTGCTGCCAGCATGACTTGGCATACTAGCTTCTGAATTCAGATTCTATTTTTGTTAGATACACAGACACCTGGAAGTAAAATTGGTGGCTTGAGGAGTATGCTCACATAAAATATTAACAGTTTATGACTAATGAATTTCCAAAATGGTGAGATATATCCACCAGTGCAGTGTGAATTCCTATGTCTCTAACTTACTTTTGTTATATAATGAGTGAAATCTGACATTATAATTGATACAATTTGCATTTCTCTTATTGTCAGATGTTGGTAAAATGGGTTCATACTTTTGTTGGCTGTCCATGTTTTTAAAAAAATTTCTTTGTAGTATTTGTTTAGTTTTTCCCGTTACCTTATTGACTTGTAGGGATTATTTTTGTATTTTGCACACTAATCTTTTATCCTATTTGTAATGAACCCCAGTATTACAGTTGACTACAATTTTAGTACTGGGTTTTAAACCCAATGCCTTTCTTAATTCAGCAAGAACTCTACCATTGTTCTTTGTCCCCGGATCTATTTTCTCTCTGTGACAGTAAATGGTTTAGATTGGTATATATATTTAATTCCAATAAGAAATAAAGCATTATACTTATTTTAGTGGCAAAAATAAGAAGTGATTCAGTGATTAGTTTAGGAATCAATGGATGACAAAGGAAGAACAGCGGGGATGCACAGTTATGCAAGTACAAAGGGACACTCATGCATGCATCAACATATGTGCAACTACAAAATGTCTTCAAAAAAACCCTAAGAGAGCTGGGCAGTGGTAGCTCATGCCTTTAATCCCAGCACTCGGGAGGCAAAGACAGGTGGATCTCTGTGAGTTCACGGCCAGCCTGGTCTACAAGAGCTAGTCCAGTACAGTCTCCAAAGCTACAGAGAAACCCTGTCTGGAAAAAAACCAAAACAAAACAAAAAACAAAAACAAACAAACACACCAAAAAAACCCTAAGAGAAAAACAAAAAATTGAATTTGAGTCAAGATTCTAGCATAAACAGCATAATGGGTAAAGAAACAGACTGAGGAAATCATGACTGTCTCCTCCTCTGTAGAGAAAGAAAAACCCAATAGTGGAGTTGGTGCCAGAGTCAGGTGACGGTAAAATGGTCAGACTCCATAGTGGGCTGTTGTATTTAGCAGATAAAAATACAGGGCATTTGGTTAAATGTGTATTCTCTTCAGTTTGATATATTCAAAAATTGGAACTAGAATAGAGGATATCCAGTTAATGATAAATAAATTTAATGCAAATATGTATAAAACAGTATTTGGAACTTTGCACCTAAAAGACTGTTCTTTTATCTAAAATTCAAATGCTCCTGGATAATTTATATTTCATTATAGTATAATTTATATTTTCTTTTGTAATCTACCTCAGTCTTGGTATTACTATTGTCCTAGGGACCAGATAAGCAAGAAAAAAAAATCTAAGTAAATAAATAAAACAAACTATGAACCTTGGTTTGAAAAATATTAGCCAAATAGCAATGGACTTGTCCTAACTCAAAGATGAAAACATGTTCTTGTCCATAGACTGCTTTAACTTATGGTTGTCAACACAATATATTCAAAACTGAATTCTGGAGTCTTCTCCAAAAGTCTTCAGAGACATTCCCTTCTCCCTTATCGCCAGCATTTAATTCATCAGCAAGCAAGACGCCGTCTGTTGTCAGTGTTTTCCTTAAAGTCTCACACACCTCCATCCTCACGCCTGTTTTCTTTTGTTTGGGACATTTTCATCCTCTCATGGATTAATTAATTCAATTGATCAAAGTGAAGTTGGCATTCATTTTTAATGCTCTCCTCAGCACATAACCAGAGTGTATTATTTCTTACTTTGGTTCACATCTTCAGATGCTTCTCAAAAATTCATTCCACAACCAAAGTTCTTACCACAGTCCCACAGGGACAGATACAGTTGTCCCTGCCTACTCGTCTACCACTCCCATGATTCATTTCTTCCCTCCCATTTACGATGCTTCAGCACATGTAGTCGTAGTTTTCTTGGTGTTTTTGTTTTTGTTGTTGTTGGTTTAACTTCGCTAATGTTTCCTCCCTGTGAATGAACACACTGCCTTTGTACATTCTTCAGCAGTTTAGCTAATTGTTTTCTCTTCGGTGACTCCTCTCATCCTGGTCTTATCCAGTGTTGGTCTGCCAATCTGGACATAGATTTCATATCTTCCAGTGCTACAAGCTTAATGAAAAACATGACTAACTTTTCAGGATGAATATCTAAGTCTGACATAAATGATTAATACAGTTTGCCATGTTGTTCTCTTACCTTACATTTCCTGTAAAGTTTCTGCCCCAACCACAAGTTTATTCTCTTCCCCTGCCTGTTCCACACACACTTGTTTCCAAACATCCTTTGCTATTATTTTATGTACAGTCTAGATTTTCAGTTGCCCATTTGCTGGGTTCCTCTCATACCCAAAGTTCTACGTCCTCCCTGAAATTCTCAGACCCCTTGCTGCCCTTCTCCATTCCATTTCTCCCCGAACTACTCTGGGTGCTTTACTAAGAGACTGAGAAAGTTTGGGGCCAACATTCTTGATTTCAGTCCCACCTCTGCTACTCAAAAGATTGCCTGTTTGGCTTCCTGTGTTTTTTGTTTCTCGGCTATGGCAATATGTGGGGAGGAAAAAAATAAGTCATTACATCAGAGTTGAAGCAGGACAGGCAATTCTCATTCGTTTTTGTTTATCTTTCTCTTATGTGACACTTAAAACATGCTACTATCTGACCTGAGTAAGAGATAGAAATTGATCTGTGTTGACAAGGACATACTCTCAGTGGTCATCAAGTCCTTGACTTGCAGCTCACTTTGATCACTCCAGGCTATTCCAGAAGTACAGCTACCATCTTCTTAAATGGTTGTGGGAAGATAACAGTTTGGGCTCAGTTCCAAGAGACTCTCATAGGAATTTGTAACCGGATTTACTCTAGCTGTGGTGATAACCAAGAGACAGACTTATTTCGATCTTTGCTACAAAGATGTCTTATATTTCAGTCTCAAATGTTGAAATTTAAGAAAACAAGAAACATTTTGTTTCAATTGTTTACTCTTTAAGACAAATATCTTGAAGACAATGGAAATGATATTTTTAATCACTCACATTAATATAGAAACAACAATTGTGACTCAAGAATATTTTACTTTCCAGTCTAAAAACTTATGTTGAGCATGTTTTTTTCTATGAAAAAATTACAACTTGTTTTGAGTCACAGAAAGAAAAGATTCTCAATGAAGGGGAAAGGCAGATTTTTTCGTATCTAGAAGTATCCATATTCTGCAAATGAGAAAGAGTGAGTTTTAAGTTTGAAGGTGAAGAAAACCTCAGCATTGAACAGCTATAAGATCCTTATATGTGCAATAACTGGAAAATGTCACCCTTCAGTTAAGTTGGCATGAAGCATCCATTTCTCACCATTGTCTTAGGTAATCACCAAGTGAAATCTGGTATGATAATTTGTAACTCTAACTTTGTTCATCCTTTCATTTCATTGAATGTCTCTGGAGCCCAAGTGTCTTTTCCTTCCAATCTCCCTAATGGTCCTGGCCTGGATGCTATACAAGATAAAGAGCTTCCTCTTTGCAAATCAGATTCTTCCTGATGCCAATTTGAAGATGGATGGGCTGGCCCATACAACAGTGATTACTTTTGTTTTGTTTTGTTTTGTTTTCTTTCTCATTTCCCTCCCTTCCAAGTCTCTTCTTGGGCTGGAAAGAAGCAAAATTGGAATCATGCCTTTGGTTCTATTTGGAAGGAACCATTGCTCTGAATTGAGTCAGATTAGGGATCATGAAAGAAAAAAAGAACTCAGTTTTCCAAGGGGATTTGGATATAATCAGTTTGCTTCTGCAGAGAAATGTCTGAGTGGAAAGAAAAAGGGACAGCTTGCTCAGCTGGGCTGGGGCACTCCAGGGGCCTATCATAGAGTTTAATTTATTTGTAGTTATATTATATTTGTGCTCAGCAGGAGAACTTCTAAAGGAAAATACGCGTTACATACAAACTAAGTATCAGTTACATCTAGTTTCCATGTTCATGGTCTTCATAAAGCATGATAGGAGCACAATAAATATGGAAATACAAATTGCATTAAATTAAACTGTTGTTAGTTAAAGCAGTTGCAAGGATTTCTTATAAATAATCATAAAGCTCCATCTCCCACAGGAGCAGCAAGCAGGGTGTTCTAGACAATTTTGCCTTTGCAAACCCAGGAGGTAGTAGCATTGTAAAAATCCCCACTCATTTAAAACAGATTCATCTCAGCCAGTGAAAAGATCTAAATTATCATCACCTCATATGTCATATGTGATAGGCTTTGTTAGGGGTGAAAAAGCAACAAAAGCCAGCAGAGAGCTCAGACCCTCAATTTGAGATTAGAATTCACCAGCACAATAGTGCCAAAATGCTAGAAAGATTGATACTTCTGAAGTTTGCTACCTATATACAACTTAAAAGAATGGTTAATTTAATATGCTTGAAAAAATTATCTCTTCAATAGGAAGTTTGCAATGTGACCTTGGGATCCTAAGGACCTAATCCAGAACCAGGTGGAGTTTGCAAGGAGGAACACACTGTGAAGTGAGGTAGTCTCCACCAACTATAAGTCAGCTTACTTATGCCATGTATCTCTACAGCTTTTCATATAAGTTTTATGCAAGTATGTGGATAACTAGGGTGGAAGGTTATTAAGCCTTTAGTGACACACTGAGTAACTTATTGTAATTACTACTCTACCTAACAGGTACATGGGCAGAAGTAATATGGATACATAGGTTTGAAGAAGTCAGCAAATTGTAAATGTACATCTCATATTCACCAAAGAGCAAACACTCTACTCAACTTTATTTGACTAGAAGATAAACAAGATCAAGTCCTGTTTCAAGAAGATTTTGTAACAGGAACATAACGTACTGGACACAATTAGAGACCCACAGATACTGGTGGCCTTTCATCCACACCATCCAGGATATAACATACTCTTAACTCTAAGCAGGAGCCATAACTTCACAGCATCAAAGGAGAGGAGAGGAAGCAAATGTGAGCAAGGATGCTCTAAACAGCATTTCAGACATAATGAAGAACACCAACTAAAATGATGCACTGGGATCCACAGAACAGTACACTTGGGGTTCCAGAAAGATGTCGGTGTGATTGTTTGAATTTGAGTGGTCACTACAGGCTTGTATGTTTGAATACTCAGTTCACAGTTGGAACTGTTTGGGAAGGATTAGAAAGTAGGGTGTTGTTAGAGGAGGTGTATTGAGGATTCAAAGTCTTCTGTCATTCCCAGCTTCGCCCCCTGCCTCATGGGTATACCTCATGATGTGAGTGCTCCGTCACCCCAGTGCCATGACTGCCAGCCTTAGGGTATTGCAAAGACTTCATCACAGTGTGAAGAGGAAGAGAGCCAGGCAACTGGAACTGAGTTTTCAGCCATGTATGATTGGAGCTCTAGAGGTCCCTAAACCAGGTGTCGTTAGGAGAGTGGAGTCTAGAGAAATCACAAAGTGGGGTTATTGGTTATATTGATTATAATTTAGTGAAAATTCTACATAAAAAAAGAGATTAAAAATAAATTCGTAAGCTTAGAGAAAATGTCTAGAGGAGCATAGGGAGAAGAGAGTGGAGTAGGATGCCAGGATCCAGGCCTGCATCTCGCTTCTCTTGTAATTCTATTTCTCTTCTGAAGGGGAATCTCCCTAAAGCATTCATTGGCAAGCTATATGCTGCAACACTTTATTGGTTCAATAATTATTTTAAATTATTTAAGAGGTAAACTAGATATCTATCTCCTTCTACTCCTAGCATGAAATTTTGTTCCTATTTTCTCTAGTTTTCTGTCTACAAAGATGTAGCCTATCTTTTTGCCCAGTATCTTTAAACTTACACTCTTCCTAGAGAACTTGAGGAAATCTGCTTCACCAATGTCTGAAAGGGCAACTTGGTGAAACTGCCCTGAGACTGTATGTGTTAAACAACTAATAAGCCCTGTTATTTCCCATTCCCTTAGGCAGAGAGGTCTGAGCAAAGAGCCTCCCACAGGAGTCCAGAGGGTTTTCATAAGCTGTATGACGTGCCAGAAAAAAAAAAAGAAAAAAAAAATGGAGAAGAAGAAGAAAACAGCTTTGGAGTTGCTTCATGCTGAGTCTTTGTTTGCAGAGGTCTGGCCCCTTACACTGACCACTGATGCTTTGCTGGAGCCTGAAGAATGACCACTAAGGGAGTATGGGTGCACCCAGGAGATTTGAAGTTCTATTAGAAGAGAGTGGAAAGAAGTGCTACCCACCAAGGACATCTGCAGTGAAGTAGCCCTGAGAGAGAGTGAGCCAAGGCTGTGCAGGCTGGGCAGTGCAAAGGAGCAGGACAAGTAGGCAGTGGAAGTGTTTGAAGACAGCAAGTCCCCAACTGGCCTTTGTCTCAGAGGCAGAGAGCCTCATCTCAGTACTCTTATTAGCATCACCTAGGAACTCATTAGAAATGCAAATTTTCAACTTCAGGTTACAGGAGTCAGGATCTCTGGGTGGTGGAGCCCAACAATCAGCTTTAACAACTCTTCCGAGGGTTTCTTAAGTGCTCTGCAGGTAGATTTGCTGTCCCAGGGGTCCACCACTGGGGAACTTTGCCTCACAATGCTAGGAACCCAGACACTCCGATTAGTTAAATAGGCACAGAATTAAAGGCAGATTTTGAGGTTCTAATCCCTGCCAACTCATTTTACTTACAAACCAGTATGAATAGGACGCTCTTCAAGACTTCTGAAGTTGTCATTAAGAACAGTGAGAGAAATCACCCTATAACTTTCCTTTGGGGTGTTGACAGAGGTTTCTGTTCCATCTTGTCCTGCAGCCATTCAGTCGCAAAGACAGAGACCTACAGTAATTATAAACTGTTGGGCTATTACCTCAGGCTTCTTAATAACTCTTACATCTTACGTTAACCCATAATTCTTTTCTGTGTTGCCCACATGGCTTGGTATGTTTATCAGTGAGGTATTGTCTTCTTGCTTTCTCTATATCTGCGTGACTACTACAGACTGAGCCCCTCCTCTTCACAGAATTCTCCTATTCTGGTCACACCACCTATATTTCCTGCCTGGCTACTGGCCAATCAGCATTTTTTTTAAACCAATACAAGTGATAAAACTTTACACAGTACAAGAACATTGTCCCACAGCATTGGGCTATAGGATTGCTCCTGAAACCCAATAATATTTTGAAGTACAATTAGATTACATTTCATTTTAATCAGACTCTTTTATCCAGATAGGCACTTAAGAATTTAGTCTTTTATGTAATCTTGGAGACACATTTTCTCATCTAAATGATTGGTTGCATCTCAGCAAAATAAATAATATAGGTTTCTAGAAGGAGTAATTAGATGTATAGAATAAACCTGATCACATATACTGGCCCACTATCAAATAAACATTTGGCCTAGTAACAAATGATCATTTCTAGCTTGCTCCTGTTGTAAATTAGGAATCACCCAACAAGTATTCATCTATTAATAGTGTTCTGTCTGTTAGAGAAAGTTCCTGGACATCCAAGCATAACCCTTACCTACAACTTTTTTTGTATTTATTTAAGGAAACAAAATGTCTATAGGTACAGCAAACTATTAAACCTTAACTATATTCAACTAAATTATAACTGTAACTAATGTAGAACATCATAGAAATGCAACAGGTCTCAAGATTCCCTTTTCCATTTGATTCTAATTGGAGGGCTAGCAATATGAACTATCCTTTATCTTCTTCTCCATGTTGAAAATGCTGTTTTTAGAAATTATTTTCTGTTGATGTTTTATTGTGCTATCCATTCTTTATCTTATCACTTTAGGTACAAATACCTTGACTCTAGCATACCATTTATTGAAATTACATTTGAGAAACCAAGAAAGCAGCTATGGAGAGAAAAAATTCCAAAATTGGAGGTTTGGGTTTGGGACTGACAGGTGGTGTTTAGAGATAATTACACAAAAAACAATTGATGATTCTCTTCAGTAGGAAATGGAACTAGTCCAACTCTCACCCAGTTCTCTGGGGAAATCATTCAAATATACACACTTATCAAACTCTAATAATGTTCTTGCTTCTGCCTGTGTGTTTTGATGAAGCTGATAACAACAGAAATCTACATTTATTTGCATTTATTCTAGAAGTTACTGGAACATCTCAGAGCATCATTTAAACTGCATATACCTGTATGTGGCAAAAAAAAAAAATGAAATGTCATATAAATGCAGGCAGTGGAGCTCAGAAATGGAATGTGTTTCAGGAAAGTTCTGTAAGTTTTCACCTGTCTTCTTCGTGTCCTTGAACAAGGAAGAGATTAGAAAGTATCTTTTTTGCGTGTACTTTTTGACACTTCTTCCCAACAGTGTAACTAATACTTCATCTAGCTCCTTCCTGCATCCCTACAGCCCCACATAATTTGGTCTCCAGCAAGTGCTCTACCACAAAGCCTTATCTACAGTCTATTTATTTATTTATTTATTTATTTATTTATTTATTTATTTATATCTTGAGGCTGGTTTTTACTAAGTTGTCTAGGCTGGTGTTGAATTTTCCATCCTCCTCATGCCTTCGCTTCCCAAACAGCTAGGAATACAGATAAGTCTGTATTCTCACCTGAAAACTATCTGTTCAGGCTATATTTCCATCCCCATCCCTAACACAAAATGACACTAAATTCATGTAGGGAAATTATAAAACAGTATTAACAGGATCAGTGGGGAGAGGAAAAAAAAAAAACCTCAGAAATGGATTTATAAAGCACCTTCTCTGCCCATTTTACTTTTACTTACTTGAAAGTATAACCTGGATAATGTCAATGACTTTTCTGAGGCCATAAAGGCAACTAAAGTAGAGAAGGAGATGCCACTCAAAGGCATTTCCATCCACTCTGGCATTTCCTTTGTCCCCACAGCACTGCCTTCAGCCTGAAACTCATGTTAAAGAATCTTACTTGCCCAAACAAAAGCCTCAAAGTTCACATTTAATATCATACTCTTTGCTATGCCAGGCTCCCATTTTCCACTTTGATTGACTAGTTGTGAAAGCACGCTGGTCTCTTCCAGCCCCAAAATGCTGCTATTGCATGCAGAAGGTTAATTTCTTACGTGAGTTAGTTCTGAAGCCATCTGCTGGAGCTGAAGCAGAACAAAAATAGATGTTGGCAGCTTCTGAGTCAGTTACTCTCATCTTACCCATTTGTGACTTGGTGGTTTATTCCCCACAGATTGTATGGTGTGCCTGTACTGATGGGCAGAAGTAATTTTAAAGAGGAATTAGAGTAGAAACTTGAGAAAACTTGCAAAGAAAAAAGGAAACACCTGAGTGAACAATTTCAAAAACAGAACAATGCTTTCTGCCTTGACAAAAGACAGAAAATCCACATTAGTTCTCAGCAAGTCTGACAGTGTTTCAGAAGCTCTGTTAGATGTGGGCTCTTGATGACAGATAGGAGGCACAGCAGCCTATGGTGCAGATCCAGCACCACCACTAATAATGGACAACTTGGGCAACTTCCTTAATCCGTCTGGTTCTCAGCATCTTCTTCTGGGAAAGGGAGTAGTACGAGAGCACACATTCGGATTTTGTAGTTGGGTTCGTATTCCCTGGCCCCTAAGGCAGGGAGAGTTAGTGTACAGAGAGAGCAGCAGGTTTTCAGTTATTGTCATTGTCACTCTTAACAACTGTCACACAGAAAAAGCTACTTTCCACAAGGCAATGAAACATTTTTGATTCTTCTCAGTACACAAAGCCCTTTCCTCTACTTATATCTTCATCACATTAAACTGTGAGGTCTGAGAAATGACCACCATTATCTCCGCCTCATGGATTACTTAACCAAAGTTTAAAATATGCCCAGATTTTCCCCAGAAGAGCGGAATTAGAATCCCTGACTCAAAATCTTTAATCTTTGTTATTACTGTGTTGGTTTCCTAAATACCTAAAGACCTACTGCAAAATTTCCAGATTTAAATTATAGTGAATGTTCTAATAAGGTAAAGATTGCTGATAAGTTAGATTAATTTAGTTTATTGGTTGCAAGTTATTATTGCACTAAATTTATACATTTTACATTATATAAATTTAACACAGCATAAATACTAAGGCTATTGAAAATCAAAACTGATCCTTCCACCCCAAAATTCTAGGTTCAGAGCTTGTGTTGAAAGCAAGCACCATGGAGCCTTCAGAACAGAACCATGTGGGCATCGATATATCATTTTGTGATGTGTTCTGTTCTGTTCAAATTTTTTAGTTTAGCCACATATGTTGGAGTTCATTCCAGAAACACCCCTATTTCTCTTTTATTATTTTTAATGTTATAGATTATAGCACTGGGTGGTTACATAGTATTTTAACTAGTTGTCTTCCTTCAGCCTTTTTGTTAGAACACAAAAATGCCACAAACATGGTCCTAAAGGGATTGTCAAAGAAAGAATATCTTTCTTTTTGAAGTTTGCCTATTGGAACTTAATGTGTTCAGTTTCACATTAGAGCAATTTCTGTGTATGAGTATACCCTTGCAGAGAAAAGTCTTCAACTATTATTCATGTTTCAGAAGCCTTCATTTACTCCCTTAAGAACAAAACAACCATTAACCAAGAGGAAAATGAAATGGCAGAAAATGAAGAAAGAGCATTATTTCTTTGTTCCACTCTCGTCATATTGATGAAGGTCAACTGTGGGAAGAATAGAACATTGGGGTCACACATTTGAATGTTTTCATTAATATATATATACCCCATCATATAGGGCCATTTGAATCCCATCCAGTATACCAATATGACAACATCAAGATGGAAGATACATGTCTTAAACATCTTAATGAACTAGTAATTCTTATTCTGTGATTAACTATTTCTTTGTTAGCATTATAAAAACTCTGGTTAATGGAAAAAAAACTATCCCTAGCATTGAACTTCTTTAAAGTTGACTTTTAATCTCAAAAATGACATTTATCACGCATAGCATGGGATGTCTATTAATTCTAGCACTTCCATGCACAGGCATATCTCTGAGTTAAAGGTCAACGTGGTCTGCAGAGTGAGGGCCTAGACAGGCAGGAATATACAGAGACAAACATTTTTTTATCTGTATATATTAGAAAAACTATCACTTCCAGCTGTTTATTTTGTTATATTATTTCATCTTCATAAATAATCTCTACTGTGACAATTTTCATAGTTTCAGTTTTCCATTTTTGTTTGCTTCTGGCTAAGTTATACAGATAACTCTGTCTTCCAGTTTTGGGAGTTCTCAGCCACATGACAGTAGAGCTAATGGTGATGTAACTATGTTCCTCTATATCCCCCAAAATTCATTAGTTCACCAAACTTGATTTGATGGAATTGCTTCTTTGCTGTGTCCTGGTCCTTCCTTGATGGAGGAAGATACAAAATAATCCCACACTAGTTCAAAATTATGTATAATGAAGGGTTATTTATTTAGGGGAGACTTACAGATCACTGTCCTAGGTCACAATCCTCTGCATGAACCCGGAACAGGAACAGAGTCTAGCAGCTGGAACTGATAGCCAGAGATCGTGCTATCTCTTGATAGAAAGAGAGCTAGCACAGGCTTTACAGTTGCATTTCTAAAGGCTATTGGCTGAAGGAGCAGAAGGAGCTTCCACAGCACTTCCTCTCTGGGGTAAAGATACAGCACAGTGGAGCAAAGAACTCAAGTCTGAAATTACTAGGGAAATGCAATGCCACCATTCTTCTTGCAACCACTGATGTGGACTCTGGTTTTCTTAAGGACCTCTTTCAGTAATGAGGATGCATATCCTGCTGTCCTGAGAAATGTTAAGAACTGACTTGATAATTCCCTATGGTCCTTTCATATTTGTTCTTTCTGTCTGGGATATTCCTCTGATTTGATCTTAGCACACTACTATTGTTTCTTCTTTTTTGTGTTGTATTTTTAATTTTTATGGCTCACTCTTACTTTTCTTTTCTCCCATTTAACCATTCCTTCCCCCTGAACTGTACAGTATTCCATTTCTATTTCGTGGTAAGGATGGTGTATTTTAAATCTTTGAATTGACAGTAGATGCTCCTTTGGAAATTATGCTCTTCTCTCTTGTTGAATCAATGCCTCTGAACTCTCCTTTTGCTCTCTTTCTAAATGCTCAGACTCTCTGAAAGCATGATCATCCTGAATAAGTGTAAGGTACCAGAAAGTTTGTTGAATCATGATACTTTCTTCCTCTCTGAGGTCCTCAGAGTGTCTTTCATAAATGACACCTCTTATTTTCATCATAGACCCTCCAAATCCTTATATCTATTTTAGGGGCTTATTCTGCTTCAATTATAAAATTAGCCTTCGTTGTCACCTGTCCTGCCTTGTGACTTGGGTAAAGGGAAGAAAAGGATCTCACAAACCTTATTCTGGAAGCCAGGCAGGACAGGAGGGACAAGTGTCTTGGTGTTCACTCCACCGTTCTGTTCCAAGCAGATGCATTCCTCTAAGACTGTCACCATCCACAAGCACTAAGGAAGCTGCAGAATTTAAAGAAGCAAAGTTGAAATCTGGAGTTCCTCTTTGAAGTTGTTGAGATCTATGACAATAGAACATTAAACATAAATGTATATAAGATACAGCCCTTTCCAACTATGGAATCCCATCCAATAGCATAGGTTTTATACCCATGAGAGCTCTTCTCTCTGTTTGATTCTTCCTGAAAGAACAAGCATTTTACATTTCAGCTGATAGTCAAAATAAAAGCGAGGGTCTGAGGATTGCAATTTAAGACAACAGCTTCTCTTTTCTAAGTCTTGGGACTTCTTTGAATCTAGTATTTCAGAGTACTCAGGGACAACTCTATTCAAACTTATGACTTCATAATTTTCATCCTCTTTGGCCCTTTTCTACTCTTTGAAAAATCTGATTCTTCTCTTTTCTTCTTTTAAAACTTCACCCATCTCTCATTTGGTATTGTCTCATTTCATATATATTTGCATTTTCCTGATTTTATTTTTAAATGTGTGTGTGTTTGTGTGTGTGTGTGTGTGTGTGAAAGAGAGAGAGAGAGAGAGAGAGAGAGAGAGAGAGAGAGAGAGAATGGGTACATCGTCTCATGAAGTCTAGAAGAGGGTATTAAAACATGAATAATGTCACGGTAGGTTGTGATCAACATTATGTGGATTCTGAGAACCCAACTCTTCCTCTGCAAGAGGAAAAAGTGGTCTTATCTTCAGAGCCATATCTCCAATGATCTCTTTTTGAACTACAATCTTGAAAGCCAATTAAAATTTGTTTTTCCAAAACACCATGCTTAACCAGATATATAGCATAAATTTAGACATTTAATTATTCTATTTTAATTATGTGAGATATTGCATCTTACAATCAAACAATTCAGTATTTTCCCTTTAGGTCTATATGATGCAGATTAGGGCATTGAGTAACCTGTGTCTTAAAGTCTAACATATTTTATTTTCAAATATCACCTATTTTCAACTCCCCTTACCAATTGTTCTTCTAAAAATGTATTTTATTGAAAATAAAGAATACTACATTATAATTATCTTGACTCAAATATTTTTGGGCAATGAATATCTTGCTCTAGAAAGTTGGGGTTGAAGAAGATTAAAAATATTGAATTTTTCATTTCAAAGCATTATGAAACTAGCTATCTTGTATTAACTAAAATATAATCAGTAGCTAACTATTCTCATTTGGTTTCAACATCCAAATCTCAAATTTAATTAGAACTCTGAGGCACAGTCAAGAACTTACTTACTGACAATTGTTCTGACAAAAGTAAAACTTGGAAAGGCTGGATGGCAGTAGGAATTGTCAGTCTTAATGAAGGGATGGGTTACATTGACCTTAGAATGCATATGTGTTTACAGTGTGTATATATGCCAAGTCGATTCCCTTCTAAACTGAAGTCTTGGTTCAGGCAGCAAACAGTGCTTGGTTCAGGCTGTAAACTATCTCTGCTGTTTCAACTCTGCCTTGACTCATTTAAAATTAATATCGTTGCTTTGTTAGTACCCAATTGTCTAACACAACTGAAGAAATGGTAACTATCAAGAGAATTAATTGGACCAAATTGAACTTCTCAATGATTTCAGCCATCTCAGATGCCAAGCATAACCTAGATCTCCCAACTGGTAGTTTATTGACTGCCTAATTAAGAAGCAAAACTGTCTGAGGTGATTTAGGATCTAGCCTCATCCTACAGTGAGATGGATGCCTTGTCAAAAATCTGATAAAATATTCACTACCACAACCTATGCAACCCACATGCCACTCTGTCAAATTGGGAAAAGGAGATTCAAGAAAGGACTATATGTGTGTGTTTTCTTGAGACTATTTTTGTTGTTTTGTTAACAGTACTGTGGCCTGTTTTACTCCCTGGAGTGTATGAATGTGACCACTGTGTTTCTCAGAGTTGGGGAAGTGAATTCTTATCTTTGGGTAAATATAAGACATTTTGTCAGATAACTACCTTGCAGGAATGTGATTAAGATTTTTACTTTGAGGCTGGCCTGCCATGCCCTTCCCTGGTCTCTGTTGAGAGATGGAAGCTGAAGTAGGAGCCCAGGGCTAAGAGTCTTATTAGTGCTGATCACAGAAAGCTGCCAACTCTGAGAACCTTTCTTCTCATCTTGCTGCCTAAGGACTCTCCAAAAGTTACTGTGTTTGTCAGGTTCTCATAGCTGTGATAAGCACATGCATGAAAACATTTGAAGAAGGGAAAATTTGTTTGGGAGGGAGAAGAGAAGGGGAAGAAAGAAGAAAGGGGGAAAGAGGAGGAAAAGGTTAGGAGAAAGAGAGAACACAAGACAGCCCTCAAGAACAGGCCCCAGAGGCTATTCCTTTCAATGAGGTCTTACTTCATGCCCACTCATGATGTCAGTGGCACATGATTCAAATATCCTCTCCTAGCTCATGCAGTTGGGGGCATGAGCTTGTGGGCCTTTGGGGGAAGATATTTGAAATTACAGCAGAAACTCTCCCTGAAACCACACCTGCTACCTGTCTAGCAATGTGAGGCCAGAGCATCTACCTTCTATTTCTCCAATAACTCGAAATAATTTTAAAATATGTTGAATCATAAAACAAAGCTAGAAGAATTGAGAAGTTTTTCTCTATTTAATATTTTGGTAACGTAGGACTCCTCTGACAGTGCAGGTCCTAATATTCCATCAAGTATGATGAACTTGTGATTATGTGGAAAGAAACAAAGATAGCTGGGAACTTTAGAGCTCAGTTTTGTCATCTTCTATGTGTTCTTGAGTAATTCTTTAGTTTTCTGTGGATTTCATCATATTGTCCTGCAAGCTGAAACTCATTAAAGTCTCTTCATTGCTTCAAACTTTCTCTTACATATCACTCACCAAAAATTAGAGCTACCATTTTATTTCTCAAAATATTATGCTAGTAGATTTAACATCAACACAAGACTCAGAGACGTGGTTTGAGGAAAAGACACACAGTTTATGAGTATGAGAATAAGGTTTTACAGATAAGTCAATATGTCAACTCAGTTTACAATCTAGTGCCCTGCTAACGACAAACAAGCTACCCTGTCTCTTTTGGACAATATTTCTAATTTATGAAGTGAGGCAATACTGATACCACTTTACAGAGAAAGGATGGAATAAGGCAATGCATGAGTCACAGTGAGATCTGTGCATTCATGAAATGGTGCTATAATTGATGTTGATCTCTTCATGTTTATCATTTAAGCTTCATTTCTGTGAGGAGCTGGCTGGGAAGTTTCTGAGATGGACTATAGTGAAGATTGGAGATTATCATTCTCATTAAAGGGACTTGAAAATCCACTATGCCCAATTGTCCTAGGGAATTTTGTTCACTATTATTGAATGAAGACTTGATGCTATATATTTCTACAATTTGTAGTTGGAATAGTAAGCCTTCCCTGTTAACCAAAATTCCCTTGCTTATCCGAAGAAATTATAAGCCACAGTAACTAATAGTTTTCATGATCAGCTTCAGAAAAATCTTGCACGGCTCCTGTGACATCTTTCCCAGAAGGAAGAAGAAGAAGAAGAAGAAGAAGAAGAAGAAGAAGAAGAAGAAGAAGAAGAAGAAGAAGAAGAAGAGGAAGAGGAAGAGGAAGAGGAAGAGGAGGAGGAGGAAGAGGAGGAGGAGGAGGAAGAGGAGGAAACGATCTAGATAGGAAGCCACCAAAGAGAGTTTTAAGCATAAGCATTAGGATAAAGATGCTGAAACACAGCTCTTCACAGCTGGTGGCATCTGGTGAAGAGGTGAGAAAGGACTCAGTTATCTTAAGGAACTAGCCACTGGGAGTTTGAGCATGCTCCAGTGTGTATATAGGCAACATAAATTGGATTTGGAAAGTACTTTGTTTTATGGGGAGGGCACAAGAATGGGATGGTGGACCTGGGAAGAAAGAGAAGTGAGTGTGATTGGGGTACATTTATGGAATTCCAAAATAATCAGTAAAAACATATTATGTTGGAGGAAACAACAGAAAAATCTTACAAAACCAATAAAGAGTATATGGAGTGAGGTCTTCAAGAGGAAGAGAGATTTAAGATGCTTTAAGAAACCTGAGCTAGCAGTTATTTTCTCCATGGGAATACTAATTGTCCCTCTTGGGTGCCTAGAGGAAGGACACCCTGCATTACCTCTCACAAAGTCAAGTACACTAAGCCAACTGCAGGTAGTATTGTGGGAGCCAGAACCCCTTCTAACATTCTGCAAACATGCTGGCTGATTCCTGTGAGTGGTGATGATCCTGTAAGCTGTGTCTGGGCTGTTTCCAGTTAAGATTTGTGCATTTTCGAAAATTGGGGCTCTCAGAGCATCATGAAATCACTTTAGGGTTTAGGTTGTTTTCAGCTCCCCTGCTGTCATTCTGCCTCCACCTCACACACTCCGCATCATTATCTGAAACTCCAATCTCATCTCACTTAGACAGCAATCATACAGGCCCCTGGCAAACCAGCAGAAATGTTGAAGTTTGGTTTCTTCAGCACAGCCCCCCAGGCGTCTTCACAGCTGTCAGGAGTGATGTGCTTTCATGGGAGAAGTTGTCTTATGTGAAATAGTTGCAACTTGAACTGGACAAATACTCAGTGCTGGTCTCCTCTGCTATGTGAAGTGGCATGACCTCCAACAGGTGATACCATTCTGAGTTAAAAGACAACTTCCTAAGATAAAGGCAATTCATTTTAGCTTCCTGTGTTAAAAAAGAATCGCTGGGCAAGATGCTCTTGACTCTCCATGAGTTTTAGCTGTGTTCTCCATAACGAAGCCTGCATGTAATAGAAGGGTATGCGCAGATAGAGCAGGAAGGCCTGCCCTTGTTCTGGACAGCAGAGTAAAAAGTATACTTATTTATTACTGAAACACATAGAAGATGAAAATGGGACAAAGAAGCCTTGGAAAAATTATTGATACAATGTTTAAAGTCCCCTGAATGAATCACATGATGGTTTTCAGAGAGTTCCTTAGAAGACACAATCATCTGAGAAGGCTGGCCCTTACTATAAGAGCTGGCGTGTGCGTGTGCGTGTGTGTGTGCATCTGTACTTCTCATCAAAATCAGTGGTTTTGCAGATACGTTTCCTAATGATTTCCATAAATAGAACTGTAGCAAGCCCTGAAGAGGAAAATGTTGGGAAGTGGAGGGTGCAGTGAGGACACAGGTGACGATACAATAAAGGAGTGGCATTAGGAAAAACAGGTATGAAGCCAGCTAGGAGATGAACAAATATGAACCACAGGGACCCATTTCTGGTTTTGGGCATCTCTACAACACAGGTGAAGTTTAGCTTTGAAGAACTTTCCCCAAGGAATGCCCAAGGCTTGTGCACAATCTACTTATTTTACTTTCTAAATCATTTGGAAAAGAAGACACATTTGGCCTGGAGATTAAAAGAAAGGAAAGAATGGGTGGAAAAAGTCAAGTAAAATAGGCCAGCTGAAAACAACAATACCAACAAAAGGAAACAAAACTGGCTTTGAGTAGTACATATCTTCCAAGTAATACTATAAATAACATTAACTGACCAGACTGACTATTGTGGAAACAGTAGTGATGGAGAGAAGTTGAGGTCATTTGTCCCTTAATTAACGGAACACTTCACACCTTTCTTAAACGCAAAGGTAGAGTTTTGTGAGACTCTTTAAATGCTGAGAAAAAAAGCTTTATCGGGAGTGTTTGGGTTCTTCTGGGCAGCAGTGAAGAGTGTTAGAGACTTTGAGATGCATTTTCAATTTGATATCCAGGAAGAAAATGGTTTCTTTCTCCACCCTCTTCTCTTCAGCAGGTAGAAATATACTGAAAACCAATTTTTAATATTATAGATGGGAATCGGTTCACCTTTATAATGTGCAACTTTCTATTGTGTGAAGATTATTTTGGAGAGGAGAAACTTGTTTGCAGGTTATAGCACTTGGATTCAGCATATTTTACAAACTAAAATAAATTGAGTTTATTTCACCAAATAGCTATTTAGTTCTTATTAGCTGTCTTTATTTATTTGGAAATGATAGCATCTGCTAATCTATAACGCATAAGGGCTCTTGATAATCAAAACAGCAAAACACTTCTGGAAGTATCATTTGCTAAAAGATGACTTTTAAATGAGTTTAAGATTTAGAACTCACTTTCACGTCCTCTTGTCTAGTTTAGGCCTGATGGAGGGCTTTCTATTTGGAAATATCTTGTCTAGGTGCCATCTCGAAGGGCTTTATACCACGAGAGCCTAACAATAAAGTATGCACATGCAAGGATTCAATTTTCCCATCTACGGACAAAAGTCTGGGGCCATTTGAATGATATTGCCTTACAGAGTAAGGTTAAAGACTTTTGAATGGGATCAGATGTAAGCTGATGAATCTGGAATTGCAGATATTTTCATTACAGGAAGCACCACCATTCTGCAGCTGGGACAATTGTTTTTAATTAATCTGAATAAACAGTGGGGCTTTGACAAACAAATAATAACCATGAAATTAAACAGCTCTTTTGGATCAGAGAAGGTGATAAAAAAAACCTTCCAAAGAGGCAGCATTGCCTCTGAGCTTTAGAGGAATTGTATTTAATAAGTAGTTCACTGCATTCATGAGAGAAGAATGGGGAATAGGGTCACGCTCTGAGACACGAAGAAACATTTGACTTAGCCGGGTGCAGGAAAGTGAGACTCACAGAATTTGGAAGCTGAAGGGGCTGCAGTAATCATGTATATCATCTAGTCTTCATTATTTCCAGAAAAGGCAAAAAAGATTGAACAGCAGAGAGGAAAAATGAAGCTTCTCAGTCTCTTTCACTTCATATTCATAATAATAAACCCAGATACAGACATGGGGAAAACACTGGTAATTCTCTTCAGTGAGAAAAGCCTGTAGGTAAAATTTTATTAATCTAAATAACAGTGATTGGAAGGTTCTGATAATTGACAATTTCATTAATGTATACCAACTATATTTCCAGAGGTTTATTAAAATGAGGAACCCAAAACAAAAAATGAGGAACCCTTGAATTCAATAAGATTTTTATCATGGTTATTATTCCGAGAAACTAATGGTTTTGGAGTGAACCGAGATCACCATAGTCCAGAGTCTACTGGTCTGAACAGGAGAGTGTCTTATATTTAAAAATATGTCCATCTTCAGATCTAGGCAGTTTGACTAGAATGGACTTGTAAGAGCAATGTATGCAGTTCATTCATCACTATCCCACCTGCCATTGTCATTCTTTCTGAATGCCCTTCCCAAACACAAGGTACAGCACAGAAAGGCCTCAGTGCTGCTTTTCCTCAGGTGGGTACTTCAGTCTTGTGAAGACTATGAGATGACACCAGTCAACATTCGAATCAGCCACACACCACCTTCTGCCACCTCCTTACACTCCACATAAGCTTTTCTCTTTTGAGTGACACTCATTGTCAATTTTGTCAAGCAGCGAATAAGTGGAAGCACAGTAACAAATTTTCTGAAAAATCAGATCATGCTCAAAAGGCACCATAATCTCTACTTAAATCAAAGTTAGATTTATTTCTGTCTTTTAATTGTGTTTTCATTTCAAGTGTTTATTTCTTGAGGATACTAGAGTGTTAGTATATCCTCAGGCTAGAAGTTGGTTTTAGAGAAAGATGCCTTTAGAGGAAGATAGATTGGATACAGATGCATTGTTGTGGGGGGCAAGGAAGCTTCTCCAGTGTGTCACCATATCATCATGAGGTTGTCATGTGACCAGTCCAAACTTCAGCTTTTAAGATACACATACACTTTCCTGCCTGCTTCTCCTTTTCTTTATCTGCTTCTCCACTTGTCCAGACTCCTTTTCTTCCATCACAGGAAGACAGACACCAGAAGCATTGCTTAAGGAAGAGGAATGAGATGGATAATTGCTGCAATTATGATAAGATGCTAGTGTTTTATAATGTAAAGAGGCAAATCATGTGTGGTTGACTCTCTCTTTAGCAGGCTTTTGTTTATGCTACCAACCAGCTCCCAATCATGACACAATGGAGACTTACTAGTTTTGAATGCTCAGCCTTAGCTTACCTCTTAGTTTAATCTATTTTATCTCTGTTTTGCCTAGGGGCTTTTTACCTTTCTTTCTTCCTTTCTTCCTTCATTTCTTGATGTGGAATTACCTTCTGAAAGCTAGGAATATGTTTTATTACTGTTGATTATTAAAGAAGCTGTTCTGGCCAATGGCTTAGTAGAATAAAGCCAGGTGCGAGATCTGAACAGAGATATAGAGAGAATATAGGTGGAGTTAGGGAGATGCCAAGTAGCGGCCAAAGGAGAAGGACATGCCAGAATTTTACCAGTAAGCCACAGCCTCATGGAGATACACAGATTAATAAAAATGGGTTAATTTAAGAGGTAAGGTAATTTTAAGATAAGAGGAACTAGAAATATGTATGAACCATTGGCCAAACAGTGTTGTAATTAATGTAGTCTCTGTGTGATTATTTGGGTTTGAGCAGCCAAGAGACAAAGAAGCAATCTCAGCCTGGACTTCCTTCCTTCTTTCCTTTTTCTTTCTTTCTTTCTTTTCTTCCTTTCTTTTCTTTCTTTCTTTCTTTCTTTCTTTCTTTCTTTCTTTCTTTCTTTCTTTCTACCATACTTTCCTGCTTCTTTTGTCTAGCTGGTAGCTGCCTAGCTTCTAGCCCCAGGTGTGTTTCTCTCTTTCTTTCTTGCGCTCTCTTCCTCCTCCTAGTCCTTATCCTCATCCTCCTTCTCTGTTTTCTCCTCTACCTTCTTTTATTTTAAACATAGATTACTTCTCCTACTTATTCTTACTGCATACCAGCCCCGTCTATCCCTCTCCTGCTTAGTTATTGGCCATTCAGCTTTTTATTAGACCAGTCAAGTGCCTTAGACTGGCAAGATAAAACTAATGCAACACACACATCTTTACAAAATTAAACAATCGGATAAAAACAAATGCACCACATCTTTGTGTCATTAACAAAGGCAGCAGAAACAAATGTAATACATCTTCACATAGTTAAAGTAATATTCCACAGCATGAACAAATGTAACGCATCTTTGCTTACTTAAAATAAAATCCACAATATTTACCCCTTTGTGTCTAAATAAAATGTATGTTCTAATGTAGTAAAACTTTATACAATAAGAACAGCTATCAAGTAAGAACTATATTTACAATATCCAGTTCTTTTGTATTTGGCAAATTTGGAGAAATTACTTTATTATCTATTCTATCTTGACGAGTTCAAAGTTCTGTAGATAATTTACTTCCCATCAACTAAGAAAAACTATAACTATCTAGTCTTCAACTTCATCAAATATCCCACAAGGATATAATATTACCTGAGTAAACATAATGTGCAGTGTAAGTTGGTGTGGGACAATGGTTTGTATTCTGTCAATTATATTTTAAATAAATGCTGATACAGAAAGTATAAGAGGGAAACCAGACAGAAAGTAGAGGTGGGTTAATGAGAACAGGAGAATTCTGAGAAGAGGAAGCAGTCCTGACCCAGCCACAGAAGAAGCAAGATGTGACTGCCTCGCCGGATAAGGTACCGAGTCATGTGGCTAATGTAGACAAGAATAATGGGCTAAAATAAGTTATAAGAGTTAATAAGAAGCCTGAGATAATGGGCCAATCATTTATGACTAATGTAGACCTCTGTGTGTTTTCTTTGGGACTCAGTGACTATGGAAACTGGGCAGGACAGAAAACCTCAGTCAACAGTAAGTCACTTCCAAAATGACAAGGGCATCTGCCTGCCTGGACAGTCACCCAAGGTTCCTCTGCAACATTAGGACATTTATGTTCATTCTGTAGATGTATAATATCTGGAAGACTTTTGCATGAAGCAAAAATTTGGAGAACTATCCCACCTATTTTTCAAAGTCCGGAAGTTGCTTTCCTTTGTGACTTGAAATATATCTGGCAGATTTTTGTATGAAGCAGGGATTTTGATGGACTCTCATCCTGTCTCGGCAAAGTTTGGCAGTCTTTTTCATTTGTTTCCTGCTTATCCAGTTTGTACAGAAAACTATCAGCAGACATAGCAACAACAGTTCCTTTCCCAAATGGTTAGCTTGGCCACAATGAAAGCAAACTCTATATGGAGGTTCTTTGATGACCAGAATCCTTTTTTGAAGTACATTGGTACTGCCAGGAGCAGACAAGTATCACTGCCATGAAAAGTCTTACATTATTAAATATCTTAAATGTCATATTCTGTAGGTCTTTGAAGTGTTTGAAAATCATCTATCTATCTAAAATATATCTGTTTAACCTTAAAATCATACCTAATATGACTATAAGTTTTATTATCATAACTGACAACCACAAACTGCATTTCTTGATTATACATTCTTAAATAAGGTGCATAGGTACAATACCCCAGACAAGAGTACAAACATACATTTAGTAAAACAAAAATGACTTTAAATTTGTCTCAATATACCAAAATCCATACCAATGTAAAATATTTGAAATTAATAGTTGTCTTTTTATCCTATATCCCTATATTCTTCCTATATGATGAAATACATTCATAACTCATTGAATAACCAAAAAAATCACCCTTCCCACCTCATGGGAATGTGGACATTGTGTTCTTTACACTGTTTCTTATTTTCTGTGAACAAAGGTATCTTTAAAGAACTTGAGAAAATTGAGATAATTATCAAGTCCTGGAAAAATTAGCTATAGCATTTGTTGTCCAGTCTCTGTGCAATAGGAAAGCACAAGGTTTATCTACAGTTCTGGCTAGAATAGGCTGTCAGGTTGGACCATCTTGACCAGCATTCTTGAAGCTGTTCTGGATGAAGAACCCTGAGGAAACTACAACAAAAGCACTCTGGGAGGCTAGATCAGTTGGACCACCCATTTTCATTGGTGTCTGGCCTCTTGCTCTGAAAAGATAAAGTTTCAAAGGTACCATAGATATCTGCATTAACACAAATATGAACTGCACATTGTACACAAGCCAGTCAAAGATAATTTTTTGTTTTATGTTAGAGCAAGTAAAATATACATCAGCTGTCTTGTAGTTTTCTATGTTATTTCTTTCTGTCTGTAGTCAAGATTTTCAGGAGGTCTCTCTAATCAAACCTTGAACAAATCCACAGCCTTTCAGTTCATGTGGAAACAAAAGGATCACCTCTTCCCCAACATAATACATTTTCTGGCTTCCGTTTTAAACTTAAGGAATGCCTAAAGTGTCTAGGCTGGTTTACTTCCGCAGTCTCTGCTGCAATACCATGATTTTCAGCAGCTGTACTTCACTCATTGCATTCAAAATTATCAAAGACAACACAACACCATAAAGGATTCAGATTCCCTGTGTATTTTTCATCTGTACATGGATTATTCATCTTATATTACTTTACTTTTTCTTTAAAGACTTTATTTTTAAGTTATTTATTTTTCTATGACTATATTCTTTTCCTTTTATTTATCATTTTTTAAAACACACTGTAACCTGTTTTGAGTTTTTCCCCCCATCAGAATCTGCTTTACAATATAAAGCAGCCAATTGCTGCATTCTCTGATGCATGAGCATAAGTTTAAACTGCTAAGTGACTTTGCACTGACTCCAAACCTTTGGGGTCCATGAAAGCTGAGCTTTATGCCCCAAGCAGGGTGAGAGCTGCATTCAACTGAGAACTCTGTCTAATTGCCCCAGCTTTAGGAAGCTGGTGCCCTGCACTGTGGAAGGCATTTTTCCTTACTATACAGGTTTTATATTTAGCTTTCTCAGGCCCTATGTGGAAATTCGGGCCCCACATTGGAACACCAAATGGAGCAGGTTTTCTTTTGGGACACCAACCAGCTCCAAAATCATGACATGGAGACATGTTATTAGTTTTGAATGCTTGGCCTTAGCTTAGTTCTTATTTTAATCTATTTCTATTTATCTACATTTTGCTTCAAGTTTTTTTTTTTAACCTTTTTATCTTTTTGTATGTCCAACTTTCCTGGTTCTTGAGTCTGATTGACAGCTGTCTAGATTCTGGCCCTTGGCATATATTCCTCTTTCTCCCTTATTCTCTCCCCACCCTTCTTCTTTCTCTCTCTCTCTCTCTCTCTCTCTCTGCTTCTCTCTGCCTGCTCTGCCTGTCCCTCTCTTGCCCAGCTATTGGCCATTCAGATTTTTATTAAATCAGTCAGGTGCCTTAGACAAGCAAGGTGAAATAAACGCAACATATGTTTACATAATTAAACAAATACTTCACATAAATGTAACACATTTTTACATCATTGACAAAGCCAGCAGAAACAAATGTAACACACCTTTAAATAGTTAAATATTCCATGGCATAAACCAATGCAACACATCTTTTCCTAGTTAAAGAAATATTCCATAATATTTCTCTTTTCATTAATACCCTTAACTCATCCCCCATTTTTGACCAAGATGTCATTATTGGTAGTTGATTGTAATCTGCATGTATTATCTTTGCTTGATTATCCCACACATATATACACAAATAAATATATACATGTGCCCACATAATACCTTTCCCAAAGTCCAGTATATCTTCCATAGCAAATTTGTTTTCTTCCACAAAGCCAAAACTTATGTTCCCCCAACTCCTGTTCTTTTCTGACAAATACAATGAGTAGATATAAGTATTATTTCACAGGTACTGGTTACTTATCTAATATTACCACAATTATTGTAATTATGCACTTTTGCTCTTCCTGTGACACTTATCTGAGTTATTTCATGTTTATTAAGAAAAAAAGAACATGTAGAAAGAAAATATTTGATTAAAATTTTTATCCAGAAACCAGTCTTTCCATTTGAATGTTCTTATTCAATCTTGGTTCACTTCTCCCTCCCTATAAAACAGTATCTTGAGAAGGATCTTAAGCTATTTGCTAAAAACATTGAAAAAGCTTTTATTGAATCCCAGATTTGTGTCGGTAACATTTCTCATTGTATGCACTGTTTGCATTACTACATGTGGTATTAAACTTTTTCCCACTACAGAAAAACAGAGTTTTTTTACCTGGTAAGTTTCCATCCAGGCTTAAGTAAGGCACTTGTGATGAATGGTATTTTCCCCCTCTCAAAGACAGCTAGGTGTTATCTCTCTACTGTAAAGGGTTTCCCAATTGATTCCAAATGGAGACGAGAAAATGCATGCTCTAGTGTTTCCTCCCCCAAAATAAAAATGTAGGACAGGGACTAAATAGTTTGACTCAAAAAGTAGGATGTGGGGAAGTAGATTATAAATAACTCTAATTTGCATTTTTATATCTTCTATGCATTAGGTGCTATGCTAAGTGTTTTATAAACTTTATATCTGCTTCCCACATGAATTCTGTAAAATGGGCCAAGGATGCACCAAGCTAAGTCAACGGGTTCTGTGCCCATGTTATTCCTAGATTACTGTTAACTGCTTCTCTAGAAATTTCTTGTAAAACCACCAACAAAGTCATGTTGATAAGAGCATCCATTCCTACTGAATAGAACTGTATTTTATTTACAGCAAGATGTGATGGGATAAATATGAGGATTTATAAGAGAAATATATAAAGGATCAAGAATAAACTTTCCAACCTTTGAGTTGTCCAACTGTAGAATGGGATGAGCCTCAGAAAAAGATGACTCTTTCTGCCAAGAGTTCTATAGGAGGGGAATTGGTATCTGTGCTTTAGAAAGTCAATGATGTTTACAAACTTCTAAACTGTAAAGCTGAATGGTTCTGCTAAATGGAGATGATAATCTCCAAGCCCTTCAAATAATTTTTTAATCTATCTATCTATCTATCTATCTATCTATCTATCTATCTATCTATCTATCTATCATCTATCTCTCTATCTATCTATATCTATCTATCATCTATCTATTTTGGTTTTTTGAGACAGGGTTTCTCTGCATAACTTTGGAGCTTTTCCTTGCACTCACTCTGTAGACCAGGCTTGTCTCAAACTCACAGAGATCCTCCCGCACCTGCCTTCTGAGTGCTGAGATTAAAAGTGTATGCTACCACTACCCATCAAGTCCTCTAGATTATATCTGCTTGTACTACATCTGCCCACGCTGCTGTTACATTTTCCCTGGCTGTATTATGTAATTCTTGTCTTAGAAATTCCATGCTTGCTACCATAAACAGCTATGAGCCCACAGTTCCATTTGTGAGTGTTTTTGTAAGATCATCGAATAAGCCTTTAGGGAAAGTCTGGAGTGTGCTTTCTAAGTCACAGTGATTACATTAGCAATTTCTTCAAAATCAGGACTTTGATGAACTGGATAGGTGTTATTAAAAAGTCTTAAGCAAAAATATGTACAAAGCATCAGAATCTTCAAGTCTTTGGCATATTGTATTCCGTATGGCCTCTAACAAATCGCTACAAGAAGTAAGATATATAATATGTAGTATTTTGCAAGTGGAATCTTGAGTCCAGTACTTTAGCTTATATGTCACACACACACACACACACACACACACACACACACACACACACACACACATATATATATATATATATATATATATATATTGGGTTTTTCGAGACAGGGTTTCTCTGTGGTTTTGGAGCCTGTCCTGGAACTAGCTCTTGTAGACCAGGCTGGTCTCGAACTCACAGAGATCCGCCTGCCTCTGCCTCCCGAGTGCTGGGATTAAAGGCGTGCGCCACCACCGCCCGGCTGTCACATATATTTTTTCTTTATTCTCTCACACAAAAATCCCAACCAGAGCTTCCACTCCCCTTACTTTTCCCAGTTTCCTTGCCTCCTCTTTCTCCCAGATCCACTGCACCTCCATTTCCCTTCAGAAAAGAGCAGGCCTCCCAGGGCTATCAATTCAACATGGCATAACAATATACAATATACTGTGAATAAAATCTCATCGCAAGGCTGGAGGAGGCAACCTAGTAGGAGGAAAAGGGTCCCACAAGAGGCAGAACAGCCAGGGACTGTTGTAGGAGGATGTTTGTTTATTTCCTGGCTGCCAAGACTCCTGAAATAATCATACAGAAACTACACTATTTGAAATACTGCTTTGCCAATGACTCTAGCGTATTCCTAGCAAGCTCTTCCATATTAAATTAACCCAATTATATTATTTTATATTTTACCACAAGGCTCGTGGCCTGTCGGCAAAGTTCTGCCTGGCAGCTCACATCTTTCTCCCCTGGCGGCTCCATGGCTTCTCCTTCAGTCTGCCTTTTTTCTTCCAGCATGCAGTTTAGTTTTCCCTGCCTACCTAAGTTCTGCTTTGTGCAGGCCTAAGACAGTTTCTTTATTAACCAATGGTATTCACAGCATACAGAGGTGACTCCCATAAGGGGACATCTGCACTCCTACTGTTAGGAGTCCAGCAAAGACCCACAAACTGAACAACCACAGTATGAATGCAGGGGACCTAGCACAGACCCATGTAGGCTCCACAATTGCTGCTTTAGTCTCTGTGAACTCCTACAAGGACTATAACACTTATTATTTCTAATTGTCTTTTTAAAGTATTTTTGTATATAATCATAAGGGCAGGTTAATTATTGGAACTAATATTATCCTGATCTCCATTTTTCAAGTTGCATTTTTATGTTACAAAATCTGTAGCCGGGCGGTGGTGGCCCACGCCTTTAATCCCAGCACTCGGGAGGCAGAGGCAGGTGGATCAAAAGTCATTAGGTTTATTTTCATTTTAATGAGAAATAAGCAGAAACAAAAAAATGGTAAATTTTAGGGATAAATGAGAGTACAGTATACCCAAGGTGGGCTTTCAAGAGTGAGGGTGAAACAGGACACCCACAGTTGACAAGGACCTCCATCAACAATTATTTGTTTCTCTATTGTGGCTAGTGGGCTATTTGCGGTTTGGCCGTGTTAAGATGATAACTCCACTCTTCTCACACTTCCTTCAGATTATTTCACATCTCCCTCAACACTCTTAGAAACAACAACAGCTAAATTAAAAATGACTCAAACAGACCTCAAATCTTCCCATATAATCTCATGACTCACAGAGTCTGACAATTCTCAATCTGAACTGCAAGTTTCAGAAAAGAAAATATGATGGTCACAATCATTTCATGTGAACTCCCAAGGACTTGTTGTCCTTGACAAGAATAATTCATATTTAGAAAAGGTGTCTTCGAGAAGCCACCATAAGCATGTGTGGATTGGACAATGAGAAGAGTCAACAAAACCCAGGAATCTCTGGCAAGATGAAATCAATGAACTCAAAGCATAACTGAGAAATAACATAGTGTGTTGAACACAAGGGTTGTTCTGCCAGAAGGCTTTCATTCACACCCTGTGTCTACTGCTGAGTAGCTGTACTGTCTTAAGCAAATTACCAAAACTCCCTTTCATGAGCTTTTGCAGTCTGCCAGATGCAAGCATAATAATGCCTATCTCATAAAATTACTGTGAGATTAAATGAGGGAAATATTAGCTATTTATTCATGAAGAGAACTCATTGGTAGAAAACAGACCTTGCTTTAATAAGCTGTAACGTGGTAGTAAGAAGTATTCACATGCTCACACATATACATGTATGCATATACACACATACACACCAGGAAAAGAAAAAAATATTCTATTTTAAAACTTGTATTCAAATGTATACACTCCATTTTTTCTTCACCCACTTCTCTCAGTTTTATTTGGGTCAAAAAGAAAAAGAATAAATAAAACAGAAGAATAAATCATAAATGAAGCCCAAAATTTTTCAAATATGATTAGTTTTAGTGTTCCTAGAGAGATTTGGAGGCAGATAGGCATAGTTTATGTGAATTTAATTACTGATAAGTATAAATATTTATTTAGCTTCTTTTCCACATCCATTCATGCTAAAACTTAGTTCTAGTCATTATTCCAATGTTTTCATAATATTCAAAAAATTGAGCTTATAATAGTTTTATTCTATTCTCCAGTCCCATAGTAAAATACAGCTTGTATTGTTTCATTTCATTTAGTTTTCTACAAATAATGATGTTATGGTAAATTTTCTTCAAAGACACAGCAGGAACTGTAATTATAAATAATGTTGACCATAAATCAATCAGGTTTCAGTAATTAAAATGTGACTTTCACAAGTAGATTAAAGAATTGATGATGAGGGTTGAGGGGACAGTTCAGTCAATAAAGTGCTTGACTTGAAAGCATGAGGATTCTGACTTAATCACCAGAACCCAGCTAAGAAAAGCTGGGCATGATGGTGCACATTTGTTGTCTGATACTGGGGACAAAGACACACACTCCTGGATTCACTTGCCTACCAAACTTGGCAGGTTTCAGGACAGTGAGAGATCTCATCTGGTAGGCAGATCCTACAAACAACACCTGAAGTTGTTCTCTGATCTCCACATCACACCACACACACACACACACACACATACACACACACATATACACGCATGCACACACAGACACACAAAGAAGTAGTAATGACCATAAACGTTGAAGAATAACAATAATAACAAAAATATTAAAATCATTTTAGAGAATTCACATCCATTTTGATACAAATATGAAATTTCATTGGATGTTATAAATATTTGCTCTGGTTCACAAATGAATCACTAGTGAACCTAACACACTAGGTTTTTATGATATAGTTCTGTGTGAATAATGTTTGAAAGATATTACTTATTTATTTTACTTGTTAAATGAATTCATATGAATCCTTTGTTGTAGATGATTGGACAGTCATCAAAGATAATGCATCCTTTAATGCTTGACATCAGAAAAAAGCAAAACTTACATTATTAAATGACAAAGCGTCAACTCCTCTTCCCCTCTCTCTATCTCATGTTCTCTGTGAAAAGACACAATAAAATTTTCATGACTTTATACTGTGACTTGTTGGAAGGAGGTACTTCTCATCAGTTTGCCTTTCTGTCTTTTCAAATTTCTTAAATTTATATTTTGTTAACTTTTAATATTTCATTTACTTTTTGGAATTATAATACAATTACATAATTTATTCCTTCCATCCCTTCCCTCCAAACCTTCTCATACACCTCTCCTTACTCTGTTCCTAATTCATACCTTCTCTTTTTGTTAATTGTTTTTATATGAATACATGCATGCATATATACATATATGCTCTGAAATATGATCCTCTCAGTAAGATAATGCTACACATGTATGTTTTCAAGGCTATCCGGTATGGTATAACCAATTGGTGTGTACTTTTTCATGGAAGACTTTTTCCTTCTGCTCTTAACTTTCCTTAGTTGCCTGTAGGTTTTTATGTAGGGTTGAGATCTCATTGTCTTTTATCTGTCCACTTTAACATATCTATCACTGTTGTACTTGTTTGGTCACATTTAAGCAGCCATGCTGGTGGAACATATTAGGTTTTGTTTCTGATGATACTAGGAGAAACTGTCTCAAAGCAAACACCCCGATTCTTACAAAGCCCATCCTCCTCTGAAATGTTTCCTGACTCTGAAGTGCAGGAGTTGTTTTGCAGATTAATCCATTGGGATTAGCGTCCACAACACTATATTTTGATTAGTTTTGGTTTTCTATAATAATCTCTCTGCTGCAAAGAGAAAGTTCCTTTATGAGTGTAGAAGACTACTACACATTTCTGTGGGTATAAGGAGAAATATTTAGAATGCTGTTAGGTGGTTAAGTGGTGTTGTAGGTTCTTCTCCAGGATTCATAAGTTCATTAACCCTAGTGTGTTGACTAGTTTTACTCTTGTTGAGCAGATAGTGACATTTTGTTTGTAATCTAACAAATAAAGTCTCCTGAAGATCAGTGCATAGCTAAGCTACTAAATATCTATAAAGTGTTGTAGGAGGGCACTAGTGTGTTCCCGGCTGCTCTGACTCCCAAAATAACCACACAGAAACTGTATTAATTAAATCACTACTTGGCCAATTACTTAAACATACTTATAGGTAGCTCTTTCTTTTCTTTTCTTGAATTTATTTCATGTGTATGGGATAGGTAGCTCTTACATCTAGAATTAACCCATCTCCACTATTTTATACTTTACCATGAGGCTCATGGCCTACCAGCAAGGTTCTGGCATGTCTGTCTCTGGTGGTGGCTCCATGGCTTCTCCTTGATTCTGCCTTCTTTCACCCAGCATTTGGTTTAGTTTCCCCTGCCTAGCTCTACCCTGCCCTATCAATAGGCCAAGGCAGTTTCTCTATTCTCCAATGGTATTCACAGCATACAGAGGGGAATCACACATCAAAAGAGTTCAGGAAGTTGTGGCACATACCTTTAATTCCAGGGAAGTAAAGTGATATGGCTGGGCTGAAAGACAAATATAAGGAGGGAGGAGACAAGAGTTCAGCTGCAGTCTGGAGATACAGTCTGAGGATTTGTAGAGACAGAATTGCCCCTTTGGTCTGAGCATTGTAAGAACTCTCTAGAGGCTGGGAACTCTAATTCTCTGAACCTCAGCATTAAACCCTATAGAGACTCCAGAATCTTATTATTAAGAATAATTAGAATTTGTGTTACTGGTCTTAACCATCTTTACTTTTATTTTTGTGTATGTATGTATACTTGATTACATTCATGTGTATCACATATATAAAGGTACTCTTAGAGGTTAGAAGAGGTCAGCAGTACTCCTAAAATGGATACTTCAGGTATTTGTGAGCCACTTGATGCATAGTTAGTAGTGAAACCAGGTATTTTTTTTTTTTACTTTTTGCACACAGGTAGAGGTCAGAGGACATCTTTGTGAAGTCAGTGCTTATCTCCAACATTTCTAGAGCCTTCAGCTGTGCTGTTAAGTTTCTAACGTGAGCTTTCTCCGTTTTTTTAAAGTGGCCACTTACAGCTATAAACTTTCCTCTTAGCGCTGCTTTCATAGTGTCCAATAGGTTTGGGTATGTTGTGTCTTTATTTTCATTGAATTCAAGGAAGACTTTAATTTCTTTCTTTATTTCTACCCTGACCTGGGGTGGTTCAGTAGTTGGTTGTTTAGCTTCCATGAGTTTGTAGGCTTTCTGGGGGTAGAATTATTGTTAAATTCTAACTTTGTTCCATGGTGATCCAATAAGAAAGGTGGTTACTAATTTTTTTTTATATCTGTGAAAGTTTGCTTTGTTACCAAGTATGTGCTCAATTTTTGAGAAGGTTCCATGAGATGCTGAGAAGAAGATATATTCTTTCCTATTTGGGTGGAATGTTCTTAGATGTCTGTTAAGTCCATTTGATTCATTACCTCCATTAATTCTCTTATTTCTCTGTTAGGTTTCTGATTGACCTGCCCATTGGTGAGAGAGGACTGTTGAAGTCTCCTACTATTAGTGTGTGGGGTTTGATGTCTGCCTTGATTTCTAGTAATATTTCTTTTACATAAGTGGGTGCTTTTATATTAAGGGCATAGATATTCAGACTTCATCCTGATGAATTGTTCCTGTTATGAGTATAAAATGTCCATCTCCATCTCTTCTGATTGATTTTAGTTTGAAGTCAGTTTTGTTAGAAATTAGTATAGCCACACCCACTTTTTTCTTAGGTCCGTTTGATTGAAAAACCTTTTCCCAACCTTTACTCTAAGTAGATGTCTGTCTTTGTGGTTGAGGTGTGTTTCTTGTAAACAGCAAAATGTTGGATCCTGTTTTCACATCCAATCTCTTAGCCTGTGCCTTTTTATACGTGAATTGAGCCTGCAACCTAGGGCAGAGCAGACCTGAGGCAGCAAACTCTACAGGAGCAGGTACAGGGTGCAACTGATGAGGGAGTAGGCCAGAGCCAGAAACCTCTGTGAGTTCAGGCATGAGTCTGGGACCTTCAAGGGTTAGGCAGGAACCAGAGACCTCTGCAGGTCTGGCTATGAGTCTGGGACCTTCAAGGGAGTAGACATGTGCCAGGACCTCTGCTGGTCTGGGCATGAGTCTGGGACCTCTGAGGGAGTGGGCAGAGCCCAGAGACCTCTGCAGGTCTAGGCATGAGTCTGGGACCTCTGAGTGTGTAGGCCTGAGCCAGGACCTCTGAGGAACCAACCCCAAGCCAGGGACTTCTACAGGAGTGGATCCAGACCAGGGACATTTACAGAAACAGTCTGAGCTAAGCATGAAACAGTGAACTCCATGGTAGTGGAGCAAACCCTGGGAGTGCTGAGCAATCTCCAAGGACACAGAGTGACCAGCATGTTGACTGGAACTGTGGCACTGACAGTATCATGAGGAGTAATCATCTGCACCTTGGATCTACTGGCACCTTGAAGATTGATCAACAGAGTCACAGACAGTTCCAACTATACCAATTAGAGGAAAAGATGGGTAGAGAAGGTAAAAACATATGCAACACCACAAAGAGCAACACAACACCGGTAAAATCTAGTGACCAAATATAGATGAAGTAGAAGAAAATGACCTAAAAATAACTTCAGGAGAATGTTTGAGGCCCTTAAAGAGGAAATGAGAAATTGCCTCAAAAAATGAAGGAAAAAACAAACAAAAAATTGGAAGACATCAACAAATCTCTTAAAGCAAACCAAGAAAAAGCAATGAAGCATATGAAAGAAACTATTCAAGACTTGAAAACTGAAATAGAGACAATAAAGAAAACATACATCAAGGTAATTATAGAAACAGAAACCATGAGAAAACTATCAGGAACCACAAACACAAGCATAAACAGCAGAATATAAGAGATGGAAGAGAGAATCTCAAGCATTGAAGATACAATAAAGGAAATAGACTCATCAGTCAATGAAAGCATTAAATCTAACAAAAGCTTAACACAAAATATCCAAGAAATATGGGATACCATGAAAATATCAAACCTAAGAATAATAGGTATAGAAGAAGGAGAAGTTCAAATCAAAATCACAGAAAATATATTTAACACAATCATAGAAGAAAACTTTCACAACCTAAACAAAGATATGCCTATAAAGATACAAGAAACTTAAAGAACACCAAACAGACTGGATCAAAAAAAAAGGATTAAAAAAAAGGTCCCTTGTCACATAATAATCAAAGCACTAAACATACAGAATAAAAAGTATATTAGGAGCTGCAAAGGAAAAAGGCCAAACAACATTTAAAGGCAGACCTATCACAATTACACCTGAATTTTCATTGGTGATAATGAAAGCCAGAAGGTCCTGGTCAAACATTATGCAGACATTAAGAGACCATGAATGCCAGCACAGACTACTATACTCAGCAAAATTTTCAATCACTGTAGAAGCACAAAACAAGATATTCCATGACAAAACCAGATTTAATCAATACCTAGCCACAAATCCAGCCCTACATGAAGTACTAGAAGGAAAACTCCAATGCAAGAAAGGTGGCAAAAAAAATGGACAATTGATGCTCTCATAGCAGCAAATCCAAAAGATGGGGAAAACACACAAATTAAAACCACAAACAATGCAAACTAAATTGACAGGAGATAGCAATCACTGGTCATTAATATCCCTTAATATAAATGGGCTTGACTCATCTATAAAAAGACACAGGCTAACAGATTAGATACAAAAACAGAATCCATCTTTCTGCTGCATACAAGAAACACACATCAACCTCATAGATAGACATTGCCTCAGAGTAAAGGATTGAGAAAAAATTTCCACTCAAATGGACCTGAGAAAGAAGCTGGCATAGCTATTCTAATACATAACAAAATAGGCTTTAAACTAAAATCAATCAAAAGAGACAAAGAACCACATTTCATATTAGTCACAGAAAAAAAATCCATCAAGAGGAAATCTCAATACTGAACATCAATGCCCCGAATACAAGGGCACCCTCATATGTAAAAGAAACACTTCTAAAGCTTAAATCATACATTAAACCCTACACACTAATAGTGGGAGACTTCAACACTCCATTCTCACCACTGGGCAGGTCAGTCAGACAAAAAAATTAACAGATAAATAAGGGAACTAACAGATCTTTTGACTCAAATGGACTTAAGAGACATCTATAGAATAATCCATCCCAACATAAAAGAATATACCTTCTTCTCAGCACCTAATGGAACCTTCTCAAAAACTGACCCCGTACTCAGTAACAAAACAAGCTTCAACACACAAAAAATTGGTATAACCCCCAGAGATTCAATATGTACTCATCTGGATCTATTACTCCTATTTGTACAGCCTTTGTTAATCTTTGTAAAAAGTCACTAAAGAGTTCTCTTTGTCCCTGTTTAACCCTGGTATATGATTCAATTTGTTTTCTTAGTTCTTTAATCCTGTCCCAAGCACTTAAGGCTGCTTTGTGGCATAGGGACAAGATTTGTTCATTGTAAAGAGCTTAAACCTGTGGGTCAGCATGAGTGCCCTGACTAAGAATTTGATTTTGAGATGTTTCAAATCCTTTTTCCTTTTCCCTGTTGTACTAAAATGTTGGCCTCTTCCTTGAAATAACATCTAAACATCAACTGGGGCCCATCATCTAGGACTGCTGAAACTAAGTATAGCCCATCATGTGGCATCATCTTAATGCTAGAAGCCCATATCTTTATTATCTCCCTTACAAATGAGGAATGCAAACCATACATTATGGCAGATTGCTTAATTTCTTCTAGATCATTCATTCCTATAGGTATCCATCTACCTTCTTTGGATCCTTTTGGGCCTTTAGAACTTGAGGCTTTCTTTGGTAGACTTTTTGGGGTCACTTATGTATACTATCATATCATCTGCAAATAACGAAAGTTTAACTTCTTCCTTTCCAATACAAATCCCTTTGATCCCCTTATGTTGTCTTATTGCTATTGCTAGAACTTCAAGCACTATATAGAAGAGGTATGGAGAGAGTGGACAGCCTTGTCGTGTTCCTGATTTTAGTGGGATGGCTTTGAGTGTCGGCTTGCTGTAAATAGCTTTTATTATATTTAGGTATGACCCTTGTATCCCTAATCTCTCCAGGACCTTTATCATAAAGGGGTGTTGGATTTTGTCGAATGCTTTTTCAGCATCTAATGAAATGATCATATGGTTTTTTTTCTTTCAGTTTATTTATATGATGGATTATATTGATACATTTGCGTATGTTGAACCAGCCCTGCATCTCTGGGATGAAGCCTACTTAATAATAATGGATAATTTTTCTAATGTGTTCATGGATTCGGTTTGCCAGTATCTTATTGAGAATTTTTGTGTCAATGTTCATGAGTGAGATTGGCCTGTAATTCTCTTTCTTGAACTCCTACAGCTGATAAACACCTTTAGTAATGTGGCAGGATACAAGATCAACTCCAAGAAATCAGTTGCCTTCCTAAACACTAAGGATAAGGAAGCAGAGAGGGAAATCAGAGAAGTATTACCTTTCACGATAGCCACAAATATCATAAAATATCTTAGGGTAACTCTGACCAAGGAAGTGAAAGATCTATTTGACAAGAACTTTAAGTCTTTGAAGAAAGAAATTGAAGAGGACACCAGAAAATGGAAGGAAGTCCCTTGCTCTTGGATTGGGAGATCAACATAGTAAAACTGGCAATTCTACCAAAAGCAATCTATAGATTCAATGCAATCCCCATCAAAATCCCATCAAAATTCTTCACAGCCCTTGAGAAGACATTAATCAACTTTATATGGCAAAACAAAAAACCCAGGATAGCCAAAACAATCTTATACAATAAAGGATTGTCTGGAGGCATTACCATCCCTGACTTCAAACTCTATTACAGAGCTACAGTATTGAAAACAGCTTGGTACTGGCATAAAAACAGAGAAGTTGACCAATGGAATAGAATAGAAGACCCGGACTTTAACCCACAAACCTATGAACACCTGATTTTCTATAAAGGAGCTAAAAGTATACAATGGAAAAAAGAGAGCATCTTCAACAAATTGTGCTGGCAAAACTGGATGTCAATCTGTAGAAGAATAAAAATAGATCCATGTCTATCTCCATGCACAAAACTCAAGTCCAAATGGATTAAAGACCTCAATATCAGTCCGAACACACTGAACCTGACAGAAGAGAAAGTGGGAAGTACTCTACAACACATGGGCACAGGAGACCACTTCCTACGTATAACCCCGGCAGCACAGACATTAAGGGCAACATTGAATAAATGGGACCTCCTGAGACTGAGAAGCTTCTGTAAAGCAAAGGACACTGTCACTAAGACAGAAAGGCAACCCACTGACTGGGAGAAGATCTTCACCAACCCCGCAACTGACAAAGGTCTGATCGCCAAAATATATAAAGAACTCAAGAAACTAGACCGTAAAAGGCTAATCAACCCAATTATAAAATGGGGCAATGGGCTGAACAGAGATTTCTCAACAGAAGAAGTTCAAATGGCCAAAAGATACTTAAGGTCATGCTCAACCTCCTTAGAGATCAGAGAAATGCAAATCAAAACAACTTTAAGATACCATCTTACACCTGTCAGAATGGCTAAAATCAAAAACACCAATGATAGCCTTTGCTGGAGAGGTTGTGGAGAAAAGGGTACCCTCATCCATTGCTGGTGGGAAGGCAAACTTGTGCAACCACTTTGGTAAGCAGTGTGGTGGTTTCTCAGGAAAATCGGGATCAACCTACCCCTGGACACAGCAATACCACTCTTGGGAATATACCCAAGAGATGCCCTATCATACAACAAAAGTATATGCTCAACTATGTTCATAGCAGCATTGTTTGTAATAGCCAGAACCTGGAAACAACCTAGATGCCCTTCAATGGAAGAATGGATGAAGAAAGTATGGAATATATACATATTAGAGTACTACTCGGCAGTAAAAAACAATGACTTCTTGAATTTTGCATGCAAATGGACAGAAATAGAAAACACTATCCTGAGTGAGGTAAGCCAGACCCAAAAAGAGGAACATGGGATGTACTCACTCATATTTGGTTTCTAGCCATAAATAAAGGACATTGAGCCTATAATTCATGATCCTAGAGAAGCTAAATAAAAAGGTGAACCCAAAGAAAAACATATAGACATCCTCCTGGATATTAACCTTCATCAGGCGATGAAAGGAGACAGAGACAGAGACCCACATTGGAGCACCAGACTACAACCCCAAGGTCCAAACCAGGAGCAGAAGGAGAGAGAGCACGAGCAAGGAACTCAGTGCCATGAGGGGTGCACCCAAATACTGAGACAATGGGGATGTTCTTTCGGGAACTCACCAAGGCCAGCTGGACTGGGTCTGAAAAAGCGTGGGATAATACCGGACTCACTGAACATAGCGGACAGTGAGGACTGCTGAGAAGTCAAGAACAATTGCACTGGGTTTTGATCCTACTGCACATACTGGCTTTGTGGGAGCCTAGACTGCTTGGATGTTCACCTTAATAGACCTGGAAGGAGGTGGGAGGTCCTTGGACTCCCCACAGGGCAGGGAATCCTGACTGCTCTTAAGGCTGATGAGAGAGGGGGAGTTGATTGGGGGGGGAGGGATATGGGAGGCGGTGGCGGGGAAGAGACAGAAATCTTTAATAAATTAATTTTTAAAAAAAGAAAAAAAGAAAACAAAAAAATAAGAACTTGAGGCTTTATCAGAGTAGATTACAGGGTAAGAAGCTAAAACCCTGGGTAAGTCACCTCTGACAGCTACTGGCAATGTTGAATCCTGTCCTTGTGCTTTCTTTCCCTGTTCTTCAGCTCCAATAATTTCCTCAATCATTTCAAATTTTTTATTATTGTCTTTTATAAAGCCTGAATCTCCTGACCTGTATATATTTCCAGTGATTTCATTGAGGCACCTAGCCTCTGGTCCTTATTCTGCACATGTGATTCCAAGGTCTGAAGTTTCTCTTTAAAAATAACACCTCATCTTTGGACATTAATTGGATAGCATACAGATTACCATCCTGAAGAGATAATCTGTCTGCTAACCTATCATAACTTTTTAATTTTAATTGTCAAATTTAACAGTATGAATTCTTTCAGATAATTTTGAAGCACCCTTACAGATGGATTCAATTTTTTCTGTCAAATTAATGTTACCCTTTTTAATAGTATTAATTTTTTAGGTAACTTTTGATTTTGATGGTATTAATCTTGTCAGCTGCTATTCACTATTAGTCTATAAAGATGGTATCATTCTTAAACGTGCCACATCTTTTCTTAAGGATATAATATGAAGAAAACAACCGAATCCCAATATCCAATAAATGGAAGTATCACCATAACCATATAAGCCTTACAAGAATACAATTCATAATATTAGCAAAAAACAGTTGCTAAAAGTTTCAATATTAAACTAGTCTACCATATTAATTTATTAGTTACCTATTATGAGATCTGGTAAATTATTTTAGGTATAGTAATCTTTATTGTCCAGCAGGTGTCATGGTTGCAGAGTCACGACTAGCAGTGATGCAACCGGTGGTGACATGAATGGTCCTGAGCTGCTTTAGTTTCCTGCTTTCTACTGGTTAGATACTGAGAAATATGCATTGCTTGACAAATTAAAAGCAATTAAATCAAATCCATACATGGAGCTAGAAACCCAGAACTCATGGGCATAGAGTACAAACCAGAAGCTGCGCATGTCACCACTTGGTAAGGAACCGCGCCAGGGAACCATGCCAGAAAACACAGCAGTGGAGGTTCAGGGCATGTGTGCCCTTGGGAAATTTTCAAGTTATCACGTGCAATAAGCTCTGCTGTGGCAGGGGTTCTACAAAACACCGCTTAGGTAAAAGAAAGTAAAGTGGGCAGTGTTGGGAGACTTTCTGGCCTGTGGACCAGTTAAGGCTTTAGGCTGTCTACCCAGTAGGTGTGGAGTCTGAATCCACTTGGAGCACCAGATGAAGATGGATGCTTAAAAGAAATGCCATACTAGCTCAGAACTGAGAATAATAGAGGGTTATTTATTTAGTGGTAGACTCACAAATCAGTATCCTCTGCTGGAATGGAGAACAGCAACCAAATCCTGCAGCCAGAAAAGATACTAGATGTATGCTTTACATCAGCATAAATAGTATGAGACCACCCCTAAGCAGGTAACTTAAAGGCTACCAGCTGTAGAAATTTCTACAGCATCAAGAGTGTTGGCTAAGCATTCAGAGTCAGGACGTACATGGGCATGATCCCATTGGGCACATGACCTTAGTTCAACCTTTTTAAAATTTATGTGTTTTTTGGTAAAATGCACAAATATCCAGAACTTTGTGTTGTATCCTTTATTTTACTTAGGTTGCTCTTGCTATTCAAAATTAGTCTCCTAAGAAGCTTGATATAAGAACAAATTAATATTTCTGCCTATGTAACATATCACCTTTGTGTAAATTAGAGAAAATCATCCTCTCTGAATAGTCAAAGTAGAAAGTGGTACTCTTAAGGTTAATCTTAACTTTCAACTTGAGTAGATTTAGATTCATTATAGAAACACAGCTCTGGATTTTTCTATTAGGCCATTTTCAGAAAAGGTTGAGCTTAATACTCACCCTCAATGTGGGCAACACCATTCCATTGCCTAGGGTCCTAGACTGAATAATTGGAGAAATGAAGCTGAGATCTGCATTCATGCCTTTCAGTTTCTTGACTTCTGAGGTACCCTGACCTTGGGATCCTGCTATGCCTTCCCTACTATGATAGGCTTTGATCCCTGAAACAGTAAATCACAACAAACCCTTTTTATTTAATAGTTTCTTGTCAGCTATTTGATTGTAGTAGTGAGACTTGCAAAGAATTCAGGAAGGTTTTGGAGTCTCTAGAAGTTTTACCTTGACCAAGATATTTAAGGAATAAAGCTGTTTTTAGCCTCCATGTTCTCCATCATTCCAAAGCCCATAAACAATACTCAAAGTATACAGGCAAATATAGGAGGCTTATACAGGGTCACAACCTCACAGCTGAGTCATAAAGCCAGCTCAGTGGAAACTTTTTCTATACATGCTGACATGGCACTAAATATTCTGCATAAAGCACATACAGAAACAGTCCTACAAGAATAAAGTCTTCTCTCAGATGTCTCAACTATACCTTGCTCAAAATGTTTGTAAAAAACAAGGAAGCAAAATTACCTAGGAATTGTGCTTCTTTCCTTACAATTCGCACCAGACAGTTAGATAGCCACCTCACCGATGGTGTGTGTGTCTCTAGAGATAGACCCAGATGGCAACCCAGCAACACAGAAGGGAGCTCCTATGTTCTATTCAGTTAGGGAACAGAGAGCGTCTGTATTGTAGCTATTATATTTGTTGAGGTTTTTTTTTTTGTGGTATTAGTAAGAGTCCACTTCTGACATGTGTTATGCATTTTAACAAGCTTATAATTCTCTCAAGAAAGGCTATTTCTGAGCTAATTAGAGAAACATTTATTCTCTATTAGATGGTGAATAAGAAAAATGCTTAGAGTCATTATCTGTGGAGTTGAAAGATTCCTGAAATTATAAGCTATCTCTTTTGATAGCATAAGAATTCCTGTCAACACCACCTGTATCTGAACAAACAACCATGCAGGTAACATTGAAATCACACATGAACATATTTTGCACTGTCATAGTCAAGGACAAACTATACACACAATAAGTAATAGCACTCACACTGTGATAATGTATTGTACATACATGTGTCACCATAGTCGCTTGTGCAAAGAAGCATTTATGTTCAACAGGTTTCAGATTTCACCAAGGAGTTGATGACTATTGAAACTGCACCATTGCTCTCCATATTTCAAGTACAACACAAAATCTGATCAATAAGGGACGTTAGATGGAAAGTTCTACTTAAAGCTGTGATACTTAGGCCACTATGCACAATAAGAGCTGAAGAAAACATGTAGGTCAAGTAGAGAGGAAGGTAATGAAAACGCTTCCCCTGAGTAAACTAATTACACAACACACACACACACACACACACACCAAGTAGGCTATCAGTAAAACCTAAAATAATACAATTAAGTTTAAAGTGATCTCAGGTAGGTAATATTCCCATTTGACTGACAACAACCATTTCTATCTTCTCTGGGAGAAAAAAAAATTATAATCACAGCATATAACAATTGTAAGACACCACTAATTTTTAAGCCTTCAACTTGATTCCAGAAAAGTTAACGTATAAACGTGCGCTCTAGGACAGGCTCCAAAGCTACAGAGAAACCCTGTCTCGAAAAAAAGAAAAAAGCAAACAACAACAACAACAAAAAATGTGCACTCTTAACAGTCAACGAATATCTGGTTTGCTTCCTTATTTACTAGAATTAAAATCCTAGAACATGGGTTTCTTTTGCAATAATCACTGAACTCCTCCCATACAGTTGAGTACATTCTGAGTATGGTGAAGTAATAGTGACTGACTGTTTCTATCTATGGTGCCAAATGCTCTGTGATGGGTAGAATGGAAGGAGGAATTTCAAAGCTGCTTCCGAGTCTCACTGGCATTGAACTCACCTGGCTCGAAAAGAAAGGCTTTCTTTTTGCTGATTTATCATCAATCTTCCCTAATAGAAAGGAAACCCTTTGGAGAGATGGCCTCTCAGAAGCTTCTTTTATAATATCAAGCTCTTTCAGGTTCATGCTTTGATTCTCAGAAGATCCTCAGCAGATGTTTTTGTGCCTCTGAACTACAGTTGCTGGAGTTCTAGTTTGATTAAGCTGTCACTCAAAATTATTGTTTATATCATCGATCCGACATCAAAAAGCAACCATGTCACGGATCTGATGACAAAAAGTTTCAGAGTGACAGCAGGAGCAGATGGAATATTACATCTTGGATGCTCATTTCTAAACCATGCTGAGGTTTCCACCTCTGGAAATGAATCAGAGCTAGCTGTGGGAAGCTCAGATCCTTGGATTAAGCCCAGAATAGGCACAGAGAAAGCACACATTTGTTTGAGTTGGAAGATACTTAAAATGGATAAGTTTCTTATCTTTGCATTTAAGAAAATTGATGGCTATTAAAACAAATTTGGTCAAAGCCCTCCAATTTTGTAATAATTTTAGACTAAGAGAAATAAAATGCAAAAATAATAGGATACTTACAATCTGCCACCCATCTTCCCTCCTATTTTATGTCTTCCATTATGGTGCATTTGTCAAAACTAGGAAAACAACATCAAACATTCAAAATCTTTTGAAGTGATAAGTATACACCTTGAAGCCTCAGTTATCCAATAACTACTGGCAAGATCACATAGAAAATACTCAAGTTTCATAGGAACGCTAAGCTGTTCTTACTCCTCAGTTTGTTTATGCTAGACTCTACTCCACCGCCTGCCTCCTACCTAACTGTAGATAAAAAGCTTTCATAATCCTGTCACAGTCTAAGCTGACATATAGTTTTCCTGTCTTTTGCTAGTACTATAATGGAATTACGACCACACAAGCTCCTATTCTGTGTACTAGATGCTGTGTGAATCCATTATCCCTTCATATTTATGATTTAAATGAATATGCTTTCATTCATAAATATTAAGTTCAAGTTTGGAATACAAGTGACTTAGTATCCTGATTCTTTCATTTTCCATAGTATGTAATCTTGACCAAGTAAGAGGGGCAATACAATTCTGTATCTAAAAGAAAATTAATATTGAATTCTGGTAAACACTATAACATATAGTACTTAGAAAATAGTCAAGGGCCAAAAATATTCCTTACAGCTACCACTACCACTCTTACTATATTGAACAGGTCTCAACAAACTGTAGTTAAAACTGTCTCAGTGCTTACTGGGTATATAGCTCATAAGATGATTTTTTTTTGTATTTTAAATGGTTGAAAAATTCAAAGAACATTTTGTGACATAAAATAATTTGTATTAAGTTAACAAAACAGTGTCCAGAAATAATGTCATGCCAATACAGGCAATTTCGTTGGTTTTGGAATTGTTTATAGCAACTTCTGAGCAAGAAGAATTAAGACCTGAAAATAATATCACAGGACCAAATCTTTTCAGAAAACACCTGCTATTTTTTTCATATTGGATATATCTTACCTTGATCTCTATAAACATTAAATATGATATTCAAAAATGTCACATTGCTTTATTTATAGACAAAGTATATGTTCTTATTTCGTTAGGGTTTCTTCTAGAACACCTATTGTAACTAGGTAGAGTATAGACACGAGAAGTGCATTTCTTACTATTCTGGAGGCAGGGACGTCTAAAAAGATGAAGTTCAGATATGGTATCTCATGAGGATACTTTTTTGTTGTTGTTTATAGATGGTTGACTCTGGATACTCTTGTGGGAAATGGTACAAGGAACTTCTATGAGTAATTAAGTGTTGTATGAGTATATGTTATAAAGGAATGAACTCCGTTTCTGGGGAAGTTGACTACGGATCTGCCCTCATGAAACAATTCTTTCCCCACATCACCTGCCCCACCCCCACTCATACACAGATCACCACCTTCACAGTGGTGATAAATTTTCTTATTTTTCTTATTTTTATTTAAATTGTTTTCATGCATTATATTTCGATAATGTTTCCCCTCCTCTCCTAGGTTCTCACCATGTTCCTACCTTTCCACCTTCATATTATCTCACTCTTTCAAGAAAAAAAACAAAAGAACTAGTAAGACAAAAACTACCAAAACAAAAAGCATACTTGTCCATATTGGGTTTCATGGTCTGAGTTGATGAGTACGACTGACCAGGTCTCTTCCTCTTCGTGTGGTAGCTTTTAGTTGACCTCTTTCCACCCACATACTAAATCTCCCAGTTTTCCAAAGGACCTAACTGGTTATTTTTAATCTCACCACCGAGGAGGCAGCTACCAGGGAATCCTCATACACAAATAGAGATATTAAACATGCAGCTAGCTTTATATTGCTCACCCGCTCCTGGGTATCAGGCCTTCCCTGGAGTGTGGTTGACATACCGATGACTGTCCATCGTAGAAAATTTATTTTTCCTTTTCCTGTAGGTATCAATTCCTGTAGGTAGCTTCTTGATTAGAGGTGGGACTTTGTGTCCACATCCCCTTATCTGTGCTTGTATTGTGTCTGATTAGAACCTATGCAGTCTTGTGCATGCTGTCAGACTCTGCCAGTCCATATGTGTTATCATATCAGTCTTGTTGTGTCTGAAAACACTGTTTCCTTGGAGTCACTAATCATCTCTGACTCATCTTCCACATATATCCCTGAGCCTTAAGGGGAAGGATTTGATGAAGTAATACATCCCTTTTAGGACTGGGTGCTCCAAAGCTTCCCATTCTCTGTGGTGATATTGTGTTTGTGCTATAACAAATAAAGCTTGCCCGAAGATCAGAAAAGCAGAGCAGCCAGCCATTAGTTTTAACCTCTATGAAATCCTCAGACCAAATGGGGTATCCTGTCTCTACAACTCCTCAGACTGAATGCACTGAGCTCCTGTCTCCTCCCACCTTGTATTCTTCTCTCTGCCAAGCCATATCCCTTCCTATATCCACCTTCCTAGTGTGGGGATTAAAGGCACATGTGATCCTAAGCACTGAGATTAAAGGTATGAGCTACCACCACCTGGCTCTGTTTCTCTTTTGTAATGGATCAATCTTGTGTAGCCCAGGGTAGCCTTGAATTCACAGAGATCCATTTATCTCTGCCTCCCCTCCTGAGTGCTGGGATTAAAGGTGTGTGCCACAACTGCCTCGGCTCTATGGCTAACTAGTGGTTAGCTCCATGCTTTGATCTTAAGGTAAGCTTCATTTGTTACAGCACAAACAAAAGATCACCACGTTTGGAAGGGATATGGCTGGGAGGAGAGAGGAATATAAAGTGGAGGAGACAGGAGGTCAGTGCATTCAGTCGGAGGACTTGTAGAGACAGAATACCCCATTTGGTCTGAGGATTTAGTAGAGGTAAGAACTAGTGGCTGTTTGTTCTGCTTCTCCGATCTTCAGACAGACTTTAATTGTTCTAGCATAAATACAATTCCACCTCAATTCTCCGAACATTTTAAGGTTGTGTTTCTTTGTGGTATTCCCACCTACTGTAAGAAGAAGCCTCTCTGATGACAGTGGGGTTATGCACTAATCTATGGGTCTAACAATATGCCATTAGAAGTCAATTTATTGCTATTTTTAGCAGAATAGTAATAGCAAGTTTTCCCGTAGGCCTGCAACGTATCTTGTCTCAGGTTCTTAGTTACTTAGTCATTTTAGCAGCGTCCTGTACATATTCCATCTCACAGAGTGGACCTTAAGTATAATCAAAATGGCTAACTACTCCCATAACATTTGTGCCACTGTTGGATCAGTACATCTTTCATGTAGGCTGATGTTATAGATAAGGTGATGAGCTTTCAATAGAAAACTTTCAATAGCAGACTTTGAGAAGGGAACCCAAGTAGTCAGACCAACACAGTACCTAAAGGGACATCCTTTTAAAAGACAAAGTATGACTAGGCCATAACACATCTCTAAACCAAAGGTTCTTTATAATTACAGTGGAGATAAACATAATATAATTTCTAACAGCATTTATGATGACTGAAAAGTAATGCACGCTTGAGTCTTGGATACACCTGCCTCAATTTGATTACTCCTAGAGGTCAGAAAATTATAATGGGGCCATAGAATTTGAAAGTTTCAAGGGAGGAAAACAGAGCACAGTTATACAAAGAGGTATGGGGAGTAGTAGAACAGGTAGAGTTAATTGGTATATGGTTAAATGATTAATATGCTAGAAAAGGGACTATAGAGAGGAATAACTAAAGATAAGGACCTGAAAAAAGTCTTATTGAAAACAATTACCACAGATACTTCCTAAAATATCAGCATATACACAAATCAAAATAGATTAAATGGAGATACTCTATAATCTAGGTACCACAGAGTAACAAATAAAAAGCCAGATGTCAACAATGGGTTATCTCTATTAGCACTGTTCAGTGAAGTCCAATAGATCAAACAGTATTACAGGGTATTTCTCTACTCTTTATTACCCTCCAGAAAATTGGCAGTAAGATACTATTGACGAAGGCATCATATACTTGGTGCATAGAAAATGAACAAATCAAGCTGGTATTGCCACGGAAGCTTTATCACTACTGTATAGCTTTCATAGTTCTGGTAGGTATTATTCATGTTACCAGAGAAGAAAAGCAATCATCAATATTATTGAGCTATGAACCCATATAGCAAGATATGTCACTAATGCATTAGTGGCATAAAGATCATGACAACAACCAACCACTTCATGATTGGATTTGAGATAAACTTCACAAGATGGAGTGCATGCTTGATGTAGTTATTTGGGCCAAGAATCTGTGACTAGACAGATAGCTCCTATGGGAGAAATTACTACTTTTTACACTGTTAATGAGACATAATGTTAAACCAACCCATAACCGCTGTTCATTATACCATAAATTAGAGCATGTCTCAAACCTCATAAAAAAAGCTCTTCTTCTTCTTCTTCTTCTTCTTCTTCTTCTTCTTCTTCTTCTTCTTCTTCTTCTTCTTCTTCTTCTTCTTCTTTCTTCTTCATCTTCTCCTTTTCTTTCTGCTCCTCCTTCTCCTTCTCCTGCTTCTTCATTTTGGTAAATGACAATTGGTAGAGATCCAGAACTAGTCAAAGTATGTAGAATAACTGACTTCATCATCACAGTATAAAATACATTTGTTCCCAAGGCTCCGAGTTCATTGCTGAACAAGGGATATAAAGATGGTAAGAGCTAGAGGCAATGAATTACCACAAAGAAACTTCACTGGACATAACAGGGAAGTTTTACACATAGAATTCACAGTAGTTAACTCAAGGGGCAGATGCAAACAAATCTTTATAGATTTGAGACTAGCCTAGTCTATATAGTGAGTAATAACCAGTACTACAAAGTCTCAACATATTCAACAAAGAAGTATTTTTGTTCTAATCTTCCTCATCTAACTTTTGTAGGTAGAAATATCCCCCTTTCCAGAAAGGTTAATCTTAAAGAGGACTATATTTCGCTGAATTTCTCACGAGAGCAACTGCCAAGTGATCAGATTGCATTTTAAGGTCTAGAGCACTAAAATGTTGATTAAATATAAGTCCTTGTATAATGCTGGGCACAGGGCAATTTTTCAATTACTATTTATTGATTAATGCATTCTCATTTCCAAGTGGCTCATTGGGGACTAATTGGTAGAAAAGAACTGCTTCTTGGGTTAACTGAAACTAGTACGGTTCCTATTTGTTCCCATCAACACACCTGAGACATTTATATCCACTGAATCCTGGGAGTTTTCAGAAATACATGTTTTTGCTATTTGGACATTTTTATTGACTACAGTATTAAGCATAGTGCTGTTTATAAAGGATAAGATAATGAGTCAAACAGACATGATGAAGAATACTGTCTGGCAGGAAAACAGGCATTATTGATAAGTTATAAATGAGCATGCTGTATTATCCCCCTGTGTTTACTGTAATGAAAAATAATACAAGTATAGACTCCTGTAATCATTCAGGAGTGGGAGTGAAAGATGAGTTTCAGTTGACTAGGATATAGGAGAGGAGGTTTGTAATAGAAAGAATATTATGTACAAAGACACTGCTCCAGAAGCAAGTGAGTTGGCAGGATGGGTGTTCTACAGCCACATAAGAAAGTTGTTGGTATAAAAATGCATTTGAAGATGCACATAATGACTCTATTGCAGAAGGCTTTGACAAAGTGTGAGAGTAATCGCTTTCTCGGATTTTACAAATAACAGGTAGGAAGCCAGCATCACCACCACCCTGGTAGTTTTAATAGCAAAATGGAAGGATTTTTTGAGATCCCCTATTTTTGGTTCTATACATATAAAACATACCAGTGATAGAAAACAAAAATAGAAAATAATGCTTGTGTTTAATGAATTTAAAATTCTAGTGGACACTTCCATAAGACTTAGGAGAATATGACAAGCAAATATATTTAACTGACATTTTTATTGTAATTATTTCATTTATACACATACTAGAAGTATTTTATATAGTTTATATAGTATTTTATATAATAAGTTCATCCATGAAACTACAATGTCACAGACTGTGAACCTGTTTAGGACATGTGTATTTAATATCTGCATATCTATGGTTATACTAAGAGATATAAATGTGTGTGCACCAAGAATCAATTTTCACTCCACTTGAGCAGTATTATTTCCATCATAAGAATATAGCCTTAAATATGGACTTGGGATAGAAAGAGAATATTCTATTGATAATAGTTGACTTGATTAGGGTTCATTTATAAAGTAACTTGGTAAGTACTAATACTTCACACTGATCTTTAAGGTAGAATGATAAACTATTAATGTTTGTGTTCACTCCCTACGATTGCCCAGTTTTGTTTTTTAACCTGACCATTATTCCATGTTCTATACATACCTGTCAGCCTCAGCTTCCTAAATCTTCAGAACATTTTGCTTCAAACCCTTTCATCCTGGTTCCATCTACTCAGAGATCCACTTTCAAATAATTCTTCATTACTATAAATTCACAAAGATTAGAGATTTCACCTGCAATCTGTGTCACCACGCTAAAGCTGTTCATTCATTTAATTGTGTGCATCAGTTCACAAGAAGAGTTATATTATTGCTAAGGAAAATTATGTGTGCACACCATGAACATGGTAGGGCAAGTGATAAAGAAATTTCATGAATTGTTGGTAATTCATTTGTATGCAAATATGCTACTCATTGTGCATATTTCAGTGGAGAATTAGTAAACGACTTCATTAAATGCAAGATAATTGGGAAACACCAAAATGGATGAATTCTAAATTGTTTTGCAAACTCTATCTAGACAACTTGAACAAATCATATTTCAGGCTGCCAGTTTTTACTGCTGTAAAATGCATTACAAAGTGCTGGTCATATATCTTCGATTTTGCTTTCTCTGTGTAGAATTAAATTCCAGATTTGCTTTGATCTCACTCTTGTATTTACATCTTGTTCCTTTGTTTAAACTGTCTTTTTTTATTTACAGTATGCAGAGAGGAAAGCGGGTTTAAGTCCAATTACCATAATTTCTGCTTGACTTATGTGCACTTAAGCAGTTTAAATCTCGTTTTGGTGACAGGACATTTTTCCTTCAGGATTCCTCAATAAATCCTTCCAAACCTGATGAATAATTTGATTCACAATCAGTCCCTTTGGTACACAAAATACGTAGGTTCCTGGATATTACTAAGTTTGAGAAGCACGGCTTGCACAAGTCAACAGCAGAAATACCACTTGACTGAGCCAAGATTGTGCCATGTTGAATGTTGGTCAGCAGTTCTTTGCAAAGAAATCCCATAAATTCTCAACTCCTAAATTAAATGAAAATTCTTTAGCTTGAAATTACTTAGAGTTCTTCATGAAGAGGCCCTCTCCTTTCATTGACTTCTGTCCTATTGCCCTCAAATCAAATGTTCAGCCTCAGTGGACACTTCCTCTGATCCGTGGCTCCACACCTTGGTTTGTGCTGTGCTCTCTACTTGATTTAATGTTGTGCATCTCTGTGCCAAATCCACCTCATCATTTAAAGCCTCGCTTCCACTTAAATCTCTACTACTCACTATAGTTGACATACATTTAGTCTTCTAAACACTTATGAAAATTGATACTTATTTCTTAATACTCCTTTATTCCTTTTAATTAATTAATTAGTTATTTATTTTACATACCAACTACAATTTACCTTCCCACTTCTCCTCTCATTCGATCCCCCCACCTCCCTTCTATTCCCCCATCCACCCCTCCTCTATCTCCAGTTTCCATTCTGAAGGGGTAAAGCTTCCCATGGGAGTCAACAAAGAATGGCATGTCATGTTAAGCAGGACCAAGCTCCTCCCACTTGCCTCAAGGCTGGGCAAGGCATCCCAACAGAGGGAATAAGTCCCAAAGAGCCAGCTCATGTGTCAGGGACAGGTCCTGATCCTCCTGCTAGGGGCTCAAAAGACCAAGATACACAACTGTCATCCAGATATAGAGGGCCTAAGTCAGTCGCTTGCAGGCTTCCTAGCCATCAGTCCAGAGTTTGTGAGCTCCTACAAGCCCAGGTCAGCTGTCTCTGTGAATTTCCCCATTTTAATCTCCCCCCCCCTTTGTTTATATAATCCTTTCTTACTCTCTTCCACTGGACTCCCAGATTTCAGCCCAGTGTTTGACTGTGGGTCTCTTCATCTTCTATCAGTTATTGGATGAAGGCTCTACAATAACAATTATGGTAGTCACTAATCTGATTACAGGGGAAAGCTAGTTCAGTCAACCTCCCCACTACTGCTAGGAGTCTTAGCTGGGGTCATCATTGTGTGTTCCTGGGAGTTTCCTTGCTACCAGATTTCTTCCAAATCCCATAATGGCCCCTTCTACCAAGACATATTATTCATTACTCTCCCCCTCCATCCTGCCCTAACTCTACCATCATGATCCCTCATGCCTTCATCCTCCCTCAATCCCCTCTACCTCAGTTAACTCAAAATATCTCATCTACTTCCTCTTCCTGGGGAGATACGTATGTTCTTCTTAGGGTCCTCCTTGTTACCTAGCTTCTCTGGGGCTGAAGATTTTAGCCTGGTTATCCAACAATGACATCAGGAACTTTACAGGCAAATGGAGAGAACTAGAAAAAAAAACATCCTGAGTGAGATAACCCAGACCCAGAAAGACAAACATAGTATTGATATTTATTTTTAAAAATTGTCACTTTATAAAGATTCCTAAAATATTGAAATCTACACATGCTGGCAACATCATTATGTACAACTAGATGTTAAAAACACATACAGTGTTTGAAAATGCATCCAAATTTTTTTTTTCAAAACCTACCTTCCAATTCCTTGGGTATGAGCCAGACTTTGTGAATCATTTTCAACACATAGAACATAGTAAAAGTAACAACACAGTTTCTGTATCAGTTTATTGAAGGCACTATGACATCTACATTTCTCTTTTCTTTGGGTCACTTGTTGCAGGAAAAGAGAGTTGTAATGTGGCAAGAATGCTAAAATGCCTCTATGGAGAAGTCTGGGTATGGAGAAAAGTTGCTTCACAACATAGCCAAGTGAGTATATAATCTTAACTATAGCAATCCAGCTAACTCTTACCCAAATTCCTAGTCCATAAAATCCAAGAAGCAACACATGTTTATTATTATAAACTATTAGCTTTGAATAATATTTTCTAAATAGTAATTGATAAAATATGGTATTATTACTCTTTTCATTACTGAGAATTCTACCCATTGCCAAGATCTACTTATTTTTTCTTCTACAGTGTATCCATAAACTATTAATTTTTTAAACTCATTTGGGACTTTTATCTCTCACTATGATAGTATCATTTCAACAATTCTTCATATTTTAAACACTTATTTGCTAACAAGTCCCCACTAAATCCTTAATGCTGATTCCAGAGGGATATTTAAACAACATACAATTGTAATTCATGAAAGAGTAAAATCATCCCTAATAGGCAAAATTGCTGTGGGCTAATCCTCTTGTACAATGGAAAGATTTGTCACTCATATTATTTTAATAAAATGCTGATTGTCCAATAGTCAGGCAGAACAACCAGACTAACCGGTAGTATAGGCAGGACAACCAGACTAACAATTCTGGGGGGAGGAAAGACAGAGAGTCAGTCACCAGCCAGACACAGAGGAAGCAAGATGAGAATGCCTTACTGAGGAAGGTACCAAGCCACATGATTAAACATAGACAAGAATTTTGGTTTAATTAAGTTGTAAGCGCTAGTTAATAATAAACCTGCACAAATGGGGGAAATGGTTTATAATTAATATAAGCCTCTGTATGTTTCCTTGGGACTGAATGTCAGCAGGACTGGACAGGACAGAAACTTCTGTCTTCACAGAATTTTAACACAGACAAAATATTTTGTCTCTTAATATGATTGCCTTGTATGATCTGTCCTAAGAAGTTGAGTAGGAAAGTACATATTGTGACTTTCAATTCTGTAATTAATTTAGAATATAACTGGTCTTGGTGCACATACTTGCAATATCATCAGTGAAAAGGCTGAGGCAGGAGAATCATAAATTCAAAAACAGTCTTGGCTGTTGTGGAATGTTCATATACACTGTGTGAAGATGTGTTCACTGTGATTGTTTAATAAAAACTAAATGATCAAATCTAGGCAAAAAAAAAATAACAGGGACTTCTGGATAGAGAGAGAGAGAGCTCAGAGAAGAAGAAAGGCTGAATCATCAGATGGAGAGAAAACAGGATGGGAAGTATATAGTAAAGGTAAATGAGTTACATAAAATAACATAGATTAAAAATATGCACTAATTTAAAATATAAAAACTAGTTAGGAACAAGTCTAAGATAAGGTTGAGCTTTTCTACTTAAAAGAAGTCTCTGTGTCATTTTTATAAACTGGTGGCCCCCCCAAAAATCCATAACATGTGATCTCACCTTGGGAACCATATGTAAATGGATTTTTCCACTATGTAAGATAATAAAGACATGCGGGTTAGTAGTTAGCCACTTAAACCAATCAAACTAATAGTTATGTTAGTTAAGTTTTCAAGGTCAAACAGAGATATATTTTAGATAAGTCAGGTGGTCTCCAAATACTTCAAAGATAGACTATGGCAATGAAAGTGTTTTAATAGCATAAGGTCTTTATGACCATTAGCTATGTCTGCTCCTGACAGTACCAATTTATTTCAAAAAAGGATACAGGCATCAAAAAATCCTCCATATAGATTTTTCTTTTTGCAGCAAAAGCCAGCCATGAGGCAAGAGGCCGCCCTTGCCTTGACTGCTGACAGTGTGCTATCAAAACTGAACAAGCAGGATATAAAAGAAAATAACTACTGAACTTTGTCAAGACAAAGTAGGACAGCCCTTCACAATTTATGCTTAAGAAGTCTGCCAGATATTATGGGCTTGGAGGCCAAAGATAGATGCCGCCACATTGCAGAGGAAACTTGTGGTGACTGGCCAGGTAGCCAGATGCCTGTGTCTTTTCTATAGTTTTGGAAGTTGCTTTCTCTGAACTTCCTGTTTGCTCAAGTAATATTTTGTCCTTCTTGGGTCTCTGATGGGGATTGAAGATGAGATATTTATAATTTTACAGTTTTCCTTGTACCAAATTCCAAAAAGAAACTTACATAAGAAAAGTAATGTTTATAAGATTGATAAAAATAAAAGTTTAATTTGCTTATCTAAAAAGATGTTTTAAGGTCTAAAAAGGTGTTTTTAAGATGGCAATACAAGTTATGTCAAAAAATGGTTTAGGTATAAAACTTTGTTCAAAGATAGGATAGATAATGGTGTACGTTCTTTAAATTTTCCACATATAAATGGACTGTACACTGAATGTAGTTCTTACCTGAGATTTGTTCTTATTGTATATAGTTTTACTGTGTTAGAATTAAAACCTTTCTTTTTTATTCAGAAAAAAATGAGGATTTGTTGTGAAATATTCTTTTAAATTCTGAAAATCTGTCAATTTGACTGGTTTAATAAAAAGCTAAACAACCAACAGCTAGGCAGGAGGTATAGGTGGAACTTCTGGACAGAGAGAATTCTGGGAGGAAGACAGGAGAATCAGTCACCAGTCAGATGCATAATAACTAGAATGGGCAAAATGGAAATGAAGTAACAAACACGGAAGAACATAGATATAAAAATATGGGTTAAGTTATAAGAGCTAGTTAGCAAACCATGTCTCATAAGTTGTTCTGACTCCTATAATTGACCCAGTCATTTCTTTTTCACCTGCCTTGCTTGAATCCAAGGTTTTTGTCCTCTAATGTCCACATTATTCGCAATAAACTCTATTTTAGAGAGAACTACATAGTTGAGCTATACTCTTTACATATTAGACATTAGCTCCAGGTTCTGCTGTCTCATAGGTGAGAATTCTGGAGCATTTGTTGGGCCACTACCCATACAATACAATACTTGGTCAACAAGACATTATTGTTCATCATTGTTCATCAGTCAAAATTCATATAAGGAAAAAGATGGCATTGCATTTTAGTAGTAAAAATGTGCTTCAAAAAGCAAAATTAGAAAATGCAAAAAAGCCAAAAAATGTGAATATGATCATGTTTTTACTTTAAATCTATGTTTTTATTTGTTTCTTTGTTATCATTTTGGTTTTTTGTTATTTTTTGTTTTCATTTCTCAATGTTTTTAGTGTAAAAACTAAAACCTTTACTTCTGCCTCAAAGGTAACACATGGCCTTTTCCTCTTTTTTCATTTCCCTGGTACACAACTTTTAGCTTCCTAATTGTACAGGCAACACATGCACAGTAATGCCCACCAGGTGTAAGCATACTGACAAATATCTGTACATTGAGTGGGTGTAAATGAACCATCTACTAAGTGAAGACATTCAAGAGTTATGACAAGACCCATCTCTGAAGCTGTCACAACTTGAGATGAGTATATAAACACTCAAAATCTAGATAGATAATCACAAATTGGAGGAACGTAAATCCTGCCAGGCCATTCTATCATCTTATATGTTTAGTTGTCCTAAAACAAAACAGAATAGTTATGACAACTTTCTAATAAGTTTTTTCAACCATTTTTTTTTAAATCTTCTACTGTTGCAGTAAGAAATGGAATGGCCATCTGTTTCACATTGAAAGGAAATGAAGAAGTATTACCCAGGAATTAGAGCCCTTTTCCCCAAATCAGCTCAGCTCTGGGAAAAGTGGGGAAGGTTTATCTCACATCCTGATGTTCACACATAGACTCAAACAGAAAATCTTCTGAATGTTTGCTAAATGTGTAAGGTTAAAATAAACTCCACAGAACAACCAATGTTTTATAAGGACATTAAGTTTCAAAATTTTCTTTTTCTAAAAATCATTTTATATACAGTGACACTTATTAAAAACTATTTTAATTAGATGCATGCTGAGGGATGTATATATGCACATGAGTGTGAGTATCCTGAGGATGCTGGGAGCTTAAGATCCTCTGGAGCAGAGTTTCAGTTGGTCATAAGTGATCTGATTTAGGTGCCAGCAACTGATCACAGGTCCTTTTCAAGAGTAATAACACTGTTAACCAGACTGTCATTTTCTTCTCTCCACCTCTCTTTTTTTCTGCCTTTCTTAAATAAAAATATTTTTGTGGTCTCCTACTTAATTTTAAATGCTCCTGCTGATTTACAATTTGATTTTTAGAAGTATTCCACAATTTTATATTTATTGTTTAATTTATAAGTTACATAGAACAGATCAGTCATTCCTTTTCCTGTTTTTGGATGAGGGAAATCAAAGATAAAATCAGCTTTTTTGAGGTATAGTTTATATAGAACAAGTCCCTTCTTTCCTAGTTATGTAATAAACTTCAGCAGATGGACAGCTATATAACCACCCACATAATCAATATATAGACTAACTCGAAAACCTTTTTATAGCCAATTTTATCTATATTTTATTTTTCAAATGTGTCACTTTTATTTTATTAACTATTTTTAAATGTATATACACACAGAAAAAATAACTTTAGTCTTTGCTAATTAGTCTTTATTGTTAATTTTATTACTAATTAATCTTTGTTGGTAGATTTGGCAACAGATAGGGACTGGTTGACAGTAATTCTTAGAAGTCACATACATGCTCTTGAGAGTTTATAGTTGCAGTATGGACTCAGTTTTCAGCAGACTAAAAGGCAAGCTTTCTAAAATTTCTCCCAGATATTTACTGCTTGATCCTGTAGGGCATTTACCTTCTCAAAGCACTGGTAAGTGACACTTATAGAGAATAGGATCTTTGCTAAGAAAAGACCTAAGTTTACTGAAAGTAGAATCAACTCTAAGTATTTCCTGAGGGTTACTATGGACCAGAGCTCTTGCTAGGCTCTCAAGAGGCACAATAAAACCAGATTATAAATGGTATATTGTCCTCAAGGAGTTTAGAGGAAGGCTGAAAATACAGAAGCAGGAAAGAGCAGACATGTTCCTTAGGGCTGATTGTGTTCTGAGAAAGAAGTACTGAGAGTGAACTAGAAGAGTCGCTGGTTTTGTGTGTGAGGCTGAAATTTACTCTGCACCAGACATGATGCTTCGTGCTTGACAATGTCCTGGTTAATCTTGGCCTCCGTAAAGGGTCCTCTTCAAAAGTACACAACAGAAGGCTTTTCAGACATTTATACCAAGATGCCTTTTTTATATCTCTGTGAGGGCGTATCTAGGAACTGCAAGGTGTCATGAAGATCTGACCACCATACTTCTTGTTCTTTTAAGACTGTTGTTGTCATTGTTTATTGTTGTGTTTGTTGTTGTCACTGTTGTTGTTCACATAATCTCAAGACGTGTGCAGCTTCTGCTGCTAGGCATCTACTGAAAAACAAGTGTTAAAATGTCCACAACAACATATTTATTATTGCTCCAAGAGAGTAACAAAGTAATTACATATTAAGTATGTAATGAATAAATGAAATGTGGTTGGCCTACCTAATGAAATATTATTCAGTTATGAAATGGAACTAAGTCCACTTATCCATTAGAACATAGATAAATTTAGAAGTATGCTAAAGGAGAGAAGCTAGATGTAAAAAGTTACATGTTGTGTGACTTCATTTGCCAAAAATGACCAGAATAGACAAGACTGTACAGCAAAGAATGTATCATTGATTATCCAGGACAGCAGTGGGGTGAAAGATAGGGGAATACGAAGTGACTAGTGATGTCTATAGGAAAATATTCAAATTTAGGTGGGGCAAGGAAGATATTCAAATTTAACTGCTTGATGGTTGCACAACTCTGAACATAGTAGCAAACTGCATTTTAGAGTTTTAAAAGACCAGCAGTAGTCCAGAGAACTGAAACTGCTCTTAGGAGCAGCAAATCCCCAAATCAGACAGTTCCCAATCCCCGTGACTTGAAATCTGGGCTTCCATATTCTTTTCTGAAATGCATGGACACCTGCACTGAAATGTTTACACCCAAACACAGGTCCACACGTCATAATTTAAAATATTAAAAAATATATCTTTATATAAAAGATCAGTAGCGTGATATGTGAATCATTGCTCAATAAGGTTGCAACCAAAATATGCTAATATAAGGTAATATGTATGTCTATATGAATTACAAACACAGTAGAGCTTATAATTAAAAAAAAATGCATCTCAGCATTGCTTTCATTCCCTGAGCACAAATAATGTATTCTAAAAAATGGGAAAAGACAGCCCTGCCAAGTTCGATTTTTTAAAAAAGACTTTTACGTCACACAGCCACACTACTAGAGATTTGTAGTTTATTACATTGGCCAGTAAGAAGCCCTATGGGCTCTCTTTCCAGCAACCGAGTGTGTTAGCTGAGCAAATTGTTGTTATGTTTCGTTTAAAAGGAAGAAGAGAAGGGAGACTGGGTCAGCAACTGGAACTCTTGTCGCAGACCTCAGAACAGAAGTGAACCTCTGAACTGTCATCTCAAAGGGAACCAAGAAGTCACTAAATAAATGTATTGTTGCGCTCTGCATGACATTCTGTAACTAAAAACAAAATAGTATTATGTAAAGATTGAGAGATTTTTATTTTTATTTCACATGCTGGTCACAGTTCTCCCACCCTTCTTCCCACCCCTGCTTCCTCCCAGGATTTTTTCTAAACTTTAGTTTTAACACTATAATATAACATGTCTTCCTTTCACTTTATTGATACGGGATCCCCTATGTATGCTGTTAATAGGTTTTATCACCACTGGTTAATAAAGAATCTGCTGTGGTCTGTGGGAGGAGGAAATGTAGCTAGGCAGGAAATACAAGCCGAGATACAGAGAGAAAGAAGGAAAAACTGAAAGAGATGCAAGCAGCTGCCCAGAGAAGCAAGATCCAGTCATGAGCCTCATGGTAAAATAGACTAATAGTTGTAAGAGCTAGTTAATAGTAAGTATAAGCTAATAGGCCAAACAGTTTGTAATTAATATAAGTTTTTGTTTGATTACTCAACACTGGGTTCCCAGGAAATGAAAGCATAGCTTCCAGTTGCACTATATCCTTCCAAATCCCACATATAATCCTCCCTCTCTCCTTCAAAATCTGGTCTATATTTCCACTAATTGTCAGGGTACACACACACACACACACATACATATATATGCACACACACATATAAGTGCACACACATACATATATATGTATATATATATATATATATATATATATATATATATATATATACATTCCTAAATATCCCCTGTTCAGTCCAGTTAATGTTACCTGTATATATGTTTGTTAGACTGACTATTTGGCACTGAATAGCTGGTTGGAAATATTTTTTAAAATTTAGACTTAAGATAATGATGTATTTAGGTATATGAACATATATTTAGATATCTAATTATATACTAATGCAGTATATAATGCAACTTAATAAAAATCAATACTGTAATTTTTGTCAAACTTCATCACAGACATGATAGGGAAACGTTGTAGTGTGTAGGCATGCACTAGAGCTGGAAGCTGAGAGTCACAGCTTGCATCTTGAACCACAAACAGAAAAAAGAGACAGGCAGAGAGAGAGAGAAAGAGAGAGAGAGAGTTTTTAAACTCCCAAAGTCAGCCTCCGGTTGCATAGCAACTCCAACAAGGCCATACCTCCCAGGCCTCCTCAAATATTCTGTGAGATAATGCTCCTATATTGTTAAGATTTGTGACTCATATTGGCCTAATAAAACACTGATTGGTCAGTAACCAGGCAGGAAATATAGGCAGGATGATCAGAATAGAAAAATTCTGAGGAGGGGAAAGTCATCAGCCAGATGCAGAGGAAGCAAGATGAGAATGCCTCACTGAGGAAAGGTACCAAGCCACATGGCTAAATATAGATAAGAATTGTGGGTTAATTTAAATTATAAGAGGTAGTTAGTAACAAGCCTGAGCAACAGACAATACAGTTTATAATTAATATAAGTCTCTTGCTGTTTATTTGGGACTGAATAGCTGTGGGACTGGGCAGGACAGAAGCTTCTATCTACAGTTCCACTAATTGGAGGTCAATAATTCAAATGCCAGAGCCTATGGAGGACATTCTCATACAAACCTCTGATAATTTATTCTAACTGATAGCCTTGATAGTACTCATGATTGATGACACTTGAATGTGTTCATTGCCTGGCTACATCCATCCTAAACATTATAATAGGACAATCAAATCCTGGCAAATATGTTGGGATGAAAAAAAGTTCAAAGACTCATGTGTTTTCAGATACCTCACACTTAGAAATCTTTGGCTTTCTCTCTTAGCCCAGTTGTTGCCAAATGTAAGTCAACTTTTCAGAATACAGTGCTTTTATAGTCTTCTCTTTTATCTTTTGGTCAGTTTCATTTCACATTCTCAGAGCATTGGGGGGTCTTTCCAGGATATTGCTTGTCTGAATCAGTGGTCCTTCTGAGGTCTCCTTGATCCTTCCTGAAAAATGAGTAACTATTCCATATAGTCTGTCAACAATCATGCTTTGACTGCCTCATGCTCACAACACTGAGAGACACCATGGCAAGAAAGATATTACAGCACCTGTGCAGAATGCAGCACTTTGCAGATAAAGAAGATAAGTCTCTGATGAAACTCATAATGGTGAGATTAAGCATCGTTAGAAAAACTGTGTGGAGTGTCCTATGCAAACTTGTGGGAGTTCAAACCATGGAGAACTAACTCAACTAAAGGGATATGCATTTAAAGACAGGGAATTTACAAAATGAGAATTGTTCTCTTCTGTACTTGCAATAAAAATCTACTAGGAGACAGAAGAGACCAAAATGTGAAGATGCTACTACTATAGTTTAATGATGATGATGACGATGGTGATGATTAAACCAACTGAGAGTTTCAGAGGAGTAGTGGAGTAGTTGGGTAACTTTCTAAAGTAGCAAATCCCAGAAAGACAGCAGAAACAAGTTCGGTTAAACTATACTGACTCTCTGTACTAGTTAACTTTTACCTGTTGTGACAAAATATTTTGACCATGCCAGCTTAAGGAAGGTATTCTTTGGGCTCACAATTCTATGGTATAGTTTATCATAGTGAGGCATTTATGAGAGCAGAAGCCTGAAGCCACTGGTTATGTTTTTCCACAGTCAGGAAGAAGAGAGCCATGAATGCAAATGTTCTTCTAGGTTCTTCTCCCTTTACTTAAGTATAGCACCCTGTGCTTTTGAATGGTTCAGCCAAAGGTTAAGGTATGTCTTTCTACCTCAGTTTGCCTATTCTAGAAAGTCCGACTTAATGTAGGTAACCCACACACACATGAATAGAGGCTTGTTTCGTGGGTAATTCTAGATCCTGACAAGCTGGCAACCTTATCTATCATATCGCCTCTCCAAAATTCACCCATCAGAGAATCTAATCCCCATGTTCTAGGACAGCACAGGTGAGGCTACAGAAAGAGAGAGTCAGCATTCTTAGGAATGAAAGATGAGGGCATAGAAGTAGAGAAGACATCCATCCGAGAAAGGCAAGTATGCCATGTTATGAAGGATGAACCAAATTTGAAGTGTCAGTGAGGAACAAGACTAGACCATGAATGACTTATAAGTCCTATTAGAATTTGTTCACCTTGCAGCCTATATTAAATGTAATTGATTGTTGGATAACAGGTGAACATACTTAGATTCACACTTAGAGAGTATATAGGCAAATGATTAGAAAATTCTTTCTTTTCCTGCTTTGCAGTGAAAAATAGTGATGATTTATAACAGGGCTATGACTGTAAAGATTCAGGAGAAATAATTTAAGATAAGAATACATTTTACAAGATAAGTTTTGAAATAAGACTAAGAAAAGTATCAATTATAATATGTGAGATTCTGTTTTAACTGACAGAAGAATAGTTCCACTTACCAGCAGGAAGATTAGCATCCAAGGACAGGAAGGAAAAGGTAGAGACATTGTAGTCAGTTGTTTGCTTTTATTTACCTTGTGATGTAGAGAGATACTGGGTTGAGTAATGGTTTAAGCCCACAAGGAGGTTGAGCAAGTGATTTCTGACTACTGCTATTGGAAATTCCTGAGGGCCTTGATTGCCTCTATAATGCACCTGTACTCTTTGGTTACCTGTGTAACCAAATCAATGTTTTAGGCCCTCACTTGTTCGAAGTATTTCTTATGGTTTCTGTTTTTATGGTTGAACTCTCGCTAAAGCTGAGCTGTGAGCAGAGCTGTCCGTACGACACATTACATAGAATAGGAAAATCCATAGAAACACTGAATAAAGGCAATGGAGAACAAAAACCACAAGTGTTTGGGTTCAAGGTTTGAATTATTAATGGGTGAAAATCCTTGGCAGTAATTTTTGAGTTATATCTGAGGGGAAGGAGGATTAGTCATGTGATTCCTGACTTGACCAGAACAACTTAAAGAGAAAGGGTTTGTTTGGGCTGACAGTTCCAGAAAGATAGAGCCTCCTCCCCACCCCACCCCCATCATGATGATGAAGACATGACCACATGCAGGGAAGGCATTGCCATGTGAACAAGAAGCTGGATGACCACATTGCATCGACACTAGGAAACAGAGATATCAGAAAATGATGCCTTAAACCCCCAAAGGGGGTTGCTGGTCACTGATGGAACTACATGAGGGCATCAATAGAAGTGTGATGAACAGGGATTTTTATTTTAGTTTTACTGTATTTGTTTGACTTGTTTCACTTAAGTTTGTTGGTATCTTAGTCTGATGCTTGTTTAGCTATCAGTTTTCCCTTCCAATAAATTGTTACAAATTTAAACTGCTAAATTACCACAAGCTTAAACAGCTTAATTTTATTATGCCATAGTTCTTTAGGTCACACATTAGACACAGATCACTCAGGGTGATATTGAAGTGTCCTCAGGGAGGCATTGTTTCTCCAAAGATCTGTAAGATTTGTTCTTCTGTCTTTCTCAGTCTTCCTCCATCTTAAAAGCCAGTGAGTGTGAGTTGAATCCTTATAGTATATCACTCTTTGTCTGTCTTCTACTCTCTCTCTGTCTCTCTCTGTATGTGTCTGTGTGTGTGAGTTGTGTGTTCATAAGAATATGCATGTGTATACAGATACATTTGTGCATGTGAACTTAGTGCTTGCTGATTTGTCTAGACCAGTGGTTCTCAATCTGTGAGTCACAACCCTTAGGGGGTCAGACAACCATTTCACAGGGGTTGCATATCAGGTATCTGGAATATTAGATATTTACATTACAATTCATAACAGTAGCAAAATTATAATTATGAAATAGCAACAAAAATAATTTTGTTTGGTGGGGATCACCACAATATGGGAAACTGTTTTACAGGGTCAAATCATTAAGAAGAAAGTTGAGAACCACTGATCTAGAGTGATAGGTCAGTAAGCCTCAGAATATTCCTATTTCTGCTTCCCCTGTGCTGAGATTACACTATGTACACTATGCCCAGCTTTTTATATGGGCAGTGAGTATCAAACTCAATTCCTCATGCTTGAACACCAAGCACTTTTTTTTTTTTTTTTTTTTTTTTTTTTTTTGGTTTTTCGAGACAGGGTTTCTCTGTGGCTTTGGAGCCTGTCCTGGAACTAGCTCTGTAGACCAGGCTGGTCTCGAACTCACAGAGATCCGCCTGCCTCTGCCTCCCGAGTGCTGGGATTAAAGGCGTGCGCCACCACCGCCCGGCAAGCACTTTTTTTATTATTTTTTAATTATTAAAGATTTCTGCCTCTTCCCCGCCACCACCTCCCATTTCCCCCCCCTCCCCAATCAAGTCTTCCTCCCTCCTCAGCCCAAAGAGCAACCAGGTTTCCCTGCCCTGTGGGAGGTCCAAGGACCACCCACCTCCATCCAGGTCTATTAAGGTGAGCATCCAAACTACCTAGGCTCCCACAAAGTCATTATGTGCAATAGGATCAAAAACCCATTGCCATTGTTCTTCAGTTCTCAGTAGTCCTCATTGTCCGCTATGTTCAGCGAGTCCAGTTTTGTCCCATGCTTTTTCAGACCCCGGCCAGCTGGCCTTGGTGAGTTTCCGATAGAACATCCCCATTGCCTCAGTGTGTGGGTGCACCCCTCGCGGTCCTGAGTTCCTTGCTCGTGTTCTCTCTCCTTCTGCTCCTCCTTTGGATCGTGAGACTTCAGTCCAGTGCTCCAATGTTGGTCTCTGTCTCTGTCTTCTTTCATCGCCTGATGAAGGTTAATATTCAGGAGGATGCTTATATGTTTTTCTTGAACACCAAGCACTTTATAGACTATGTAGTTTTTCCAGTCTCTCTTAGCCCATGTTAGTATTGTCTTAGCTGAATAACTCAGGATAATCTTCCTACCTTAGGAGGAGGTGATTTGCACCACAATTCCATTCTTAATCTCAAATTTCTTTTGCCATGCACCCTAATGTATTAGGTTTCCAGAGACCAGAAGGTGGACATTTGGCAAGGCAGGAAATGAAATTAAAATACCTACCATCAAAAAATCATTAGGTGGTACATATAAAAATGGGGATATATAGAAAGGGATTGGTTAAAATTATAAGAAAGTGGATGCTTCAGATAACTGAAGTTTTTTTGTTTTCTTACAAAAAAGTGATCAGTAGATTCCAGAGCACAACAGAAGAAGAAAGTTCTCAGCTGATAGCTTCTTTTCTTCATGAAGAAGGAGGGCAAGATGAGATGGTTGTACTGGGGGACCCTATTGCTTAAGTTAAGACATGAGGTCAACAGTGAGGAGGAGGGGGAGAAAGAGAAGAAGAGAGAAGGGCAGAAGAACATTAAAGATCATAACTGAAATAATTTAATAAATTCCCATTTCAAGACTGTTGTATATGTACTTTTAGCACAAACCAAACTCATACTTGTACAAAGTTTACTTTAATTATGTGAACTGTTTGTGAAACTATTAGGGGCAACTTCCCAGAAACATTACACCAAATAAATATAAATAAATAAATAGAGATGAAAGAAGGAAGGAAGGAAAAAGGACGAAAGGAACAGAGAGAGATGGAGATGAGTGGGAGGGAGGGTGGCAGTGAGAGGGGAGAAAGAACATTAATTGAAAAAAAATATTAGCAAATAACATGTCATTAATTTTCTGGAATAATAATAAAGAGGAATTTCACTGCCATCTGGGGTGCTAAAATGGTGTCATATAATTATAAAAATAAAGGAAACAATGGACAGGTATAGGCAGGCTGCGAAGCCATGAAAAGGGGAGAGATTCTGGCATCAATTTTGAGTCTTTCCTCTGAGGAGTTTATGATGCAGATATTTGAATACCCTGAAATAATACAGAAACTCTTCTTAGCGAAGCCTAAGGTCAAATCTCAGAATGGAAGCTGCCTGATTACTTATCTGTTCTCTCGAGACCACTCCGGGTTATGCTACTTACTGTTGCTTTCTGTGGTGAAGGTTGCCCAATCCACTGCGGTCCCTTTACAGGCTTGGCTAACGGTTTTGGATCACTGAAATGGGTGTGGCCCTAAGTTTCAAACCTGGAAAACAAGCTCAAATTCTCATAAATAGCAGTGAGCATCTTACACTTTAAGCCTCTTGAGTCTTTCATCCCAGGGAATGAATTATGTTAGTATCAGGATCCTAGGAAAGGGAAGGGGAGCTACAGGTTTTGAACAGAAGGCTGACAAAGCTTCCTTTGCTGCCGTACCTACTGACACTCTGAGCCGAATGTTCATTGTGGGAGTAAAATCACAAAACGCATTATAAGATAGTATGTTGTACATGCCAATCACCGGTATCCCTTTGCTAGCTCGCTGTCCAAAAATTAAATTTTATTGCTTCTAAAACTTTGAGCAAACTCATATAGCCCTTCAAGCAGATGTATGAGGCATTAAAAACCACAGTTACATTACTTCAAAGCCATAATTAAAAAGTTTGGTCGCAGTTCCAGGCTCACCATTGATTTCTAAGGGAAACACATTTCAGGTCTTATGTAAGTCCTAATAAATTACCAGCTTTGAGCAAAATAATTTTAGCTTCCCATAAAGAATAAAACAGGATTTTATTGTGAGAAAAGGGGAAGACTAAATGATTGTAAATTTGTATTGCACTTTTATAACCACTTGGGTTTGAAGTCAAATATAATTTGACGTTTTATTGATATTTCCAGTGTTTAAAGCTGACAGGGAGTGCATTAAATTTTACCATGTAAATCTGATATGACGATAAAAAGCTTCTTACACTTCACACTAGAACATTTCGGTAAAGCGGAATAAGGAGTATCATCAAGAAAACGATTTTTTTCTTCCTATTCTGATCATTTTCTTAAGAAGTTCGGAGGTGTCGAAAGTTAGGGTTCTCCTTAGGATTAGTCTCCTCTTTCAAGAAGTGACGTTCTTTCCAACTATTGTACCTACTCATTTAACAGTTGAAATGGAGCTGCAGCTTTCCTTTGTTTCTCGGTGATCCCCAGACGCAGGGATTGCCTAGGAAGCTCTGACAGCTCGACTTCCATTTTTATGAGGACGGCACTGAGTAGAGCAATCCCTGTTAATTTCCTAGAGCTACCAGCAGCTACGAAGAGCTACAATTTGCAAAGCTTGAAATAACAGAAACTAATTGTTTTTTGCTTCTAAAAGCTGGAAGTCCCCCCAAAATATGTCAGCATAGCTGTATCCTGTGATAGAAAATTGCTCCTTCTTCTATGTCTTCTCTTATGGAACAGTCTTTGGCAAATTTTTTTTGAGGGGAGGCACTCATGACTACCTAAGTTGCAAAAATTTCTTCTGCTCATGTATGGTGTCTTCTTGTGTCTGTCTTCAATTGCTGTTTTCTTAACATTGACACCTTACATTAGACAAGGGACCCACCCCACTATAGTATGACCTCATTTCATAGTAACTAAACCACATTTTCAATAAAGATCTATTTCAAAACCAGACTACATTCTGAGGTAGCAAGGATTAAATGTGCATATACATTCTGCGTGTGTGTGTGTGTGTGTGTATGATGTCATTCAGTTATACCACAGTCAATGCTAAAGCTTAACAATGGAAAGATGTCAGCTGCCATTGCCCACATCACTAAGCATGTGCTGTGTCTATAAGTTCCTATAAAGTGGTTCCTATTAAAAGGAGAACCTATGTCTTGTCTTACAGCCAGCCAGTCATCTGAAGCCATACTAAAGCATCGCTTGACATTGAATAAATTAAACATGAAATGAGAATGCAGTTCTTTGTCATCAGCGGTAGACTCAACTGGAGTCAGACAGGGCATACTTACACAAGATAAAAATTACGCTGACCAAAAGCTAATGTACAAAAAACGACCCCAGCACATGATTAGGCTTGCCATGTGCACTTCTCTATTATATGTGAATCAGATAAATACTAAATACTCTGTGGGCATTATCTTCCGAAATGGCTGTTTTTTTTTATCTAAAATTAAGATTTAAATGGGATCTTTTTCTTTTTCTTGTTATACTTGGAATCTCTGTCTATAATAACTTTTGCCTATGAAGTGCTTTTAAATTATTTTCTAGTGTGACTGTGGAGTAGAGCTTGGGTAGTGAAAAGAAACAAAAGAAAGAATATATGTTCCCAGATTCCCTCACCCTTTGTAGTGTTTCAGTTAAAGGTCACACAGTTATTGAGCGTTGACCATGAAAATAAATGTACACACATAGGGACATATACATGTATGGACTGAATGGCACCCCCCAAAATTTAAATGTTGAAAATCTAACTTTCAATGTAACTCCCCTTAGAGATGGAACTTTTACACATTTCATGGGCCAAAATGAAATCATAAGGATGAGGACCTAGAGAAGGGAGTAGTGTCTTTTAAAGATGGAAAGCAAATCATATATTGTTCTTCTCAATGTATGTGTACAAAGAAAAGGCCATGTGAGAAGGCAGAATTCAGCTGCCTCCAACATATTTCCACAGGAGAAAAGAAAAACAACCAAGCAACTTATGATAGTTTGATCTTAAAATTATGACCTTCAGAACTATGAGAAAATTTGTTTTGACTACCTGGACAATTTATATTACTTTTGTTAGGGGAATCAGTTCAGCCAACACACATGCGTACACAGAGGCACACACACACATACAGAGGGGAAAGGGAGGAAAGAAAGGATGGAGGGAGGGAGGGAGAGAAATGGAGAAGAGGAGGAAGGGAGGAAGGGACAGAGGGAGACAGAAAGAGAGAATTCATGCCTTGTATAATGACATAGTGATCATTGTTGGGCTTTAGATATGGCACTGGTCCTATAAGATGTATAATAAATTTGAAAAATCTTATTACTTATGGCATTATAACCATTATAATGTCATAACAACATAACACTATGTACTTGTGTGCATAGTGTTAACAGTGTAAAATAAAAATCTTTAAGATGACAAGATGTGTTAAGGTTTCAGAGGTCACTCACAACTAATTGCACTATTTTCTTCATGCTTGACTTACTCTTTTTTTACTTCATCATGGCCCCAGAAACAGTAGGAATTCACACACACTCAAATGTAAGTGCACAAGCACACATGCACATACACACACTCAAAAGAACCACAGGCACAAACATTCACAGTAACATAGACAAACATACAAAGGAACAGGTCTCTTACACACAAAGAAATACAGACATACACATAGAAACACACATATGCCTACTTTATGTTATGTATACATGCTACATATAATATTAAAGTTAATTCATATAACCTGTGTCCAGGTCTTCCATTTCTTCCATTTGTGATCTATTCTGTGCTCTGTTCTTTTATATAATCCCAAATACATATTGTGGTGATATTTTGTTTGTGATCTACCAAATAAAGTTTACCTGAAGATCAGAGTGTGGAACCAAGCCATAGAGACCAGGATGTTTTACCACACACCTTTAATCTCAGCACTTGGGAGGCAGAAGCAGACTGGGCTACACAAGATTGATGCAGTCTAAAAGAGAAACAGAGGCTGGCAGTATGGCTCACACTTTTAATCCCAGTACTTGGGAGTCAGATGCTTTTAATTCCAGCCCGAAAAAGGTGGCAACAGGAAGAGATATGGCTGGTTGGAGAAAGGAATATAAAGCTGGAGGAGACAGGAGTTTAGCGCATGCAGTCTGAGGATCAAGTAGAGGTATAAGGTTTCTCTAGTGGCTGACTTCTTTAATTCTCTGATCTTCCAACATTTACCCCAATATCTGACTCCAAGTTCTTATTATTAAGGCCAGTAGGAATTTGCACAACAAGGTGTAAATACAAAATAAGTATAAAAATAAAAATACTGATATTAAGGTATGAAGAATTTTTAAACAACTATTTTAATACACATATGCTATATGTAATTTTGCCATTTCTTAAAAATGAACTATATTTTCACACTAATGAGTTTAATGTGATTGTTTTTATATAAAGGATTAAATCTTGGCTGTATACTTGATATTTATTACAGGACATAGAGAATACTTAATGTTCTTCAGAGTTGATTAGTTGATTTTTCAGCATCCATACTGAGAATACTTCTCTGTATAACTAAATAGTACAAAATGACAGAAGAATGTTTGGGGCTGTTTCAGAGTTGCTAAAAATTCTTGATTTACTTATGATTGATTTTTTTAAAACTCAAATTGCCAACTCAAATGGCAATTTTTAAAATAAAATATTTTAAAATAATACAATTTAAAGATATATTAATTTGTTACTTACATGCTGAGGAATGATAGTAAGAATGCATTTAAATTATCATTTTTCTATGAGAGTAAAAAGCTTTGTATGTACAGTAAGAACATAGCAATGTGTGACAGACATTCATCTACAGTCAGAGGTGAGGCATTCACACATTTACACAGTATGAATGCTGTGTTCAAAGCATGGCTAGTGTGAAGCTGTACCATGCAACATGTTTGAGTGCTGCCATAATTGTCTCAGTTTCATGAAACATTTGATTTGGAATTTTAAGGCACTGTGCTTGCAGAAGACTTCTGCTATGGCCAAATATTTTGCAAACCCTGTAACAAGAATCCTAACTTGGACTCAGCTATCAGGGTTGAAAGCTGGAGGATCAGAAAAGCAGAGCAGACACTAGAGTTTGTACCTCTACCAATGCTCATCCCAAAAGGGCGATCCTGTCCTCAGAGTGCACCTCCAGACTGCACCCTCAGGCTACTGCCTCAGAGTGAACTGCTCCTCAGACTGCATTGAGATCCTACCTCCTTTCACCCCTCTCTCTCAGCCCAGTCAAATCACTTCTGTCTCCACCTCCCTAGTGCTGGAATTAAAGGCGTAGGATCCCAAGTGCTGGGAACACCTTTGTGTGAGCTCTGTTTCTCTTTTATATTGGATCAATTTCACATAGCCCAGGTTGGCCTTGAATTTAAGAGATCTGTCTATACCCCAAGTCCTGAGATTAGTGTGTGCCATCACTGTCTGGCCTCTGGTAGCTTAGCTCTGCACTTTGATCTTCAGGCAAGTTTCATTTGTTAAAACACAAACAAATATCACTACAAAATCCCACATCCAGTTATGAAGTCCATTGTAAGATTGTGACCCACAGGTGAAAAAGTTGATACCAGGGGTCAGCAACAGAGCTCAAAAGATAAAGACACTCTGCATGCGTGCCTGGCAACTTGAGTTCATTCAATCTCTGGAACTCATGTAAAGGCAAAAGGAGAGAATCAGCTTTGCAATGTTGGCTGCTAATCTCCAGACATGCTGTGGCATCTTGGAGCATGCCCTTGCACAACTAAACCTTTTCTCATAAAACAATAAAAAATTATTTAATGTGTGGTAGGTCAGACCACAGGGCTTTAGATTCATGTGAATATACTCTTATCAGGGTGCCACAATGAAAAAGTTGCCTAAGCACTAATTAATGAATAATAAGGACATATTTTACACACATGTGTGAATATCTGCATATATGAACTTGGATATGTGGTCTTTTAAACCAGGAGGAGAATCTGTAATTTATTGAAATTATCTGTTACTACCAATTTTGATTTCAATATTATTTAAATATTGAAAACTGTGTAAATGAAAGTTCTAGAAAAATTTTAAATTGGACTTTGTACAGTGCTTTCAAAGTTTAAAAAGTGCTTTTTATACAATCAGCAGCAGTTTCTTTTTCTTTCATTCATTTTTTCTGTGTGTGTGTCTGTCTGTGTGTGTGTGTGTGTGTGTGTGTGAGAGAGAGAGAGAGAGAGAGAGAGAGCATATGAGTGTGCACGTGAGTGTTTATGTGTGTGTATGCATACATATTTATACATGCCTGGGTGCATATGTGGAACCAAAAGACAATTTTCAGGAATGGGTCCTTCTTTCATGTGGGCTCCAGGGATTGAACTCAGATCCTTAGACTTCATAACAATTACCTTGACCCACTATGCCAGCTTGCCACCCTAACATTAATAGTTTCTTCTATTTAATTAGAAATGTCCAGTTTCTGTGGGATGATTTCTTATAGCTTAGTTCTTATTGCTCTTTTGATTAGTTAAGAATGCATATGTAGATATGTATTTGTTTGTAAATTTTCAGTATTATTATTCATTAGTGATTTTCTCTGAACATTACACTGCATTTCACATATTCAAAGAAATGCATATTCATTTAAATTATTTTTGAAATTTGTTTGTTTAATGGGGGAGATATAGTGCAGTGAAGACTTTACTCAGCAGTTCGGCATTACTGGCCAGAAATGTCCTGCCAGGCTCCACATTTGTAGTGTAAGATTGAGCTGAAAAAACCCAGAGAGAACAGATGCTTGAAGAAACTCAATCAAAACAGTGGAATGATTTCTTCTCTAGAAGCTGTCAGTGATTTCACCCCTATCTTATCAGCCTACTTTAATTTATGCCAATAAGTAATGTTAGAGACTGAATTCTTTGATTAGTTTAGACCTGAACCAAGAGTCTTAACTTACTGCCCCATAAAAGCAAGAGCTGCTTGGTTAAACTATATGTCCTACTTCATAGCCTTCCTGAGGAGAATAATTGAAAGGTCATCTACAAACTACACATTTTTACTCAAAGGTGAGAGTTTTAAACTTCTAGGGTAGAGAAAAAGGTTCTACACCCATTTGGTGATATTTACATAATTTTCATGTAAAGAAAAAATATGTTCATACCAGATCTTGTCAGTAACAGTGAAAAAGTATTATAAACCAAATATACCATGATTTATAAAAGTAACTGTCTAAATCTCTTAAAACTTTCAATTTTTCAAATTTCTGTTAACACTTGGTGATCTTGATGATTCCAATGGGCTTCATATACTTATTATTTGAAATTGCAATTCAATTATCACCTTTAGAAGACTGTCCCCAGACTCACATAGCTAGCCTTCGGCTAATCTGCCAGCCTGGTACTCTGTTACTGTAGATATTTTTATGATGACATTATTCATGTCATAATTACAGTTATTTGTTTATGAGCCTATGTCCTTGTCAAAATTAATTTTATTATCCAGATCAGTCATTGTGGTTTCTGGCACATGATAGGCAACCTATAAAGGTTTGTAGCAGTCAATTTAAATCAGCAGAGCAGTGTTAGGTGGAGCAATCTTCAACACTTGGAGCTAAGAAAAAAAATCATTAAAAGTCTCCATTAGCTGCTTCAGAAATTAAAACCAGTTGGAACATGAAAATTCTTTCTTTTAGGATAAGAGGAGTTAACATGGGGGAGAGGAGAGCCATGGTACAAGAGGTAGAACCAGCCCTTCCCTTGTCAGAGGTAAGGCTTCATGGATTACCTAATCATTCTCTTCCCTCATCTGTAAAATGAGAGTCCCAGGAGTGCCTGCCTTAGGGCTGCTAGGCGGCTTGAGTAAGTGAGCATAGGTGAACTTTATGGTGCATGATACATGGTAAACCCTCACTGGTTTTGTTTTGTAAAAAAGTGGTAGACAATTCCAGTTGTTAACACAAGATTAAAATCTTCTATTTCCACCCCCACCTCCATCCCCCGTACGACCATGCTTTTATCCAAACCAAATCCATCCTTATTCTGTTGGCACAGTTTTCTGATTTCAAGTGATAGGATACCTACATAGCATCAGGAAATATATATGCCAATGTTCTTCACGTTATTGTCCTAGCACTTGGACTAGTGACTGAGGAACGATCACTACGAGTAAACAGGGGGCTCATGATTGTGATCCCAAACAGAGCATGTCTTTGTTATTTAAAAAAATAAGAAATATATAATTAGTTCAAGCATTTTCTCTTTCCCTCTCCCTAAGCAACTGCTAGAGTCTTGGACTTTCCATTCACAACTAGTCATTGTGGACTGCAGCCTTTGTGTGTGTGTGTGTGTGTGTGTGTGTGTGTATGTGTGTGTATGTGTGTATGTGTATACAGAGAGAGATTCATTTCATAAGTTATGTGACTCTAGAGAACCCTGACTAATACATACAGACAAGATCTCCACCCTCCACTAAAAATGTAAGTGAAACAATTTACTTCTTGCTTAAATAAATAACAGATCACTTGAACAGCACAAAAATATATTTCTAACGTCAGAAAACAAACAACATCTATGTTTAGAATTTATTCATTTATTCAAAAATATTGTGTTTATCATATGTAAAGCACAGAAAAACAAAATAAACCCTGTCATTTTGTTCACTTGATTTGTTATAAAAGTGAATTTTTTAGTGGTTGGGAACACAGATGAGAGGCAGATTTAAGCTGAATTGTAAGTTATAGAAGAAGCCAACATGGGGCTGGAATCTTACTTCTTTCTACATAAATAAAAGGTGGGATCAGAAGATATCCTGCTAATATAGATACCAACAGCAGGAAGGAAGTTTAAGTTTATTGTAAGAATCAACTTCTGAAGCTGGATCCATTTATAGAAACAAAAAGCTTTCACAGCAGTGCTTCCTCACCTCCCCCCAACCATTTACATTTCCCATGGTTCTTTTTCTTCATTTTCTTTTAAGGTCAAAAAGATCAATTCTGGACATACCCTGGGAAAAACTATAGGGAATTCTCTCCCTGAAGCTCTAGGAGTTGTTAAATATTGAATTGTTGTTGCCTTAGGGGAGGGGGCATGCTCCAGTATCAGCATAACCTGCACCTGCATAATTCATAGACTCTCTGCCTCTTCAAATGCACTCAAACTAAAAGAAACATTTTAAAAGGTTTTCCAAATGAAAAATTATACCAGGAAACATCAAAAAGCAATAAAAACATTACTCAGAACTAAGGCAATAGAGGGCAGAATCTGACCTTGATCTTGACAAAACAAAAGTCTAACGATAAAGTACTGAGAGGAGAAACATCATGGGGAAGAGAGTCCATGTCATTAGGCCCCATGTGTTGACTGGCCGATGCTTATTAGTGCCAGGTTCCCATCAGTCCATAGAGACTAGAAGGTGTTTCTTTGCTTTTCTCGACTACTATGGTTTACACGGATGATACCCAGTTGCCCTTATATTTTGTATTTTCACAGACATAACAGCAGAGAGCAGATTCACAGCTAAAAGTTTTCTAAGGTAAATACGAAGATAACAGTGGCTGGGGATTATAGTCAGCAAGAAATTTGTTCCAAGTTTGGTCATCTCTAAGGGATCCATATGCCTAGGGAACTGTTGAGACTCTCTGGCCAGTTTCTCATCCCCATCAGCAGGGCTGTCAGCATTCAGCATTGCCCAGGGTAGGAATGTTTATTGGCTATTGGTCCTAAATTAATTTTATATAAATGTTTAAATATCAACTGGGAAGAAACCCTCTATTTCCTTTATTCCTTTCAATACAAGTTTAATGTTAGACCAATTCATAATGGAAGAAGAGACATTGCCACATATGTTTAATTTTTTTTAAATTTTATGTGTATGAGTGTTCTCTCTGTGGCTGGCAGAAGCCAGAGGAGGGCCCTGAATCCCCTCGATCTGGAGTTACAGATGGTTATGTGGCACTATTTGTTTGCTGGCTTTGTACTTGCATTCTCTGGAAGAAAATTAAGTGCTCTTAATTTCTGAGCCATCTTTAAAGTTCCAATATTGCTACATATTTAAATATCTCAAAGTAAGTAAAACTAAGTGGAAAAATCTAACAACTCTTCATTAAAAGCCACCCTGTGAAGCCAGGGTTCTCTCTCTGTCCATTTCACTCCCCCCATATGCCTCATCAAGAGAGTTGATTTCTCTCTTCTATCTCAAATCTCAGCATATAAAACAAACAGATAATTTCATGCTCAACACTATCACTCATTAGCATAGGATGGGATACAAGGCGTATTGCAGATACACAGCTTTCCTCCCAGCAGTTTTGTGAAAGATTAAATACTAAGTACTATACAGGTTTGCTCAATGGTTATCCATTCTATTCAAGCTTAGTTTTCTTCCTTGATAAAGAGAAAAAAAATATCATGGATTAATCATAACTCTTTCTTTGCTCTATTATAACACATCAAGCTGTTGATTCCAAGTTAACTTCTGTCATCTGTTGCTTTGTCTCACTTTCCTTCTTTCCTTTACATATATCTTTGTTCTTTATTCTGTTCCGTCCTGAAAAGAATATGGAAATTTCTACTATAGTAAACTGGAGTATGAATGAAGGCTATGTATGCAATCATGCTGAATCACTCCCAAAACTCAAGAGACTGAAGAATGGGAACAAAGTGTGTCTTTGCTAGTCCTAAGGAGATTTTTCTATCACCTACCCCTCAGAAAAGAGACTGTCACAGCCATGACCTCTGGCAGTGTGTCATGTTGCATACCAGAGGACTTCTTTCTTTCTTACAACATCTGCCTTCTGGAAATACAATTCTCATTTGCATTTCTAAAGCAGATCCATTGGCTTTGACTATATTTCTAAAAATACATAAGCTCTCCATTTATATTTGAACCCAGATGATTGCTTAATCTGTCTAGGGCTCCCTTACAAAGATAATGAAAGGCATATGCTTAAAAGATGGTCAGAAAAACCTAGACTATACTTCTTTATAAGCAGCAAAGTGTAATGGCACCTGCCTAGCAATGAGTGTCTCAGCAAATGCTTGATATGCTTATGGAAAGTCTATGGGTGGGGATGGCATGTTCACAAAGAATGTCTAAGAACAAAACTTATCAGAAGAAACAAACACATTTTCTTTCAGTTTCATTGAAGCGAATTTCACTAAATCCAGTTATAGTTGCCCAGAACTATGGAGCTGTTAAAATAAATATAAAAATAACACAGAAGCAAGAAACTTGCAAAAGAGAACATATGATAATGAAGATGTTGCATTTGACAAGTCTTAGCCATTTCTCCAGAATGTTCTCATCACATCACAGACCCAGGCACTGGAATCTTCTATAACTTCCAACACAATTGCTTTGAAGTATAATTAAAGAGTGCAACACTGACTTTCGGCAAAGCCAGTTATCCTTATAAAGGAATATAAAATCATTGTTCTTATTAAGTCTTAAATGGCTTATGCTTGTACTGTTAAAATAGATCCTGTGTAAGAAGAGCACATACTTACAGCAAAACAGTAGATCATAAATGTATAACTCAATGGATTTTCACAAAGAACCACCATCACCCTATTGAAAATATAGAGTATTTCATATATCGAGAAAACGGTACCTGATGTTACTGGTTAATCACCACACAGACCATTTTTTCCTAAGGTAACTATTGATGGCCATAAGTCCAGTGTCATAAGATTCTGACTTTACACAAATGGAGTTATAAAAATTGGAGCTTCGTTTTGCTGTGTGTGTGTATGCGTGTGCTCACATGTATTTGGGTTCCTAGAAGCCAGATTATGAAGTTAGATGCCCTGGAGCCTGAGTTATATGAGTGCAGCCTCTTGGCAAAGATACTAGGAACTGAACGCTGGTCCTCTGCATGAGCAGTAAATTCTCTTAACTACTGAGTCATCTCTCCAACACTTCCAAGTCTTCTTTGACATTTCCCTTGTACTGTGATATTGCTACATTTCATGTACAAATCTTCATTCTTTCTCATTTCTATTCTGTTATTACATTATTGGTGCAGGACAATTGTCTATATTCTGTCAATTATGTTTTAAATAAATGCTGATTGGCCAGTAGCCAGGCAGGAAGTATAGGCAGGACAACCAGATAGGAAGTAGAGGCGGGTCAATGAGAACAGGAGAATTCTGGGAAGAAGGAAGGCCATTCCTCTGCAGTCCTATCCAGACACAAAATAAGCAAGATGTGACTATGCTGCTGAAAAAGGTAATGAGCCATGTAGCTAACACATATTAGAATAATGCCCTAATATAAGTTGTAAGAGTTAATAAGAAGCCTGAGCTAATGGGCCAATAAGTTTATGATTAATGTAGACCTCTGTGTGATTTCTTTGGGACTTAATGACTGCGGGAACCAGGCAGCAGCACAAGGATCAGGTGGGACAGAAAACCCAGACAACTCAGGCAACACACCATTAATGTGTGCTTTTGAATTTATAGTTCTCATACCTAATGCTACTCTGAACATCACTGTATATGTTCTTAATATACAGTTTTTGATTTTTTTGTTAGTTACACAACTACAAATAAGTTCATTAGGTTAGAGTATGTGTGAGTTTTAGGACTTCATCCATAACCACACACTGGTCAGTGTTTCTGTTCTTGCATGAAGCCTTGACAGGCCAAGAAGCAGAAGGCTCAATAACCCGTTCTCTAAACACTCATACAAAGAGGCATCTAGTCTCATGCACATAACAAGATGAAATCAAAGAATCAGCACATTTGTGAGGCCTTTCTTCCATGCCTGGATTTCATGCCAGTATATCTTCTTCACTCTCAGCACCTCCCTAGCAAATTCCTTCATAAATGCACATTCTTCTGGATTTCCTTACCATCCCTATTTCACTTCTCCAAATAAACCTCTTGCAATATAATTTCCCTAGAGCATTTTGAAGAATCTAACCTAAAAGAAAAGGTATGGCTATTTGGTTGTAATTGGTAATACCGGATTTTCAAACTGTGAGTACATCAGTCCATTGCTATAGTTTTCTGTCTCTCATTAGCACAGTCTGCCTATAGAAACATATCCTTGAAAATCTGGGTACTCTTGGAATCCATGGAAACACATAATCTTAACTATTTCTCCAATGTTGTTAACACTCCTTGGCTTAATCAATCTTTCTATCTAATTTGTCTCTTAGAAGCTGATACTTTCTCAAGTTTATTGCAAGTGGGTCTGCTCAGCTTCTCACATCATATTCAATCTTTGAAACTATTAATCGAACACCAGGGCATTATTTTATTTCTTATTGTAAATAACAGATAGTTATTACAGAAAATTAGAAATTAATACAAGTTTAATGAACCAACTTAATCTTGTGCCCTGACATCAATAAATAATTGCAATAATCATTTCATTATAAACTTTTACACTATTTGTATGTTCTTTATGTGTTTTGGGCACAGGGAAAGTTGAGCTGCTGTACAACCTTAGAAGGTATCCCATGGACACCAATAATGATGTGTAAAATTTACCTTTTGAAACTGTTCTGGTTAGAACAAGTGGAGCAGGCTTGTATTCTACAATTTATTTGGTCACTGGCCATGGACCAAACACAGAGCATGATATTCAGAGGGGCTACTTTATTTAGCAGACATTTGGTAAGTATCTAAATCATGGGAACACTTTGATCCACAAAGTGGAAGCCAGCAGTATTCTACAATACCATCCATAAAAACATATACTGAAATCACCTTTAATCACTGTTTTTTGCAAGCCGTTACCACCGAGGTTGGACATTTCCAAGTGACAAAGCTAAATATTTTGAGGACATACATCTAAGATAATAAGGTGTCCATTATAAGTTTTAAAAAGTTGCAGACGTTCCCATAGCAATTGAGTTGTACTTTAACAATTAAGCTATTTCTATTTTAGTAGATAATTCACATTACTCAGCATGTTCAACTCATCTAAAAATAGTTCAATTGTTTTATTTACGAATAGGAAACCACTTCTGTTTCCATCTACAAGATAGGACCTATTTACACTGAGTGAAAATGAACAGCTATCCTTGCAAAATCATTGAAAACAACATTTTTCAATATTTCCAAGGAGGTTTCTGCATGTTGCTTGTTTTCCTTTATGGATGTTATAGAAACTGTGATGAAAATGTCTTTTCTTATCCGAAGGAACACAGAGCTGTGGAGTTTGTTTTGATTTTTTATTATGTTCAAATATTGCAAAACTTGATTTGACAACTTCATTGCCTAATGAAGTTACTTATATGAAATCCCTGTGGTATGCACACACCTATTTAGTTAGTTAGTTAGTTATTCATTCATTCATTTATTTTTAACTGGAGTAAAAAAAAAGAATAAAGAGAAAGCCAAATGAATATGGGAATGTAGTTAGTGTTGGCATAGCCCGGGGGCCACAGCCCTTGCTCACTGCACATGCACTGGGAGATGTATAAATATAGCTGATATCTTTACACCAGTGTTCTTGCTTTAAAACAAGACTTCACATAAATTGTCTACTGCCTCAGACGAAAGCTATAAGCCTTGTCTTTCACCCACTAAGTCACAGCAAAAATGTTTATTTTGGTCACTAATTAATTTATGTGGAAAATCAGATTCATATAAGGTAAAGAAAAATTTCAGTCTCTCTCCTCCCCACCCAAGACATAAGTATTGCAGAAATAGCAGCAATAATTTACATGCCTGTTTTCTCTTTACTTACATTCAACAAAGGAAGGAGGGTCCCACTGATGCATGCAAAAGTCTCCCAATAACAAATTCAGACCAATGCACTAAATCATGACCATTATTAGAATTCTTAAACAATATTTGAAACTGGATATGTTTCTTATTATCAGTTCTACAGTCAGATGAAAATATTATGTACATAGAACATTAATTAATGAAATTGTTATTGTCGATTAGTTGCCAAAGATTACTAGCAACAAAATCACGGTTTGAAAACAGATGAGAAATTTGACTTGCAAAATGTCCATGGAGGTGTGTGGCCACTAATAAATTTGTGCTATGCATGACCATGCATGCCTCCCTTAGGCAAAACAAGGGGGCTTTAATTGTTCTTGTGTTTGTGCATATGTCCTCACTGCACCCAAATCTTCTTCAACTCTGTCCATGAACCCTTATGCTTGCATTTATAAACTGTGTACAATAGAGCCACTTGTGTATAAACTGGTATTTAAGAAACAACCTGTTATTGTGTTAGTATTAATTAAACTTTGCAGTTTGTAAGAGCTGCTAGGAACTAAATTTTGTTCCCTAATATTGTCAGGAAATTAGTGATAGCCATAAATGGACCATCAATTATGGCAGCAAGATCTATAATTCTAATCACAAGTTTTATACAAGAGGTGGTAAAAGGCTGTAGTTAAAATAGCACTTAACTCCATTTAAAATTTTTAGTTCCACAATTCCTTTTTAATTTTAATTGAAGTGGGACTTTTCTTGTCAGGTTTAGCTTCATAGAAGACCATACATTTGGCAAAATATTGAATGAAGATTCTAATCAGGAAGTTTAATATTTAAAATAAAGCGGCAACATAAAGACAATGAATCATAAGCATCGGACCTCCTCTCACTCATTCTACAAACACAAAGTCAAATTTAAACTTGATTCACCTCAAATTTTTTTGATGTTTTAATGCATTTGCTGTGCTTTAAAATGTTTATGATAAGCACTGAAAATATGAAATGTTTTTGTCAGAATGCTTTTGTCCTTGGGAGGATGCTGTCTACAGGGGCTCTTTGCGGTGCTTTGTTTTTCTACCCCTTGGTGCCATCTCATTGTTTGTGAAGTGAAGGCTTAGTTAAAGCCTGGTAAAGTGGGCATTATTTACTCAGGAAACCTCAACAGTTTCGTGGAAAAGCTCTAGACTTAGCTGTTATGAGGGGAAAAAAAGGAGTGCTTACCGAAGAATTGCGTAGAGAAATTTGCCTCTGATGGACTTAATTCTAAGAGAATTTGAGTATCTGCTGTAGCAAAGGATCATTTCTGCAACAATTTGGCCATAAGCATAAATTGTGATTCATTTTCAAACTGCTTAGTGAAGTAAGAAAGAGATGGTAGTTTCTGATTTAATTTAAGAGCTAATTCTTTGTCACAGCTCTCCTGAATTTTGGCACTTCTTTGAGTGAGACATTCTGGTTCTTTTAGTCAACCCCTTTCATATGAAAAGTGTTCTATTATTCTGGGAACAAATAGAATAATGAGAAGATTAGTGCACAATGTAATATAACTTCTTTTATCTTCAGCTAGCACATACTCAATCCAGAAATGATCTTATCAATCTTAGTAAATACAGACAGCAGTGGTTCAGCCACGTATGACTTCGCCTTAGCTGTAGTAAGACTGGGACCTATTATTCAGCTACTCAAGGTAGAGTTAGCTTTAAAAATTGAAATCCAAAAGATTTTACCTGTCTTGGCTCTTAAAATGTATTCTAACCTCTGTCCGAGAGTGTTAAATCTAGAATCAGTGGCTACATCTCTATGCCGGGTCACTTTGCCCTTGCTCCGTAATCTTTGCCTAGTTCTTACTCTATTCATTATATAGAGAAAGAGGTTCAGTCATCAAGGAAAAGCATTGAGGTGTCCCAGCCTTGCTAACAAACTTCATCTTCTTTCTCTAATAAGCTTCACCTTAAAAAGAATCAGGGGCAAGAGTCCCTTGTGAGTCACTGGTGAGTGTCAATAAAGCCAACTGCACTGAAATCTGTAGGGACATGGGTGTGAGAAGCTGAATAATCTCTCACACAAAGCCCAGTGAAATGGAGACAATGACATCCTATGCTTTGAGGTTGAGAAAGAGCTCTAAAAACACATCTCCACTAGTACGTGTAGGGTTAATCAGCTACTAGACATATCTTGACGCCAATAATTAGTGCTATGGTTAGAGAGCTAATGGAAGAATCTGAGAGTGATTATTGGTGCAGAAAATCTAGTTTAATCTCCAGCTAAGCGATATTTTCTTATTGTTATTCTTTTGTGATTCATTTATTATTCATCCATTCAAATACATACAATATAATATTTTTATTATTATAATTCTTTGAAAAAATTTCACATGTCTTTTGATCATAGTCACTCCCTATCCCACTCTTCCCCAATATCTCTTCACCAATCTACCCCTCATCTCCCATCCATTTCTTTCTTCTTATTTTTGTTTTATATGCATATATAATTATATAAATACAGTATGCTGAAACTATTTATTATTGTTCGTATCTTTCTATATATGTATGACCACTTGGTATTGGATAATTGCTTAGGGCGATCATCCCTGGGAAGGACTAATTTTCTCTCTTTCAGCTGTCATTAATTTCCTATGGTTTTTCTTTTAGGGAAAGGCCTAGTAAGATTTCTTTCATCTGCATTGACTGCCAACTTAGTTTGTCGTGTGTAAGGCTTATTATTGAGATTTTTTTCTTTTTTTAACTTTTTTTTTTTTTTTTTTGACAGGGTTTCTCTGTAGCTTTGGAGCCTGTCCTGGAACTAGCTCTTGTAGACCAGGCTGGCCTTGAACTCACTGAGCTCTACCCGCCTCTGCCTCCAGAGTGCTGGGATTAAAGTGTGTACCACCTTAAGTGCAGTTTTTCTTTCTGTCTGTACAGAAGACACAGTCACATAGCAGGTGTCCTGGGCCTATGATTCCTACAACCATTCTGCCCCTCCTTTTGGATTTCCTGAGCCTTAGGTCTACAGACTGTGGTTTAGCTGTATCAATTGCAGCTGAGCACCCCACCACCAGTTATAGTCTCTAAACTTCTCAAGCATCAACTTCTCAGCAAGCACTATCAAGAAGAAGGGAGGTCATAATAGGGAACATGGAAATTCTATACTCCTAATGAGTTTCCTATTTTGTAAAAGAGAACAGAAGAAGGTAGTGTACAAATAAGTGATTATGATTTCCTGATAGTGCAGATGCTGTAAAGAATATCAAATAGGATTTTACATTACAGTGTCGGGGAAGTGAAGCAAGGAGCAGAGGGTTGACAATGGGAAGTGATGTTAGCAGCTATAGGACTAACGCAACAACAGATTCAGCATTTTCACATGCTAGAAAATGTGCACAGTTTGGCAAAACAAGCAAATGCTGTGGGCTAATCCAGAGAAGTGGGTAGAAACCAAAACAAGCAAACACCATGGGCTAAGGCAGAGGGGTGGGTAGAAACCAAAACAAGGGATTCTGAACCAGTGACAAATAATGTCGAATTTATTCAAATTGTGTTTTGGATTCACTGAAGAGGTTTATCTATTACCTTAAAATAATGCGGTAGCTGCAATATGGACAAACTATGGAGGAAACAAGATTGAAGCAAGACCATTTATCAGTTTTGAATCCAAGAAAGAAATGGCCATGGTTTGGATAAGGGTACACTGGTGAAGACAGGAGCAGGCACAGTAATGACACACCTTATTGTTTCTGATAGGCTATCCAGGGATAAATGCAAGAAATATCTATATAATGCATAGATCTTAGATTTGCATAAAATGCTGGTATGCAAAGCAATCGGGAATCGACAGCTGCTTACTAAAGAAGTTTACTATCTCACAGGCTTAACGTTAGAGCTGCAATTGCCAGAACCTAAGAGAACCTAGTCCAGTTTAATTGACTTATTTAGGCAGTTGCAGTGTGGCCTTTTCTTGTACAGTTTCTGACATATTCTTTTTTTTCCGATTGAAAGAAGAAAATAATTCCAGTAATTGAGAAACATTACCTATCCTCAATCATTATTATTTTTGCTTTTCTCTCTTTTGCAATATTCATATTCCATTCAATCTTCTCTACTAATATTTACCATTTTACAAAATTGAAACCATTGTGTGTAAAAAAATACACTTATTTTATTAAACTGATAGTACTCATGGGCTTGGAGACAAGGAGTCATGTGACTGCCATACTTCAGATAGTTCAGAAATATTACATGCCTTTTGTTTGCGAAGGGCATTTTTTTCTCTTATGACTTTCAATCTTTATCTGTCCTACTTTGTCATTTTATCAAATTATTTATGTTTGAATATAATCAACAAAAGTGGAAAATGTGCTGTAATATTTTCCAGATCTTGTTTTATTCCAAGATCTGATGAGTACAATTGACTACAATCTACAAAGAGTGCATTCTAGCTTAAAACTAAGGCAATCATTAAATATGCATTTCTGTTTATGAAACCCAGGTGTTAATGCATAAAGAGGACTGAATTTGGTGTCTGTTTAGTACTTTTGGACTCTGTCTGTTATAAATCAGAACATAGAAATAGGGTATTTAACATATACTTCAAGTCTTCTTTTAATGGCTTTAAGTATTTAAATCAAGATGTTGATATAGTTTAAGAATTCGGGAGACATTTTATTTATTAATTTTATTTTTACCCAATGTATTTTGATCATGTTTTCCCCTCGTCCTAGTCCTCAAGACCCCCCTATTCACCCAACTTCATATTTATGTTATTTCTTTCTTCAAAAATAAGACTAAAAACAACAAACAAAAATAAAGCTAAAACCAAATGCTACAAAAAATACTAATCAAAAATAACAGGCAAAAGACCAGTAAGACAAAAGAAAATAATGCCAAAATAAACCAAAATGAAACAAAAAGTCTAAAACAATACCATGGAATCCATTTTCCCCCTCCACTTTTTCACTGAGCTCTACATTTTTCTCTGATCTACTCCCTGCCTCTCCCCTCCCCTCTTTAACCCTCCACCAAGATCCCCATGCTCAAGGAGATCTTGTCTTTTTCTACTTCCCATGTATGTCTCTCTTAATGTCCTCATTGTTGTCTAGGTTCTCTGGGATTGTGATTTGTAGGCTGGTTTTTATTGCTTTATGCTTAAAAATCACTTGTGAGGAAGTATATGTGATAATTGTCTTTCTGTGTCTAGGTTACCTCACTCAAAATAATGTTTTCTAGCTCCATCCATCCTGCAAAATTCAAGGTGTTGTTATTTTTTCTGCTGCGTAGTACTCCATTGTGTATATGTACCACATTTTCCTTATCCATTCTTCAGTTGAGGGAATCTGTTTTCATTGGCCAACTACTCCTGGGCATGAGACCTGTCCTGGAGTGTGGCTGATACACTTTTGAAAAACTTCCTCATCATCTATTAAGTCTAGAAGTGGAACAGAGATGGGAAAGGGTTGGCTCTCATACTGTTTGTACTTTAGTACATGAAAGGGCAACTACAAACACATTTTACAAAGACTTATAGGGAGGGAAAAGATTCTCAGTAAAACACAAAACAGAATCTTTAGGGGAGCTGCTTCCTTTCAGGAGAATAGGAAACGAGTTCCACCTGAGACAGTGCAGCTGACAAGGAAATTGGGAAAGGTAAGGAGTCTTTCCTAAGGCAGGAGACGGCACAATGAAACTGACTCTCCCCTCCTTTCTCTCCTTAGTGCGCAGGTACCTCCTGTCTCCCCATCACTACTCATTACTCAACCAAAGACCACTCTGGGTTTATTTAAAAATGATGCTTTATTCTCACTCTTTTCTCATTGACAGAGACAGTCAGTCTCTGAACTTAGGAAGAGGCATTTCTACGACACTTAACATGAGGTTCTATAAGAGTGAAAATGAAAGGTTTTTCCCTTTATTTCTCCAACATATTTTTAAATGTCTGTTAAATTTTAGAAGAGTTGAATATAACAATATTTTGGAGAAGAGACAGTGGACAGAAAATGAGAGATGGCGTGTTTTAACATATGCTTTCTATTCTACAGCTCCTCTGTGACTTCTGACTGCACTGATGTCTGCTTTTCCAAGGTATCTTCTTTATCATTCTTCCATGTATCATCCAATTTATATCAGTCACATTAATAATTGCAATATGACCAATAATAGAGGTAAACAGAAGTCCAAAAAGCTGAAGCAGATGCTGAAAGTGTTATTTTTAATACCTTTCTGCTTTCACTTTGTATATAGAGTTGCTTTAGTTTTCCTATACAGAATAAAAATTTCTTTTGTAAAATTATGACTATTTTAATTCAGAATATATTTAAAAGTAAAAGAAGATTGGTTTCAAAATGTGTTCCATTTGCTTCTGATTCTTGCGAGATGTTGGAAGCTGTGCAATTATCTTAGTTTCCATCGATGTATTGTTAATCAATGAGGTATTTAGTTGCTTTCTACTTAATTTTGTTTTTATTTAATAAATTGTATTAATATCACTATGCCTAGTAAGTCTATGAGGAGTGGGGATGCTGAAGCAATTCTGCTTGCACTAGAAAGCACACACACACACACGCACACACACCCATACACACACACACACACACACACACGTTGGGTGTCAGATGTAGCACAAATTCTAATTGTTCTGAATAAAAACCCAGAGTCAGATATTAGAGGGTGAAAGCTGAGAGATCAGAGAAGCAATGCAGCAGCCACTAGAGAGACTGTTAACCTCTACCAAATCCTCAGACCAAAAGGGTGATCCTGTCCTCAGATTGCATCCTCTGATTGACTGCTTCAGACTATATCTCCCAACTGCAAACTTAGACTGCATCTAAACTCCTGTCTCCTTAAACCTGATATTTCTCTTTCTGCCCAGCTGTATCCCTTCCTTTCTCCACATCCTTAGTGTTAGAATTAAAGGCATGGAATTCCCAAGTACTGGGATTAAAGGTGTGAACCACCGTCTTCACATAAGTTTTATTTGTTAAAACCCAAACAAAATACACTGTATATACAAATGCAATAAAAATTTAAAGGATGCAGGGTGCCTAGCATATTTTTCATGTAAATAATCTTTTAAAATTGTTTTTATTGCACTATACATTTTTACCATTCCCCTCCCTTCTACCCTCTTCTGTGACCCACACACTTTTCATTTACTTAGATCTTGTCTTTCTCTCTTTCCTATGTAGATCCATATATGTCTTTCTTAGGGTCTTCTTTGTTGTCTAGGTTCTCTGGGATTGTGGATTGTAGGCTGGTTTTTCTTTCTTTTATGTCTAAAAGTCACTTATGAGTGAGTACATATTATATTTGTCTTTCTGGGTCTGGGTTACCTCACTCAATGTGTGGTTTTTTTTTTTCTAGATCCATCCATTTGCCTGCAAATTTCAAGATGTCATTACTTTTTACCGCTGAGTAGTACTCCATTGTTTAAATGTACCACATTTTCTTTATCCATTCTTTTGTTCGGGTGCATCTAGGTTGTTTCCAGGTTCTGGCTATAACAAATAATGCTACTATGAACATAGGTGAACACATGTCCTTGTGGTATGATTGAGCTTATGCGTGATTAACATTAAATAGTTTTTAAAGGGTCATGGTCATTACTCAGCTGATCTTGTTTAAGACTCTGTAAACCTAAGTTATCTTTATTTGTGTGTACAATTTGTTTCAAATGAGCAAAATTTTAATCCTTATAAATGCATTTATATGACCACTTCTCTCCATTAGCCAGATAATTAAACAGCTTAAGTCACTTATTGATTTAATTATTTTTAAAAATTAATTAATATCTGTAAATAGGTTACACACAGAAGCAAATGCACAAACATCATCACCTCATAGGACCAAGCCACGTAACTATGTGTAGGGATATAGCCCCACCCATTGGAGGCGTGTTCGCCTCGGGCTAATGTTTATGGATAAATCTGCCGGGCACGATCCCAGCAGCCCTCTTTTTTTGCTCCTCTTTTCCTGTTCTCCGCGGGAACCTGTGGTCCTGTAAGTCTATTTCCTTATTAAAGCTGTATATATCTATATAATCTGTCTGCATTCATTTACGCCGCCACAACTATGGAATCTGGTCATTTTCACGGTAAATGAATAAACTTCGTGCTGATGAGCATGTTTGGAAGCTTTGTGCCCAGCACATTTCTTTTGAAAATATATTTTTCTCCTCTGTTTCAACAACATCGTTTGCCCTTTTGGCTCAATAGCTGAATCTCCTCAGAATAAGAAATGTCAAAGATTTTTTAATCAAGGTCTCAAATATTGGGACACATAAAACCTACAGCTACACAAAAGCAAACACTATTAACTTTTGTAATATTTATGTAGTCCTGTGCTTTAGAAATATACACTTTGATTATATTGTATATCGTTCCAATGAAAAGCAAAACATGAAAGCTTGTTTTAATCTTGTTCTGTGTACAATGCTGGTCACTTTTCTCACAGATGTGAAGCGATTTTTGAGAATTGACAAAAGCTGGACCCATCACTTCTGCTTTTGTGTTTCTGAATACCAGCTGTGGTTTCACAGACAATTTTCTGACCTTTTTACTCCACATCTTCTTTCTTCTCCATTATGCATGTGATAGCAGGATGTAGAATAAAAGCTATCACCAGTGTAACACCACTGTATAACCTCTGGGTCTTCAATGTTCTGTCACAACACCAGAGAAAGTGATATATTGGATAACACTGGCCAGAAGCCTTCCTCTTACCAAGATAGCTAGCAAATGCATAGTTAAACTTGGATACCCATGAGCTTCATAGACACAAGCGATGAAACAAAAAAGCAAATGCACTGGCATTTCAACTTTTCTTGCTTAACTGGTAAAACACCCCCAGAACACTCTGAATTAGCTGATAAATGGGGACGGAATCACAGTGGGAAAGATTGTGATCCTAATATGCCGTGATTTGAATACCTTCTTTTACTGTATTTAAAGGAGTAGAGGGTCAAGTAAACTTATAGTGGGGGCCCACCCCAAGGTCAATGACTCCAAACTTAAAGTACATTAGCTTCCTAAAGAATTTGCCTTGCCTGTCTCAGACGCCAGATCAGCTGCAAAGACCCAAGGTTATCAGTTCAACAAGCATGCTTCCCTGACGCGGCCCTGCGACATACCTTGCCAAATTAGGCTCCAGTACGATATCCTCCTTGGTCTAAATTTACCCCTAAGTTTCATTTCCCAGCTGGAGACACACTATCACAGGTCTTCAATTTGGCGTCATCCCAAAAAGCTGCCTGCGATGGTATTTCCCATTCAGCTTCTATATTCATCCTCAACGTCTCTAAGAATAGCAGCCACCGGGAAGCCTCCTGTGACACTTGAAAATAATGTCACAGAAGAGATAAACACATTGGACTCACTTGCAGGACACTTCCTACTTGTTATTTTGAAAAATTCTGTTCAGATATTTTTTTTAGTAGCCAAATACGCCTAGTTTTAAATTGAAGATAAACCCCTCTTTTTTAAAAAAATAAATAAAATCAATCTATAAACTGGTCATAAACATTTCTGATAAATATATTTTTCAAAATATATAAAAAGAAAAAAATGTAATTCAATAAGCAGAGAGCTGCGGTTTTAAACACTGAAAATAAAATTAAAGATCCATTTAACAAAGATTAATCTGTATGGCCAACAGCAAAGACCAAAAAACACATAAAGGATACTCAGCTTCCACAGTCATCAGGAAAATTCAAACAAAAATCACTATGTACCATAACAACTAAATGAACATGACCAGCAGTTACTAAAGCTGGAAGGGAAATGGAAGGGACAACTAGAACTCTCAGATATCATTTGCGAAGTGGTATAAAATATCTAGTGTAAAAGCAGCAATTTCTGACACAAATAAATATGCTGATCCTATTATAGATATACAATAAAATATATCTGTAAAAGGGTTATCCCAACATTTCATTAAAATGGCCAAATGCTGCTAAAATGCCACAAGCCAGAGAAGATACAAACAAATTGTAATATATTCACAAAATTGGCTACAGTTCAGCAATAAACATGAATAAACTAATGATCCCTACAGCAATATGCACAATTCTACAAAAACAGTTTGTTGTGAAGATTAAACCAGTCACAAAAGACCACACATTCTAAGATTCCAACTAAATGAAGTCTGTGAACAAAACAAAGCCTCAATCCCAATAAACATGACAATCGTAGTTTCTATGAGAGTGGCCATGCAGGATGCACACAACCTCTATTCTTTAGCTTTGTGCTTCCTGTTTTAATATCAGAGCACATGCACGTGGTTGAGGGGGTGCTCCCATATGGCCTTACATGTGAAGGTCAGAGGACAGCCTCAAGCTTCCCTTCCATCTCATTTGAGACAGGGTTTGGTGTCTTGTTTAGTGTTGCATACATCAGGTGGCACTGAACCCTTTTCATCTGCCTTTGGCATCTGTCTGTATTTTGGTGATATTATTTAGGTTAACTGCGCATTTTCACATTGGGCTTTAATTGCTTTATCTTTCTTTTACTATGAACTTTTTTGAGTTCCTTATATATTCTTTATATCCACCCTTTATTAAATGTATCCTTTGGAGTCATTTCTCTCACTCTGCAGATTATCTCTTCAGTCTGAGGTGTGTTTCCTTTTTTGTATAGAAAATTATAAGGTTGGTGGAATTTTATCTATTTTTCTTTACTTCATTTCTTGTTCTTGCAGCATCATATCCTTAAGACCCAAATCTTTGCCCTTTCTAAAATCTTAATGTATTTTCCTCTATTTTCTTCCGACGTCTGTGTTAGATTTAAAAATTTAAATCCACTTTAGCTCATTTAATAACTGGGAAAAGATAGGAATCAAGTTTTAAAGCTTAATCCTAATTAGTCTTAATCAATGACACCCAGAGTTAAATATTGTGGGGGAAACCAGAAAGATCAGAGAACCAAGAGTAGCTGCCAGTTTCTTGCTACCTCTCTGCTTCCTCACTCCAAAAAACATAAGATCCTCCCTCTCTACCTCCCAAGTGCTTGAATTAAAAGTGTGAGCCATCATCACCCAGCTTCTATGGTTAACTAGCAGCTAGCTCTGCCCTCTGATCTCCGGGCAAGTTTTATTTGTCAGAGCACAAACAAAATCACACAACAAAGTTTCATCTTTCTGCAGCTTTTTCCCCTGAACTGTGTGTTGAAAGCATTTCTTCTTTCTCAATGTTACTCCAGTGTTTTTAGCACCTTTGCCAAAAATCAGTTGGCCACACAGCTAGAGATATAGCTCTCTGATAGAATGTAATTAATTTTTTAAGGCCATTGGCTAGTTAGAAACTAATTATGGACTATAAGTCTCTATGAGCTTGAGGAAAAAACTTCTGAATGTTATGTATCACATTTAGTAGATAAAAATATTTAACCTGACTTGAAGAATATGTAATATATACATTATATCAAAATGTGACACAGTACTCATTGATACATACAAGTTTTATGCTTCAGTGTAACAACTTTTGAGGTCATGAAAGAAAACATTCACTAAGTTACTCTAAGCATTTGATAATCAGTAGACTTTCCTGTGCAAAGTGTAGTGATACTAAAATTTCCACAACATCTTTAACTACCAATTGTTAGACGCATATTCAAAATACTATTTGGTGTTTGTAAATTGGCAATATAGCTGTAAGTGATTCCCTTTTTTGTAAGTATAAGAAAGCTTAGGTACAAGATCTCCAGCTTGTTCTAGACACATTATAGTCCAGACACAAGAGTCACTTGGAGTGTGATTTGTTTAGTTTTTTTGTTTTGTTTTGTTTTGTTTTTCGAGACAGGGTTTCTCTGTAGCTTTGGTGCCTGTCCCTTAGTTAGTTTTTGAACTAAGACAATATTTACCTATTAAGATGAACACTCAAAAGGTAGCAAACTACACTTTGCCTTTCCAGCCAAACAATCCTCCACAATCAGCACCATTGTTATCACTACAAATAAGAGTATTCACTCAGAGATAGTGACTATGCTTCATGATTCCATCAGGATGACGTGGAGGGATGAATCTCTAAGGCCTTCTCTATATCTTGCTCAACATCCAAGTCTTGTCTCTTGGACAGAAGAAGGGTACGGTAACTGTGGTCTAAACTGAGGCAAGAGTATTTTTAACTTCAATTGTCCTAAACACAACAGCCGACAGAAACATTCCTCATGGCTTTCCTGTAGCAAACCTGTCTTCCTTTGCATGGAGAATTGACAAAGGGTCACACCTGATGCTTGCTTTCCACAGTTATTCAACCTGGTCTTTGCTTACAGCCTTCTGATCAAAAACTGAGGACAGGCTTCAACATTATCTGAAAAAGAAATGTTTCTCATGGCTTGGAGAAAGAATATTTAGCTCAAAAAAATAATCAAAGGACCTGTTTAAGGTAGTCAAGAAAACCCCAAAAGGATAAGTGTGGGTGAGCATAATGTGGAAACATTCTTTCTTGATGTGGAAGCTCATGGCACAGAAATGCAGTTGGAGTTGTCAGGGTAATGGCTTACCCTGTAGACAAGGTTAGACACTGGAGTATCCTAACTAATGTAAAAAGGAGTCAGAAAATTCACAGAAGATCTCATTGGGGTAGGGATAGCATTCACTGTGAGAAACCATGCTCTATTGACGTAGAATGGGCAAAAAGTTTCAGTAAATAGTGATGGGTGTGGGGCAGACTGGTTGCTTCTATCTCACGTAGAGACACGTGGAATAAACCACACACACAATTCCAACACTGCTGTCATAGATGTGCAGCTGATTCATTCTTGGAGACTTAAATTGGGACCAGATTATGTGTGATGGTAGTGGTGAGGACTTAGAGATTTATTCCCAAACTGAAAGAAGCCTCTCAAAGATTTTGAACCATGGAATAATATTAGCAGGCTGTTTGGGAAGAATTGGTTGGCAATGACACGCACTCAATGAGTGGGCTCGTGCAGGCACTGACTGTGTTGCTGCACCAAAAGGGAGCTTTAACTAAATCTCTATTGTAGCACAAAGTTTAACTTGTTTCATAATAATATTCTAGAGTCCAATATTGGGGTAAATGCCAAAAGATCAGAGAAGTAAAGGAGTCAATCACTAGAGAGACTTCTTACGTCTACCAAATCCTCAGACCAAATCAGATAAAATCCTGTTTCCAGGATTCCTAAGACTGAATGGGTTGGGTTCCTGTCTCCTCCAACCTTCTATTTCTCTCTCAGCCCAGCCATATTCCTTCCTGTCTCCACCTCCTTAGTGTTGGGATTAAAGATATGTGACTCCCAAACCCTGGGATTAAAGGTGTAAACCACCACCACCTGGCTCTGTTTCTCTTTGAGGCTGGATCAATCTTGTGTAGCCCAGGGTGACCTTGAACTCACAGAGATCAGTCAACCTCCTGAGTGATGGGATTAAGTGTGTGCCACCACTGCCTCGCCTCTATGCTTAACTGGTGAATCACTCCACACTCTGATCCTCAGGTAAGCTTTATTTGTTATAACACAAACAAAAGAAATAAGATTAAAGAATCAAAAGCTTGTGTAAAAGCCTGCCAGTTTAGGGAGGCTAATTTGCAACTGCCTAATCTTCCCTCTTTACTGGAATCTCCAAAAGATCCTTTCTGCTTCAGCCAAACCTGAAAAAAATGCGAAACTCCAAACCCCTGTGTCTCTATTTCTCCTGGATGCCTTGTAATGTTGATTACCTTTTGTCAGTTAGGTGCTAATTCAGCCTCCTGACCCAAGGTTAATTTTATTTAATAAACAAAAATGCAAACTCGGGGTTCACAGTGTGATCAAATATCCCCCAAAAGAAACATGTTAAGTTGATTTTTTGAATAACCCACAACCTTGAGATATTCAGATTCTAAAAGAGATTTGGAGTATAAATTTTTCTTTTAAAAAGTTCATGCGTTCATTTTAAATAAATTACATTGCAATGAATTATAACTAGGTGTAAGACATGATTCAAGGGCTTTGGGAGATAGGTCAATTGGTAAAGAATTTTCTTTCAACCACAAAGACATAGTGGAATCCCCAAAGTCACGAAAAAAAAAAAAAAAACCTAGGCATTTTAGTGCAAATTCTAATTGGTCTTAATAAAGACCTAGAGTCAGACATTATGAGGTGAAAGCTAAAAGATCAAAGAAGCAGAACTGCCAGCTACTAATTCTTACCTCTAAGAAATTCTCAGAACTAAGGGGACAAGAACCTGTCTCTACAAGTCTTAAGACTGAATGCCTTCTCTATGAAAACTCAGACCAATCCTGAGCTCCTGCCTTATATTCTTCTGACCAGCCATATCACTTCCTGTCTCCACCTCTGGGTTCAAGGTATGAGCAACAACTACTTGGCTCAGTTTCTCTTTTAGACTGATTTAATTTCAGGTAGTCCAGGGTGGCCTTGAACTCACAAAGATCCATCTGCCTCTGTCTCCCTAGTGCTGTGATTAAAGATGTGTGCCACCACTGCCTGGGCTCTGTGACTAGTGTAGCTAGCTCAGCACTCAGATCTTCAGGCAAGCTGTTTTTGTTAAAGCACAAACAAAATTTCACCACAAGGCATAATAGTTCACACTGGTAATCATAGAAATCACACAGAGCTAGGTGGATTCCTGAGGCTGCAGGCTATCCACCTTAGCCTACTGTTGAATAACAAACCAGGGAGTGATCCTCTCTCAGATATGATAGTTCAGATTGTTGTCTGACCTCCAGACTCACATGCACACGTGTGTATGCATACACAGACATTCAAAAACTATGGTACAAGCTACTGCGACTCTACAAGTTGAATTCTTGATTTCAGTAAGATAAAGTCATTTATTAAATGTATTGGAAGTACACTCTCCTAATAAACTTTATAAACCTTTATTGTGTCAAAATGCAGAGCTAATATCCTAGTCATACTTGGAGGTGAATGCATTATTATCTCTTTCATCAATGCACCTTCATTCCTTCTCCACTCTTGAAAAAGATTCAATGTTTTATTTCAATACTGGGATATGAAGACTCATGGTACAGTTAAAATCTGAAAATTCAGGAAGCATTTGTACCTGTGTTTATGGTGGTAGTTTATCAAGTATTTTTAAAAGGTTACCATTCACAGAAAGCATATTTGTTCTAACATAAAAAGCAATAAAATAAGTGAAGAAATATTAGGGTCACATTTTGGTATATTTAAAATTCTCACTTGGAGTTTAATTAATATCAAGATTCGGGTTACATATAAATCATGGTGAGAAGTAGATGGCACCACTGATAAAAGGAAAGTTAAAAACAAGTGAGTTTGACAAAAATGGATGATACATGTTTATCTTTTCCATAAAGCAAATGGAATGATTTGTTCTCTTATGCTGTTCAGTAACTTAATTTCTAACACTGTGATATATAGAGCAATGGACACTGTTTTCAGCTACAACTCAGAGTCCTTTTTAATCCCCACATTTCAAGAGCTTCCCTTTGTTTTCAAACCCTTACAGAGAAAAGAGTTGAGGTAGGAGCTTTGAGACTGTGAGACCCATAAAGAGCTGCTTGCGAGGTGAAGCTAACAGAGTCAGGAGAACCACCATGCTGGACTGCTTGTGCAGACAATATTGCTGACACTGAGCGCCTACTTTATTTATTCGGGTCTAGACTGTTATTCTATTGGGAGAGCATCTTTGAGGCTAACCCCTGGGCAGAAGCAGTGCCTGTGTGGTCCTTCGTTCTCACCACTGTGGTGAAAACAGGCTCTGTGAAACCCTCCCAGGGAGGAAGAACACATAAGGAATCCTGCCCAGGAATCTGCCCACAGATTCTGTCTGTGGTTTTCCCCTCCAAATACAGCAATGTATCATTAGTGTTGCGTTGTATATCATAAGTCCTAGCTGCAAATACAATAGTCTTCAGTGTCCCAAGAGTCATTTGTGTCCAGTAATGAAATATGAGGGTAACCTGGTTGTGGAGACCACCTCACTCTTTTCAGAGATTTAATGATTCTTGGTGAGAGTTACATCTCTTATTTGGATGCAAGCAGTGCTTTTCATATTTAGTTGCAGATCAGATTTTTTTTTAAGTAAGAAGACTGATAACTCTTAAAGAAAAAGAAACCAAGCTTAGCCAAAATAGTTGAATATATTCTTCAACCTATTTGGGTTGTAAAATTCTATCATTATATGCCCACAAATGTTTAATTGTTTCAATAATCTCCCTTGACAGTCTGTAGCCAGTGTCTTTAGTTCATTGCAGGCTATGAAGTTTCCTGTCATTTGTTTAGAATGTGCTGCTGTTTGATTCCACCAATTGAATGAGTGCCCTCTTGTTGTTCTGTTATGGGAAAAGGTAAATAAAAATGCCAACTGGCCTTTCCCAACCCATCTATCCTGCTTTACTACCTGATCATAACTCTTTCTTATTTTCAGCACCACAGAATGGTACTCAAATCCCTGCCCAGGAAATGAAACAGCTGACATACATCTCTCTTCTTCTCTGAATAGTGTGACTAGAGATGTCACAAGCTTTTGTCCAGGTCACCCTTTCTGTAGGCTCAGAGGACGATTTTAGGACATATATGTAACACATGGGGACAGTTAGCAAAGCATCACGCCATCAAGATAGTCTACTAAAGTTAAAACAGCTTCTGTCTTAACTTCTTCATTTCCCAATACATTGCAATCAATCAATTTATCAAGAATAAAAAAAGGAATATCTTTGAAAGATCTCAGCATCTATAGCAAAGCACAGAAATATTTTTTATACAATCCACACTGTTGTTACTGATGACCCCAAAACCATTAAAAGAAGTGTAGAACATTTTCCAAACCAGGGAAAGTTTTACAGTGAGCAGTTGTCACATATCTATGTGCATCAGATTCTTCTACTTCTTAAAATATGCATCTCAAGGCTACACTTGTCTAGGAATCTGCTTGTCAGTTCTAAAGTAGTATCTAGAAGTTTGTATTTAATATGTTCTGCTGATAATGCTCTCTGTAAAATGTAATAGAAATTTTAAAAAATATAAACTATAATTTTGAGATGTCAGAACATTTCAGCATTATTTTTCTCAGTGTTGCATATTTTCTTTCATTTTTAAGAAGTGAGAAATCTGACTAGCCATTGGTTTGAATTCCAGAATTTTCCACAGTACATACACAACATGGAGAAACAAAATGAAATGTCCTCTTTGGGAATCATCTATTCAATGTAGCAAGCTTTTTTTGTCAAACTTTCTTGGATGCCAGCCTACAAATAATGATATGGAGACTTATTATTAATTATAAAAGTTTGGTCTTAGCTTAGGCTTTTACCAACTAGCTTTTATAATACAAATTAGCCAGCTTCTATTAACCTGTGTTCTCTCGCAGGACTCCATTACCTCTCCTCTATATTCTGACTTGTTTCATGTCTCTCTGACATCTCCTGCTTCTCTTCTTCCTAATGTTTCTCTCTCCTAGCAATTTCTGACTATTTTCTCCTGTCTATCTATGGGTGTTGCAAGGAGGGAGCTGCTTGGTTCCCAGTGTCCAGCTAGTTTAAACCCAAAATAATCACACAGAAACTGTATTAATTAAATGCTTGACTCATTAGCCCTAGCTTCTTATTGGCTAACTCTTATATATTAATTTAACCCATTTCTATGAATCTATCTATAGCCATGTGGCAGTGGTTTACCAGCAAAATTTTGGCATGTCTGACTCTGGCAAAGTCTCCACAGAATAAATCTCTCTCTCTCTCTCTCTCTCTCTCTCTCTCTCTCTCTCTCTCTCTCTCAGCCTTCCTTCTCCCAGCATTCAGTCCAATTTTCCCTGCCTACCTAAGTTCTGCCCTATCAATAGGCCAAGGCAGTTTCTTCATTCATTTAACCAATAAAAGCAACACATAGAGAGAAGGACCTCCCACACCATATGGACCATTCAACATTGTATTAAACCAATCAAAAATACCTGAGGCAGAGACACATCTTTACAGTATACAAAAAGATTATCCCACAACTGTTCTTTGTATCTAAATAAAAAGGAAACTGTTTGGCTCTACAATGAGAACAACTATTAGGTATTGTCTAAATATAAAAGAAATGTTTTAACTCTAACATAGTAAATCTATATAAAATAAGGACAATTATCAAGTAAGAATTATATTCACAAGGTCCAGCCTATTTGTATTTGGCAAATTGAGAAATTATTTTATTACCTTTCCTATCTTGATGTGACCAAAGCTTTATACTTAAACCACATTCTAGCATAACTGATATTACTAGCCAAAAAATATCTTTTTAGACCTCAAAGTATTTTGCTAAATGAACAACTCAATATTATAAACTTTATATCTTTTATGTAAGTTTTTAAAAATTTGGTAATAAGGAAAACTTTAGCACTGTAACTATCTAGTCTTTAACCCCATCAGAGACCTAGTAAAGATATAATATTACCTGAGTAAACAGAAAGTGCAGAGCAAGCAAAACCAAAACGAAAAAAAGACAAAAATAACTGACTGCCTGGATAAATACCCAAGGTTCCCCTACAATATTGGGTCATCCATAGGCCTAGAATATATGACAGACTTTTCTGTGAAGTAGTAATTTTGAATGACTTTCCTACCTTGTCTTGACAAAGTTTGCTAGCCTCCTTTCATGTTCTGCTTATCCATTTTGGACAACATAATGTCAGCATCAAGGCAAGGGCAGTTTCTTGCCCAGTGGCTAACTTTGCCACATTAAAAACAAACTCTATATGGATTTTCTTCAATACTCATCATTTTCTCTGAAATAGATTGATGCTGCCATGGGTGGGAATATTGCGCTGTTGAAGGAGTAAGTCATAAAACTACCCCACACCAGCTTGGAATTATGGTTAATAAAAGGGTTGTTTATTTACAGGGAAAAACTTACAGATCACCATCCTAGACAACAGCCCTCTTGTGCAACCAGGAAAGGAGTCTAGTAGCCAGAAGCTGAGCCCACAGCAAGAGAGCAAGAACAGGGTAGGGCAACTGTTGTTTTTGAAAGTGAAAGAGACCACACCCAAGTGGGCTGGTATCTTAAAGGCTATTGGCTGAAGAAACAGAAGGAGCTCCCACAGCACACTGTGTTAAAAAGTCCAGAACATATTAAAACATTTCCAATTCCATATTCTGTAGGTCTCTGACATGTTTGAAGAGCACTTATCTATCTAAAATATCTCTGTTTAACTTTGAGTACATACTTAACATGACTAAAAGTTTGATTATTATAGATAATTAACTACTAACCTGCATTTCTTAATTATTATAAGTATATTGCAATAATAGCTTTAAAGTACTAAAATTTTATAATGCATTTTTAAATGACCTGAAAAGGTACAATACCTTAAATAGGAGCAGAAACATACATATACATATATATATGTATATGTATATATATATGTGTGTGTGTGTGTGTTATGTATATATACATAAAATATATGTATTATGTAAAACAAAAATAACCTTAAATTTGTATCAATACAAAAAATACTAATGTAAAATATTTTAGACTATTGAATGCCTTTTAGTCTAAAAGAATATGAAATAATCTACACTTTTATTCAATCCCTGTGTAGTGATAATTTGTTTGTGTTTTAACAAATAAAACTTGCCTGACAAAGTGCAGAGCTAAGCCACCAGAGGCCAGGCAGTAGTGGCACACATCTTTAATCCCAAGAACTGGGAGACAGAGACAGATGGATCATTGCTTGTTTAAGGCCATATGAAATTGATCCAGTCTAAAAGAAAAACAGAGGTTCACACAAAGGTGAACCTAGCATTTGGTATCACCTGGCTTCAATCCCAGCACTAAAGAGGAGGAGACAGGAGTGATATGGATGGGAAGAGAGGAGAATACAAGGTGAGAGGAGACAGTAACTTATTACAGTTTGTGTTTGTAGCAGCCAATCTGAGGTTGCAGCCTAGGTAGTCAGTCTGAGGAGACAGTCTGAAGACAGGATTGCCATTATGGTCTGAGCATTGATAGAGGTAAGGATTCCAGTAGCCAGCCAATCTTCTTCTTTGACCTTTCAGTTTTCAACTCCTAATAACTGTCTTTGGGTTTTTATTATTAAGAACAATTAGAATTCCTGCCACATTTGGTGCCTAACATCTGGGTTATGAATTCATGAAAACACTGTTTGACTGTGTCTTTGCAGCCACCAGTACAGGTGGAGCTACAGGCTGCCAGTATTTCCATCCTGCTGGCTAGGTTATCCTTTTTTCTCTCCTGCTGGGCTTTCCCTGGACCCCTTCTCAGGCTGCTGCAAAACTAGACAGCTGCCTTGAAAACTGCTAAAGCTTCTGCTGTTCTATGCTCACATTTATCTTCTTCAATAGCAGATTTGTTGAGAAAATTGGGAATTTTTTTTTTTTTTTTTTGTTTTTGTTTTTCGAGACAGGGTTTCTCTGTGGTTTTGGAGCTTGTCCTGGAACTAGCTCTTGTAGACCAGGCTGGTCTCGAACTCACAGAGATCCACCTGCCTCTGCCTCCCGAGTGCTGGGATTAAAGGCGTGCGCCACCACCGCCCGGCTTGGGAATTCTTAAAAGGAAGAATTAGTTAAAAGAGAGTTTTTCCCATGACGACAAATAGGAAACACAATTATGACAGAGAGACTTAGATCTCTGTAAAATTTTGCCAGGCATGATTTAAAAAATGGAATAATTAAACGAAGGGATAATCAACTTAACTGGGATAGACATAATGTTAATTGTCACCTTGATAATTCTTTATCTCTGAAAAAGTTGTTTGATATGAGAAAAACTTATTAGAAAAAGTTAATAAAACAGATCATAGAGCCACTCAAATCCAGACAGATGAATTTAAAGGAGAATCAATTTCAGCATTGCTTTATAAAGTTAAAGAGGAATAGTGTTAGGTTTTCAAATAAACAACCTTAATATATTCGGTAACCTTACAGAAATTACCAAATGATAGAGACTCTGTAAAACCTGAATGGAATTTTGTATCAATGTTACATTTAAGAAAATTCAAGGAGGTTATAGTCTCTTATGGCATGCATTCACCATTTGTGAAGCAGATGTTAAATTTGTGATTAACTTGTAATAGACTAGAGAGACTTAGCTACAACAATCTTGGAGACTGGTTCACAATTACAATGGGGGACCTGGTGGAAAGAAGAGGCTAAGACCATTGAACAATGAAGGATAGCTAAAGATATGGAAATCTCCCTAGACCAACTTCATGGAGAAAGAGATTGTGCTAATATAGAAAGGCAATCCCTATATAATGCCCATACTCTAGCTTTATGCCATGTAGCAACTTTGAATGCTGGAGGCAGAGTTGAGAAAGTAGGAAAGAAGATTGAGTCATTTACTAAGGTCATACAGGGCCCAACAGAAACCTTCTAGATTTCTTTCAAAGATTGACATCAGTAGTAAATAGAATGATACGAATTTCAGGAGTTAGACAAATAAGCATTGATTTTGGATTTTAAAAATGCTACTTATTAATGAAAATGATAATTAGACTTTTATAGGCAAGATTAGTAGCATTTTTGGAGGGAAGGATCTGAGATACAATCAATATTGAATCTTATGACCATGATGGTACTTAGATAGGAGATGTAATTTTTAGAAGTTTGAAGAAATTGGGGTTCAATCTAAAGTTTAAAAGAGCAAAACAACCAGCCACTGGCTCATATATCTACCTCAGTCTGAAGTGGCAATACTGCCTCCAGGAATCTCAGAATGAGACTGAGCCTGAGAGCTATCTCACCCCATTTTATGAATCTCTCTAGTTCTGGGATTAAGGGTGCACACCACTACCACCTGGTTTCTATGGCAAACTAATGTGACTACTGGTATTAAAGGTGTGTGTCATTGCTGCCTGAACTATAAAGCTGGTCAGTCTGGCTGTGTGACTTTTCTGATCCTCAGGCAAGCTTATTTATTAAAATACAAATTAAATGTCATTACACATTAGAAATGAGAAGTAAGCAATTTTTTCAATCTATATTTGCCATTACATGAACAATGTTTTATTAACTGAATCCAATGTAAATTATTGAAGAAACTGAAACAGAGGCATTTTGATAGTCTGGATCACCTGAGCTATTTGTCTTCATTGATGTTTGGTACTTTTTTTCTGAAAACATACAAACTTTTAAAGGTAACAAACATATCTGTATTAATTCAATTATGAAATGTGGAGTGTGTACAACTCAGCCAAGATGTTTCTCTGATCTGTGTTTGAGTGGTAAAAGATACCTGTCAACCTTATATGTCTGTTTGGACTGTATAACCAAAATGTCTTGTAGGTTTTGTTTGTTTGTTTGTTTTGTTTTTCCTTCTCACCTGTAGCAAAGATTTTCAGATGGTCACCATGGATCAAACCTGTTTTTTATTAATTTTTAAAGAACCCATGTCTTTTTGTTTCCCATTGAAAGAAAAGTATAACTTCTTCCCTAATGCAATACATTTTTAGTTCCATTTTTAAGTTAAGAGAGCTTTAAAATATATAGTCTTATTTAATTTAGCAGTTTCCATAATCCAATGCCTCTCTGAAGCCATTGTTTTTCATTCAACAGTATTTAATAATTTGAAGTAAATAAACCCCTATATTGAATCCAGAAAACCTGTGTCATAATATTTACCATCCTTCTGTGATATATGTATGTATTACTTTACTCTTTCTTTAAAGATTTTATTTTTTTAAACTATGTCCACTTTATTTTTTTCTTCAGCATCTAAGCACATTTTCAAAAATATTATAAACTGTTCAGAGGTTTTCTTGGTCTGGACTTGACTTTACATGTGTCTGCAGCCTTCTACAACCATGAGATTCAAACTTTAAATGCCCAGGATATCAGCTTCATGGCTCAGTTTAGCACACACGGTGCTGGCTTCTGGCTCCAGACTCTCACTCCCTGGTTCTGAGAGAGGCAAGCCTTATTATGCCACAGTGACAGCAGCCCCAGAGCCACGTTTCCCAGCTCTGAGAGTTTGTTGTTCCTGCCTGTGGCAAGCGTTTGTACGCAGTGTCAGGTGCTCCAGTGCTCAGTTGCACAGGAGGACTTCACCGCCATCACCATGAAATTGTCTCAGGCCTTATTCACATCCTGAACATTGAACGTCAAATGTAGTAAGCTTTCTTCTCAAACTTTCTCTCACTGCTAGTCTGCAAATAATTAAATGGGGGCTTTTTATAAATTATGAAAGCTTGGCCTTAGCTTAGGCTTTTTTCCAGCTAATTTTTGTTATACAGATTAATATCTTCCTATTAATCTGTGTTCTATTACATGGCTTAGGTAGATCTCCCCTGTACTGTACGTATGAATTGTTTAGTGTCTCACTGATGTCTCTCATCTCTCTTCTTCCCACATTTTCTCTCTTTCCTATTTTTTTCTGCCTAGATATTGGACAATCAGCTCTTTATTATATTTATCAGAAGGTGCCTTAGGCAGAGACACAGTTTTACAGTGTACAAAAAGATTTCTTACAGTAATTAATTCCTTTTTGTACTGTTCTCTGAATTAAAATAGATTGAAATAATCTCACAACTTCTAAATAGAGCTATTACTTTCTTTCCTTTTTCTAAGCATGAGATATAAACAATATTTGGTGAGGATTAAAAGTAAGGATCTGGAACAGAAAAATTATCAACTGACTAAACCTAAGAAGTAAAGACAGGAACACAGTAAAATTGAATCTACTTGCCTTCATGTTTGGCTGCTTTTATGATTAAGGAGACTACACAATGCACAAAACAGTTTGATAATTATAAAGATTAAAAAAAGATCAGACTCAACCTTCCCTGGGCCTCATAAGATTTGACAATCATGTTTTATAAATACTGCCACTAAATTGATTTGAGACCCTTGAGATATCAGCTTTTCTAGAGCTGATATTGGTGCTATACCTGGAAATAAAATACATTTTCATTTTTCCGTGTGGCCACCTCCTGCATCAAGACAGCTGCCCATGTTACACCTCATTTAATTGCGATGGTTGCAGATAAGTTTATGACTGTCTCAGAAATGGAGAAGTATCATTTAGTCTTATTTGCTCCCACTGTCTCCTGGACACTCCTTGCACTGTTTACTTTTCTTCTTCTGTCCTGAAGGCTTATAAACACCCTTACCAAATGCTTCTCTCAAGAAACTTTTTAGAGCCTTAGCTAAGGTGTTCCTTGAGGATTCCTGGGAATTTCCCTGGTGCTATGTTTCTCGATAGCTCTTTAAACGATCCCTCAATCAACATATCTCTTTCCTCTCTCTCTCTTACTGCCTTTCCCCTTCTTGAGCATCCTATTTCTTCATGTTCTCTTCCCTCCCCTTCTCTGCCTAAACTGGCCTTCCCCTGTAATCAGACTGATGACTACCTTAATTGTCTTTATAGAACCTTCAACCAGCAACTGATAGAAGCAGATACAGAGATCTACAGCAAAGCAAGAGGGGGAGGAATGATAAAAATGAACAAAGGGATCAGGACCATGATGGTGATATCCACAGCTGACCTGAGCTAGTGAGAGCTCACTGCCTCTGGACTGATAATGGGTAAGCTTGCATAGAACCAAATTAGACCTACAGTTGGGGACAGTTGTGAGGTTTGGACAGTCTGTGGGACCACAGGCAGTGGAATCAGAATATATCCCTAGTGCTTGAACTGAAATCTAGGAGCACATTCTTTTTGTAGGAATACCTTGCTCAGCCTAGATATGGAGGGGAGGGCCTTGGTCTTGTCTCAAAGCCTAAGTGTCAGACTTTGTTGACTCCCCAGGGGAGGCTTTATTCTTTCTAAGAGGATGGGGAGGTGGAATAGGAAGAAAGTAGGGGAAACTGGAGGAGAGGAGGGAGTAAGAATGGAGATAGACATGCAAAATGAGAAAAGATTGCATTAAAAATATTAAAAATAAAAGGACAAAGGAGGCAGGGAAATTTTTGCCTTAGGTTTAGTTCAATGCAGAAAAGGAAAAAAACGGAATTTTTTTTTCTCTCTCTACTACTTGTCTTCCTAATGTTGAATCTCAGGAGAGAATATGAGAAGGGGTTGCTTGAGCATTAGGACAAACTGCCAACCCATTCCATGAAACCATTGTGCATTTCTTTCATGATCCCCTTTAGTATTTCCAGTGTAAGAGAACTTGCATATTCCTAAGGCATCTAAAGCTAGTATTGAGCATATCTATTTTATTTTCTGTATGTTAAGCAGAACTATAGCTCACTACATGGTAAGCTTCACCTTAGTTCAGCTACATAGATAATAGATGTTAGTAAGATAATTAACTATATAAATAATTTGTTTCGGTACTAGGGAAATGCAAAGATCTTGTTCTAAAATAATTACAGTGATCCCAGGCTTTACCTACTGCCCTTTGTCATAAATATTGTACCTTAGTTGACCCAACAGTTTGCAAACGTTTGTAAAGGCAGGTTTTGAACTCCAGCTTCTACTCCATTCTAAATTTCTGCCTCTTCAGGTTATGCACTCATTATCTCATTCCCATAACCTTTTATATTAATTACTTTTTTTAGTGTTATAAACCACCATAACTGAAAGCAAGTTAAAAAGAGAGAACTCACTTTTACTTACAATTCCAGAGAGAAGAGTCAATGATGCTGGAGGAGGCCTGACAGCAGGTGGCCAGAGCAGGGAGCTGACAGATCTCACCAGGAAGTAGAAGGAGGGAACTGGAAATGGGGTGAAGGCTATGTACTACTGAAGCCCAACTCTACCAATGTACTTCTTTCTTATTGAAAATTTTCCTTTTCATTTTGCATACTAACTAACCCCAGTTCCCTCTCCCTTCCCTTCTACTGCTCCACCCTCCCTCTCCCCACCCCCATCCACTCCTCAGAAGGGGTAAGGCCTCCCTTAGAGAGGCAACAAAGTCTGGCATACCAAGTTGAGGCACAGCCAAGTCCCTCCCTCCAACCCTCATATCAACAATGAGCAAGGTTTCACACCATAGGGAATGGGCTCTAAAATGCCAGTTCATACACCTGGGATAAGTCCTGGTCCCATTGCCAGCCTCTCCCCGAAAAATAGATCAAGCCATGTAAGTGTCACCCACATTCAGAGGGTCTAGTTTGGTCCCATGCAGGATCCCCAGCTGTCAGTCCAGAGTCTGTGGTCCCATTAGGTCCTGTCAGCTGCCTCTGTGGTCTTTCCCCATAATTATCTTGATGCCCTTTTGCTCATGTGATCCCTCCTTCCTCTCTTTAACTGAACTCCAGGGCTCAGCCCAGTGTTGGACAAGCAACACGCTTCATTTATTAAGATTCTACAACCTCTCCAAACAGCTCTGCAATCCATGGACTGATGGGAAATCTCCTTCAGTCAATGGTCTTTGAGAGGCTGGAACAGGTTGGGCATGGCCTTGATTACCAAAAATGTGCTGGCCCTCCCGCTTGCTCACTCTCTCTCCCAGTGCTCACACCTGGATGCTGGATTGCATTCCTTTTCCTGATTTGTACAAAGGCATGTGATCTGTGAGTTCTCTTTCCTCTTCTATAAGTGAAAGTTTTAAATGCAGCCTTACTCCATGAGCTTTCATGATAAAAAGAATTAATATGCAATTATGTTAGAACAGCATCTTCACATCCTAAACTGTTATTGCTTTTGCTGATGCTGAACATTTTGTTCTTTCCTCACAATCTTTCTTACATATTTTAAATTATTCTCTATGACGTCATTACAATCTCAAATCACAGCTCGATGTTTTATTTGCTGATTTTCAGTAACCTTTTAATTGATTGTAAATGCCAGGAGGACATGTTTGTCTTTATAACTGCATATCCCTGGACGAGACTGTCACCTGGCTCTTGCTAAACTCTCCACAGTGTCAAGTAAAGGAAAGAGAGATGAAAGTGCAGACACAAATGAATGCCAGATAACCCTCTGAAGAGCTGTGTCCTCTGTCCAATATGTCTATGCCTGTGGACACCAAAGTGTGTTCTCAAGCTTTGAGTTTTGAAAGCTAGTCACTCAATTCGAACTTCATAGATGAAAATCCCTCTTCATGTTTCTAAATCCGAAGCACAGTATTATATTCAGGACAGAGTAGAAATAGAGAAAGCATCAGCTCTGCGTTAGCAGCACAGACCATTGTCACAATGAATAATAAAAAGCTCTGGGCATGAGGCTTAGCAAACATATTTAGCTCAATTAATCAGTAGTTGCTGAGAAAGGCAGAGACACTATCATACAGCAGTAGCACTGAGCTACTTGAGGATTTTGTGAAAAGAACATGGTGAAATATACTTTGAGGTACTCCAACTACACAAATTATGGTATTTAATACAATGGACTATTCTGTGTAGCTCAGTAAGTAAAATAAATAGATACTATGAGTCCCCAAAATATGTGTATTTTTAAAGAACAGAATAGTTCAACATATGTAAGTTCTGTTGTGTGAATATATTATGAATATTAGAATTTATTTCCTCTCCTGTTCAGCATACATATGTGTTCATAAACAGGAAAAACATATGGAAAAAATAACTGCACTGGTCATTTTTAAGGAAGAATGGAGAAGAATTGAACTAGTCCAGTAAGCGGAAGTCTAGACTTACTTGAATGTTAATTATTTATAAAAGTGTTTTATTGATATTTTATCTTATGTTAAAAATAAAAATTAAACACTTTTTCTACATGTGTGAACATTCATTGCCCTTTATACATTATTTTTTATCAACAATAACAATCAAAAATAGCATCTGGACTGCGATAGAGATAACTGGGCACATTCTGTTCTTCATAGATTTCTGCTACATCGAAATGAATGCAGTGAGCTCCTCCAAATGAACACAGACATCTGTTTATACATTCTAAAATTTGGCAGTAGACTGTTAGCAAACTGATGAATATTTCTTCTCTACAATGTACTTTTTTGCCCTTTAAAAATGAACATCTTGGGATGGTGGATGGCTCTACACAGAACCACCTATTAAGTAGGCATGACTGCCTGCATCCAGATCCCCAGAACCCACCTGAAGCTGAGTAGCAAGTATCTGTAATCTCAGTGGGCCCATAGTAAGAAAGGAAGAGGAAACAGACTCTGAAGAAACTTGTAGGCAAGCTAGCTTGGCATATGAAGCAGTCGACAAGAGAAAATAACAACAGCAGCAAAAATCTAGCACAAACACAACAGGAAACAAAAATGAAAACCCACATTCGTTCTCTCTGTGTCATATGTATAACTGTGGAACTCATATGCACAAACATATACATACAAATCTTACACACACACACAGATACACACACACACAGACCTCTTTCTTCCCTATAAATAAAAATATTACTATTCAACCAATACTCGTTCTCTCTCTTTCTCTCTCTCTTCCTGTAAACAACCAGTTATCTTTTTTTTTTTTTTTTTGACAAAAATATCAGGTAATGTAGTTTTGTCTGTAACAGTTCTCCATCCAATCCATGGCACACTTTGTAGAATCATTCTGCAATGTTATGTAACAAACTTTCTTTTTTAAAATTGGTATTAGTATTGGAGCAGGTTGGGAGGAAGCAGAGCATGTGGATCAGAGGACGCCTTTGTGAAGGCAGTTTTCTTCTTCCACCTTTACATACATTCTAGTATCTAATTCAGTCTCTGCACTTTCATGACAAGGGGCTTTACTCACGGGGCCGTCTTTCTGGCCCTAGATTTAAAATATTTAATTCTTCATCCCATAGAAGTTGTATCCAATTATAGTTATTATTTACAAAATCCTTTTGTTCTCATGACTTTTTGAAATCGCTCTTCATTTTCCCATTGACTATTTGCTCTTTGTAGAATCTTTATTGCTCTGGCCACATTTTCCCTAGTTCTACGACTTTTATAGCCCTACCCTTCCTAGATATCCTAAATCTACCCCATCAGCCATTCCTCCTATAAGAACATTCACTAAGCTGTCAGCATAGAGATCTCAGCTTCCAATTCCATTTTTAAAAAATTTTAAGAAACATTAATTTAATGTTTTAATTGCCTTAAATTTAGCATTGTTTAAATGTGAAACCATACGATTCTCTGGCCCTGGATTCATCCATCATCACGTTTGACATAGTGTACTCTATACTTCCGTCAATGTGTTATGTGATCATATACTCTCATCAATATACTATGCCACTGCCTTCCATTTTGCTATCCCACTCTTCTCTTGTTACATCTCTTTGTCCTCACACAATTTTACATCTACTTTCATGTCATACATACTTACATAATTTAATGCATCTAAAACATAGGAGCCCCAAATGAGAGAAAACACACAATGCTTATATGTGTCTCAGCTTAGAAGTTCATCAAAAGAACCCCAAGTAAACACAACAAAGAGATATTTGCATGCTAATGTTTTTTTGCAGCACCCTTCATCGTAGCTGAATTGTAGGTAGAACTTAGTAGTCCAGCAACAATGAGATGGCAAAAAAAAAAAAAAAAAAAAAAAAAAAAAAAAAAAAAAAAAACTAGCATATATACAGAATGCAATTCCTTTCAGTCATGAAAAAGAACATGGGCATTCATACGCATATACACATGCATACACACATATGTGCAAAATTATGTTCTCAACAGGTAAATGGATGTAACTGGAGATAAACTATATTGAGACAAATTTAACTGACTTAAGCACTTTTCTGCATTTTGTAAAGTAGAACATCTGCCAAGCAACATGCATCTAATAAAGGTGATTTAGTAAATTATGAGATGAGACTATAGTTTACTAAAACTCCTATTTAGTATATACTGACATTTATAAAGACTTGCTTTCCTGATCTATAGACAATCTACTTGGTTTTCAGCCAAATATATCAATCAGAAATTTGTTATACACATGTGATGCAGCCCAATTAGCACTTGTGGCTTTCTCAATATAAATAGCTTCTGTTCTCTAAGATTGACTATGTAGATAAAGTTGGCTGACAAACAAGAGTATATATAGAAAAATAAACTAAGACAATTTGGTTTCCTCCCTACGGGCAGAAATTATTATTGATGCATAGCTATATTTTATTTTCTTAATTATTTTATATCACTTGAGTATCTGGGGCTGGAATATCACTTGCATAAAGCAAACTACAGAAAAAACAAAAACAAAAACTATCATCCCAAATAGTGCTTTATACAATAGGAGAAAAATAATTTGTCCTTTACCCAGTATAGAAGGAACAAGTCTAAAGATTGCTCTATTTATAGCCCTAAGGACAGAAAAGTCGAGGGGCACAGCTGCAATCGAAAGAAGAGATGTAAAAGCAGAGAAATCTTATTTTACTTTCTGTCAGGGCCCCACATTTGGGCAACATCTGTCGGGGTCCAGCCTCAACAGGGTTCACACATTCCTGGGTAGGGGCGTGAGGATTAGAAATATTAGGCAAGAGGAACAGAGATGCAAAAGAAAAGGAACAGGGACACAGAATCCAACCCAGAAGGCAATCAGTGAATACTGAATTCACCCACATTTATTCTCCATATGCTTATATAACTCAATCCATAAAGGGAGGAGGGTTGAGAAGGCAACAGACTGCTTTAGCATGATACAAAGAACAAACAAAGCAACTACCTGCTTTAATACATGAAACACCAAACAATTATATCCTGAGTTAAGCATTCTGCTGTTTAGGTAGGTCTTGTAGTGACCACACCTTAGACCAAGCATTCTGTAGGCAATCACTGCCTGGGTCAAACCTCCTGTCATATGCTTGAAGGAGCAGGAACAGGCTTGAATTCTCTGACCTTTGGTCAAGGTGGAACAGATCTGCCTCTGTGGGCCATCTGAATACCCAAACACAAAGCAATCACACCCTAGCACAAAATATCTTGTTTGTGGTCACAACTTAAGCCAGGCATCTTACCAATCACCTTAAAAGAGCACAAGCAGGCTTAAATTCTCTGACCTTCAGTCAAAGTGGAGTAGACCCACTTCTGTCGACCCCTACAACTCCCTCCATTAAAAGCCTCATGAGTTTTAAGATAGGTATAATGTAAGCCCATTTCTCCTGAGTCATTCTTTGTATATAAAAGGGATAAAGCAAGAATACATGTGCAAAATAATACAGTGAAAGTATCCATATCATAAAGCATGGGGAAAGTGAGGTCAGAATGAGGTACCACATAAAATGAAATGAAAATAATAATATCGACTATACACCATGGGAGGAGCATCGGTTCATACATCACCTTTTCTGCAAAGCCACTCATCATTATTCCTAATTGAAGGCAAACTTTCAGACTTCTGACCCACATTCATTTTAATTCTATGTCTCAAATGGTATCACCACAAATATCATCCCGGTGACTCTTCTAGGCCACTCCGTACCATCTTTGAGTTGAGAAAATCGTACATCTTAATATTATTAATAGGATTGAATGGTGTCCAGTATATTTTGATGGTCAATAGCTGTTTATTGAATTCACATTAATAATCAGTTCTTTTGTATAGGACAGAAAAATCCTATAGAGAAAATTATCCTCATTTCTTCCTCTTCCCGCTACTACATTCCTAGTAACAACAATTTAAAATCTTCACTATAGGCAACTTTTGTGGGGAATAAAACTTCCAGCAGGCATCTGTTGAAATTCAGTCAACACTGTGGATACATAATGAAAATGAAGAATTTAGACGCTGATGTTCAGAGTCAGGCTCATGAAGTTTCATAGTTGCCTCAGAGAAAAAATGACATTCCTTTAGCAAGTAACACGAATCAGTCAACAGTGACAAGAATGTCGGCGGTCAAGTGTGTCTATCCGAGTAACAGGGAAATTCAGAAAGGAATCATTGATTCTCACAGGATCACATGCAATGGTCAAAATTCAATGGCTATGATTCCCTGTAGAGACAACGGCTGTGTTTTACCTTCTTTGACTCTTATAGTAATCCAAACAAATGTTGAATGGAAACAAAAAGCTGGTTTGTTATCACTGGACATGGGCGATAATGACTTTGAGATCAATACCTGCAAAATCTCTCTCCTTCTCCGTAAACACGCAGGTGCTGCTCAATCAAGGACAACACTGTTACAAAGGATTGATTTTCCGTTTCCCAACATGTGTGGCTTAACTTGCAGCCAATTGTTCAAGCTACTCTTTCAAAGTGGGAGAAGGCTGTAAATAAATAAATAAGGAGCTATATTTTCTTGCCTTCATAGGAATGAATTGCCTACCCATCCCCCCACCTTTGTTGTGAAAAATAGATGCAGTGTGCTGTGTGCATTGTAAATAATGTTTTGACTTTGGGCATCTTGGAGAAATACACTTTAAAATAAATCAGATGAGGCTCTAGGCATAGATAAATTTGGAACTGGGTACCTGAGATGGTTTTGCATTGTTGCCATAGGGCTACGCAGCCCAAGCTGAATTCCTCTTTTGACCATAAAAACACATAGAAATGTGTGTTTGCAAATTATTGTGCAGATCTCTCCCCGCTTACTACCTTATGCATGGATTTCTTGTGGAAGTCAGTATAGTACTTTAGCAAAATAAAGACAGATGGCCAGGAAATAATTCCGATGCTTTTCTTCTTATTACTGCAGTGCACTCTTGTAGGCACTCAGCTAGACTCATCCTTAATGAGAAATTTCACCATTAAGATTTTATTCTTTATAGCATCAGTTACAACCCTTTGATTTTGATCAGGACAACTAGGTAAGCACTTTGATATTCTGTCAAGCTCTTCAATCTTTGAAGGAAATGAGCACAGGCGCGCACTCAGATCACAGGGGGCAAACAAAGGTGTCAAATGACTGGTGTGGAAAATTGATCGCAAAGACATTCTTCCACACACACCCCTACCCCAGACTTCCAGCTCTGTACTTGCAATTGGAACTTCACTGCTTCGTTTATGGATATACCTTTTCTACTCTTTGAAGGTGGGATGTATGTCTTGCTTTGGTCAAAATAATGTAGAGGCATGAAGCGATCAGTTATGTACCCAGGACTCATCAGGCATCATGGGCTTTCCTGGTTTTCCAGGTTTATCAGGTCATTGTGTGAGCCAGCCAGGTATACACTTAGGGCCAAAAGAAAGGTAATGCGGTCAGTGACCCTATTCTTTGAGCTAATACCATTACAAGAAGCCAGCTGAGTAAGAGAAAAGAAAGCCCAGCTCAAACCTGGATCCTTTCCACCACATAACTGATAGTAGATGTCTCAGTGAATGTAGTCCAGTCTAGAATCACGCAACTCAACAGAAACCTAAAATGCTATTGAATGCAGGGTAAGTTTTATTAGTTTTGATTTGTTTGCTTTTTGTTGTTTTATTGTGTGTATGGGGGAGGTACGTGTCCCAGCATGCCTGTGGAAGCCAGGAGACAATCTGAAGAGATGGGTTTTCTCCTTGTACCATGGGAGTTCCAAGTATTACAAGTGCCTTTGTCTGCTTAATCATCTTCACAGTCTATGGTTTGTACTTTTTTACACTATCCAAATAGCTAATTAAAATCTAGGAAATGTTGTCAATTTAACCAGCTTTCAATTTAGGTGTGCTAATGTTCAAGTCCTACCTGTAGCATGTGAATGGCCAGCTTGAAGAAAATCTTGATCTAATTTTTTTCATATAAAATTAGCAATAACATTAATAGTTATATTTAGTTTTATTTTGTATAAAAATTTTATACATGAATTAGTTTCTAAATTTAGATTCTAAACAGGTTTGCCTATTCCCTTTAAACTGAAATGGTCCAGTGTGATGCAGTTAAGAGGAGAAAAAAGAGAGAAATAAAAAAGAGGGAACAGTTTAGGCTAGACTGGAGTACATTACAGAAAGAGAAAAGAGACACAGAGAGTCGAGTGTTGAACTGTGAAATTAAAGGCATGCGACTGAAGTTGGGGACTTTCATCAGCTGTCTTAGAGAGGCCTGTGATTGTGATGTGAATTCATATACACTGCTATATTAATAATGGCACAAACACAGCTTGTACTTGTGGAACTCACATTATGTCTCAGTAACTCTGCTAAGGACTTTAGAATCAATGTTCCACTTAATTGAGACAGAATGCCTATTAGGCAGTTATTATTGTTATCCGCATATTACAAATGAAAAGGACTCAGGCTTACAGGGCTTAAAGGATTCCTGAGACCACACAGCTGGTAAAGGAAAAAACAAAATGTGTGGTGCCGGGCCCTTAATCTCTATGCAGTAACCTTTTTAAGTAGAAAGGCTCTCTTTAGTGTGTAATCGGAGTTTTACAAACCAATCATAATAGACCAAGAAAAAGCTCCCCTCTAATCAAGAAAGCTTTGTAAATCAGATATGTCTTAAGTGCACATTAAGCTTCATAAATCAGACACATTCTCGAGAATGCTTTAAGCAGGATGTTAGGTTCATCTTTTAAACATCAGGGAACCTGTGGGCTTAGATGGTTCTCAACGACAATCCCTTTGTCTTCATCCTCTTGGAGTCAAAGCAAAGAAAAAAAAGTAAGAAAAGAAGAAAAAAAGAACCCTCTGCATTGCATTTTACAGTCATTAATGTAAGAACCAGAATTTTATGTGAACCCAGTATGGTGGTCTGAATGAGAATGGCCCCTATAGGCTCATATAGTTGAGTGCTTGGTCCCAGAGGGTGGAACTCTTTTGGAAAGGATTAGAGGTGTGGCCTTGTTGGAGGAGGTGTGTTACTGATGCTCAGCACTGAGACCTCAAAAGTGCATGTGTTCCCAGTTAGCTCTCTCTGCCTTGTGCTCATAGGTCAGATGTAAAGTCTAAGCTACCGCTCCGGTGCCATGCTTGCCTCCCTGTTGTCAAACTCCCTGTCGGGACTGCTATGGCTCACCCTATGAACAGTAAGCCGCACATTAAACACTATTTTATACGGTGACTTGGTCAGCAATTTAAAAGTAAATGAGTCACCTGGTTGGTGATATTACCTTTGAATCCGAACTCAAACCAGTGACATGATGTGTTGGTAAATTTTCATTGTCAAACTGACTGCAATGTTGGATCAGAGAGTCCTGAAAGTGTGTTTGTGAGAATGCTTCTAAAGATTAAATAAAGGAAAAAGACTTATATTGAATGATAATAGCGCTCTCACTCGGTCGGGGCCTGGACAGAGTAAGGAGAAAAGACAGAAAGCCAGGAATCGCTGAACCTCCTTCCTTTGCTCCCTGCCTTACCACACTGTGAGCTGTCCCACTCCATAAAGCCTACCCCATCTGGACGTGGTAAACACTCTGAAGCTATTTGCCCAAGTAGATCTTCCCTTCTTGCATGTCTCAGTTATTGTGCCATGGTAATGAGGAAATAACAGTCAGACATGGTATTTTAACTAACTACACATTTTTAAAATAAAAATCTTCCCAATAGGAAGATAAACAACCCCAAAGCAGTCCAGGGAAGCACAGGACTTTCCTGTGTTACATTTGTATGTTGAAGTAAAAGCCTGATTATATTTTATCTAGTTTGTATATCATTGTTGTCTTTTAAGAGTCGGTTGAGTCTTGCAATTCTAATCCATCATTTTTCTGTATTCCATTCAACATATGACTCTCCTCACCATTAAATCTTTCAGTGAAAGTATTTATGCTTCTAAACATACATTTCAAAAAAAGATAACTTTACACATTATTAGAACAACAGACGTGAGTTTTGAAAGTAGCCCGAAGAGCTACTGTTTCTGTATATGCGCACACAGATACACACGTGTAGATAATGCAAAAGTTCATTACATGGGGGAAACTTTAGAACCATTGCCTACACGTAACTAATAATTCAGGATTCCTATGAAGCAGCTAATTTGCAGCAGGTATAAAAAAAAACTGGTGCTGGCTATAATTTCAAGTGACCCAGGCAAAATCAAATGTGATTATACAATTATCTGTTTTATGCTTATGCTAGAGTGTTGTCCTCTTCTAGAAAAAGTGGTTCTTGGGCCAGTTGGATCTGAACCAACAGTGGGGCCATTGTGCTATCAATTGTAGTGGAACCAAAAATAAAAAATAAAAAAAAACAGAAAAAAGAAATAAAAGAAAATTCAGCATGAGAAAAGGTATCCTCCATGTTTGTCAGCACTCAGAAATTCAAATATAAAACTTAGGACTTTTTCAGCCTGTTTTCTTATTTTTATCTGAGGATAGTCTCCCCATGACTTTACTCAAATAAAAAAAGTCTATATTCAAAGTACTACAGCTATACAATGTTTGCCTTCCAGAAAGATTTGTTCTAAAGCTTCCTTCTTATAAATATTTTATTTTTAAACTCAACTTTTAAATTGAAAAAAAAAGCTTACTTAAGTGGAGACTGGCTTGAATAGCCACTAGTAAACTTCTATGCCTTTTGTAGGCATAATGATGGCACTGCTTTAGAAAACCAAGAATGCTTTGCAATGCATGACTGGACTAAAATCACTTGTCATTGCAGACAGGGATTTCTGGGGTCACTGGAGTTGTCCATGTTCTTTCATTTCATATTTATCCGATTCTCAATTATAATAAAACTCCACAGGAACGGTTATCCTCACTTGTGTATGAGGAAACGGAAATGAGTGAGTCAGGCTGAGTGTACTGAAGGACATGGCAGCACGGGGTGCTTCCTCAAACATGTGGGCCTTAATTTCCTTTTCCATCCCCAGGGTCTTGTCGCCCCTCAGAGTACAGCCATCATACCTTCTCTGTGATTTTGTTTTCAGTAGTTTTAGTTAACCCACATGCCATTTGTGGCTTGAAAATATTAACTGTGTAATTCCAGAATGAAACAATTTATACTTTAAAATGTGTTCTGCTCTGAATTTCATGGTGAGATCTCCCTGCCTTGATCTTCCTAGCATGAGACGTGCATCATCTCAATCCAGTGTGCCCACACTGTGTACACTTCGGGCCCATAGGTAACCTGTTGTCTCAGCTATCAGATCTGACTGTGAATGTATTAAAACGCTGTGCTTGAATATCCCATACATTCTTTCAAAACGGTTCACACTACAAGACTAATAACATAAATGAGGATTCTGTCAATGAGAAGATATAAAGTGTTTCCTTTGAGTGAAAAGGTGAAACATTTAATTGGAACACTGATATTTTAAAGACATTTGAGACTGTTGCTTAATTTAGAAAAACAATACAGTATATTTAAAGTGTAGAACTAGCCAAGATTCCAGTCACCCTGACAGGCCTAAAACACATCCCCTAGGCAGCAGGGGACTACAGAGTAAGTGTTGTTAAATATGCAGCTGACACTTTTAGAATTTAAGAGGTTTCACTGAAATAATCTCATACCTGTTTGTTTCTCACAGTTGTACCTGAGGGGAGAAAGCAAATGTTTTTCCTATCTTCTACATTTTTATACTTTTGTTCGTGTTGCTTCTTAATGCTGTTTTTATACTGGCTGAATATAACTGTTTTCAAAAAAAAAAAAAGAAAAGAAAAGAAAAAGCATATCCCTTCTATGCAGGCAATTTCCCCACTGCTCCCAGAAGCCCCAGATTTTTGCCTGTCACTTTACAAGGTTGATAATAATCCAGCACATATGTAAATAGCATGGTAAACAAAATCGGCCCAGGAAGCAGCCAGCCAAGCAACCAGCCATGAGTAACACAAACACAACAATGGGACTCCAAAGGAACACAGTTACTAATTCACACAGCGAGGGTTACTGCCCTGTGAAAGATATTTTTAATGAGAGGAGATGAACGCTTTTAAAAATATATGCCACTGTAACTCCGGGTCATTAAGTTTTAATGATTTCCCTGGGGTGTATGTTTACTTACAGTGTGCTTATTTGGGTTGAGGTAGGAATGTTTGAGTTACATAAACTGAAGAAGGCAGATAGCTCTTCTGCTTTTTACAAACAAAATTCATTAATAATGTCACACATTTTTATTTACGTCCTGTGTGTATCTATCATTTAACCACTGTAATTTTCCAAAAATAGAAGGAAGAAAAATTCTAAAATTTACAGTTTGATTGAGTGCCATTCATGCACCGTGTGTGTGTGTGTCTGTTGTGTGTGTGTGTGTGTGTGCGCGCGCTGTGGATGTTTCAAGGCTTAAATTTTGATTTGTACAACATATAATGTGCTTGTAAAACTCAGTGAGTTCCTTGTAACAGTTCATAAAAATTGATACTTTATGGACATTTGTCTTTAATAATTATTGCAAAACAACCAGATACATAGTCCTTTCTGCATCTTTGAAGTATAAATTTGTTTTAAGTTAATAATTTTCTTTTGAGAACTGTGATTAACATTATATTTTCTTCGACAATTGCCTCCTGATTTTATTTGCTTTGCCATATATGAATAATAATAAAACTAACACTTAATACAATTGACAAATACTATTGTATTGTTTTCTCATATGCTTGATCAGAATTTCTTTCCTTTACACACAAAAGTTTTAGGTCCAGTTTATAAGTGAAGGCAGAATTGGGTTCATATCTTATTTATTCTAAATGAAAATCCACTGGTGTTTAGGAAAACAGTATTTGTCAAAAGAATAGACATGATATATCTCTCACACAAAACATACCAGAGTGGAAGAGTTGGGCAGAAGGCAGGAATGGGAACCTAGGAAAATGTAGGGAAATATATTTGTTGTTCATAGGTAGATAGGTAGATAGACAGACAGACAGACAGATAGACAGACATGCAGACAGAAAGATGTGCTGTGTATAGAGGAAAGGAAGGAGAAAAAAAATGAACAGTCTTAGGTTTTTATAGCTTGAATAATTTAAGGGAGCTCTAGTGTCCAATGACTTTCCTGAAGTCTCTGGAAATACTAGCTCTGCATTGACTTATGCAGGGGGATAATGGCCTTGTTGGTGAATATTTAAAAAGGGAGGTACCTGGATGATATTGGGGGAAAGCAACTGGTTGCATCTAAAAGTATAAATATATTAAATTAATACTTGGGTAGATAAACAGTTGGTTGCTACAATTTTAAGTTGCATCTTTGTTCATAACTGACCTCTCTGGAAGGTCTTCAAACTGCACCAAATGTTACCTGACACCTTTAAGGCAAAGATTTTACTATGTGTGTGAAAGCACATATACATTGCAGAAATATACCTGCATCTAAACACTGGAGTCTCTAGACTTTGTTTATATATAGTTGCCATGAAATGCATGATTCATATTCTTTCAGTTTTCTGTCTATGGAAAAACTGAGCCCTTAGACAAGTAACTGTTGATGATGCTGGGACAGAGCCAAGCATGTATGCTATGGAGAACTAATTTGAAGCAAATGTTTTATGAAACAAATCAAAGGCAAAGCACTTTAAGTCCTGGTGGCTTTTAATAACTGTCTGGTATGCACTGAAACAACCAAATCCTACCACTATTAGGAGAACTTTACTTACATAAATACATTTGCAAGGGCAGTTTAATAACATTTGCAATTAAAATTATTCCCTGGCACTGGAAGGATGGCTTTCAATTACATGTAGATCATTGGATTCATTTAATTCATATGACTTGTAAATTTGAGAGTTTGTGCTTCTAAAAATAAAGTCATGATATCCTTCCTGAATACACAACTCTATTAACAACTTCCTTAATCAAAATTATCAACAGTAAGTACATTTGATTACAGTTGCAGTATATCGTGCCTTTTTAGCGCTTCACCAATTTTATACACCGCCATTTGAAACTTCCAACTCTCGCCCTTGTCCTCTTATACTCAGCTGCAGTGCAGCCTGCGTTTCATTTCCTTTCTTAACCCATGAGTCACTTTTCTCTGACCAGGTTCCTTAGTGAGTCCAATAAAGGATATAATACCAACAACTATTCCCAAAACAAAACTAGGCATTTTGTCTGTCCACCTGACCTTAACTATGCCTGGAAAGATCCAGAAATCCAGATATCCAGGCAGGGAAGCTGAGATTCTGAGAGATGGATGTAGAAAAATGAGTGATGGAATTAATTGGATATGAGTGATTTGAAACTCAGCAGAATGGAATGACTTGAATTTGTTATGAACAGAAAAATGAGGGTCTATGGTAGGCACTGTTTCTGGCAGAGGCAGAAAACAAAGTTTAACCCCATAGAGAAACTTACTGCCAGTTTTCAGCATTGCCGAATATGCAGACTCCCATGCAGCCAACTTAAAACAGCAAGTTTTGAACAAACAGTAAATGTTTGTTGATTATCCGCTTGCATTTCATTAGTCTATGTTTGGTAAGTGCTTATGAATCACTGACGGATTGGCAAATGAATTCTGCACCTTGACGTGATTGAAGGTCATGAAGTTATTCTCTAATAAAAGAGATAACATTTGTTAGGAAGCCCCTATATTTCTTTCATATAAGTGAGGCAATTAATAAGAATTCTTCTTGAGGAATGGGAGAAATGACTCAGTGGATAAGAGCATTGTTTGCTTATCTAGAGTACCCGGTTTGATTCCTAACACCCATGTGAGGATTCCAAACCATCTGTAACTCCAGTCTCAGAGCATCCAATGCCCTTTTGTGAACACTTCAGTTCACAAAGACATATATAAATATGTGGTATGAACACACATATAAACAAACTACTCATAAATATGAAATAAAAATGAAGGTTAAAACATTTTTAAATTATTTTTGAGATTACAAAAGTCTTTTTAGGATTCCTGCATACCAGATATTTATGAAGCATGGTATACATACAAGAGGATGAATAAGTCTTCTTGAAAGGAAACTTTCTAAGACCATGACCTACAGTCACTATGTGGTACTAAGGATGCAGATGACTCTACGTTTGATGAATTGCTTTTCATATAGATGGTCCAGTTGATCAGCCACTAGGGACATTTTCCCAAGGTAAAGTGGAAGGAAAGAAGAAAAGGAAGGGAAGAATTGGGAGGGAAGGGAAAGAAGGAAAGGGTGTATGGGAGAGAGGCAGGGAAGGGAGGGAGGAGGAAGGGAAAAGAGAGAGAATAAAGAACTGTGCTTAAAGTATATCTGTATAATACCCATGTATTTTTTAGCTCAGCCAATAGACAATGTTGTCCCTGTATTTTGGTCACATATGAGAGATCTGTCCTGGATCAGAGTATTTTTCCCTGATGTTAGAAAGAATGTATAATCACTAGAGGAAGATGTGAGAAACAGGGCTCTGGGGAAGCTGCTGGAAAGGAAGAACAGATTTCTTTAAAAAAAAAAAACTATATTAATTATGTTATACAATTCATTTAATTTATTCACACATACTTATGAGAGGTCAAGTGAGTATGTATAAATAAAGTATAGCTTTATTAGAGTGTAAGTGAAAGGCACTTCTTCTCCCACAACAGAAAAGAAAGGTACTGATTGATCCAGTGCCCGTAAAATGAGTGTATGTAGTTGAAGCATTTAGATTTAATCAAATGCCAGACTATGAAATGGAGCTTTGAGACCTCAGGGATCCTAGATTTAGAGAATGTTATTTTGAGCTGGATACAATATTTGCTTTAAGGAAAGAAGATACAAAACTAAACGTGCTTTATTAGGGAAATTTGCATCGTTCCAATAATCCTGTCTATATCTTATGCTAATGACCTCATGCATGAAACCCAGGCAACACTGCACACTCCATCATATCTTGTCAGGAATGATTTAGTTCTGAAAGCTCATTTAGGGGCTTTTTGCCTTTCTTGCTACTCAAGAAAATCAAGTTGTATTAAGTCTATAATTTAGGAGCAAATACAACACCTTTTGTGAATCCTGAATTTGTTAAAAAAAGAATTTCTTATGAACTAAAGAACGCTCAACCTGACCATTTGTAAAACAAACAGCTCTTGTTTTACAACTGGCCCAGTTACCCATAATGATATAAAGTGTAACTTCCTTTTGAAATATATTTATATGAAGATTATTAAAAGGTGAAAATATATCATGTACAAATCACATTTTATTCATTACTACTGAATTTTGTATGAAGCTGGCAAAACATATTTTTCAGAGTTTTTGTTTATAGAGTATAGAATGAGAAGTTAGTCATACTGGACAGTAAATTCATATAAAGCCACTTTCTAAAGGCATATTAACATGAATGATATAAGCTAATTAGTTAGATAGATGCATGGATGGATACATAGCTATATAAAATTTAAAGGTGGCATTATTGGTTTTACCTTCTTTGAAAATTAGCACCTTGGGAATTAGGAAGTTGTATTTGTCAGTTGTTAAGGAACAAACAGGAAAAAGATGGAGGTAGAAAAAAAGACATGAAATTTTATTGTGAGAAATTGGTTTGCACTTTTACAGAAACTGAGACACTTCTATCTGCTTCCAAAGAGGTAGGAAACAGGAGAGTTGATGTCATAATTCTTGTCAGAGGCTCAGTCCCAGACCACGTGAATTTGTCCAAGCACAGTGTTTTCTTCTTATTGGACTTCTTCTCGCTGAGACCCATCCACCTTGTGAGAAGGAATTCACTTTACTCAGTTTACTAACTCAGACATTAGTCTCATCCAGAAACACCCTCTCAGATGCACCCAAACTAATGTCTAGTAACGTCCATGGAGAACCTGTGATCCAGTCAAGTTGACTCATAAAAAGACTACGCCAGTGGCTGACTGTTGTAGGAGGCCACTTGTTTATTCCTAGCTGCCCAGACCAAGAAATAATCACACAGATTATTATTTGCAATACTGTTTGGCCAATAGCTTAAGCATATTTCTAGATTGCTCTTATATCCTAAACTAACCCATCTCCATTAATCTGTGTATTACCACATGGCTATGTCATCCCAGGTAAAGTTCTGTCCTGCGTCTGTCTCTGGTGGGGCTACATGGCTTCTCCTGACTCTGCCTTCTTTCTCCCAGGATTCAGCTTAGTTTTCCCCACCTGCTATATTTTGATCTATCACAGGTCAAAATAGCTTCCTTATTCATTAACCAATAAAAGAAGCACATATACAGAAGGACTTCCCACACAAACTTATAAACTTGAATCACAAACAACAAGTCTATTCAAGGTAGAGATTATTATCTATCTTCTAATTGTTCTGAGAAAGATAGTGTAACGTCTTTCCATATCACTATGCTCATCAGGTTAAAATATAGAGTGACATATGATGTACTATTAAAGGAAGAATAACAAATAAAAGGTTTCCACTTTGTATTTACAAAGTTTGACTTTTGACATGTGGTATAGGGATTACAGGTTGAGCCTTCTTTAGTTCATAAGAAGTTCTTTCTTAACAAATTCAGGATTCACAAAAGGTATTGTATTTGCTCCTAAATTATAGACCTAATACAAAAAAAAAAAAAAAAGGAACTTCTCCGAAAGCAACCTGGACAGCAATTGCTTTTATAAATCCAACTCCCAAAGTTCTAAGAATGATGTGGGATTCCCCTCTGATGCTGTGAGTATGTTTTATTGCCATTGGTTAATAAAGAAACTGCTTTGGCCTATAGCAGGGCAGAATATAGCCAGGTTGGAAGAAATGTATAGAGAGAGAATAGGCAGAGTCAGAGAGACACCATGTAGCCAAAGGAGGCAGATGCCATGTGGTTGTCAAAGAAGAAAGACACCCAGAACCTTACCATTAGGCCACAATCTCATGGCAATACACAGATTTATAGAAATTCATAGAAATTTAAGACATAAGAGCTAGCTAGGAACAGGCCTAAGCTATTGGCCAAGCAGTGTTATAATTTAGTTTCTGTATGATTTTTTAGATCTGGGCAGCCAGGAAATGAACAAGCAGTCTCTACCTACATGAGGAAATAAATTTCTGTTGTTTGAACTACCTAATCTATGGTGTTGTGTTACAGGAATTCATATTAAATCATATTTAATGGAAATAAATTTATTTAATTCATTAGCTTTTAATACTAAAAATACAGCAACATACTATTATAGTTCTTACGTCTCTACTTTTTGTTATTTCCTTAGCCTAACATGGATTTACTTCACCTACTTCTGGATTGTCATTGGTGCAGTGCTTTTTCTCTGGGCACACTGAATGTGCTGTCCTGCTGCTTCTGGCTGCATGGATTCTGCTGAGAAGTAAGACTGTTAGTACTGTTAGAGATCCTTGGTAAGTGATGGGTCATATTTCACTTGCTGCTCTCAAAATTTTCTTCTCTCTGACTCCCAGTATTTTCCCTGTGACTGCGGACAATATATATCTTTGTGTTTGTTCATTCGGAGTTCATTGAATTTTTTATATACGTTGTTGAGGTTTTGTTTTAATTTAGTTGGGTTTGTTTTTTGTTTGTTTGTTTGCTTGCTTGCTTTAATAAATGTGAGAAGTTTCTTTCAACCACATATTGTATATCTAGCAAAGCTATCTTTCAGCAATGAAGGCAAAACATAGACTTTTTTTGATACATTAGGAGTTGGTTGCTAGATTGTAGTGGTCACTATGGTTTGTCAACTAGGTCCTATAGTATAAAGACATGATATGTGCATATGTCAGCTAGACCTATAGTGTAGAGCTGTGATGTGTACATGTGTGTCAGCAAGGCTCTAGAGTGTAAACGTGTGATGTGTGAGTGTGTCAGCTGGGCCCTAGAGTGTAGAGCTCTGATGTGTGTATGTGCTCTTTCACTGTAACTTGTGTTAGGGAGGACTTCAGTGATTGAGCTTCTCCACAATATGGAATTCAGTTCTTTGAGAGAAGATTTTAAGAGCCATCTCTTCAACCAACTCTTTCACACCAATGAAAACTACTTTAACTGTACTCTGCAGCTAGAGTTGGCTACAGTGGTATCATTTCTGAGAAGAACAATAGGACCAAGTGCTCAGCACACAGGACGAGGTAGAAGCCTGAGGTTCTCTTGGTTTGTCTCCCCTCGGATGGGACAATCATCTCAAAAGTAGAGACTTGGACAAGAAGACAACCCTGGGATTTTCAATATGGTGACCACCAGAAATAATCTCCATGAGCTGGTAAAGGAACTCAACATGTTAGCAACATTTGCCCTTAATTTGGGTTAAACAATAGGATGCTTGCATCAGAATGAGAAATGCTAAAGTCCTGCTATTCTTAATAGATTAGCCATACCTCTGGAACAGAAGAGCAGGGAGACTGGGAGTAGAGCAATATACATAGAAAAATCTGGAGTGTAGACTCTGTCTCACAGAGTCGGAGGCGAGAGGGGAGAGGCAATCCAGGCTCAAACACTACATTCTTGCAAATACCCGCTCCCCCCACCCCCCCCCCGTATGTAGGCTGAGCAAGGTATCTCTCCGTAGTGAATAGACTCCAAAGAGTCAGTTCACACACTAGTGATAAATACTGGTTCCACTGCTAATGGCTCCACAAACTGCTCAAGCCACACAACTGTCCCTCGCATTCAGAAGACCTAGTTCAGTCCTATGCAGGTTCCCCAGCTGTCAGTCCAGAGTCAATGAGGTTCTGCTGGTTCACTTCAGCTACTTCTGTGGATTTTCCTGTCCTAGTCTTGACCCCTTTGCTCATGTTATCACTCCTCCCTCTCTCTGACTGGACTCCAGGAGTTCAGCCCAGTGGTTAGCTGTGGCTTTCGGCATCTGCTTCCATGCTGAATAAAGGTTCTATGATGACAATTAAGGTATTCATCAACTTGATTACAGGGGAAGGGCATTTTAGGTACCCTCTCCACTATTAGATTCTTAACTGGAGTCATCCTTATGGATTCCTAAAAGTTTCCCTAGTGCCTGGTTTCTTGCTAACCCCATAATGGCTTCCTCTTTCAAGGTATCTCTTTCCTTGCTCTCCCTCTCTGTCCTTCACCCAACTCAACCTTTCCAATCTCCCATGTTCTCCTCCACACTGCCATTCTCTCCTCCTTACTCCCCTACCACCCTCCCCCATCATGCCCCCCCAACGCTGCAACTTTACTAAAGAGATCTTGTTTACTTCCCCTTCTCCAGGGAATCTCTTAGGGTTCTCCTGTCTTCTCTAGGATTGTGAACTGTAGGCTGGTTATCCTTTGCTTTATGGCTAATATCCACTTATGAGTGAGTACATATGGTGTTTGTCTTTCCTTAAGATGTTTTTTTCTAGCTCAATCCACTTGCCTGCAAATTTCAAAATGTCATTGCCTTTTACAACTGAGTAGTTCTTCACTGTGTAAATGTACTACATTTTCTTTATCCATTCTTCGGTTGACAGGCATTTAGGGTGTTTCCAGATTCTGGTTATTACAAATAATGTTGCTATGAACATACTTGAAAGCAAATATTTTTGTGGTATGGATCTATATCCTTTGTGTATATGCTCAAGAGTGGTATTGTTGGGTCTTGAAGTAGATTAATTCACAATTTTAGAGAAACTGCCATACTGATTTCCAAAGTGTCTGTGCATGGTTTCATTCCTATCAGCAACAGAGGAGTGTTTCCCTTACCCCACATCCTCTCCAGCATAAGCTATTGTTGTTTTTGATCTGATCCATTCTGACTGGTGTAAAATGGTGTCTCAGAGTTGTTTTGATTTGCATTTCCCTGATGGCTAAGGATATTGAGCAGTTCCTTAAGTGCCTTTCAATCATTTGAGATTCCTCTGTGGAGAAATCTGTTTAGATCTGTACCCCATGTTTTAATTTTATTATTTGGTATTTTGATATCTAGTTTCTTGAGTTCTTTGTATATTTTGAAGATCAGTCCTTTGTCCAATGTGGAGATGATGAAGATTTTTTCCCCATTCTGTGTAGGTTGACATTGTCTTATTATTAATTGTATCCTTTTCCTTACAGAAGCTTCTCAGTTTCAGGAGGTCCCATTTATTAACTGTCGATTTCAGTGTCTGAGCTACTGGTGTTATATCCAGGAAGTGGTCTCCTGTGCCAATGCATTCAAGGCTACTTCACACTTTCTTTTCTATTAGGTTCAGTATGAATTGATTAATGTTGAGTTCTTTGATTCATTTGGACTTGAGTTTTGTACAAGGAAATTGATATGGACTATTTTCATTCTTTTGCATGTCAAAATCCAGTTATGCCAGAACCACTTGTTAAAGATGCTTTCTTTTTTTCTATTATATAATTTTAGCTTCTTTGTCAAAAATCGGGTGTTCACAGGTGTATGATTTAATATTGGGGTCTTCGATTTAATTCCATTGGTTCACCTGTCTGTTTTTGTGCCAATACCAAACTGTTTTTATTACTATAGCTCTATAGTAGAGCTTGAAGCCAGGGATTGTAATGCCTCCAGAAGTTTCTTTATTGTACAGGATTGTTTTGGCTATCCTGGGTTTTTGTTTGACTATATGAAGTTGATTATTATTCTTTCAAGGTCGGGAAGAATTGTGCTGGGATGTTGACGGTGATTGTATTGAATTTGTAGATTACTTTTAATAAGGTTGTCATTTTTACTGTGTTAATCCTACCTACCCAAGAGTATAGGAGATTGTTCCACTTTCTGATATCTTCCTCAATTTCTTTCTTTAAAGACTTAAAGTTCTTGTCATACAGGTCTTTCACTTGTTTGGTTAGAAAAACACCAAGATATTTTATGTTGTTTTTAGTGAAGGGTGATATTTCTCTGATTTATTTCTCAGCTTGTTTATCATCTGTATATAGGAGGGTATTGATGTTTGTTGAGTTAATCTTGTATCCCACCACATTACTGAAGGTGTTAATCAGCTGTAGGAGCTCCCTGGTAAAATTTTTGGGTCCACTTATGTAAACTATCATATCATCTTCAAATAATGAATATTTGACTTCTTCCTTTCTAATTCGTGTCCCCTTGATCTCCTTTTGTTGTCTTATTGTTCTAGCCTGAACTTGGAGCATTATCTTAAATAGATATGGAGAGAGTATATATCCTTGTCTTGTTCCTGATTTTAGTAGAATCACTTTGATTTTCTCTCCATTTAGTTTGATGTTGTCTGTTGACTTGCTGTATATTGCCTTCATTATATTTAGGTATGTTCCTTTTATCCCTGATCTCTCCAAGATCTTTATCATTAAGGGTAATAGATTTTGTCAAAGACTTTTTTAGCATCTAATGAGATGATCATTTGGATATTATTTTTTCAGTTTGCTTATATGGTGCATTATGTTGACAGACTTTTGTATGTTGAACCATCTCTACATCTCTGGGATAAAGCTGACTTAATCATGGTGGATGGATTTTCTGTTGTGTTCTTATATTTGGCTTGCCAATATTTTATTTAGTATTTTTGCATCAATGTTCATTAGAGAGACTGGTCTGTAATTCTCCTTCTTAGTTGCATCTTTGTGTGGTTTGGGTACCAGGATAACTGTTGCCTTGTAAAAAGAGTTTGGCAATGTCCCTTCAGTTTCTGTTGTGTGGAATAATTTAAGGAGTATTGATATTAGCTCTTCTTTGAAATTCTGGTAGATTTCTGTAATGAAAGCATCTGCTCCTGGGCTTTTTCTTTTCTTTCTTTTTTTTTTTTTTTTTGATTGGGAGACTGATTCTATTTCCTTAGAGGTTATAAGTTTATTTAAAATGTTTATGCATTCTTGATTTAATTTTGGTATTTCTATGTTTCTATTTGAACTTTAGTAAAGTCTCTTGAAATTTTGATTTTATACAAATAGCATTAGAGGTCAGCTCTTCTCTCAGATTTTTCTTCATATCCATAAATGAAAACAAAAAGCCAAAAAGCAGGGAGAGGTATGTGCCCTCCCCTCCTGGCAGCTTGAGCAATGAAAAAACAGGGAAATAAATGACATCATCATGGGTTCTGAGTATATTTTTAGAGTTTTGGATTATTATAGAGTATTGACATGGGTAAAGGAAGATATTGAGGGTCTCAAGTGGTAATGTGAAGAGCTAGGATAGCTCTTAGGAAGAAACTAAAGTGTGGTGCAAGAGAATAATTATAAAGGAAGTTTCTCTATATTTTCAAAATTCTACTAGGAGAACATTAGGACTAGATGCGTAGCTTCAAACTTTAGCAAAGAAATCATAAGAATCCAAAAGGAAATTTATCTTTCCCCATACTCTTTAGTGCATGGACGAAATAGCTGTGCTATATGTTCCCATATGATAATATATCTCTCATTCATTCCAGATATTGCAACTACAAGTACACATTTCTTACATTTTTTAAAATGTATGCCTTCTAAGAATATGTCTGGGCTTCATAAGTTAAGAACTATTTCTGCTTGCTCAGTATTTCTATCTTTAATGTTAAGTGCATGGGACAGAGGTCATTCTTAGTGTACATTGCCTGAATTAAACAAATAGATGGATAAAATGTACAGGTGGATTTAAAATTTGTATTGTTTTCATTCATTTTAGTTTGTGCATGTTAAATGCAAGATGTTTGGGGCTTTGTTTTTATGGTGTAAAAACACTGATTGGGGCTGGAATCTGTCCTTAGGTCATGAGTTAGAAACCTTCTGTGTCTGCGTTGGTAGACAATTCATATCACTATCTGGTTGCTGGTGAAATATACCTGGTTAGAAGTCTCATGAAAGACAAGTTAAGATACCAACTGACAAAAAAAAATGATTCCAGTGAGGGCCCAGCAAAATAATTTTGAGAATTTTCACTTGTAAATAGCCATTTGATTTTCAATAAAATGCAGATAAGCTTTCCTGATGCAAATTACAACACCTGAACACTGTTTTTCCAATTCATCAGATGTAAAGCCCATTTGTACACAAATCAATTCAGGGTGTGAGTAAAGACGAAGAAGTGGAGACTGCCAAGAGAGAGCAAATCCATTGAAAATTCAGAGGGCAGCAATGATCATGAGCTGTGCAAACTCAACCCTCAAAAGTTGCAGCAAGCAGATTCCTCAGTCAGCCACCCCGGAGGAGGCCAAGGCAGAAAGGGTTCGTCAAGGTGAATGAACAATGATGTGGTCTGATCAATTGCCCTCACTATGCCTCAAGTGTCAATGCAGCTTCACCTGATTGGCTGAGTAGGAGGCTATCTTGGCAGAAACTCAATTCACATCCTGGCAAAACCAAACAAGTTATGCTTCTCAAGGACAAATCTTGTTTGGAACCAGAAAGCAGATGCCTTAGAGATTTCAAGCAATGCTTCTGAGATCTATCCTTATTTTAACAATACCACTCTATTCTAATAAAATTATCTCCTCTGACGGTAAGCTTCAAGCCCTTCCTCTATAATTTAATACAGTTATTGACAATTTCATCTTACTTAGCACTGATATTCAAGCTTCCTCTTCAGACATTTCACTTGACTTTTAAATTTACTATATGAGTAAATGTGTTTCATCATGGCATCTTCATACATATGTGTCATTATACATGTCTGCACCTGTTTCTCTCCTGCACTGTCTTCCACAGTGCTTCCTCTCCCACTCCAGTTGGTTTGTTTCTTCTCCCGCTTAGCTCTATTCTTTCCTGTTGTATGCATTCCATTACTACGGTAGTTTGAATGAGAAATAACCTCCATAGACTCAGGCATTTAACGTGCCATACTCAGGTGCTGGCATTGTTTGCAGAGGTTGTGAGGAGACGCAGCCTTGCTGGAGGAAGTAGATCACTTGGGGAGGGCTCTCACGCCACCTCCAGAACATTCCATCTGCTTTGTGTGTGTGTGTGTGTTTCAGATCTCTCAGCTTCCTGCTCCAGCTGCCATATCTGTCTGCTGCTATACCTCCCTGACATGATACATTTTTAATCCTCTGAAATCATAAACCCAAACATATAAGGGTTTATATGATCTCTTTCTATAAGTTGCTTTTATCCACAGTGTGTTATGACAGCAGCAGAAAAGTACAATCCCTTCCTCCACCCTCATTTCTAGTACTGTAAACAGTAAACACGCGTACATATACAGGTAAGTGTGCCTATAATTTAAAATATAAGTTCTATATAAGTATTGCTTGTCTCTTTCTTTCTTACTTGATAATTATAAAAACCACTCACATACAAGATTCTGAGCACAAAAACAAGCAGTGCTGAAGATCCTGATAGATATAGGGAAGACTCGTCTCTGTAAGAAAGGTACCTGTGAACTGAGATATTCAGAGTCAGCAAGAAAATGAAAAAGAAAAAAAAAAAAAAAAAGAAGCCCCTGAGGTCTCAGACAGAAAATGGTTACATGTTAGAGGAACAGGAAGGCTAGGGCAGGGAGATCACAGAAAGCAAGAGGGAAATTGACAAAGAAGCCAAAAAGGTCATAGAAGATCAGGTGAATGACAGTAAAAATGTGGATCTTTATTCTGAAATCAGTAGAAAGATACTGAATGTTTAAATGAAATGACGACAAATTTGGGTATGGCTTTAAATGATTCCTTCAGCGGAAATCAGAAAAAAAGTCAGAGGATGACAGAGGAAGTACAGGGGTAAGATGGAAAGACTACTTGCAAAGGTTTTCCTGTTTGCATTATAGGCGAGAAATGAAGCTAGCCTTGATTAGTGTGCTACATAAGAAACGACAAAAAGACAAGTCAAGAGTGGGAATGGACTGAACGAGTTGTGTGAGTGGTTGATGGGGAGATGAGTGAAAGAGCAATGGTCTTCTCTGCTCTTTGAGGAAGTCCTTCAGTTAACTAAAGAAGCAAACCCTGGAAGAATAGCTTGGAATTAGACAGAAGGTGGGCTTCAGTTCGGTTTGATAGTTTATATCCGACCTTCTTTGAGATAACTGAGCAGAGATCCAGAAAAACTAGCTGTATGCATACAGCTGTAGCCCAGAGGAGATATCTGGGCTCTTTGCATAAACCTGAAATTCATTTGCCTGTAGGTAACATTGTATGGTATAAGGATTTGGGATGTCAGCTATTTAGGGAAAGAAGTATCATAGGGTAAAAGTGTTTAAAGGTTAGGAAAAAGAAGCGAGCAACCACAATAGAGAGTAGAAAAATGAGCTCTCTATGTGTGTGTATGTGTTCACAGTGAGCATAATCAGTCCATAATAAACAATACTGAGCGCTAGTGAGAAATCAAGTAAGGTTATAGGGTTGAAAATGTTCATTTAACAGTGACAAAGAGGCCATCAGCAACTACAAATAGCTTTCTTAGTGGAACTTTTATATTTGTCAATATTGTTGTTTACTTATTATATCAATGAATCTCTTTCTATCACTCACAATCAATCAAGCTATTGCCTTGATTATTAAGACATTAATTTTTTTTTAGCATAAAGCAAGTCTTAAAAAAGTCATAAACAGGAGAAGGTTAATCCATTCCTTAGTCAAAAGCTAACTAAGTGTAGTGATGCTAGCAATTGCTGTTAATTGTAGAGATAACCTATATCCAGGCTCTGAAGATTTTCATACAATAATCCTAGAGGGAGGAAAAGAGCCTGACTCGGTGGTACATGGGTCCCAGGAATCACATCTCCCTGCATCTGTGCCCTTGTTAAAGTTCCCTCAGGCTGACTCTGGGCTTATCCACCAGACTGGCTTAGAGTAACCGAGCTTTGATGTGAAACAAAGACTTTAGACATGCAAAACTACTATGACTTCCCATCTAAAACTGTTCACAATTGGAAGGCAACACTCGATTATGAGGAGACCTTGTAGGTATTGTAGAAGTTCCTATGAGGAGAACGGCAGTCAGAGATGTTAGCCACAGCCAGGCTAGATGCAAGTAACAAATTTCCACCTGGGAGACCATTGGGGATTCTTACCTCCTGGTACCTTTAACAATGTCTTGTGTCAGGTGTCAGGACAGCTTGATCAGCCCTCAGATTTTTGAGAAATAATAGCCTGTTTTCATTTTAGGATATTAAGTTTGAATTGGTGTGTTACAAACCATAATGGCCGACACAGGACACACTCCACAAAGTCCCTGGGTTTCTGAAGACACTCTCAGGGAGCAAAGCTTAGTAGTTCATTTTACTATCACTATCGCTTAACCTCCCTCTCCCATTCTTTCTTGTCTACTTGCAGCTCTTTTCACCTCCATATTTTGCTGCATCAGGTAGGAAAGGATTGAGCAGGAATCTGAGGGCTTCCCTCAATGAATGAGTCAAATCAATGAGCCTTGAGTCCTTCATCCTGTAGGCAGACAGCAGCTCTACTACTAGGAGAGGGTAAGTGATTTGTATGCATGTGGGATCAGTTATTTGGGGACATTAGCTCTCTTTTTCATGTGTCTACTTTGTCTTTTCTCCTTTGAAGTGCTCCTTAGTGCACGTGTACGCACACCCCACACACATAGTAATTTACTTATTGTTGGTAAATTTCACCTTTATTGTCTTCATAGTAATGATTTTTATAAACAATAGGGTTCCTTATTGGTTTATATATAAAGTGGTAATAGAATTACAAGAGAAGTTAGGTTTCTTCTTGGAAAATCATCTATACTAAATGCTGGTTTGTAGTGAAACAGTGTTTAGCTTCATTCAAGGTGAAGCAAGGCAAAGAGTGGATGCCAGAAACTTGAGTCCTCCCTTCTCCCCTCTGCTGCCTTCTGAAAGTTTCAAGCTCTGTAGATTTTACATAAAAGAAACACTGAGGAGAAGCTAAATTCTTCATTATATTTATTATATTTCTAAGCTCTTCATTTCTGCTTGAACAAACAACAGCTTCCATCACGTATACATGCTATCAGTAGGAAATTCTGATACTTACAGATGTGTCTGATACTCGGGACACATCTAAAAGAAACTGGCAGGAACCTGTAATGGCACCAGGCCCTCAAATAAGTGGATTCCTCAGGCATTTCTATGGATGGAGGAGGAGCTTCTGCGACTTATCGCATTCCCTTCTTCTCTTTGTGCTCAGTGACCTATTATGACCACTGTTTGTTCCCCTTCAGAGTTGCTCATGCATGAGATTGGAGGGAAAGCAGGGGATCTCATGTAACAGAGGCAGGACAGCTAGCTGGGAATCCATACGTATGACTGGGCTTTGTAATATGGCTTCATGCATACACTGAATGGCTTGGGAACTTTGGGTCAGAATTTAAATTACTCAGGAGGCAGGGCAAGTTTCAGTTCCCTAAAATCACCAAAGATGCCTTGGTCAATTCCGCTAGCTTTCTTGTTGACCATTTGACATCTTTCTCTGGATATCCTATACTTTCACAGCAGGAAGCTGGCATGGCAGGTACCAGTCTTAGAAAAACAGAGTAGAAAAGAAGTCTGCAACTTGAAGCACGTTGTAAAGATTTTCATTCTATTTTTTCCCTGAAACTCATTCAAAGTTTTTCTGTCACCACCTGTTCCCAAATAGACCAAGAAGTTTGTTGGCAGTAGAATTGCTAGAAAATGCAGGTTCTCCATCCTTCTATCCACAATTTTAATTCAAGTGTCTGTGAATAGGATACAGGGGTCCTTGTGTTATAGCTTGTTTAAGACAGTTCTTTTGAGATACAATGTCTTACCCATCTTTCTCTAGGCTACAGGAGAAAGATGCTGTGGGCATATGAGCATTATCTTCAATGTTCCTCTCTCTTAATTGTTCAGTGGCCAGTCAATGAGCCATTTGTCCATTCATTCATGCAGTACACACTGCATGTGTAGACTCATTAGATGTGGGGATACAGAAATTAATTTGACATGGTCCTTACAAAATAAGCCTACCAGGGGCTAAGAGAAGCACATCAAGGGAACTCTCCATAGCAAGCAACAGCCCTAGGGAAAGATTAATTGTACAATGTGGCAAGTATCATAAAGCTCTGCAGAGAGGCTGTGACTGATCTGTGCTTCGTGGAATGTATGGGAATTCTTTGGAAGCTGGAGCTGGGATTGACTTCTGGGAAAACATACTTTATTTTCTTCATAACCATATCATATCTGCACTTCTGTTTTTCTGCCTGGGTGCATGCAAGAATGAGACTGAAATCAAAACAGAAAAATTTTCATATGCAGGGCGTTGCATGCTGGGGGCCTCTACTAAGATCTACCTTAGGCTGCTGGCAAAGAGCCATGAACTGGCGGTCTTTATGTGGATCACCATAGCTGAAGGCTAGCGATATATATATATATATATATATATATATATATATATATATATATATATATATATTTGTGGCAGGCATGTCGTGCCTGTGTACAGGGAGATAGGAGGGCCACTTTCTTTAGCTTAGTGTAGAACCGCTCTGAATGGGCATGCCTGTTCGTCCCTTTGAGTGGCTGTGGCTTCCAGTGTGCTTCCTTCACTGATCACCTTTATTTTTTTTCCCCTTTGGGTGACCATCACACAGGTCCCTCCTTAATAGATTATCCTTAATCAATCATGTTATTGTTTGTTACAACTGGCGCCTTTCCATAGGACTTTGAGGGTGGTAGGTCTAAGGGAGTAGACAAACCTGGATGTTTATATTTGCAGAGTCATTAGCAGGTGCTTCAAAATGATATCTGAAGACCTCTTGGAAGAAAAATTCCTTAATTTGATCATTTCCCTTAAGAATCCTATCTCCCTCCCCAGGCCTTTTGAATTCCAGTCAGATTATGAGGATTGGTAATATGCTTTTTCACAAGTTCCTCCTGGTCTTTACATTGTAAGCTGCTGTCTGAAAACAGTGTATCAAAACTCAGGCTCTCATGGATATATTTATTCTTCCAAAAGTCAAGCTGGTAAAGGATCGTGACCTTTCGTGATGACTGTAGATGTTCTTCTCTCTGCACGGTACGTAGCTGTGAGTAGCGGGATTTGAAAGAGAAACACACTGGTTACACAGAAATTGGTTCTACCCACTTATGTTTCACAACTGGACTCCATTCCCTGACCTCTATCTGTGTAGCCAAAGGGAACAGCACGATTTTCAAGAAGACTCTTTGGCATCGGAACGTTTTTGTTTGTTATCTCCCATGGGCACCAGGTCTCTGATTCTCATCTTTATGCCTTTTCTCCTGGCAGGCAGACAGTCAATGGCAAAGATAGAGAGACATCTCTCAGTGTATCCTAACGCCTAGAAACGGACGGTTCCAGAAATAATCAAGTATGACTCTTGGCAGTTCCTGCAGCCCTTTCCATGTTTTTCCCTTAATGTGCTTGGATAATCTGTCTTAAAATTATTTCCAGCAATGCTGCCACAGTAACCTTTCCTTGGCAGGCCTTCCATCGTCTAAATGGGCTTCTGAAATATTTGCTTCCTCATGTCTTTGCTCGTTCTGTCTTCTCTCTAAAAGAACAGAAAAAATTAAGCAATAAAGCCACACAAAAGAGGGAGCTATTATTTCTTTAAGTCCCTTTCTCCTTCTAATGGTGTATGAAGAGAATGTAAAAACTGGACCTGTGTGGAGCAGTTAAATGTTCCCCAGAATCAAACTCACTGGCCTATGTTTCTGTTGTTTACCATCAGAACCTTCCTGAGCAGACAGGTTGCCTAATCTCCTGATCACTTCTTATTAAATCTTTAACTATGAGATAGTGATACCTAACTTCTCTAGGGGTCAGGAAGAGTCACTGATTTATGTTTTAAAATAAACTTATTTATTTTACATCCCCTCCTTCCTCCCTTCCCAGTCACTCCAGTTCACCCCTCACTCTGTTTCTATTACCAATCCATTCCTCCTTTTCTGTTTAGGACAGGGTAGTTCTTCCATGAATATCAACAAACCATGACATATCAAGTTGCAGTAGGATTGAGCACATCCTCATATATTAAGGCTGGGCAAGGTGACACAGTGTGAGGAACAGGGTACTAAATACTAGGAAAAGAGTTGGAGACAGTGCCTGCTCCCACTGTTAGGAGTTCCACAAGAGGATCAAGCTATGTAACTGTAATGTATAGGCAGAATGCCTGGGTTAAATCCCATGGTCGATTCTGTGAGTTTTCTTGTGCATCACCGTTCCTGATTTCAAGCACTACTACAGAGCTATAGTAATAAAAAGAGAATGTTATTGTCATAAAAACAGACAGGTACATCAATGGAATTAAATCAAAGACCCAGAAATAAATCCACAAATATATGGACACATGATCTTCGACAAAGAAGCCAAAATTACACAATGAAAAAAAGAAAGCATCTTCAACAAATAAAGCAGGTCTAAATAGATGGTGGCATATAGAAAAATTATAATAGATCCAAATCTATCACTCTGCACAAAACTCATGTCCAATTGAAACAAAGACCTCAACATAAATCCAGATATACTGAACCTGGTAAAAGAGAATGTGGAAAATAATCTCCAACACATTGGCATAGTAGATAACTTCCTGAACAGAACACCAATAGCATAGGCACCGACTGACAATCAGTAATGAGGACCTCATGGAACTGAAAAGTTTCTATAAGGCAAAGGACACTGTCAATGGGACAAAACAACAACCTACATATTGGAAAAAGATCTTCACCAACTTTACATCTTACAGAGGGTTGAGTTCCAAATACATAAGGAACTCAAAAAGTAGGTATTAACAAACCAAATAATCCAATTAAAAATGGGGTACAGATCTAAACAGAAAATTCTCAACAGAAGAATCTCAAATAGCCGAGAAATACTTAAGGAGATATTTAATATCCTTAGCCATTAGGGAAATACAAATCAAAATGACTCCAATATTCCCTCTTACACCTGTCAGAATGGCTAAGATAAAAAGAATAAGCAATAACTCAATGAATTCTTATACACAGAGAAATCTTAGTAGTATTAAGCAGGGAAGAGGTGATTAAAAAAAATCAACTATCATTACTGTATTTGTGGGTAAAAAAAAAAAACAAAAAACACTATTTTTCTGCTTTAGTACCTCTTGGTTCTCATAGTATCTTTCAAAGTTAAATCAAAAAACAAACAAAAACTCATCAAATTAATGAAAAGTAGACAAGACAAGATTTTATCAAGGAGGTATTTTGCAGAGATCTGGTGTGGGACAATGGTCTGTATTCTGTCAATTATATTTTAAATAAATGCTGATTGGCCAGGAACCAGGTAGGAAGTATAGGTGGGACAACCAGACAGGAAGTAGAGGCAGGTCAATGAGAACAGGAGAATTCTGGGAAGAAGAAAGCCCATTCTGTAGTCCTGACCCAGCCACAGAGCAAGCCATATATAACTGCTTCACTGAAAAAGGTACCAAGCCACGCGGCTAACATAGACAATATAAGTTATAAGAGTTAATTAGAAGCCTGAGCTAATGGGCCAATCAGTTTATAGTTCATGTAGACCTCTGTGTGATTTCTTTGGAACTTAACGACTGTGGGAACCAGGTAGGATAGAAAACTCAGTCAACAGAGATCAATATCATTAACATCAAGATGGAGTGCCTAACATGCCAGGATTCAGATCTTAAACCATAGCATCTTTTCCAAAGTATTGTATGTCAACGTGGGCTTAAATCCTATATTGCCAAGCTGTGTGGGTGATTGTACAAGTTATTCAACATCTCAGAACTTGAGTTTCACCTTTAAATTCAAATTGCTGATATATTCTTCATTAGATAATTCTAAAGACAAATGATCGAGCATTTACCAGTATTAGCCATGAATAGTCGTTATTTAAACATTAGGTAAATGCAGTGGATTTTTAGGCAGAGTCTGTGGAGAATGTAGCAAGAATTACAGGATATCACCTGAGTGATCCAGGGAGGGGAGGATTCCCAGTGGGCCTGTGTGAGCCAGCCATGGGGCTAAGAAGTTAGCATGGTCTATTTAACGCCTCTCTGTTTTGATGCTCCCAACATGAGGTCCCTCTGGAGTAAATACTGATGGCTAAGCAACGTATTTGACAAGAAATTCAGTGACAGCCACTCTCCCCCACAGCAGGAAGCCCTGAAACAAGGAATTTATTTCCAAGGCCACAGTCCCTAGTGGGAAATCAGAACACATCTTATTCTTAAAAGTTGAATTTATGACGGCAAAACCATACTTTGGATTCCACACACCACTGGGGATTAATGAACAAAGAAGCAAGCTTCAAGTTTCCCTGTTTAGGACTCACTAAATGGTCCCAAGCAGAAACCAAACAGACATTCGCCCCAGTGAGTTAGAGAAACCCTTGATGTGTGGAAAGGGGAAATATCATGTAAAAAAGTAAAATCGCTAAATACAAGTATCTGCTCAGTGTCAATGTCTTCATGTTTTATCTTTAATTTTTACTATTACAACGATAATGTAGCCTGTCCATTTTACAAAGGAGGATGGTGTAAACAGATTCAGAGAAATATAATCATTTATCTGTGCTACAGACTTATAAACTAGTTGAATGGGATTCTAACATTTTTTTCAAGTCCATGTTCTCTCTGTCATAGCTTCCCTTTCCCCAAAGTCATCCAGGTTGATGAGAATTATAAAAAATGAAAAAGAGTTGAATTTTCCACATTTGCAAGTAGCCCCAAGTCTTTCTGCCTATTGTGAATCTCGGTTGACTATTTTCTAGCATAGACTCCCTAAAAACAAAACAGCAAATAAAATTCCTAAGGTCCACACCTGTGATGGCGTTGCAGTACTTGTGTACTTTTAGAGTGATTCCAAGATCCAATAAAGGTCTTGTCTTAGTTGTCCTACTGGACAAGGGGTTGGAAGCACTGCATTTCCTGCTCATTCCTGGTTACCCAGAGTCACTTATTTTCACCTTTGTAATCAGGAAGAAAGTGACACATGCACACAACTTGTGAAAATTTATCTATTGCACTCTTATTGTCACACTAGCACTTGAAACAGGTCATTAAGCAAAGTAAGAGGTGTCTGCCTTAAATAAGGTTATTTTGTCAAATGCTCACGTGTCCTAAGAAACTAAGAGCCATTCAGGAAACTAAACAACAAGCACTCCATAGTGAGTTCCAGTTTCCAACATCAAAGAACATCAAACCTGTCCTGCATTTCCAAATTTATGGATTCCTACAACATCTTAAAGAGCTTGGTGAATGACATTTACCACGAGAGAAGAAATGTTTTTGACCATTGCAATATGTTCAGCAAAGGGCATAAGGTATGTTTGGAGGAAGCTACCAACGGCAAAGGAAACATCACTGGTGTTCAATGATTTTGGCACTGAGGTTATTTTCAGTCAAGCTTGCAAGAGGTGCACCTGCCTATGGAAAACTAAATTTTAAAGTGGAGATGATCCAAGTTCAACTCTGCCGTTTCATGCTAAAGCTTTGTGTAAGTCAGTTTCTCTCTGGGAGCTTTCCCCAGAGGCCAAAAGACCAGCGAATTGGGTCTGCATTATTTTATTTTATTCTGCTTGTTGTATCTTTCAAACAGAATGAAAGTATGTGGGTAGTGTCATATATTTGCATAATGTTTTCTTATTCACAAAGCAATTTTTTATCACTTATGATACAAAGGTAAAGTTCCTGCCTTCTTGCCATTGCCTTTTCTCACAACAATAAATCATCATTTCCTTTATATTCAGCTTCACAAGATCTCCTTTCTGTTCCTGTTGTAATAATCCAGGGTCTCTGCTGCCCAGTATACTGTGTGTGTTGCACTGTTTCTAACTTTGCCCATGACTCTTCTAATCTGCGAGATTCGACATATAAAATAAATAAAACTAGCTCATTCATTAGAATCCCATTTTTATCATGACAGAGAGTTCTTTATTATACATAAAATAAAAAGGAAAATCTGTATTTGAGGCCGAGATTTGTTTCTATAGAGTGATGTACCTTTACATGCCAGGCAATTCTATGCCTTATTCCTGAATACAACTCACATTTTCTTATATTAGGATCTCTGTTCAGACGATAATCATTGAGAATTCTTCCTTTTCTTGTCAGTGTGAGTCTTCCTAGACTACATTTTCTTGACAGTTCTGCTACTTGAAAGAATGGCCATTTGAGCTTCTCCTTGGTGCTAATGCCTAGTACTGATAGGGACTCACTGGATGTCAAATTGAAGAGAAAATAAGATACTCATATATAGTTGGTTGATTAACTAATCGGTTTCTCTTCTCAGTGTAATTTCTGACTATTCTGTGAATTTCTTAAATTTCTGGAATTTACAGTTCATTCTTTAGCAACACAAAAATGTATATTTCTGTGATATATGAATACCTGATAAATTTTTCAGTGCCATTGCAATGACCACCAAGATTAATTCAATCTTACTACTTATGGGTCTATGACTCATGACATGTTCCATCATTGAGCTCCTAATGCATTGAGTACCATTCTTAGGGGTATTGCTTGTTGCTCTAACAGAGGGCTTAAGTTTATTTTCTAAAACCCACATCAGATGACTCACTACCACTTGTAACTTTAGCTCCAAGGCACCTGACATCATCTAGCTCCATGGCACCTGCACTCGTGCACACACCCACACAATTTAAGTAGAATATTTACTTTAAAAAAGTATCAGTCTCAATACTCACTCTTTCATGATCATCTTATTCATCTATAACAAAATAAAATAAAGACTTTTTGTGTCCTTTATCTTATTTTTCCTTTCATTCAAATATTAGAGAGGAAGTACTATTTTAGCTTTACTTTTACAGTAGAAGAACTAAAACAGTAATTACAAAACTTTATCATTTGAACACACACTCTTTCAGAAGCAGAATGCTTCTTGAACCCAAGTCTGCATATAGCAGTCTCTATAGTTACTCAATAAACAAAATTGTAACAGAGCCCACTTCTGTGGGTGATATCCAAATAGTATTATCTCCCATCCTTTCCTCAAATCAACACTGCAAAATCATTCAGTACAATTTTTCCCCAATGTTAAATGGTTTCTCTCTGTTACAAAGCCATGGGGGCTCACGGCCTGTTAGACAATGGTCCAACTCCTTAGAATGACTGGTACAGCATTTCTTGAAGTGAAGCCTGCTTGTCCATACACTCAGATGCCTGCATAGCTGCGTGCTGCTAAACATGCCCCAGAAGATTCTATTTTCTCTGCTTCCTCTTTCTTAGAGGCTTGCCCCAGGCTCAATGACTACTCAGTTAGTTCAGCACCACACTTCAGAAGGATGCCTCCCTTGACTCCCCCATCCAGTATATCGGCCAGGGGAAGACTACAGTGGCAGTGAGGTTCATTCATAGTATTGAGTCCAGTTGCTATTATTTGAAGAGCATCATTGTTGAACAGAACCCACCCTGACAAATCCTTCCTACATGTATAAACACTTTAGCACTGGGGGAAAAGTCTTGATTTTGCTTGACAGCCATGCAGCACCTAGCTTGAAAGAGAAGCAGGAGTTTGACAGGCTGTGACATGGAAGGCAATGCTGCCTCATTAGAGTTCATTTTAAGTTAGTTTTAAATGATGCTTTGTCATGCATCTAAATAACTTAAGCGGGTACCAGGAATGTGTTTATCATATTCCTTTGAGTAGGTTTCTTTTCTTGCTCCCCTAAATATAACCCTTCTCGGAATTGCAAAAGGAGAAAAATAGTCTCCTTCCCTCCAGGAGGCTGTGCGTGTAATCAGGGATTTAATGACATTTTCCCCTTCGGAGCCTGCCCTTGTCTGTTACCAGGAGCAACTCTGAGCAAAGGGGGTGAAGAAAGTCACCAGTGTGATTGCTTCCCTTTTCTGTGGAGCTTGTTCACCTCAGTGTTTTTATGTAAGTTTGAAGGAAGATACCCTATAGAAAGTAGCCAAGAGGACACTTAGGTCCAATTCTGGCTCTGTCACTTAATAGCCAAGGTACATGTTTTATCTAAGGCACATCTAAAAACTAAACAAAAAAAACATAATTGATATATAAATCATATACCACACAGTTTACATGCTTGTATGAGCAGTGACAAAACTTTCACCGTAACCAACTTAAAATATTTTTGCCACCTCCCCAAAGACTTGCACCCCTTACCAGTCACTCTCCACTTCTATTTCTGCTTTCCCATGATAGACAATAATTATTCCATTTTCTTTCTTATGGAATTGCTTCTTCTGGACATTGCAAATGAATACAGTAATAAAGAAATACCTACCCCTGTGACCGTCCTCACCACCCAGCTAATTAGAGTACTAAGCATAAGTACGAAGATGACACTGCTTTATGAGTATATTGCATTATTTTAGCCATTAATAAATTGATGGACATTTGGTTTGTTTCTACTTTTTTGGTTATTATAAATAATTTCTCCACACACATTTGTGAGGTTTTGTGTGGATGTGTATTCATTTTTCTTGGGCACAGAGGTAGGAATGGAAAGGCTAGGTTATATGATATGTTTAGGTTCAGATTCCAGATTGTTTTCCAGAGCAAATGCATCATTTTACATCCCCCCCGGCAGGGTATTAAACTTTCAATATCTCCACATTCTCAGTTACATGCATGATCACTTTTTATATTTTCTTACAGATACATTGGCTAATGATGTGGTAGTTCATGGTCCCTTTTCTTTCATTTTCTTGATTTGGTTTTACTTACTAAACTTCAGACAAGTAAGATTGACAGAAAAATAGTATATAGTACAGAAAAGCACCGGTCTGATTACAGCGTTCAGTTAAAAACACCATGAATAGTTAATGGGGGGTTAAAAATCTGAGGGTAAAGAAGTCTACTCACATCAGGAATCATCTGTCCATGTCTCTTTATTCTCTCTTCAATACACCACTTCTCTTTGTTCCACCCATTACTTATTCTTCTTGTTCTACATTGCTCTTAGTTCTACATCGTTCTATGTTCTACCCATTACAAATGTTCTCAGTCATATTCCCCAGCAAATTCCAGGGCTGGAATTCTTTTGTCCCATAGAAAAATAGATAAGGGTTTTCATATGGGAGTGACTAGTACACATCCAGCTAACTCCTTAAGGGAGAAAGTTAGTTAAGAAAAAAATTATATCATCAGGGAATTCTAGAGGAGAAGCTTAGTGTGCTATGCTACATTTTTTTTTTTTTTGGTGGTAGAAAAAGGTTAAAAGTTTATTTTCAGTAAAATTATGAATAGGGCACAGATTGACTTTTTTTAAATCAGTGTGCTGCTTCTTTTTTCCCAGTATGCATAGAGGTTACCAGGTAACCAGGCAACCTATGTAAACAGTCAGGGGGAAGCTAATGGCTCTTGATCATACAGCACATACACTGGATGCAACACTTTCTACGGACCTAGGTCTGGAGTTACACTCACTGCTCTAAGCAAAGAAGAGACCTAGGCCTCTAAATTATCAGTCCCGGGCTATGCTGTTATCAACTGTTCTGATCGGGTATTTTGGGTCTTTCTCTGGGATGCAGTTAGTTATCTCTTCTGCTGTCCTTGAAAGTCCAGAACTAAAATCATCAATAAACCCAGGTAGGTGTAAGTGAGCATAAAAGGTTAGGAATCTTTTAAGTGGGATAAAACCAGAACAGTAGCTTTGGGCAGGTAGTAATTCTATGTCTTTGGAGACCTGTAAATATCTTAAATGGGCTGTTCTTTACCTAAATACTGACCAAATGCCTACTGATAAAGGTAATTGTAGGAAGGCAGATCTCTGCGTTTACCTCAGAGAGAGGACGAGGCCTTGCAGTGGGAAACTGTTCTGAACTAGGGAACTAATTCCCAAATATGTAACAGAAAAGGAAGTCGGCCACAGTGAAAACTCTATAGCAAAGGACAGGCACTTATTCACAATGCAATAGCTCCAAAAAGCCTTGCCTTTTGGTTTAGCCTTTACCAGATTCTTTGGTTCTGATGAGTTAGTTGCTTGTGAAAAGATGGCTGAGCAATTACTGTATAATGTTGCAGCTTGTAGCAGGTCTACCACCTTTAGCCCAAACACACACTTGCACCTTCCACTGCTATTAACATCTTACATTGGTACAGTGTTTACAGTCTTTCCTAGGGTAGTCATAAAATTACTACAAATTAGGTGGGTTTACTTAGGAGAATTCCACCCTTCTATGGTTCTGAGGGCCTTGTAAACAAGGTACTCTCGTTGTAGGAAGAGTTTGATGACTCTGGAGAGATCTTGCTTTGCCCATCTCTAGCTCCTGGTTATTGGTTCTGAGAGTCTCTTAGCCTGTGGCTGTGTCACCCCAGGTTTTGCTTTTGGACTCACTTGGCCATCTTCCTTCTGTATGACTGTATCTCTTAGAACTTTGTCATAATGACGTCAGTCCTTGTATTCCAGCACACCTTAATCCAACTTCATCTTAATCACATCTCCCAAGAACTTTTTTGTTGGTATGGAAGTCACTTTTATTATCTCTCAAATTAAATTTTCATCATATTATTAACTTAGGCCCAAAGTTTAGTCAGATGTCATTATGTTTTACTCAGTGTGCTTGCTCTGCTCCAGGAATCCCATCCAGATACCACTTCACATTTACTCTCATTAACTTAAGCTGCTCTTGACTTATCAATTTCCTTGTAACATACTTTACTTTTAATGACCTTGTCAGTTTTGATGAACATTGATCAACTATAAGTCAGGAGCATTTGTCACGAGCTCTTTGCCGGCCATGATGCAATTACAACTTATTCTAAAAACTGTTGCTTTCATCTGTAATTTCGCTTGTGCAATAACAGCTCTGGTAACTCCCCATTGCCATGCATTTTCATACAGTACGAACATGCAATCTTATTATTGCATCTCAATATTATGGGCATACATATTCGTAGATGGTCAAACTCGTTAATCATTTAGTTGTATAGTTTTGATATATAGTACATATACTGGGACATGCTTCATAACTACATCTAGTGTCCCACAAAGACTACTAAAAGTCTACCTTACTAACTTAGCTCATTTTCAAGTTCAACTAGACTAAAGGCTCTTTGTAAAAAGAAAACTTTACAGCTTCCACAAGGTCAGAGTCACAAATATTCAACCAAGATTACTAAGAAAAAGCTTGCCCATTCTTTCCTTGCCGGTGAAGATGATCTGAGTCCCAAAGTTGTCATTGGGCACTGTACAAACAAACACACACATCCCCAGGCTGGTAGAGGTTTCAATACTATTGGACCTTTGTGTTGCCATGGTAGCAGCTCAGCTCCTTACCACTTCAAGTCTACTTTAGGAGAAGAGTTTTTAGAAGTAGGAAAAGAAGTTAGAAGTAGGACAGGGTTATTAGAGTAGAAACAGAACAATAAAGAACACTTGAAATAAAGAGCATTAGCCTGTATGTGTGAAGCTATTATAGAAATTATTTATACTCCCTTCGTTCCTGAGAAACATTTCACTCTTGGGACTCTGGGTAGGGGCTGGAGCCGGTCTCTTAGCCCTACAATTATACTTTAGTATGATCATCTTTTTGGAAGTTATGTGATTTTCTTTTATCATGATTTGTGATGGTATGGATTTGGGGGAAGGAAACTCCAGAATTGGTGAGGAAGGCAATGCTGTCGTTATTATATATTATATAAGGAAGGCAATGCTCTCATTATTATATGTTATATAAGGGCCCATACATTAGTCAGCTTTCTATCGCTGTGACGACAAAAACAAAAACCAAACCTGAGAAACTTAACATCTGAGGAGTGGCTGCCTTAGAGAGCAGTTTCAGAGGCCCGCCATCCTGGCTCCCTAAAGCGGGATGATCCATCCTTGCAGGGATGCAGTGAAAGAATTCAGCTCACTGCACAGGTCTATCCTATGGAAGCAAAGAGAAAAAGACAGAGGGCTAAAATTTGAATATGTTCTCCAAGGTCATGCCCCACAAAACCTAAATTTCTCCTATTGTTCTTTTTCTAAAGGTTCTGCCAACTCCCAGTGGCCCCACAAGCCAGTAACCAAGGTTTTGATATATGAACTTTGGAGACAACTTAAAATCCAATTCACACAGGATTATTAGCATAACTTATCACCTGGCCAAGGGATCATTTCTCAGACATGCTACTGGAAGCTTCTCATTTTCTCCCTCTCAAGCTTCATTCTTTGTGGATAAGGACTGACATCCAGACGACAAGAGAATCTACCTTTTCTTCATGTGTCTTGTCAACATGCTTTACGTAATAGCCAGGCCTAGTGATACTACCTATCAACTCAGGGAGAAGAGTTTCAGTGTTACAAGTTAATTTATATAAAGTTCTGAGCATGATATCTCTACAGAGTAGTAATTTAATAAATATTAGCAGTTATTAGCTCTGAGAAAATCACTGTGAAAGTCATTGGAACTCTTAGCTTTCTATAACATTAGGTTTACATGTGTCTGTCCTTGATTTAATCTAGAAATTTTCTTGACAGTAGGCATATATTAACTATTTTAATAGTTATGCAATATATAACAATTAAATTACCTTCAGAGTAAAGTAACTGCTCAGTTTTTTTAAATACATACACAAATATATATAATATGTAAATTTACTATAACTCTACAGAAATAATTGCATGAAAATTCTTTTCCTAATGCTACTCTCTTTAATTTTGTGTAGTTTTGCTAAATAGAAAAAAAGTGACCTTAGACATAGCTGACCTTAAATAGGTTACCATAGAAATCAAGGTAACTCTCATTGAGGACAAAATACTTTTTAAATGATCACAGTCTACATTATAATTTATGTCTTTAGTGGCCTAGGTCCCATCTTCAACTTCCAAGTTCACTTGAAAAGCATGTCTGGCTTAAATAATCAGTCATAGGTACTCTGTAATTATGAAGATGCATAAGAAATGGTCCTTGGTCTCTGCCATCATTAACCTTACAATCTAATTTTTGAGAGTGAAATAAATAATCTTAATACTAGCTAAAATCAAAACATAACTAAAACTTTTCAATAATGCACAAAAGGGAACGATTAATTCTGACTGTGATTATCACAGATGACTACACTGTTTTGTAGCATTTTATCTAACTTTGAAAGAGGATAAAAATCTCAGTATGTAGAGGGAGAAGTCAAACTGCACAATCTAAGAAGTATGTAAGCAAAGACATGCATATAAATAATGAAAGCAGCAATCATGAGAAAATATTTATTGAGAAATCATTTCCAAGAGTTCTAAAATTGTCAAGGTCCATATATGCTTAATTAATCATTGCAAAAATTTAGGAACTAGTGCCTTTCATATGACTAAGAATGTGATAAATTGACTAATCCTAACTATAGCCATAGAAAAGGTAAGGTAAGGGGATGATTGAAAAGCAATAATTCCAGGAGAATATTTCCTACTACATCTAGCTGAGAGCTAATTTGGAACTGGAGTGCAAAATATTTTAACTGCTTAAGTCTGAGGGTACTGTGGGGGGGGGCGGGTATTGATCAATGACAAACAATGTTGTACATCTAAACTGGATTGTAGTAAGAACAAAAATCCACGGTGCTACTGAGAAGAAATATATTAGGCTTGTTTACTATAAATAAATTAAAAGAAATATCAATGAGAAAGTGTTTGTTGAAATGATGACAAGACAAGAAAATGGAAACTTCAAAACTCTTATGACATTACTAAATCAGTCAAGCACACAGAATTCACACAAATGCAACAAGGGCATCAGCAGACCTTACCGTTTTAGTCTTCGTGTGCTTGCACAGCCCAGTGTACTTTATGTTAGGGGTTTAATTAGTGGAATTTGGAAGGGGTTGGTGTATCAGAACCATGTAAGAGACATCCTTTAAATTTGGTTCAACAACAAAAAGTAGCACATTGAAATTAGCAACAAATTCATAGTGATATAGAGAAGTCATACTTGTAATTGACTTGGTCATTCCCTGTGAGTTATATAAACTATAATCTTAGGCTCTGTGCTGTTTCAGATGATTTCTCCCCTAACATTATGTTGAGTTAAGTAGATTGTTACATGGAAGAATCTATGTAGGAAGTAGGGTAGAGGAGTCAGTAGAATATGCAGAATAGAGTAATGAAGAAGGGTACCAATGTAAGGAAAATCTGAAGTCTTTCAATCAGTAGAAGGATATAATGAAATGAATAACACAGGGAAATTGTGAAGTCTTTTCATTAAACTTGTAGATGGCCCTGGCAAGAGTGATAACTGAGGGAAATTTCTAATTACATGTTGCAGCAGTGGAGATGCAAATGTTAGCTTCTGGAAATAGCCATACTCTCTTTAAGCTGTCTGGTTCATTCCTCTACATTAAAAAGCTAGAAAAAAGGATTGAGAGAAAAAGATGTAATTCTCATTTCTTTGTCACAGTTATCAGAATTGGGCCCCAAACAGGAGTCTTCTGACTTCCTAACCAACAGGCTACCATCAAATGTGCCCAATTCACCAGCTATAAATCTCTATGACTGTCAGCCAGTTGAAGAAGTGAGTGATGCAGGAACAATGACCAAGAATGTGCAATCAAGAACAAGAAAAAGAAGCAAAAGGAGATAGAAGGTGACGGAAGACGGCCTTTTACCTTTTACAAGTCATTTGATGACAGGGAGTTCCCTGAGCATACTTAATGCCAAGTCCAGTACTATGGGAAGAGTAAAATCCAATAGAATCATCTTTTTAGTAAAAGCTTTCTTCCTTTAAGATCGATCGCCTGTCCCCTCCTAACCACTAAACATGATCCAACATATTCTTCCTTTACTGTTCCTAGTTGACTTACAACCAATATCTTGAGGAAGAGTGAAACTGTCAGTTAGTTAGGTCTCTTCAATAGACCATCCTTTCCATTCATTATGGGGAAAAGACGATCTGGAACATAGGACACTCCTGGTATGAATAAGCAGGACTGAGGGAGAGAGACAAAATGTTTGTATCCATAGTGATGACTCCTTCCTGTGTGAAGTTGAGACAGTCACATGACCTACTTCCTTATGCACAAAAATGAAAATGATGGTGTAAACCTACTTTGCTAGGCATTTATGAAAGCTTACAGTAACGTATTTTAAAAATTGAAAGCTCAATGCACATAGCATTGCACTCTAAGTGGTTAATGTGCCCCCAAATTCTTTCAGTCACAAATTAAAAAATCATTAATTTAGGCTAAACAAATTAAACTTTATAAGAATTTTAGCAGAAGCTGGTCTGAAGATTGCAGTACATGTATTCCTTTGCATATAAATTATACATATATATGAGAAAAACTGTCAAATGATTAGAAGCCTATGAGAACCAGTAAAGCATAGTCAAGGGATACTAGGTATTCCCAGTTGCAAGTGGGTTGGCCCTATAGTAAAGGGGACATCTCTGCGAATGGGCTGACTTTTGATCTTTAAAAGGAGAAAGAGCAATGGCTGCCTCTCAGAGTCATGATGAGAATATAAGTTTTGTCAGCTGCAGAAGTCCTAGGGATAATCTCGTCTCAAAAGTATACATAATTTTATTATTCTTGGAGAAAAATGTTTAAAGGTAAAATTTCTCTCCCTTCCTCTCCTTATTGTTCCTCCTTTCCTCTGTCTCTCCCTCCCTTCCTTCCTGCCCCCTTTTGTCTTTTATTTCTCCTTTTGTTGTTATCTTCTCATGGGACTTCCACTTTGCAGTACTCAGCATTTAAAGATGTAAAGGGGGATAGGGATGTAGTTCAGCATCAGAGTGTTTGCCTGACATGTGCAAAACCCTAGGCTAAATCTCCCTTACTGTCAAAAAATCGAAATAGCAAACAAATAAAGAAAATGCAAAGAGAATAAAAACAAAACTGAAATTTTTTTTTCAGTGATTAAAAATTTTTTTCAGTGATTGATCTTCTAATTAAAAGAAATATAAGGTAGTTTTAGGATAATTTTATTCCAAGCTTAGAAAATCAGCTAATTCAAAAAAAATGACAGCAATGAAAAAAGAAAACAAATCTTATTAACTTAAAGCTGAGTACAAAAGCAAACAGAAATAACACCTCTCAGGTAGGTGTATAATTTGTCATACTTAGTTTTGGATTATCTAGAAAGGGTAGATCAACCATGCTTTCCTTATTTATTAACTATGCATATTTTTATTTATTAATTACTATTATCTGTTGTAGGAGGCCACTTGTTTGTTGCCTGGCCACCCAGACTCCTGAAATAATAACACAGAAACTATATTATTTAAATCACTGCTTGGCCAATCACTTAAGCATATTGCTAGCTAGCTCTTTTATCTTTGGGTAACCCATTTCTATTATTTTATATTTTACCACGAGGATCATGGTCTACTGGCAAGGTTCCAGCTGGCAGCTTGTGTCTTTCTCCTCTGACAGCTCCATTACATCTCCCTAACTCTGCCTTTTTTCTCCCAGCATTCGGTTTAATTTTCCCGGCCTACCTCTATTCTGTCCTGAGCAGGCCAAAGACAGTTTCTTCATTCATTAACCAATAAAAGCAACACATAGACAGAAGGACTTCCCATACCATTTCCCCTTTTCTGTTTAAATAAAAAACATTTTATTCATGAATTAACCTATATTCCTTAATTATACATTACATTTTTAAATTAGCTGGACAAACACAATACCTTAATCAAGATCAGAGATACATATATACAGTATAACAAAATAGACCTTAAATTTGTATCAATAAACCAAGATCCACACCAATGCAAATCTTTATAGCATATCACCCCTTAAGTCTTAAGAAACATTTACAAAAAACATTTGGGTATATGGCCATAGTTCTCTCCAAACTGCTTCCTGGTGTTTATTGGGCCAAGTAATTTTTTGAGGGGTGTTCATGGCAACCATTCAGGGGCTCATGGTCCATCAAACCACATTAGTCTGCAATTAATCCACTCGTTCTCATCTTCTGTGGAAACAAAAGAAGAACCTCTTTTCCAAAGCATCAAATCCTTAGACACAAATTCTGAAGTCAAAATACCTTTAATATTTATCTTTGCAGCCCATATAATGAAATGTCTCTTTGTACTTAACTCATTCACAGTCAAATTAAAAGAAAATACAATAATATGCATAATCCAGATTCTCTGTGTATATTCCATCTTTATGTGGCTTATTTTTCTTACTCTCTTACTTTTTCTACAAGTCTATATTTTATTATCTTTACTCTTTTAATCTATGACTGTCTATACTTTTTTATTGCATTTATTGTCTCTTTACTCTTTTTTTTTCTCTCAAGCCTAGATACATTTTTAAAACATATTGTGTCTCATTTAGAGGTCTTTTATGTATGAATTTGTCCTTATTGTGTATCTGTAATCCTTTTCTGACCAGGATCCCTTCTTAAAACGTTAAAGCTGCTTGGCTAGCACTAAGGCTGCTTTGCCTTTTGGCTCGGCCCAGTCCGACATGGCAGAAGTCTGTTTATTACCTCTGAGACTGCTGGGTGGAAGCCACACTCACAACCACAACTCTGGTAACCAGTTGGCCCATGCTGCCACCAAGCAACTTGCAGTACCCTTCTTACAAATCCCATTCAAGTGCTTGACCTCATGAAGAAGCCAGAATTTGTGCTGGCAGCATAGCCCAGGAGCCAACATTTTGAAACTGCATGGCTTTTTTTTCTTTTCTTTTTTTTCCTACCACTGAATCAGGAAAACCTTTCTTAAAATGGCATTAAGTTGCGCTTAACTCTATTTTTTGTGTGGGTCTAGAATTCTTTTCCAAGCTTTCTCAGGTTTTATGTAGATTTAGCTAACACACATTGGCACACCAATTTGTATTGTTTGTTCCCAGCTGTTTAACCATGAAATAATCACAAAGAAACCATATTATTTGCAAAACTGTTTGGCCAATAGCTTAATCGAATTCCTGGCTATCTCATATCTTAAATTAATCCATTTCCACTAATCGGTGTATTGCCATGAGGCTGTGGCTTACCGGGTAAAGTTCTGGCATCTGTTTCCAGTGGGGTTACATGGCTTCTCTCAACTCTGCCTTTTTTCTACCAGCATTCAGTTTAGTTTTCCCCACCTCGCTAAGTTCTACCTTGCTATAGGCCAAAACAGTTTCTTTATTCATTAACCAATAAAACCAACACATAGACAGAAGGAGCTCCCACACCAAGCCATTAAAGTCTTCAACTGGCATCATGGGATGGCTGAACTAGAATGAAGGATGTAAGACAACTCATATTCTGTGACATATCTAGAAATCAGTGTGTGACTGAATGCTGTTCTATTTTTATAGTCACAGACTCCATGAGATTCCCCTGGGAGCCTTTGCTTTCAGCAAGGTAGCTTTTAAAGTGTTTAGAGTTATACATCTGATGCTTTAATGTTTTGAATGTTCTAACAAACATCAGAAGGGCATCTCAGCTTCAAATTGTGTGTTCAGAGGTTCAAATATATTACTCCTTATCTTGTTCTATTAGTCAAGGATGACATTCAGGTCATTTCAAAAACAGGGAAAGACACTTAATTCTACCTTTCAAGTAGAACAAAAATAAGGGCAAAAATGCTATGAAGATTCTAATTATCTAACTCTAACCAGAGTCTTTTCCTTATTGCAGCATTCACCCAGTTCAAATCCTTCCAGAGGTATAATCTCCTTCCCATCATATTCTAGCACAACTTTTTATTTCCTGTAGATTAATATATTGGAAATATACACAGATTGCCTCTTCTATACTCAATGTGTAGTGTGGAATAGGTTCAATATGTATGATGATAAAGAGTCAATATGTAGGGTTGTGCAAAATGTACTCTTGATGGTATAGGGTCAATTGGGGTGATACAGACTGAATATGCATATTGGTACAGAGTCAAAATGTAAGGGGTTACAATTTCAACATGTGTGGTGATAAAGAGTGACTATGTAGGGTAGTGCAATATAAATATATAGAGTGGTGTAGATTCAAAGTATTGGGTGCTGCAGAGTCAATACATAGGGTGATAAAAAGTCTTTGTTAACCACAAATCCTTCTCTTCAGCAAAGCAAAGTATGCAAAAGAGTTGTATGTTTGGACAAAAAGTCTACCTAAAAGGAGAGAAGTCATGCTTTGTACTAGAACATAGTCAGTGCTCTGGGTCTAGGGAATCCATGGTCAGTTAGAAAATAATCAGCTATTGCCACTTTGTTAGACTAAAGTAAGTCCTTATTACATTCTATATCTTATCCTTTCACCAACAGTTAAGTGTAGCTACTGCCAGTCATGAAATAAGCTTCTTTATATTAAATGTACCAGATATCCACAACTGGACACAAAGCAGAGATTAGCGGACTCTGGGAATCCAAGAAACAATGGAGATATTCCCACCACAATTCCTGAATGTATGACTGAAAGAAAATGGTGGAAAAGAGGGCAGAAAAATCCTACCCAAGTGCCTGTATTTTTAATGCCTTTATTATCATTTTTCAATACTCACTAAACTACAGTAAGTATCTTAATTTTTGTATTAGAGAGTATGAGTAGTAGCAGATGCTGAAACAAGTCATTCCTGCCAAGGTTTATTTCTCCCTTACATCCCAGTGTCACATAGGTCATTAGATAAGTAGATAAACTCACTCAATTATAAAAATTCTTTTATTCCAAAGTTCTGACACATTCCACCTATGCCTTCATAATCATTCTGATATACTTCACATAATATATATAAGGACAGGTGAGTAAATTTGAAAAAATAATAACCTTCATTAGACAACTCAAAGAATTAAAACACAAACCAGGCTTGCAACAATTGTATCTGACTGTCTAGAAGCAGCAATTACTTCCATTGGTACCCAGGAGGAAAAACCTACATTGATAAATGTAGGAGCTCTAAGAAGCAGGATTTACCTGGATACTTAAGATGAAACAGAAAGACGAACATCAACTCCTGGCAGCCACAAATCTTGTATAGGAGTTTTATTTGGTTTGAGAAGAGTTGAGCATGCTACCAAGGCTGACCCATAGCTAAAATGAAGGTTTTCAAAGTTCAATTATTTTAAAAATAGCCAGAAATTATAGTTTCATCTCTCATGAGTTAATGGAATTATAAGAGAGATTTCTTTCAAAATTTCCCAAGTACTGGGTTATTTTTTGGTATTTTATTATTAATTACTACTTTTATATCATTGTGAAAGAAGGAAATGGTCTATACTCTTTATGCTATTTGGAACTCAATTAGGCCTACATTTGGACTAATATGTAGTCATTAAAAATAAATGTTACATGAACAACTGAAAATAAGATGAGAAAATGGGAAAACCAAAAACTTCCAATTATCCTCCATTTAACTGAAATAAAAGCCACTCTCATGAAGCTCTGAATGGCCTGTTTCTGCTTACTTGACTGTACTTATCTCTCTTTCTCTCCCTGTTATCTGTAGAGCTCTAGCAACCTCATCCTCAGACCTTTGTACCTGCTGCCCTGCTGCATACCCCGCTGTTGCTTCTTCAATCTAGCTTCAACTATAAACCTCAGAGAACATTTCCCAAGCTGGCTCAGTCACATGATTGCATTCTTCTTCTTATATCGTTTACCGCCATCTGAGATTAAAGTCAACTTATTTTTGCATTATCTGTCTTCATCATTTAATATACAATTCTATGAATAAGGGACCGTTGCCTTTCTCATTTACTGCTTTACTCTAAAGCTAATTAGACTGCTAGGGACATAATAAAGAGTATATAAATATATCAAATGGATGATTATATATATAATGGATGATTGTATATAATATATTATATATAATATATGTTATATTTGTGTGTGTGTGTGTGTGTGTGTGTGATTACCTCATTTTCCAATCCACATCTAACTCCAAGGTTGGGTAGGATCCCTAATGACTGAAAGGTTTCTGCTGTTGATTTTCTCTCGTCTTTCCCTCTTCTCCCATCCATTCTCTTTCCCTCCACCCTTTCTTTCCCTCCTATATTTGGGGTTTTCTTGCTAACTTGATATGCACATTCAAAATATCTGCCTATAAACTTTTTGCTAGGATTTGGTAAACAACTTTTTTTTTAAAAAAAAAAAGCTTTGCTTTATTTATGATTATGTGAATGTATCTACATGAGCGCCTTATGTACAGAAGTTCAGGAGAATACATTGGGTTCGCTGCATCAGTAGTTACAGGCAATTGTGAGTTGTCCATCATGGGTTATGGGAAGAGAACTGAGGTTACCTGGGAAAACAATAAGCACTCTTAGCTGCTGAGCCATATCTTTAGCACCAATATCTTTAGTCCTTATTGCTGGTGCTTTGTTCATATTTTTATCTTCTTATAATTTTTTACTAATGTAAGTAAAAATATTAAGTGACTTATTTATGTAGATTTATTTACCATGCTTTCCACAATTTTATCTGATTCTATCCTTTATGTATTATAAATATAGACCTCATTATATAGATTCCAGTGACAAAGCTTTTTATTGCATTGTACTTTTTCAGTGTTTTCTCACCATTTATGTACATAGTCTACACACAGGACTAATCAGGCTTCATTTCCTTATGGATATTTAAACTTCAAGACTCCTCCTGCTTGGTTATAACACCTTACATTTGCCTGTGGTAAAAACAATTTAATTCATCCTAAATTTCACTGCAGAGTTCAAGCTTCTGCGTCCTTTATTATCTAGTTAGCTTACACTAGCAACATTTCATTTTTTATTTTATGTTTGAAATTGTAGTATATTGACATCATTTCTTCCTTCCTTTTCCTCCCTCCAAAGCTTTCCATATACCGCTCTTTCTCTCTTTCAAATTCATGACATTTTACAAAATTGTTATTACATTATATATAACATTCATGTATTCCTAAATATAATCTATTTAATCTGTATAATGTTAATGATATATATGTGTTCAATGAGGACCTTTGTGTATTAGATAACCAATTAGTGTGTTCTTCCCTGAGCATTCCTCCGTTGCCTTCAGTGAGGTCCAACTTACATTGCAGAATTTGTCTTAGAGGAGAGAGCAAACTGTGGCATGTGTCTGTCTGTCACACAGAAAAGGATTAGTGCACAGGAGGAGTTTTCACGTGAAGAAAATAAAAACTGATCCAAACGGTGAGCATGTTTTATAAACATGTTCTTAAGGAGGGGTGGTCTAAGGAAATGGTCTGTTATTTAAGTCTCTTGGGAAAGCACGGTTATTTTCAGGGCAGTCCTAGTGAGAAAGGAGCAGGTAGTACCTTCAGACTGATGCTCATTTGGAATGAAGTGTGCCAGAGCAGTTTAGATACATCCTATGTTCTGCTTGGTCCTGAACGTTCTGTCCAAGGTAAAGTATTCTGAATTCTAAACTTTGTTCAGAAAGTAAGCCCAAAAGTTCTCAAGCCTAGCCAAAGAAAAAGTAGGCACGTTACAGATACATACAGGAACTATAAGGAGCTGCCCATTTCCATAAAGATAAGAGTTATTTAATAATACTATTGCTTCCTCTGGTGTCTACAGTATAGATAGTAGTTAGTGAGTAAAATATATTAACAGAATATTGAGCACAGTTTTAAATTTCAATGTTAACAGGTACATAATTATAATGAAATAACCATTATGTCCACTCCTAAATGAGTGACTAATGTATTTCAAACACAGTGCTAGGTATTTAAAATTCTTTAACTTCTTAACTCATCATAACAAATCTACAGAGGTAAGTAAACATTATTGGCACTGTCTTCTATTTTAGAAAGCTATAATTTAGGTATTTTTAACAATTTTACAAAGGTTACTATGATGAGTTAGAATATTCAGATATAAGAATGGTGTAGTAGTTTGAATGTAATTGGCCCCATAAGCTCATAGGGAGTGACACTATTAGGAGGTGTAACCTTGTTGGAGGAAGTGTATCACTGTGGGGGGTGGGTTTCTGGGTCTTCTATGCCTGATCCAGATCCAGTGACACCAACCGCTTCCTATTGTCTGCCTATCAAGATGTAGGACTCTCAGCTCCTTCTGTAGCACCACGTCTGCCTGCATGCCACCATGTTATATTATGAGGATAGCGAGCTAAACCTCTGAAAATCTAAGCCACCCCAATGAAATGTATTTTATTTATAAGAGTTGCCATGGTCATGGCGTCTCTTCACAGCAATAGGAACTGTAACTAAGACAGTCATGCTGTAAATAACCATGTCAAATGATGGATGGATGAATGAATTGATGAATAGATGGATGGGGAAGTGGTTTGATAAGAAAGGGCAATAGTCTGGGTTGATAAATATATAAATTAGTTCTTCATTGTTATCAGATTAACATGAACAATCAACCATTAGAAAACTTGATTATATGGTTTTTTTTCCATATAAATTTTCTCAAAAAGCCGTCTACAAGCAGGTCTTCTCTGAGTGTCTGAATTTCACTGGCACTGTTGGATAGCCTACACTCTCATCAGAACGGAAGAAGTGCTTGCTACACATGGTGTCACCTGTCCCACAGAGAAGAGCTGGCAGTTGCCTCTGCTCGTTCATTAACACAATGCGCACACCGAATTGATGCTTTCCGTTATTTACTTGCCTTTCATTAAAAACAAGGACAGAGCACCGTTTAATTTTCAGAGCAAAACACCCAAGAGCTTCATACAGTTATACATCAAATAAAGCTAAGCTTTGTTAAAACACCACATGCTTGCAAAATTTATCAATAATTGGTACAGAGATTCACCAGAGGGGGGACATGTTTTTTCATTTGCTTAATCCCTAATAATGTTTTCACTATGGTAATACTCTATTCCTTTCTCTTACATCTGACTTGGCACCTGACCAACTGAATTCATGCTTTTTAGCAAACTGTACAGGATTTAAATGTTTGGTTTGTCATTCGAGTTATTTGTTCATAGATTTAGTATCCTTGCAGCCTTGTGGCCATGCTACTTTCTAATGAGAATTTTATAAGATGCCTCAGAGGCTCATTACGACTTGAGCCTTTCTAGTCACAGGAGTCCCATTTTAAATATAACAATTTTGCCACTGAATTAGTGTTGACTCTGGAGAACACAGGCTTCTCTCCATAGAACCTCAAATTGGTTTTGTATGCAAGAATACCTGCCATGTGCGTGATGGTGAAGTTCACTTTTTGTAATTAAGAAGTCCTTCCTCTATCCTTATTTATATATAGTCATAGCTCTCAAACTAATTTTTTAGGACACCTAGAGAGTCACAAGCAGCCATTTATCAAAATTTGTAATTCTTACTTTAACCCAGAGAGTATTGACATTATTCTATTGAAGAGATGAAAAAAGTCAGAATATTTATCAGTCATCACCTATCTGGAAACATGTCCTCAAACATGCAAACCTTATTCTGTTTCTGTAATTGTCCAGGACTAATATTTACAGTATCACATACTACTTCACCCCGAGGCACACATCCCGTATGTAAACAGACGTTACTACTGGGAAATGTGTCGAGTATGTTGTGTGAACCCATTGGATACCACAGTATGACTCTCAGCTGTTTTATATGACTTCCTGAATATTTTATAATACACACTGTATATAACATTTCCCCATTGTTCTACAAATGATTTTTTTCCAATTCCTTTCACTTTGAATATACTTTGTCTGGTTATAAAGGCCATCTTTTTCTTTAATCATTCTCTGTTCTATTGGCAGCACAGGGTAGACTACCGTACAGTGCCCACATCTTCCCTGTTTTAAGTTGATTATTTTTGTTAGCGCTACTTGATATAAGACTCTTTCCCTGCTGGCTAAGTCTCCTACATCCTCTTGACACATGCAGTTATTGAAACACATCCCCACTTCTAACCTGCCTGTGTAGTTCATGGGAAAATACCTGGTCCCCCAGATACGACTCTTGATATTGCTTCAAGTCACATCTGTAAGAACCAAAAAACAAGTTTCGAAATAACATGAATTTCCTATTTTATTTTACATCACTAAATAATTCGTCCATCCATTTATATATCCACCCAACTGCCATTGATACAGAACACATACTCCCTAGCCTCTTTTCCACTGGCACTTATTTCTTTTTTTTTTTTTTTTTTTTTTTTTTTTTGAGACAGGGTTTCTCTGTGGCTTTGGAGCCTGTCCTGGAATTAGCTCTGTAGACCAGGCTGGTCTTGAACTCACAGAGATCCGCCTGCCTCTGCCTCCCGAGTGCTGGGATTAAAGGCGTGCGCCGTCGTCGCCCGGCTTGGCACTTATTTCTTGTCTCCTCCCACAGACTCTGCTGACTGGGGCACTGAATGAGTCCCCTTTTGGTAAACCAAGAATATGGGAGTTAACATTGGCCAATAGCTGGTTGGAACAGATGGGTAAGTCTCCAAATTACAAAGGCTGCTTGAAATGCAGTGTTTACAGCTTCCTAGAAGGTTTCCCAACATTAAAGATCCATTCTCGGTAAAACAAACACCCCTGAATCAGCATCCTATCACATTCTGCATCTTTCCCTTCTTGTTTATCCCATTTACCTCTACTTTTACATGTTGATAAAATGACAATGTGCAAGCCTGGGGGCCAGGTACTGGTTTTTTGAACTCCAATCTACAAGCAAGTATTGTGAGTATCTACCTCAATGTTTATTTAACATTTGAAAAATTCAAATATTTTGCAAAGATTTTAATTAGCTCTTTCATTGTTTGACAGTTTCATACATTTAAATAATGAATTTTAATTATTTCACTCACATTCCCTTCTCTCCTCTCCTGTTCATCTCCTGCAACCACTTTTTTCCAACAAGTCTCCTACTTTCAGGCCTTACACTTTTTTGTGACCCATTGAATTTTAAATTAGGCTTTCTTGCTAGAGCATTGCTAGGAGGAAAGACAACTTATCAGTTGTTATACCCATGAAGAAAATGATACCCCTCCTCCAATAGAACATAATTGCCTCAGAGACGGTGAAACATCCTTATCCATTATGAAATGCTGACTGGCCTACATTTGTGCAGATGACCACAGCTTTAGTGTGCTCATGAGTATAAAGATATGCCGTGTCCCAAATCTGTCTTCTTTCACCTAGATTATTTGGATTCTCCACCTCTGTATTTTAATTGCATATGATTTTTCACATCAGGGAAGAAACATTGATCATAATGATACATTCAGTTACTGTGTCATGAGACAGTTCATCTAGTGTCAAAAGGTCTTGCTGACCAATCGTTAATTCTTGAGAGTAAAAATGAGAGTGAAGGGAACCAGTTCAGTAATTATAGTCACATACTGGGTAAAGGGGCCATTGAAATATTTCCTCCAGTAAGATTCCATATTTACTAGACACCTCCCAATGAAATTCAAGGACTGCTACAATCCTTCTGAAAATAGAACTGCCTAACTGTATCAGTTTCTATACTTTCGTTTGTAAAAATCATTAATCAGTGATCATTTTCAACAGAAAATGTATGAGATGATAGACTGCCTGCTTACACTAAAATTATATTTTACAACTTATCAAACGTTATCATTAACTTAAAGAATAGTGCTGGACGGAAGATTAGAAATCCTCTATTTCTTGCTTTCCACTCACACTTTTCAAACAGGAGACCCAGGTTCAAAGAGGCTGTTGTAGGTAGCAAGAAAAGGGAACCACCATAATCCAAGACCGAAAGGACTTTCTTTGAGGCTTTTGTTAGTTTGTTTTCTTGTTTTGTTTTGATGTTTTACAACATCCATACAAGAGTTTTAAAAGAATAAGGGCTTTATGTTTTAGACTCAGAAATTCCCACGGAACATAGTCTATTAAATCACAGAAATATAGCAAAGAAAATCAGTTTTTAAAGTCTGTTTTAGTCTCCTAACCTTTCAACATAGATTCATATTATCCACATGCATGAAGATACTTTCAGTCTTCTACTACAGAGGCTATAAACCATGTTACAACCAGATCCTAGCTCTCATCTTCTCCAGCCTTAGACTGTTGTCCCCCAACTCATCATGTCTGTAGACAGGCATTCATCAAATTACTTCCCTGCAGTCTATCACACTAGTAGAGTGACTCCTTCTGTGCAATCAGTGTGTTCTCTCTAACAGATGGCTCTAACCAGAAAAAAACTTAACTCCAAGATCTCCCTACAGCTACACATGTTCCCCAAGCTCCCATGGGACTTGGTTCTGAACTTTATGTGTTTAAAGATCTCATCTTTAGATCCCAATATGGCCATCTAGACTTCCTGGAAAAGACTGACACCGCTCTTTATTTGGTGTATTTTGCTTGTTAGTGCCTCTACTTAAATATCTTGTCTCAGATATTTGTTATATATACCTTGACATTCTGGTCTTCACTTACATTTTCTAAATAGACCTCTAATAATCATTTACAACTTCCTTCTTTCATTCTGTATACTTCCTATTCTCCCTTCTTAATAGAAATTGACATTATCTAACATGACTGTCGCAAATTAAACACCTAGATGTTGTGTCTTGTTTACAAGAATGTAAGCTCCACAAGGCTAAGAAATTTGTGCTTCTTAGTCTCCGTGGCAGTAAAGAAATGTGTCTAATACTCAGATAATTGTGGATCAGTATTTGTTTAATAGATGAATGTGTTCAATTATAAATCTTTATGATTAAAAAAGTCATTTTCTGCAAACATGTGCCATTATGATTTTACTTCCCTTTCCACAGCAGTTATCCTGTTAACTAACTAAGCAATTCACCATTAATAGAGTCAATCAAGAAAGTAAGTCTACAGTTCAGGCTATTACAGTACGTTGAATTACCCATATATTAAAATGCCTGAAACCTGAATGTCATAGCTATTTGGCTGCAAGTTATTTACTGCTTCTGGACCATAGAGATGGCTATGCTCAAATGATCTCATAATAGCAGAAACACTCCTAGATAGTCTGTTGTTAATTATATTATTACTTTCTCCATTGCAGGCAAGGCCTAATTAGTCCCCACAGCATCTCTGCTGAAGAGCAGAGGCACCAAATAACCTTGGAGACCAGTATCACCATGAGTGCCTCTGGCACACGAATGAAGCTCTGTATTTTTCAAGAGGAAGTTTACACTCTTTTTGAGATCTGTGATGTTCAGCATATTCTATTCACTAGATAAACCCTCAAACATCTTATGAGTGTATGTTTTATTCAATTCAAGGTATTAGGGTTATTCATAAAGTACCATGTAAGGAAAAAAGGTTTTTTGTTTTTTTTTTTTCTGAATAAATACCACTGGTATCAAGCAGTGTCCAGACCCCGTCTTCTAAGGTAGACTTTTTAAATCTCAGTGTGTTTATTTAATACTTACCATTTTATTTGTATAATCTCAAAAATAGGATTACCCACCTTATAAAGTAGTTGAACAAATAAGAAGACAGTTTATTAAAGCAAATAGAGTAATGACTATTACATTAAAGTCTCTATTTGCTATTTATATTATTAAATATTTGAGGATCAGTAAATATTAAACAACAGTGTTGTAATATAATTGAGACTATGAAAGATAAAACAATGTCTGGGTCATATAAAATTATGATTACTTAAATGAAATGGGGCAAAAAAAACCTGCAAGTATTAAATAAAATAACATAACAAAGTTGAAGTTCAAGAGAATGTTGCTAAGCTAGGAATACCAAATTTGTTAATAAAAGAATATGGAAGTTAATAGCATTGCTAGAAAGTCAAATTTTAGAACAAATTAAAAGTTAAAGGATTCTTAGGTGGGGAAAATTATGTTAACTCCAAGTTCCTATTATCTGGGTTCATTGTTTATCTCCCATTTATTCCTACTGAGTATAGCCCCCCCCCCCACATCCAGAGACTCACACTTCAGAAAGGTTTTGTTAATCTCATCACATATCTGCAGAGACAAGTGATTCTTAGATATAGGTTTTGTTTCTTTTGTTATAACAGTTAACTCAAACGATATAAAGAATCAAAGGTAAGAAATAGGGATAGAAACAAATACAATTTTTTTTAAGGGAGGAAAGTACATCTACTTCTAGACCACACAGAAGTGAAAAGAGATCTGTGGATTACGTGGTTCCCTCATGTACTTTTTTTTTCTGGTATGCATTTTTCTTTGGTAGTTAACACAAATTACACTGCATTATACTTGTTAAATATTTCAGTAAAAGAGAGAAACTAGTGCAAAATGACTGCTTTGTACAGAAAATGGAACATGCTGCAGAGCTTTCATGGGGTGTGACCTCATTCCATTATTAATAATGCACTTGGTGAGTTCTTCCAGCCGTAGATCTTGCAGGATCCCAGTGAGTATTGACTAATTAATCCTCCTGTCATCTCCATGAGGAAGGGAAGGCATTTATTTGAAGGCACACTCTGCCATGATGAAACTTGGGGTGAGAACTACTTGACAGTGTTTGATGACTGTATGGTGTCCGGGTGACAGTGAAAGTTGATTTTAAGAGAAAGAGCAGCGTCAACACTCCTGGCACAGGCACCTCTCCATCTTAGAGGCGACTATTCACTTTTTCCTTATATCCGTCCTGACTCTACTCCCATCTGCTCAGACGGCACAGTGCCCAGCAAGCCTTGGTCAGATCCCTGGCACAAATCTTGGCAGATGAGCACTCTCTGGGTAGTCTGTACCCCACTGCAATGTGGCATCTGTTTTGCCAGATGTTGCACCTCTGAGTCCTTTAGTATGCCATCCCTGTTACTGCATGTCTATTTACAGCACACCAGCACATCTGCCACTATATAAATACCAAGCAACAAAGTAAACGATAATAAAGGATAAAGCCCTACTCTGTCTCTGTTTATGTCTCTTTGACTCTGTGTCTGTCTGTCTGTCTCTGTGCATGTGCAGTGTGTGCATGTATGCATATATGCATGTGTATGTGTAGCTGACAGGAACAAAGGTGACATGGATCATGATACTCTTACTCTGTGTTGTCCTCAGGGCTTTCTTACAGTGATGACTTCTAAGGGATATGGCTCAGGAACGTTAAGGCACCTATGGCTCATGTTCAAAATGAATACCTCCAAAGATATTGCTTCCAGAGTCAAATAACGTAAGAGTCTTCAGGCTCAGAATTCTGAATCACAAAGTCAGAAAGGATGCAATATCTCTCCCACACAGAAGCAGTACCAGGAATATTGAGGCTGCCCTTAATGGTTCCTTCAGGTCATTGTATATTTATTTATTCCACAGATATTTATTGAGTACCTCCGAAATATGTGAGCCTGTGGCAGATGAACTCAGGCTGGAGAGAGACAACACTTGGCATCTAACAGGGCATATAAGATATAAACATACGGAAGACTGAGGTGGCAACTCAAGGGTGTTGGTCGTGGGTGTCTTCTACCTACCTGTGGGTGGAGAGCAAAGGGAAGGATGGTCTCGTGGTGAATTATTCAATTTACTTTCCATTTATTCTATGAGGGGACAGAGAAAGAATTTTATACACGAAGGATCGTATGTAGAAATGGCATGAAGGAGGACATAGATCAATGCTATAGACCTCATGGCAATGTACCTTAATATAAGAATATAAAATATTGAAATGTATGTTTTTCTGTTATTAAATCTGGTCTATATCTTTGTGTCAGTTTTATTTTTAAATTTTAATCACTTTTATTAGAACACTACGCTTAAAAGTTATCCCAAGAACATTTACCCGACAGACAAACTCCCTACCCTAACAGAATTGTGTTGGCATGTGCCAATACACACATGTGTGTTTATGTAGCCATTATACATCTTTATCAAAATTCAGAGGAAAATAATTAATTATCCAGGTGGTATTGGAAATCAATACTTGGTTATAATGATTGCATGGATCCCACAAGTCTTCAAAAAGTTTGGATAAAGAGAAAATTAATTACAATAACATCAGACCAAAACTGAGTTCTGGAGTTTTGCTGGATTCACAAATCACTATAACCTGACTACTTAGCTGAATTTCAGTGTAAAATGATGCTCAAAACAGATTTTCTGATGTCCATCTTGAAAGCACTCATTATGCAAACTGTTTATGAGGATACTCGAGAACTAACAGTAGCTGTCAATGACCTGATGATCATAATTGTGTGCCAGTTACCCGAAACTTATTGTCTCCCTCAGAATTACTTCCATATCTTCTTTTCATTGCAGTATGCAAGCTGAGGTGAGAGAGTCAGTCCTTACAACCCCATCCCTGATACTAGCTAGAGTTTAGTTATAATTGTTAAGAGAACTTGGTATCGGTTCCATTGCAGGTTCTCTAGAGTGAAGTATGGTTAATGGTTAATTTGACAGCCAACAGGCAGAGGATGAGTTCATGAGGCATAAGATTTAAAACGCCACACAGCACTAAGAATCATGGTGTGTGCCTGTTGAAACTCACTAAGATAGTTACACAGGTGTGGCTAACTTGACATGGCTTTCATCTAATCTTTTCCCTCCTCTGATATTCCTACCTAGCATAACATTTTGGCACATTCAGGGTCCTAAGTCTACCTTCTTTCCTGATGACCACTTATATGTTAGTCATCATGGATTATGTCCTGACATTTAGGAAAAGAACTGACATATTTTAGAAATAGTAATGATGCCCTGTTGCTCTTGAATTGCAGTTCACCTTGCAGACCATGCAGTTCCTGCACTTATGTGGTAAGAACATTTGATTTGTCGGAGACGGGATCATTCCTTTGTAGGTTTCCACGTGTACATCAAGCTAGCTGGCATATGAGTATACAGATTCTCCTGTCTCGATTTCTCATCTCATCAAAGGAACACTGGATTATATGGGTTCTGAGGTTTTGAATTCAGAGCCTCATACTTGCATAGAAGCATTTTACCTGGTGAGACATCTCTACAGAAAATCCTTTATTCCATAAGATTCACAAATATATAGTTTTGTTTTATAGGTATTACAGCTAGATAGGACTATTGTTTTTCTCGTTTGGTAGCTTACATAGCATTTTCTGATACTGTGGAAACTGGATTATAGTAGGGAGGCTTTCAGGTCAGATCCAGCACAAAAAAATCCAGGTCCTGTGCCATAAGTCTTCAGCAATTGTCTTCAGTAATAGGGTATTGCCTTCAACCTCAGAAAGGCATCCAAGGGCAGCAGTAGGAATCTATGAACCATAACAATGGGCATCATTGTAAGACATCCTTCATGGTTCAATAGTGGCACCCGCTGATAATAACCAACAGCTGTCTGAGTGGACTTAAGGTCTACTCAATCTGAAGGAAACCATGCAGAGTACCAGAAACATAACCAATGAGGTCTTGGATCTTAGTAGAAAGTTTTCTACTTTCCTAGATCACTCTGTTTAACTACATCCTAAGCCTTATTCGTATGACCATAGTTAAATTTATCTCTCACCCTTCATCCAAGAAGATCCACTTTACAGAAAATGGAGACCATCACAGAAGGCAACCACTGGACACAATGCAAATATCAACAGATCATGGGGAACCCAAGTCCAGTGAATACATTTACATCACAACTCCCACAGATAGGGTTTAGGAACATCCCAGAAGAGGGAATGAACAGATTGAAAGAACCAGAATATCAGGAAGTCTACACTGAGACCCACTCTCTTAGAAATAAATGGTTGCATAACCAAACCTAAGCCATGGCAGTATCAGTAGACATAGTAACATGGAAGAGGGAAATCTCACAGGGTCCTTCCAATAGGCAAAGAACAGCATGCAACTAAAGAATGCTAAGAGAGGAGAGCTATCCTCTCTAGGGATAAAGTTTCCAATTGTTTATTCAATGGAATGTGGTTAGATCTGAACTCATATACACAAAAACATCAAAAGAAGGACACAGCAAGTTTAAACAAATCTGTCTGTCTCTGCACCCCTTATGTCCCCCCCTCTTGTATATGTATTGAAGAGTAATCAAAGAAGAAGATGCAATCAATTTGAGAGTAGGTGGACATAGTATAGGCTGCTGGGAGAAAAATGAATGGAGGTAGTTATGAAACTATATTATACAAATAACAAAAAATACCTGTTTTGGGTCATATCTGTTTTAGCCAATCTGAGAACTTCTGTATATGTGATGTTTGTTTTACCATTCTCCTTCCCACATTTCATGGGAAATTTCAACTGCATAACTGAAACAAGAATTAAAACCAGCTGAAGTGTTTCTGTACATCAATTTGTCCACTAAATTATTTAGTATTTTATAAAAGATGATTTATTTTTACTTTTGTGCATTGGTGTTTTGATTGCATGTATGTTATGTGACGGTGTCAGATATCCTGGAAGTGGAGTTACAGTTATGGACTGCCATGTGGGTGCTGGAAATCGAACCTGGATCCTCGGGAAAAGCAGCCAGTGCTCTTAACTTCTGAGTCATCTTCAGCCTCTTCATTTTTGTGCGTGTGGGGTGATTATGCAAGTAATTTTATCAGTGTATAGGATATTGAAATAAGCAAGCATGAAAATCTGGTTTTCATTGGTGACAATAACACATTTCCTGCTTTTGCTTCTGTAGTTTCTATGCCCTCCACTTTTATTCAATTTTAAATGTGTGGCCTCTTTTTATTCTGAATAAGGACAACAATAGACCTGCTATTGTGCACAGGGGAAAGCCCAGGAGGCTTCCACCTCATATGACATTTTCTAAGGACATTGAGTCTATGATTATGATCATTGTATTTTTATATTTTTAGCTATTTTAAAAGTCTTGACAATAAACCTATTGATTCAGTCAGGGGATAGCTGTGATGAATCTCTCTGTCTCTGTCTCCGTCTCTGTGTGTGTGTGAACGCGTGCGTGTGCACGTGCGTGTGTTGCTCAAATCTCAAAACATGCCACTCAAGAAAATTCCCAAATCACAGAGTAGAAATTAGTCTAACCCAGCTGCTGATTCCATTCTTAAAGTGTTACTCTCTGAGCAGTTGCTAAAGTGGGTGATGTCTTTTTAAATGTGACAAATTTGGCAGCTGTTCTGTTGTACACTGAAATAACAGAAAAGGTGAAATATTAATGAAGAATAGCCCTAATGTCCAGAAATGATAGGAAAAAAGAGCAGTTAAAGTTGAAAGAAGCATGAAATGCGGATCAGGATTCCTACCAGTGTCAGAGTTCAGCTCTCTCGCCTTTGAGGGAGAAGCATTGTACCTACCCTAGAAAGCTGAGAGGAAACAATTCAGATGGAATATGCAGGGGACAATGTAGATCAGAGCACCAACTTATAGTACAGGTACTTTACAGCAAGTGGTCTATGCCACAAGACTACAAAATGCAAAAGTTTTATTTCAAAGACATACATGTAATTAAGCCTCTGGATTCTCTCTCCCCTCTGCCTAATGTGTGTGTACACTTCTGTGAGGAAAAGATGAAGGCAGCCATGAGGAGGGCTCCATCCATCTCATATATGGCCTCCTGTTGCTACAGTGATGGGAACTGGCATTTACTTCTAACGATGCTTGTGGAGAAGGACTGGTCATATGGCCCAGAGCATTCCAGCATGCAGCCTGAGTTTTCCTGCATCAGGTTTCCCCCACAGCTCCAGTGTATCATTCATGAATAATTCCCTAATCCCCCTGGAAATTGCTATAAGCTACTTAATACCATCAACAAATCCTTTCCTGTTTCTATATGTACAATTAATTATGAAGACTGCAAATGCTATCTCCAATCAAGACCTTATCTGAAAACCATGCTGTAAGCAATAATGCCATGTCAGCTATTTTCAAAGGAATAATTATATTCTTTTACTTCAAAACACAATAAAATACCCCAGGACACAAACCTCAAGAATCAGATTGCTTGCTATCCACAGTTTATTTACAAGATTAAGTCCAGACTAAAATTCTCACCCAAAAAGTGAATATAAAAAGCATGATGCCATTATTTTACTCAAATTTCCTGGTCAAGAACCCTCATCCTCACTGATTTCCCATCACCAGTGAAGACTGATGTTTAAAGTCAAACTAAATATTCATGTGGCACGGTGTTGAAGAGCATCAGTATAAAAGGACGTTATCATTACATAATATGGAAATAAAACACACATATCCAGGAGTTAATTATTTAATTTTTGTGGTTATACAATAATTCAAAAGATAAAACTGAATTCATAACTTCTTTGAAATAATGAAGCTGGGAAATAGAATGTGTTCTATTTCCTGGCATAACAGAATGTGGGAATCTGAGTCTGGCTTTCATTCTCCTCACTAAGTCTTTGCTTCATTTTCCAAGAGGGAAGTTTAACTTTTATAAGCCAGATGTGTATACATACCCACTGGTGTAACCTAGCACCCATGCTCTTTCCTGTAAGTTCAAGTTGTAAAGAACAGCTCATTAACTAGAACCCCATGATCACCTCTGCGCCCACTGTCACGGTCTAGATAGAACCTGTGCTGACCCTGAGCTGATTCCCACAAACAGCAAGGTGTTTGGAACTAGAACTGGTACAGTGGCCATGTGATCAGAAAAGGAGAGGGGAGAAGAAATTACTCCCATCTACTTGAAGGATAAGACATCACATAAACAAAGGTCAGTTGTGAGATACTCCTTGATTTAATAAGTAAGAGGCATTTCCAGAGCTTATTTTTACAAACTGTAATCCACATCTTTATATGTTCCCTTATTATGTACTGTCCATCTCTCTTATCTATTCACCTCAGCATATGATTTCTTCCCCTTCAAGGAGATAGTCTGCACATACCAGAATATGCTAATATAGGCATTTATTTTTTATTTTTTTTATTCTTTTTTAATTAAAATTTCCAACTGCTCCCCGTTTCCCATTCCCCTCCCCCTCCTCCCACACATTGCCCCCTCCCCCCACTCCCCTCCCCCATCCCCACTCCTCTTCTCCTCCCCCCAGTCCATTCCCCCTCCCTCTCGATACTGAAGAGCAGTCCAAATTCCCTGCCCTACAGGAAGACCAAGGTCCTCCCACTTCCATCCAGGCCCAGGAAGGTGAGCATCCAAACAGGCTAAGCTCCCACAAAGCCAGTTCATGTATTAGGATCGAAACCTAGTGCCATTGTCCTTGGCTTCTCATCAGCCTTCATTGTCCGCCATGTTCAGAGAGTCCAGTTTCAACCCATGCTTATTCAGTCCCAGTCCAGCTGGCCTTGGAGAGCTCCCAATAGATCAGTTCCACTGTCACAGTGGGTGGGTGCACGCCTCGTGGTCCTGATTTCCTTGCTCATGTTCTCCCTCCTTCTGCTCCTCATTTGGACCTTAAGAGCTCAGACCGTTGCTCCAAATTGGGTCTCTGTCTCTCTCTCGATCTATCGCCAGATGAAAGTTCTTGTGCCATTCTCCTTGGCCTCTCGTCAGCTCTCATTGTCCGCCACATTCAGAGAGTCCAGTTTTATCTCATGTTTTTTCAGTAGCAGTCCAGCTGGCCTTGGTGAGCTCCCAATAGATCGGCCCCACTGTCTCAGTGGTTGGGTGCACCCCTCATGGTCCTGACTTCCTTGTTCATGTTCTCTGTCCTTCTGCTCCTCATTATAACCTTGGGAGCTCAGTCCGGTGCTCCAGTGTGGGTCTCTGGCTCTATCTCCATCCATCGCTAGATGAAGGTTCTATGGCGATATGCAAGATATTCATCAGTATGATTATAGGATAGGTTCATTTCAGGTTCCCTATCCTCAGGTGCCCCAATGAACTAACTGGGGACATTGCCCTGGGCATCTGGTAGCCATTCCAAGTTCAAGTCTCTTGCCAACCCTTAGGTGGCTCCCTTACCTAAGGTATGAGTTTCCCTGCTCCCCTATCCAACCTTCCCTTATCCCCAATCCCCCCATTCCCCCAGTTCCCCTCATCTTCTCCTTCACACTTTTCTCTCCCCATCACCCCTCATCCCCATCCCACCCCACCCCCAAGATTCCAATTTTTTGCCCATCAGTCATGTCTATTTCCCATAGCTGGGAGGATATCTATATGTTTTTCCTTGGGTTTACCCTCTTGTTTAGCTTCTTTAGGATCACAAATTATAGACTCAGTGGCCCCTATCCATGGCTAGAAACCAATTATGAGTGAGTACATCCCATGTTCTTCTTTTTGGGTCTGGGTTACCTCACTCAGGATCGTATTTTCTATTTCCATCCATTTGCATGCAAAATTCGAGAAGTCATTGTTTTTTACTGCAGAGTAGTACTCTAATGTGTATATATTCCACACTTTCTTCATCAATTCTTCCATTGAAGGGCATCTAAGTTGCTTCCAGGTTCTGGCTATTACAAATAATGCTGCTATGAACATAGTTGGACAAATGCTTTTGTCATATGATAGGACATCTCTTGGGTATATTCCCAAGAGTGGTATTGCTGGGTCCAGGGGTAGGTTGATCCCAATTTTTCTGAGAAACCGCCACACTGATTTCCAAAGTGGTTGCACAAGTTTGCAGTCCCACCAGCAATGGATGAGGGTACCCCTTTCTCCACAACCTCTCCAGCAAAGGCTATCCTTGGTGTTTTTGATTTTAGCCATTCTGACAGGTGTAAGATGATATCTCAAAGTTGTTTTGATTTGCATTTCTCTGATCGCTAAGGAGGTTGAGCATGACCTTAAGTATCTTTTGGCCATTTTAACTTCTTCTGTTGAGAATTCTCTGTTCAGTTCAGTGCCCCATTTTTTAATTGGGTTAATTATCCTTTTAAAGTCTAGTTTCTTGCGTTCTTTATATATTTTGGAGATCAGACCTTTGTCTGTTGCGGGGTTGGTGAAGATCTTCTCCCAGTCAGTAGGCTGCCTTTTTGTCTTAATGACAGTGTCCTTTGCTTTACAGAAGCTTCTCAGTTTCAGGAGGTCCCATTTATTCAATGTTGCCTAATATAGGCATTTAAAAAGGGCCAACTAAACAAAGACCTGTAGAAGCAAGTCAGGCACGAATGAGAAGGAAACACGAAACACATTACAAACCCGCTTTGGAGTTTATTAGACGTTGTGTATACAGGCTTGGGGAAGTCAGTGTGCAGGGGGGGGCACATCCAGCATTTAAAAGCTGCCTAGTGCATGCGCACAGGGGGTTGACATGACTATGTCATACGAAGATGATGGGCTTCATGCATGCATGCAATGGCTTAGCTGAGTCATACATGAATGATGCAACCATGCACGCATGCAAGGGCTTAGCTGAGCCATATGTGGATGATGCAACCATGCATGCCTGTGGGTCACATGGGACCCCGGGGCTATTAAACACTTTTGCCTGAGGGCTTATCCACACATGCATGACCCTAGGACCCAGAAGTGTCAGCTTTATTGTGACTGAAATCCTAACATTCCACCCTTCTAAACCTAAGAAGGGCCAGAGGCAAAAGTTCTACCCAGTTGAGGTGGAGCTCCTGTGACATCTTAATAAGAACATTTTTTAAGGAACGGTTTAGTTTGTTCTATCTTCCCTGAAGACTGAGGATGGTATGGGTTATGAAAATACCAGGGAATGTTAAGAGCTTTAGATAAAGTTTGAAAGATCTAGGAGGTAATCTCTGGGCCATTATCTGACTGAAGAGAGGTTGAGATTCCAAACCGGGGCATAATTTCTCAGAGGAGAACATCAGAAACTGTCTGGGCCCTTTTGTTAGTGGTGTGAAACGCTTTAATCCACCCAGACATGGTGCTCACCAAAACCAGGAGACATTTACCTCGTTTGACTATGGGCATATGAGTAAAATCAAACTGCCAGTGAGTTCCTGGAAGGGAGCCCCTGGACTGGTGGGTGGGAAAGGGAAGCTACGATATTTGGTCTTGGGATCTGGCTTTTGACAGATTTTATAAGAGGCAGTGATAACTTTTAAGAACTCTAAATCCTCAGGGGTAGGATGGAGGTGAGCCTTGACAAAATGAAACAGCTTTGCTGTTACAAAGACAGAGCTGATGTGGGTAGGACAGAATTTGCTGGGTGTCAGGGGGTGTCTGCGAGAATGTGGGCTGTACTGTATGAACCCTCTGAGGTAACTGAGGTAGGTTTGGGCTCTGGAATGCTGCTGTTCTAGCTTCTTGGTCAGCCTGGTTATTTCCCTTGGAAAAATGGAACTGTTGGTCTGATGAGACCGACAGTGAATAATTCCTATAGCTGTGGGCAGATGTAAGGCTTTTATCAAGTACATAATGTAACCTGAGTTAGTTGTGGATCTTCTTTTGTCGTAAGAAGCCCACGCTCCTTCCAGATAGCTGTGTGAGACAAGAGGATATGAAAGGCATATTTAGAGTCTGTATAAACATTAAAGATTGTCCCTTTGTTAACTGGAAGGCATGAGTAAGGGCTATTAACTCAGTCTGCTGAGTAGTGGTATGAGCAGGGAGTGCCTGTGCCTCTACCACCCCAATATCTGACCCTATGGCATAGCCTGCCCTACAGGTTCCTTCAAATAAAATGGAACTGCCATCTGTGTACAAGGTATAAGTGGCCTGGGACAGTTTTCTCTCCTGTATATGTGAGAGGTAGGACAGTAGATCCTGTATGGTTTCTATGAAGGAGTGAAATGGAGAATAATTAACATTAGGATGAGGTAGGAGATTTGGGATATTAAGGGGTTGGCAGGATTGGAAAGTGAGTGTGGCATCTTCTACTAGTGCCACCTGGAGGGAAAGAACTCAGGAAGGGGGCAAGGTTTGCAAGCTTTTGTAAGTTAAGAGATGGGACAGATTGTAGTGTGTGACCCAAAGTTTAGTTTATTTGACTCACAAATAAGAAGCTCAATGGCCACTAAAGCACATATGCAGGGCACCCAGCCCTGAGTGTTGAGGTCCAGCTTCTTTGGAAGGTATGGTACAGGTGCAAAGGAGGGTCCCAGCTGATGTCCTAGGACCCCAAGGGCATATCCCTCCTTCTCTGTTACATAAAGGGGAAAAGGGACGAATTAAATTTGGGAGATGAAGAGTTGAGGCCTGGATAAGGGCTTGCTGGAGTCTCTGGAAGGGTGTAGTAATGGAGTGGAGAAGGGGCTTATGCAGAGAACCGAGAGCTGTCTCGTATAAGGGGTGGGTGAGGAGACAAAGAGAGGGGATCCAGGAATGCAGGAAGCCAGCTATTCCTAAAAATAATAAAACCTCTTCTTTTGTAGAAGGAACTGCAAGGGATTGAATCAGCTTTTTTCTGTCTAGGGTAATAGCTTTTTGGTTTGGGATAATAATCTCAAGTAAATGACTTGAGAGGTAGACAGAATTTAGAAGGTGAGGTTCTATAGCCCTTTTTGGACAGGAATGTAAAAGAGCAGAGGTATCAATTTTGCTGATCTCCCAGGACAGACTTCAAAGTAAAATATTATTTACGTACTGTATGAGTTTAGACTTAGGGAGAGACAGTGAGAGTATATCAGAAGCTAAAGCCTGACAAAATAGGTATGGGCTGGTCAAAAATCCCTGGGGAAGGATGGTCCAGGTGAGCTGTGTGGAGAAGTGAGTGTCAGGGTCAGTACAGGTGAAGGCAATGATATTTTGAAATTGAGAGCTGAAAGGAAAAGAGAAGAAAAGCATCCTTGAGATCTAGAACTGAGAAGTGGGGGGTTCCTGGAGGGATAGTGGAAAGAAGCGTATAAGGGTTAGGTACTATAGGATGAAGAGGGACCCCTGTGGAGTTAATGAACCAGAGGTCTTGAACCAGGAAATAGTTTCCATTTGGTTTTTAACAGCAAGTATAGGGGTGTTAAAGGGAGAAGAGGTGGGATGAAGTATCTTTTTTCTTAGAAGGTCAGAGATTATAGGCTTAAGTTCCCTAAGGTTCTGGAGAGAGAGGGGGTACTGAGCTTTGGTAATATACTTAGTCGGGTCTTGTAATTCAATAATGATGAGGGAATGAATGGTGTTTAGCAACAGAGCGGTTTTGGATGTCCCAGCCTTGGGGGTCCACCTGAAAGACTGGTAGAGGAAAAGAAACATTGGCGCTGGAAGGTTGGGAGGCTAGAAGGAGGAGGAGGGGAGCTGTTAGCAAGTCTGAGGTAAGGTGAATGGAAGGGGCAAATGAAATGGCAACTCCTACTTTTGCTAAAAATAATTTCTTCCTGTAAGACATACCAGGCTGGTCGAAATGACTAAAAATGAATGAGTGTGATAAATACCCCTAAAAACACAGTGAAATGGTGGAGTCTGCTGAGGTAGATAAGGCCGTCTCCCTACCCTGACAATAGAGAAACTAGAAGGAGAGATGGGCCCCCAGAATTCCCTCAGTACCAAGTGTGTGACTCTGATGTCCAAGAGAAAGGAGATGGGCCATCCTGACACCCATGGCTCCCTGTTACAGATGACAGTTGTGGTCAGGTCAAAGGAGCCAAGACAGCCTCACTCATCCGTGACCAGACCAGAAGTTTCAACTCAGGGCCATTAGGCACTTCTGCCTGAAGGCTTGTCCACACATGCATGGCCCTAGAACCCAGAAGTGTCAGCATTATTGTGGCTGAAATCATAACACCTTCTATATTTCATATTTCTACATCTAAAACCAGGGGCTGACTGTACAAGCTTAAGAAAGTCAGTCAGTGTACCAGTGATCTCAATTATTTTTTCTAAAGTTTAATAATGTCGATGAAGAACTGTTTTGCTTTAGAATCTCCTTGACACATTCTAAGGGAAAAACAAACACAAGAGAGAAAAATATAAGGAAAATTAAGGAACAATCAGATTATTCACCTTTGTTACTTGACCATCATTAGCTAAGAGACTGCATGGCCATGAATGATACCCTATCCATGGTGATGATTGTGGGATTGCCTCTTCTGTTTTGGACAATCCCCAGAATACCTTGCTCTGGACAATTTCCAAGAATGACAACCTCTCTGCCACCGACAGTCTTCTTGATTATCCCTTACATGTCCCTGTTTGGGCACCAGGTTTTGTTGCCTGGCCGATAAGGCACCAACAGTGCAGGGCTCAGAGGGAAATCCATGGAGTCAGCATACTGTGATTTTTTTTTATTTGAGGGGACTAAGGGAAAAGAAACACACACTTTTCTAATGTTATTCTTCTTTATCCTTCTTCTGTATTTTCTCTTCTTTATTTTTCCTCAATAACTTATATACCCCCAAAAATCTTCCAGGCAATAAAAAATGCCAATATAGTTATATCTGTTTTCCAAGTGAATGATTATAATGAATGCAAGTAAAATGTGTTTTTCATCTCCCTTATATTGTTAAAACAAAGTCATCCCAAGGACCCACACATATTTAAATAGCTTGTAATAGATTAGCAGAGTGTGAGCAGTAGGGTATTTTTTTTCAGTCATTTCTTATACTAGCAGGTTGCATATTGTTGCAAAAAAAGGATCAATCACTTTATTACTTATTTTGAAAGGTAATCTTATAGGGAATTTTTTTATTTATTTATTTATTTTTTTTGGTTTTTTGAGACAGGGTTTCTCTGTAGCTTTGGAGCCTGTCCTGGAACTAGCCCTTGTAGACCAAGTTCAGTTAGCCAAGATCTGCCTGCCTCTGCCTACCAAGTGCTGTAATTAAAAGTGTGCACCACCACAGCCTAGTTTTATGAGGAATCTTAAGGGAATCACAAGCTTTTATACTTGAAAATTAACGAGTCAGCTATACTTTAAATATATAGAGTATATACACACTCAATCAATACTTGTATCAGAAGATTGAGGGCAAAAAAAATAAATTAATCATTATCTTTGATCATCAACCAATCTTAACAAGGAAAGTACAGCAGCTAGTAACAACTGGGCTTCTTGGTAAGTGTTTTTGAACCTAACCTAATGAATCTAAAACTCAACTATGTATCTTTGTGCACTTTATATTATTTTCTAGGGTTTTTCATCTCAAAGGTTATTATAAATATATCCTATTTAAACTGCAGTTCTTTTCTGAAGTTATTACTGTGTCAGCTATGATGCACACCAAAATCTGTGACTGCAACTTTCAACATTAAAATGAAAAGTATTTGAGCCAGCATGGTTCCTGGAGACTCAATTGTTTTCCTTAATAATGAACTTGAACTGTGATCTATGCATCTCATATAATCTATGAATCTCATAGGCCCTAGCTGTGTGACAACTCCATATATATACATATATATATATATATATATATATATATCACCAAAACTCTATTTAAACTAACATTATTGTTATTAATTAGACAGCTTAAGAAGAAATCACCTTCACAAAAATCCACAGGCAAATATGCCCAGTAAAATGGGGTGTTTCCATGAGATAAACACACTACATTACAGGGGATGGGAATCTTCCCACAACCATTCTCACCATGCCAGATACTAGAGAAAAAATGGCAGCAGCAGAAGCAAAAACCGTTCCAGAGTTTTTGGTCTGGTTCCTTTCCTGTCTAAGATGCCTCCATTAAGGATTTTCATTTGGTGGGCTAACGCCTCTAACTACAATTGTCCTCTGCTGCTCCTCTGACTAGGCCACTAGCAATGCAAAGTTTAACTTATAGAGCCACTAAGATACAAAAACAGTAGATGTTTAGCTCATTAATGGGATACTTAACTTACATTTTTCAATTTTGTGGAAGTTAATCTTGGGAGATAAGTTGACGAGGTCATTTTGATGAACTGTGAAATGTCATGAGATGTTTGGATTTGTGGTATGACTGAGTAACTCACATACATCTGTTTTATGACATAAGCCTGAAATGTTCAGATTACTAACAGCCAACAGGGAAGGAAACTCTGAGTCTCTCCTCTTTGAGCTTTGCACATACCAGGAATAATAGGAGTCCTCCTATAAACACGTTGAATTTACAGATTCAGGTCATTTTAACAATGTCCCCATCCTACTTAAGGGTACAGCCTGCTCTCTTGCCTGAGGTCCTTAGAAATATATCTCATGCTAACATACAGATTTTCTTAGAAGTAAGAAATTAGCGCACATTATGTATCTAACTTTGAAAAGTAAGTTCAGGAATTTTTTACATCTAATGTCTAAAATCATTTGTCCCTGATAGTACCTTCTGTATGCCTGCACAGCTAATTGGCATTGTATAACTTTAAACTCTCTGTGTTGTACATAATGCCTATAACTTTACAAGAAAGAAGCTTCATTCATATCATGTAAAACACTTTCAAACTGTCATATATCTAGTTCCTCACAAAAAAAATTGTGGGAGATGCACAGGGCAGAAGAACAGTTTCTCCCAACAGATGAAAAGACCCAGGTTCCAAGGGATAAATGACTCTCCAAGCTTATCCAGTTTTAGTTAGAAGCATCCAACTTCCCTCATGACAGAACAAAGGTACTCTTTAAAAGCCAGTGACTTTGAAACATGCCTTAAAAATTATTTTCTTTAGTAAAATCTGTACTGAAACTCAACATGTAAAACAGTTAACAAGAATAAGTCTCATATGGGAACCAGGGGACAAGTTTCTTAAACTTTTATTACTATGGGGAAAATTACTGAAAAAAATAATTCTAGATTTAAGATTAATTCTGTCTCACAGTTTCAAAGATTCCGTTCTTAACTGTGACTTTCCCCATCACCCCTGGACCTCTGGTGAGATGGAACATCACCGTGGAAGAGCACGGCATGCATACCTCAACACATCCATCCAAGTAACAATAAGATTAAAAGGAGCTGGGGACAAGATACACCCTTCAGTGAGATGACCTTAGGGACCTTTTCCCTCTAGTTCCTACCTCCTAAGCGCCATCGTAATAAAAATGGATTCACCCACTGATGAGTTTATTACCGTCACAACCCAATCAGCTTTCAATGGTGGCATCAGTTGGCATGAAGCTTGCAAAACATGAGCTTAAGCAAACTATGCCAGAGGACCAAGGGTCTGTGCTACAGTGATAGCTCTGGTGTCTTTGCAAGACGCCCACATAGAAGATCATTTGAGAATTGCAGAACTAGCACAGGTACTATTCCCTCACCCAACACCGCAGAGCACAGTCCTAAACTGTAAAACACTGTACTGAAATATTGATCCCCTCAGCCTCAGGAGTACCCAGGAAACCTCAGCTTTCCACAGTTGGGATCCTCCACCCAATTGTAACTGGAGGTTTCTTTCTTGCTCACCAGTTCCCTAATAAACACTCTGAGGTTTAATATTAATTATAAACTGTTTGGCCCATTAGTTCACACTTATTATTAACTATCTCTCACAACTTAAATTAACCCATTTCTATTATTTTATATTTTACCACAAGGCTCATGCCTACACATCTTGCTTCCCCAGATGCTGCTAGCCTCTCCCTGAGTCAACTTTTTCTCCTTGTCTCTATGCTTGGATTTCTCACCTGACTCTGTTCTGTCTGGCTATTAGCCAAATAAGCTTCTTTAGTAACAAATGGTAATAAGACATATTCACAGCCTACAGAAGGACATCCCACATCACCCAGTAATAGCCTTCTGTTTTTATTTAAATGTGTTAGACAAGTATAAATTGAATACAAATAAAATTTTCACCCAGAACATTAGAAAGAACTCAGAACACAAAATTGTTGTTTTCTCCATATATTCAAATTAGCCTCATTGATATGTCTATAGTTAGCTCTCTGACCTGGCTATTACCATCGATTCTATATTTATTCATTACTGGTTGTGCAAATCTTTTGTTTCTCCAAAGCTGCTATCCCAGGCAAAGGGTGGATTTTTAAAAACTTCCTATTTGGACTTCCATCTGATGCCTGCATAACATCTAAGGTGATATTTATTCAGGATGACGTTAGTTGCCACATCCTTTTCCAGTGCAATATTTAAGAAAGTCTTCCCCTGAATTTCTTGATCTGCTGGTATTCCATTTCAGCCATCATCTCCACACCATGGGCCATCAGTTCATTGTTTCTTTTCATCTCAGCTCTGTGACACACAATACTGCTGACACCTAGTATTTTGGTTCGCTTTTATTATTGTGTTAAAGCTATGACTCAAAGCAACTCTGAGAAGAAAGGGCTTATTTGGTTTGTACACCCTAATCACTCATAATCCATCATTGAGGAGAGTGATGGTAGAAACTCACGGAAGGCCGGGAACTGGTGCTAGGAGTTGAAGCTATATACCTTAGAGGTAAGTAACTTGCTTCTCATGGCTTACTCAACCTGGTTTCTAATATAAGCCAGAACTGACTGACCATGGTTTGGACCACTTATAGCTGACTGGTCCCTCCTTTATCAATCAGTTATTTTAAAAAGCCCTAGAAACTTGCCTATATAGACAAATCTGATAGAAGCATTTCCTCAATTATGATTCCTTCTTCCAAGACAATCCCTCAGACGTGTCAAATTGACAAAAAAAAAATAATAATAATCAGCACGTCTGGATTTCAAGCACTTCCTCTTTGTCTGTTTAACTTCATTATTAATCTATTCTCCCAGCTGCCTTAAGGAGCTATCTTTGGTGCTACACTTAGACTGGACTTTCCAACACTATATCAGGTGCCTTTGCTTTCTGACATGTTTTACTTTTGTACTTCACAAGTATTTGTATATTTAAATATTGCTAGTCACCCCAGCTAAACACTTAGGCATATTATCGGAGAGACAAAATCATGATTTCCCTCCATTAATTCTTATTTATGACACATAGTAGATCTTTAAATATTTGCTAAATACACAAATGAAACATTGATGATGATGATGATGATGATGATGATGATGATGATGATGATAATAATAACAATGATAGTGATGCTGTCTTAAGCTTGGAAATATTAAGCAAGCTTTGGGTATCTTCTTTTGTACCCAGGAAGGTCATATTGGAAATAGATGACAGGTCTTCTGCTCCACATCACCCTGTCCTCTGACTCTAACATCCCCTGGAACATCTCTGCAGTACTTAAATTCAGGAGAAAGATTCCTCTGGAAGCCTAAATATAATTACAATCATTATTTAAAAGCCCTTTAAATCATTAAGTTAGCTTAATATTACCCACTTTCCCAAAACATGATTCTACTCTATTTAATCTATAAATATCTCATTTTGAAGAGAACTCCAAACTGAGAAAATACATTTTCAATGGTCACACATCTGTTAGTGTTTTTCTTTAAAAGCTTATTTTGCTTCTCTTAAATTTATTTATTTATTTATTTATTTATTTATTTATTTATTTATGCTTCCCAAATGAGGAAACAAGTATGTCTTGGACTAGCCCAGGACTTGGAGGTAGAAAGGGGTTTTTCTGTTCTTGTGCTGAATAGAGTTCAAGAGCAAAGCTCTGACGCAGGGACAGGTTTTTGAACTGACCTGTTCACTGTATCAAACATCCTTGAGCAACAAAGCACCATGTCTTCCAGATGAAGGTCATAGAAGGATAGGCAGAGGTACAACTTTCTACACTGTAAGAGTCCCCAATACCACAGTAATCACAGAGCTGGAGATGCAATGGTCTGCTTCTGACATTTTTTGTTCTTTAATCCATTCCATTCAGTTTACAGAAGTGACATGCAGAAGTTGATTTTGTTAGAAGTCAGAGGAAAACTTCATACAGGCAATGTTGAGCTACTAACGTCTGCAGATGATCAAACCTCACGTCACAAAAAGGAGAAGGCCAAGACTCTGCTATTGGAGATAAAAGGCTCCAGGTCAGTGCCAACCTGACCTACAGCACACTCTTATAAAAAATCAGAGCTTAATCAAGACACTACGTACATTTCAAAATTTTCAGAAAATAGATTATCTCTCTGACAACACTCTAAGAATGGAATCAGCGAAGTCTAGATGGTAAGAAACTCAACAAGACTTTAGAGAAAGTTATTTAGAACTTGCTTTTTTCCTCAATAATTTGTAAAATAATGAATAAAGCATAAAATAGGAAAAGAAAAGAGAATTAAGAGTGGGGCTGTCAATGAGAAAAAAATACATGAAAATTAATCAGGTGTAATGTTTAAACTCTAATCAAGCTAGCCAAATATAAGAATAACTACAAGATAATTAGTGAAATCTGAATGTAGTTGGTAAATCAGTTAAAATTATTCTGACCAAATCAGTAATAAATAATATTAAGTCAATATTAGTTTAAATTGACTTTATAAAGTAATTGATTTCATTATCACAACGGTATTAAGTTAATCAGAGCCATTATCTCTCAGAAATACAAATAGAATTATCTAATGCAGAAGAATACAACTGTATAATCAAAGCAGGATTAGCCACATGTCATTAGCTGGATATCGGACATACAGAGATTTTTGATAACAGTCTCTACCTTTGTGTGGTTTTGAACACTTTCATGATAAAACATTACATAATGACAAACAAGCATGACTTTCAGTTTTTACAAAGGCCCAATGATTCAAAACAGCAATAAATCAATGAATTCATGAAAAATGTGCAAAATGATTTGCACATAACAAGCAGAGCTAGAGTTGAGCTCAGCAAGATGAAAACAAAAGTCAAAATATGAAACCCAAATTATAAATTACCTCTGTGACCTAAGTCAGAAATTATAATGGCACAGAATTCAAGAGTTTTGAAATGAAAGTCAATCAGAGAAAAAAAGGGAGGCTTTGAAAAATTAAAACTTCACATAACTGTAAGTACAGTCTTAGAGAATTAACAATGCAAAGTCAAATTAAACATAAGTTTTTATATTCTTTCTAGAAAGCAATTTATCATTCATGTCTCATTAAAATTATATTCTTCACATTTTTTCCTCCCATTCTTTCCAGCCTTGTTAGACAAGGCTCAAATTTTGCCCATTGTACCAAGGAATGAAGCCACGATGTGGAACAGGTACTGACAGGCACAGTGTCAGACCAGATTCAAAGCAAGCCTGCCGCCTGGGCAGAATTTTACGACGCTGTGCATACTAGTCTATGCATTTAAGCTCAGGGCCAGGGAGAGGTCTATCAAAGGAAAGTAGTAAGATACATGGAAATGACAGGCAACAGTTTTCAAAGCCTTACGAACCAGAGAATATCTTGAAACTTTAGGTTTCATCTCTGAAAATTGGACTTCTAGGTACAATTCCATTGGCATCTTGTGTAAATAAGAAAAACGAGAGCCTGAGATAATATGCTTCTAAGAAGACTAAGAAAGTCTCCCGCGTGGATCCGGCATGCAAATATTTAAGAGGTAAGTAATTACCATCATCGGACTGTTAAATGGGCGTGACCTCAGTGAGGAACCAGTAGGAATCAAGAATGAAGACTGGGAGAAATGGGAGTCCTGTGGCCTTCAAACAGGGTGCTGCCATGGCTTCATTCCAGCCAACAGTTCCAAAACTTAAGCACAGCTTTTTGTGAGGGTTTATATTTTCAGAGCTAGCTAGACAGCTAGAGATAATAATAACGTGAAATATTCCAGGACTGAATCATTGGCAAGACCTCCTCTCGATAACATCATTGTCTGTAAGTCCAATTGATAGCCATATTCTGCCTAGGAATCATGTATTTCTAAACTTATAATTCGTTGTTTCATTTCATCTTCTTCCCATGAATTTGATACTTAATTTTGCTCAGAAAAAACTAAAATAGTTTACTTTACTCAACTTATTGTTTTAGACCCTGCTATCATGTTTTAATCTTTCACCGGTATTCCTTTTGAACATGTGCTATTTTTAAATGCTCACTCCATTTCTATCAAATATTTTGCCAAGGAGAATATAAAAACGAAAATTAACACCTGAGAGTGTAGTTTGAGAGGAAAGCCTGTGGACTGAGGCATAAACTGTGAATAAAATATTTCCTTTCCTTGGAGCAGTTCAAACACCATAATAGTTAAACTCAAGGAAACAACTTTCATTCCACATGAACTCCCAAAGAGGAAATGGTAAACAAGACCTTTGTCTCACTGGAGTAGAAGACACTGTAGATCACTGTGCTGAACTTATACTCCAGGGATAAAAAGTCTAGTAGGATCCGTACTAGTTAGTGAGCAGTGCTATAATCGTGTAAGATGATATGACCAATGTCTCTAATACTAAGCCTTGGCCTCAAGAGGCACATAAGTGAGCGGAACACCTGGGAGTCAAGCTGGCACTGTATTGGTGGTAATTCGTTGAGTCTTCACAGCTATAGTGTAAAAGATGATAGACCCACAAATACATGGGAAGACAGGTTGTTACAAAGAGAGAGGATTGGGGCAGAAATTGGAAATTAGCTTCCAGTCGCGGCTCTGCTGCCAACAAGCTATAAAAGCTCTTTCTCCCCTAGTTCATTATTTATTTACTGTTCATACCTTGCCTATTTCCAAAACAGATTGGAAGTGGCTTTCAATAAAAACCATTAATGTATCAGAACTCTTTTACAAGGTAATAACACAGATAAAAAAGCAAGCAAGACAAAGAAAGTTACAGCAGAAATCTAAGCTGTGGGAATACACTGAGATAGGGAACGTGCTGATGTGAGCTTCTCAGTCAGATGGAGCCAGGAGTGAGTGTGACTGACACAATCTATGGCTGTCTGTTCCTCACTCACCAAAGTGGGATTGAGACTGCCCTGCAATCATCACAGGGTCATTCCTAAGTCCAGGTCTCTCTGTTATAAATAAAGTAACACATACATTTCTCAAAATATACCCTTACTTTCTGTATAATCAAGCACTCTCACAGAACTTAAAGGAAAATGTTATATTGGTCCTTTCACTAACAGCACACACAATTCTGCAGTTTGGGAAGAGTAAGAATAAGCAGCAAAGCTAATAAAAATCCCTTCAAATGATTTCATTTCATTTGCAAATAATTTAAATTTCAAAAAGACAAACTGTATCTTCAAGACTACTCAAAACCAGGGCAGGGAACTTCTATGTAGACTTGTGAAAACCTGAACACAGAAAGTCTGAAATTTGCAAGTTAATGATAAAATGTACACAGATCAGCCAAAATGAGTAATTAGAACCTGAGGTTAGCTTGCATGAAAACAAATTGGAACCAGAGAAAGAACACAGACTGCAGAACTGTGTTCCTCAACAGACTGCAGTCCTCAGCTGCATCCATATTCTTTAGTTGCTGTTGCTTAATGAGGCCAGCTATGAAAGTACTCGGGGGAAAAATATGAACCAACATGCCATTCATCTTGTGTTGACATGATACCCCTATTTTCAATGCAATGTGAACTATTTCCTTTCAGAGAAATTCACTGTAGCACAAGAAGTTATATATTCTATGAACTCCTCTTGGAAATGTACAGGCAAGATTCACAGTGGGTTAAGACTGTTGATGTCCTGTGAACTACCAAAACAATCTTGTAGGTAAAATGTATTTTTAGTACAATTGTGGCATAACCGTTATGGGGAAAACCAGATGTTTGTTTGTTTGTTTTCTGATTGAATTTGAGGTCCAATCTAATAGAGGGAATCCATACCTGGTTTAGGAAAAAAATGATAGAGGAGGTCATAAACTTTAGTAGACAACTTAGTGCTGCAGTTTAGTTAACATCAAACAGCACTGAACAGCCTCTAAAGGCAGATGTTTATCTCTATAGTTAATTGCCACTCTCAGACTTGGTCAAAGAAACTTCATTGTCCAGTGAACTTCAGTGAACAGATTGGTGACTTCAAAGGATGTTGGCAACAAGTGACATTTGAGAGCTCAGACCTAAACAAGACGTTTATAAAGTCATCTTTAAGACTCAGGTAACATTGCCAAAAAGATGGAAATAGCGTAAGAGCTCTAAGATATGAAGAAGACATGTCAAGTACAATCTTTTAGACTATGCTTGATCAGTAAGCTATGGCAATCACTAACTACAAATAACTGCAAATGTTTTTACTTGGCTTCACAAGAATGGGCCCATCAACAGGCAATTACACTCCTTGGGACAATAGAGAGAAGGAAATGCAAAGGTGAATACAAAGAAGCCATCTGTGACTAAGACACAATGGGTCTGGCCCGGATGAATCTTGACTCTGTCATGATATTGTTGCAGCTATGATATTAGACTGGATAAAACAGAAATGCTAAATAATTCATGATACTGATTTTGTTTTCACTGTGTAGAGAAGGACTAAAAGGCTAGGGAAATAAAGCAAGTAACGTGGGACAGTTATGGACACAAGTTATTCATTGAATATGAACAGGAGAAAGAAGAAATGTGTCAAAATTGAAAAAAAAATCAAAAAAACACAACAAAAATCCCCATGATACACCCAGGAAATGGGCAGGAAAACCACTGATAACTTTCTCATGGTTACAGAAGAAAATAAAAAAAACACTTGTTTAGATAAAAGAGGACTCATGAACATATAGATAGATAGATAGATAGATAGATGATAGATAGATAGATAGATAGACAGATAGATAGACAGATAGATAGATAGATAGAATAAGATAAATATATATATATATCATTCTATTTATATATATGTGTATGCATGCAACTTTTTAAATAATGAATGGTGTGCCTAGTCATCCTTCCCTTTAAAAATGAATGTTTTTAAAATCCATATTTCTGCACAAGAGGATATTTGTTACCAGAGTGTTGCCAGAGGGAATTCATCACTGTTAGAGGATATCTTTGTAGTTATCAATATGGATGTGTTTATAGAAAGATGTGGGATTCCCCTCTGTATTCTGTGAATACCATTGGTTAATAAATAAACTGTCTTGGGTGTGCTCAGAGCAGAATAGAGAGAGGTAGACAAAGAAAACTAAACTGAATGTTGGGAGAAAGAAGGAGATGTCAGGAGAAGCCATGTAGTCCCACTGGAAACAGACTCCAGAACTTTATTCAGTAAGCCACAGCCTTGTGGCAATACACAGATTAATGGAAATGGGTTAATTTAAGATATAAGTTAGCCAAAAATACGCTTAAGCTATTGGCCAAACACTATTGCAAATAATATGACTTCTGTGTGATTATTTTAGGAGTCTGGGCAACTGGGAAATCTAGAAGCAGCCTCCCACAACAATAACTTGTAAAAGAGAGCAGTTAGTGATGATCCATCTCTATAAAAAATGGTTGTCAGTTCGTTTTTTTTTTTTTTTTTTTTGGTTTTTCGAGACAGGGTTTCTCTGTAGCTTTGGAGCCTGTCCTGGAACTTCCTTTGTAGACCAGGCTGGCCTCGAACTCACAGAGATCCACCTGCCTCTGCCTCCCAAGTGCTGGGATTAAAGGCGTGTGCCACCACCCCCAGCTGTCAGTTCAAATTTTTTGTGCTTCTATGGTTGAATATCCTGCATATATGGAGGACCAGTCTTTCGTCGTGGGATAAATATTTTAAAATTCTTTTACTGAAGAAGTTTCCCTCAGCCACTTTGGTTCCCAAGGTGTTAATGAAAGATGGACAGATCTTCATTTAAAATCATATGTGATGTTTTTGAGATGCATTTCCATCCACTTTAACTTTAAAAACTTTCTATGTGTTCAGTTGACCTTCAGTTGCCACACATCCATTATCTTATTTAGCCTTTCATTATGATTTGATTTTATTTCTTCATTTGATTTTCTTTGAATTTCTTTCATGGATACCCATTTTGACTCTTGTTGTTATATGAATTTCTGAATTTAGCCATAACTATTTCTGTTTCTGTAACTTTGCTTATTTTCTGATGTCTCAAAGTTTTTTAATCTGAAATGGCATCCAGGACACAGACAAATAAATGCAAGATCACTAACAAGAGCTCTTTGAGTGTGAAATGAAATTTTTCAATATTTGGTGCCGCTCTTTTGCTTCTCCAAGTCCTATCTTTATGCCCCAAATATGCATAGTTATGTTAAAAGTCCAGAAATTGTCGTTAGATTTAATAATATTCTGGCTTTAAGAATATAAAGTACATTAGAAGGAAACAAAATAATTAGAGTCAAAACAATTGCCTTTAAGAAAGAAATATGCTTTTTTTATGTTTTCACAATTTTTATAGCTTTCATGGGGAAAGGTACTGACATAAACAAGACACTATGCATCTCATTTCCTTGAGATGTAGACCAAATGCTGCATGTTTAAAATATTCCTAAACCAGACTCTTTAGTTTGCAAACCTTTAGAAAACTCAGTTAAACCTTTCAAGAGTCCCCATGTGCCCATAGTAAATCTGATTCGAATGGGATATTATTGTAGAAAATTTGCCCTTTGCTGGCTGTTTCAAATGCCATTTCTATCTGAGGCTTCTTCTGCATGGAGACATTAATATATTTTTCTGACATTTTTACTCATGATTGACATTCTCCAGAAACTACTCCCAAGCTATTACTTTCATTAACATTATTATTACTTTTGGCTGTCATAAAGATCAAAAGACATTTTCTACAAAGACAAAATTCTCTTCAAACACACATACACAAAGAGGCTGTAGAAACTAATGTGTGCTCAAATACTAAAGGTAGGCCAGATATCAATGACTTGTGTCCTTCCAGACTCTAAACAAAAGGGAATATTTTCAGTGATAGTTTTCATTTCATATTTATATTCTAAAGCAGGAGAGAAGGAGATTTACTCCACAAAATGTAAGTTCCTCATTATCAGCACAATGTGGGATCATTTCATGTATTGTATTTATTTTTCTCTGGTGTTAATGGAAAGTCACATTGCACAGTTACCTGAAGATGTTCTCAGAACCTCTTCATTTAGCCCATGCTGAAAGATATCTCTGTAATTTCTTCACTGGCTTTTTGAAGTATGCACCCATATGCTCAACTGTACATAAGTCTATCTACATGCAAACCTGAGAGCAACCCACTTTTTTCTTCTTTTTGCAGAGTATCCTGTACTTTGGCATATATGCAATGTCAGAGTTTCGATAATTGAAACTGTCATGCTCTTTCTGTGATATATTTGATTAAATCATGTGGAAAAGAAATAGAAATTCTTTAGGATTTTATTAAGACCAGTCAGTACATAAAATGCTTTCTCTACCAGGACCACGTACTTATTGAATACCTCCTATGTGTCAGGCACACTGCCAGGGCTTCTACACGTTATTTTATTTGGCTCTCCTGTGTCTTAGAATTATGTGCTGAACAAATCATTCCTTTCAAGACATATAAATATACTTTAAGCCCATTTCAAGACATTTGGACAGTGTGAGTAAACTGTATTTAAGAGAATGTTGATAAGTATGTTCTATTTCATTTTCTGACTTGTCTATCACATTCTCTAGGTCCTGACTCCTCTCTTTCTCCCCCTCTTTCCCCTTACTCTCTCTCTCTCTCTCTCTCTCTCTCTCTCTCTCTCTCTCTCTCTCTCCTCTCTCTCTCTCTCTCTCTCTCTCTCTCTCTCTCACACACACACACACACACACAGCACACCATGGCCACACACACACACCATGGACAAGAAACAAAGCTAAGTCACTAAGATTTTATTTGTTCCTTTGTAACAGAAGTGTTATTTAACCCACTCAATATAGCAACTGCTAACTAGAAAAGGGGGCACTGTTTTAATACAGAACTGAAAATGTATGTGTGCTTCACAGACTCAGGAAGAGTCTGAAAGGAAATTTAATTTGACAGCTGAAACATAGGACTTCTGTTATTCAAAGCAAATATTTGGTATAACTATAGCTCATAAGAGTGTCAGCAATAGTCCACACCTCTTCTAAGGCGGCAGTAGCAGAAAAAAAACAGCTAGAAGCATAAAATTATTACTATTACTGTGTGGTAGATACTATCAGTTGCTTTGACGAGGCATTCAAGGAAGAGATGATCTGAGAATGATTGGCTGGTTTACAAATAGTAAAGAAAAGGAATTGTTGAGTCAGAGAGCAGGGTATGTATTTCTAGAAAAGCTAGCTGTATCTAGATGAAAACAGTGAGATATATAATTTTTAAAAGTTTTATTGCTATTAATTTAGAAAAACTCAAGTAAATAAAATGTATGGAGACAAACATCAAACCAAGATGACAGCATTTATTTGCCGTCTGAAAGTCATGATTAGCTTCAGTGAGAAAGGCAAAGGGTTACAAACTTAAGAAAGGTTTGAAAAATAAATTTTGGAAAGAAATATGGATATTTTGGCATATGGTAGTAACTGTAAGGAAACTTCATAAGCAGCAGTGAGGGTTGAACTTCCTATCCTCATAAATCTGCCTCACACCATCGAAAAATGCCCCTACTTTGAGAGAGATTAAGTTGGGAACATTTGGTCATCATAATCCAATATGCCTAGTGGGCAGTCCCCAAAAGAGAGGATGTTTGTATGAAGTCAGATACAGAGAAAGGTTGTGTCAAGGCATAGGAGAAGGGCAAAGAGCAATCAAGCACATCTGATGTAGGATTCCGTTCTGTATCTGTGAATGTGTTTTCTTACCATTAGTTAATAAAGAATCTGCTTTGGCCCTATGGCAGGGCAGAATATAGCCAGTTGAAAATCTGGACAGAGATATATTTAGAGAGAGTAGGTGGAGTCAGAGAGATGCCATGTAGCTCCCTAAGGAGACAGACGCTGGAGAACCTTACTAGTAAACCACAAGCCTCATGGCAATGCATAGATTCACAAAAATTAGTTCAAGAAGTAAGAGTCAGCTAGAAATATGCATGAGCTAATTGGCCAAGTAGTGTTGTAATTAATATAGTTTCTCTGTGATTATTTCAGGCCTGGGTGGCAGGGAAATGAATGCGCCTACACACATCTGTGCTTTTGTCCTCAGTTTTCCCAGAGCTAGCATCACTGAGATTAACCTGTCACCATTCTACCAAAGCACATTAAGTGTTTGAAGAGGAGAAATAAGTTGTCTATTTTGTTAAGCCACAGGCAAGAATAGTTTTAGTCAAGAAGACTAAGAAAGCCCATTTCCACTCAAAGAACCTGCTGGGTGTAGAGTCTAGATAGGATGTGGGGGTATCTCCCTTTGCATATTGTTGAATGTCATTTACATGTGGGAAGAATGTAGCTGAGATGCACTCTCTGCCCTTTTACCATTTCTTTTTCTGTTGGACACAATGCCAAACTATCTTTGCAAGTTGCTGAAAAGGTATGATGCTGTAGATAGGGTGTGGGTCAAGGAATGGTCAGGCTAAATGACAGATAACATGTCTCTTCCAACTATGGCCTCTAAAAGACCTCTTGCAAACCTTTGTCTTTCAAATAAAGGATTTTCCTTCTCTCTTTCTCCTTTCCTTCACTCCACTGAAGTCAGACAGTAAAGAAATCCAAGGACTAGGGGAGCATAGAATTTGCCAGGCAAGTGCAAGGAACCCAAATCTTGGAGTCACAGCATCCAGGGACAGTTTACCGAGAGAACACCACAGTCTAGGCTAGTTCTAGAGAAGTTATTTGTCCAAACCATGACGTTTCAGGGTTAATTTGTTTTGAAGTTACCAGCAATACTTACACTACCTCAAATACTCCCCAATAACTCAAGCAACCCAAGACAATTGACAGCCTTCTAAGGCCATCTCTTCAAAAAAATCTGAACTGACAGAGGATGTCCAGTAAACTAACCAGTATGTAAGGTACTAAGAATTTCATAGTGGTTTAGTTTAAACCTCCGATTAAAAAACTTTGAAATTACATCACAGTATAAACAAATGGACAAGGAGTCTTTTTGAAGCTAGAACAGAAATATGTATGCTATCGACCAATAAAATACCTATATCAAACTTTGTGTTCATTTTTATCAGCTATGTGTTAAATCACAGTGAATGAGTTTTAAAATGTCTGGCAAAATGGTTCTATAGGTATATTCATTTGAAGAATAAACCTGATAACCAGATGATTTGATTCCATAAATCCTGCATTAGTAGGAAAGAAGTGATTTCTAAAAGTTGACCTCTGAGCACACACACACACACACACACACAGAGTAACACATGCATACAATATACACGCAGAGACACAAACTAATAATGCATACATTTTAAAAGAAGAGTAAATATAGAGGGCATTATCAAAGTCAGAGAAACATCAGTTGACCCTTCTTCCTTCCAACATGTAGGCAGTATAATGGATTATTAACAAATCCAAAGCAAGAAAGTCATTGAAATGTTAAATGGCAGTTGCTACAGAACATGTTTGAATAGAAAAATTACTAACGAGTCAGTCTAAATCTCACACCAGCCATTCAAATGCCAAGTGTAACTGAAATAGTGCTCGGATCAGGGAGCTGGCAAACCCACAGATGCCTGGGAGCAGCCTTGCAAGACTATAAAGAGAGCTGAAGACGCTGAGTGGGTTACCTGGAGATGGAAGCATTAGGCTACCATAGCGCACAACATGCACTAATGTCTAATGAGAAATCTAACCCCAAGCTACTTGACAAATAATTATTTCTCAGGATGACTAATCATAGATGGAATTAAGAAATGAAATACATTAGAATTAGTGTCATTATAGAAATAAAATTGTACTTATTTAACAGAAAAAAAATAACCACTGTAAGATATTTTTTACCGGGAGTTTGCATAGATTTATTGACTACTTTTCTTTGAATGTTGGAGTTATACTTGATTTTACTGACAATATATTATGATCCAACAGAATTGAATTTTTCCTTTCTGCTCAGACATGATTAGGTGCTGACTGTAGACATGAACAATAGGCATCTGGTAACAAACAGTCTATTGTCACAGGAGAGAAGCAGAGATCAACAATCCTTCTTCTATGGGCATTTCACAAAGACTGATTTAGTCATTGTGGAGGGACTAGTGAATGAGTCTATGTCTGGTCTGTGTTGGTTTGTACAAGCTATTTCAGATTATCCTGATATAGAAAATATTTTACAGATTTTATTAGCAACTTATCTTACAGTTTTGATAAAATGCTTGGCACACGTGCCTTAATTTGTCTCCCAGTTGTAGGAGAGAGAGTATATTGTTGCACCAAAGGTAGGTGATGTGGGGGTGACTGGTCATTCTGACTCAGAAAGCAATGATCCTTGGGAACTCATGTTCAGTCCAGGACACCAGTGGTGCTACCCAAGTGAAGGTGTGGAGGGTTCTTCTCACCTCAACTAACCTCATTTATATAATATTTCACAGTTGGGCCTAGAGGCTTTTCTTCTATGTAACTCTTAGATCCTGCCAGCTGACCAATCAATATTAACCACCACAAGTCCCTGACTTTTCAAGTTAACACCCAAACATACCAATTTTGAACCTTCTACTCTTTCTCCCTGTAATCTTTAACAATTCTAACCTTGTTTAAAAGTTCAAGATTCATCTCTAAAACACCATAGCATCAGAAAATAAATTATAGACTTCTAACACACAATGGTACAAAGTAAATGTTCCATTCCTAAAAGCAAGGAGTTGAGAAATAGCCAGGAAAACTGGACCAAAACAGAACTAAATTCCAGCAACACAAACATCACATTATTATGCAGAAACATGTTACTCGTGATGGAATCATCTAAGCTTCCAGGGGCTTAGAAGACAATGCCTCTCAAACTCTGCTGCCTGCAGCACACAAAGCCTCTCCTTTTAGCTAATTTCCTTAGCAAATATCCCATGGCTCTGGCACCTCCAACATCCTATGGTCTACTGTATCTTAAGCTTCACATTAATGCTTTACATAGTGTTTTCTCATGCCTTGTTGCAGAGTCTGCAACCTTGTCACCACATATTACCTGGCCTCAGCAAATCTATGAAGTCATGACACAATACTCCATGACTTCCACAATATTGCATCTGTAATGCTTTTTAAACCTTTACCACATGGATGATGCTGCCAGGTTTTGCTACTGACACTAGGTGAAGTCTTACCAATAAGCCACCTTTCCTATTATACCAGTGCTTAATATAAGATTTCTCTTTAATAATTACAACCACTGCATGCCTTGTGCATGTTGCCATTTCTTCCATGAGTTCATATATGCATCAATCCTATCAAGTCTGGAAGACAATTTCCTTGGAGCTGTCTACTACCTCTGGCTCTTACCATCTGTCTACCTCCTCTTTTGCATAGATCCTGAGCCAGAGGGGAGGGATTTGATGAAGATATCCTTCTAGGACTGAGTGGTCAACACATGGTTTGCTCCTGGATCTCTGCGAAATAAGAAGCTTCTTTGTTGAAGGTTGATTAAGTTGGGGTTGCCAGCACTGGGGGGGGGGGGCGGGGGGAGTAGATACAGGGTCCTATTCTTAATCAAGAAACTATTTGCAATTGTCACCTGCTGACAAAAGAAAATCAATTTTCTCCAATAGAATAAGTCTGGGTTTATCAACCATGCTCCAGGGCAGTCTTTATGCCCAGAAATAGTTGGAAAACACAAAACAAATTCCATGTCTTTTGTGAGACTTTTGTTTTGTTTCATTTTGTTTGGCTTGCACCGTGGGAGCTCCTTCAGCCAATAGCCTTTAAGATATAGGCCCATTTGGTTGTGGTCTCTTATGTTATAAATGTAACTTTAAAGTGTGCACTTGCTCTCTCGTTCTGCCTATATTTCCTGCCTGGTCGCCCCACCTATATTTCCTTCCTGACTACTAGCCAGTCACTGTTTATTAAAGCAATACAAGCGACAAATCTTTACACAACACTTCAAGTGTTGTGGGACAATGGTCTTCTAACCTGTAAAAATTTGTTACTTGTATTGTTCTAATAAAACAGTGATTGGCCAGTAATCAGAAAGAAAGTATAGGTGAGCCGGGCGGTGGTGGCGCACGCCTTTAATCCCAGCACTCGGGAGGCAGAGGCAGGCGGATCTCTATGAGTTCGAGACCAGCCTGGTCTACAAGAGCTAGTTCCAGGACAGGAACCAAAAAGCTACAGAGAAACCCTGTCTCGAAAATCCAAAAAAAAAAAAAGAAAAAAAGAAAGTATAGGTGGAGTGACCTGGCAGAAAGTATAAGTAGGGCAACGAGAACATAATTCAGGGAAGAGGAAAGACTGGGTCTGCAGTCATCACCCAGACACAGAGGAAGCAAGATGAGAATGCCTCATTGATAAAAGGAACCAAACCATGTGGCTAACACAGACAAGAATTTGGGGCTAGTTTAAGATGTAAGAGTTAATAAGAAGCCTAAGCAAATAGGCCAACCAGTTTATAATTGGCATAACCCTCTGTGTATTTCTTTGGTACTGAATGGCTATAGAACTGGACAGGACAGAAATCTCAGTCAACAGGCTTGTGCTTTTATTTTCTTTCTTGGTCTTATTATTTGTTTGGTTTTATATATATATATATATATATATATGTGTGTGTGTGTGTGTGTGTGTGTGTGTGTGTTCCACGGAATTGAGTAGAGAGGAAGCTTGAAAGAACCCTAAGGATTTAAGAGATAGAAAACATAACAAAAATTTATTGTATAAAAACTTTTGAATAAAAATAGATCTAAAATGATAATTACAATCTTTTTTTTTCCAGAATCTCCCTTGTCTGAAACTTAAAAATCTTTCATGTATTTTTTTTATTAACAAGCTATACATATTTTTGTGTCTTTCTGCCCACTGCTTTATTCTTTGGTTGCTGTGGACATAAATAAGTGCAGCAGGTAGCAGTTACACTACTACCTGAACGTTTTCATGTCTTGAAATGTATTCTGTTGAGTAAATTAATCTGTTACCTTCAAAGTCAACTTCTTTAGGTTCTTGGGACTTTCTAAAAGTGAAGCCAGCTTGTATACCAGAATATCACACAAGTAGCCTCTACTTTTTTTCTGATAGAATATTTGTTTCTTATATATATCTAATGGGATATGTCTCTGACATACAGGTCTTTCTTAGCATTTTTGTTTTCCAGATTCTCATCCAGAATAACACATTAAACTCTGTTTATAACATTCTAGAGATTTTTCTAGTCCAAAGTTGTAAGCTCTTCAACACTTACCACAACAAATATTCAATTTTTAGTCACTAATTTCCCATTGTTAGTTACTTCTCTTGCTACAGTAAAAATATAACTTTCTAACATGAAAATATATTCTTCTCTCATATAATGCATCCCAATAACAGTTTCCCTCCCTCCACTTCTCCCAACTTTCCAATATCTTCGCTCTCCCTGAGATCCATCTCCCTACTCCATTTCCCTTCATAAAAGAGCAGGCTTCCAAGGGAAACCAAAAACCAAACACCAAAAGCCCTCATATTAAGTCTAGACAAGGTAACTCAATAGCTCCCATTGTTGAAAGTCTCACAAAACCACTAAAACTAGCAGCTATACTATACATGCAGAGGACCTAATGCAAACCTATGAAGACCCTGTGCTTGCTTTTGATATCTTTGTGAGCCCAGAGGAACCCTGCTTAGTTGATTCAGTGGACTGCATTCTCCTGGTTGACAAATGATACTGAAGGAAGGAAGGTTTAATTTGGCTTCCAGTTCCAGGAGATTGAGTTGAAAATGACAGGATATGCATGAATGCAAGTGAGGTGGCTGGACAGAGCATATGTACAGGCCATAGGCATTGGTCCATGAAAGCAGGTGCTCAGCTCACACTTTGCTTTTTCAGCATGTGAGGTCCTGGTAATGAATCTCTGCCACTGCAGTTAGGGTACAACTCATGATTGGCATGTCTCAGGTTTATCTCTTAGGCTATTCAAGATCCTGCCAAGATAACAATACTGAAACAACCACTGATGAGATCTTTTCTTTCTCTTTTTTCTTTTTATTCCCATTCTTTTCTCCCTTTTCTTTTTCCATTCTTTCTTGTCCCTCCTTTCCTTCATTTTTCTTTCTCAACTTCCCTTACCTTTTCCTTCCCTTCCTTGTTTTGTTCTAAATCTACTTGGCCCACATCATAGTTGATTTAACAGGTACTTTAAATACTTAAGAGTCTTAAAAAGGTAAAAAATTACCAATGTCAGTTTGAAACAAAGACTTTGCAATATTGGCAACACAGAAACACTAGGGAGGGAAATGAGAAGTTTTTTTCCTCTTCTTGTCCCCATGGATGGCCTCTTTTCTCAAACCGAGAACCATTCTCCCACTCTTTCTCCCTGTATTCTCTTCCAACATGTTTCTATACTTAGTCCTTCTTCTTGTCTTGGTTCTAAGAAATGCATATTGGCAGTTTCCACCTCTTCCACTAAACTCCCAGTGAGTAAACAACCAGTGTCTCTCTTTCATTTTATACTTTTTCTTTTATAAAATTTCCTGAGAATCCCAGACATGGGCTTTATGACCTTCCATTGACCTGAGACGGCCCCTGTATATAGGCACAGAGATGCCTTTGTTTACTGATGTCCATCATTATTCTCTCTACCGCCTGGTGCTTCAAGTGGAACTGGTGAAATGTCAAGCTTTCTTTTATTTCTTTCCAAAGTTATAGCTGGGCCAAATTGTCACTGCAGTCAAGCAAAATCTAAATCTTCCAGCCTTTACCCCAATATGCAAAAAGGGATAATAGTACCCATCCCTCTGATCTGTCTCTTACAGAATACACCATGTAAGGATTATCCACTGCAGACCCTGGCATATTGAAGACACTTGAGATGAGTTCTCTGGCACTTCCTGGCTTTCTTTTTCAACTTTACGATGGCCAGCATGCATGCCTAAAATTATTACTTTCCATAACACCCTAGGTAAGCTAGTACAGCTTCCTCTCTCTGTATTACCTTAAACTTAAATAAAGGCTCCTAAGGCGCGGGATAATGCTAAGAACAACTTCCCTCTGTTTGCCTGCCTAACAAGGACAAATGGCTCTATCTCTGTGGTTTATGGTGAATGCCTGATAATGCATCTTCAAGAAAAGCACTTAGCAAGAACACACATAAATATGGCTATAATGTGTATTCAAACTACTCTATTCGCAAGGCCAAGTATACAAATGAAGGATGAAAACAGGCAAAATAGGTCACTAAAATTAGCCTGCACTGTTTGTGAGGCAGATAATAATAATACTGTGTGTTGTCTCTTAGCGCCTGGCTCTCAAGGAGTTCTGGTTACATAAGAAAGATTTATTGCATGAATAAGACACTCATTTTCTCCCATCTTAATGTGATGTCTGCTAGTCTGGAAATGTAAGTCATAGAGATGTATTGCCCAAAGTGCACTTTCTGGAAGGTCCTTTGCCTTCCAAACCCTGATATTTGAATATTATATAAAGTCGATTTATATTCCTTAATCCTACACAAACACTGAAATTTCTTTCCCTGAGCTACCTGCAATCAAGTCCTGTGGGAACATCATAGCACCCAGAGGTTATTTACCCTTAAAGATATACACAAGAAAAGAGAACACTTGATCACAAAAGAGGAATTAACCAGAACTAAATCGATCTCCCAAGTCACATAGAAGATAAATCCTTGTGTATGAAGGCCTATTTTTTTCTTCAATGGAATGAAGAAAATAAAAATAAAAATCTACTAAGTATTTGTTATTAGCGAATAGCTTTACAAAAAGTTTCAAATTGCATAGCATTCATTGCTCATTTAAAAATGCCATTTTTATTTGAGAATAGACAAAGTTAGACCCAAGATATTTCTTATTTGTTATGGTCACTCATCTAACAAATAGCACCAGTGAGTTCCATCCCAGTTGATGAGTGGCTCTAAAACTTCCACACTTCCCCACCTACCATGTTTTATATTTGCGACATAGAGAACATCTTAATACCTAAATCACACCAAAGTTAAGGTGTGATTGCATGGGTAATAATCTTTCTGTGCTTGGAAGTAGTTGCTTGGGGCCTGCAGGAACAAAGTCCCTGTGGATAGAGGATGTAGCTCCATCATAGGTTTCACCAGCATATGGACATCCCATCATTAGTGATAGTTAAAGCTAATCCTTTTTATCTGAGGAGTATTGCAGCAATCACAAGGTCAAGTTGGTACTGAAGGATGTTAAGCTAATCTGAGATTTCTGTAAGGTATTTATTTAAGAGATGGAGAAACAGGGCGGGTTAACTGATGCAAAAGAGGTTGTCTGTCTTGGCTACAACCATGTATGGTCAAGCTGTAGAAGCTGCATGTGAATAGTACTTGGTGGAAAGAGTAACATATTGGCGATTGGACCTAAGGTCTCACACAGCTGAGGAGCACCCTACCACTGAGACATAGCCAACCCTCCAACAGTATTTTAAATGGATTTAGCTGTGCTTGTGTTCCAAATGATAGTTCCTTAGATAAGGCATCACCAGGAAAATAACTTGAGGGCATTAGAGTATTATAGAGGCATTCGAAAGACCTTGCTATTTTTCTTATATGGAATTAGCCTTGGACATTTTCCTGTTGCTCATCTTTCTGCAATGGTTCTCCTCTTTCATTCTTTGGCTTCTTGTGGTCTGTCTTGATACTGGAAGACGTGACATGTGTCTATCACCTTGCAAGTGTCCATCAAGCTAAACAAGTTGGTTGCTCAGAACCATAGCAGAAAATTAATGAACTTGATGCTTACTTTCAAGGAACACAAAACAGAAGTGAGAACAAATCTATGAAAACTGTGTAGCTGTAACTTCCTTATGATTTCACTCAGATGATTTTCATCCCTTATTTGTCTGTAACTTAATATTAAGTGAAACGGCACCTTAAATTAAACAGTGAAATAAGGACAATTAAGTGCATCTTCAAGGTTATTCTTACTCTCTCATATTCTTACCTCACCCTGGGTCTTTGTCAGTAACCCAGAAGGAATGTGACGATACTCTCACAATAGAATAATTCAAGAAAAATTTAGCAAAGATGCTAAACAAGCATAGGCAGCCAGTGGAGAACTCAGAGGTGATGATAACCCACTGCCAGAGTCATTCTACCATTTCCACCTGACACTAGGGAAGAAACAGCAGTTGAACAGAGAAAAGCAATCAAGGCCAGACACAGGAGGAAATGGACGTCAGGGATCACCTCTACACCCTGCTATCTCCTAGTTCCTCCGGAGTTCTTCAGTGGACGAAAGGTTACAAAAGCCTAGAAAGCAATGAAGGCCTCCAGCATCATCCAAGCAGGTCACCTTCCCAGGTGAGAGAAACAAGAGGGGAAGGGCAGGCAGAGGGCGGGTCTGGAAGATCAAATGTGTTTTTCACACTATGTCTTCAGATCAGATCCTATAATTCCACATGTATCCTGAAACACTCATTGCCCAACTAATCCCTCTTTCTCTGAACTTCTATGAGAATAAAATCCCAAAGAGAGAGCATACAGTCCCATCCTTTGCTCTTATCCCATATGTAGTTGACCTCAAATTTGTATTATACACATTGGAAGATCAAGATCAACTCTTACTTCTCAGAAAGTACATTGCTTTGGAAAATTGAGGCCTAAACTATAGAGCCCAGCCTAATGCTTTGCAGAATAACCAAACTGTGTGTTCTTCTTTACCATGAGTTTATATATGAAATTCAGTGGATTTAAGCACATTGATAAATGTCTCACAGTAAATGAAGTTGAAGAAACACAGATTTATTCCAAATTTTACATATTCATATTTTGTGGTTTCATTCTACAATAAAGGCTAATAGACTTATTTGCTTTCCTGGTGCCTCTATCTGTCATATATCATCTATCTATATCTATCTTTCTGTCTGTCTGTTTATCATCCATTATCTATCTATATCTCTCTGTCTCTCGGGATAAAAATTATTTTTGAAAATACAATCTTTAGCATCTATAAGAATTCACATAGAAGAAGTTGCTTTCTCCATGAATGAGTCTGGAAATAATACTTTTCTGCCTGTTATTTTGAGTTTCCCTACCATCTAATTCCCTCTAAATCACTGGTAATCAATCTGAAGAAGCAACATGCAACAGCATTAAAATTAGGGGTGTTTGAAGAGGGAATTAGTGCACTCACTCATTATTCTTGATTAATAGAAAATTATCCTGATAACATTTACTGTGCTATTCATTTGTTATTTGGAAGTGATTAGCTACAAATATTAGTTCAGAACAAGCCATTTGTGTAGTTGCAGCCGGAGTCATAATTACAGCCACAGTGCCTTTTCCTTCAGATATGCCTTCCTCACTGGAAAGAAATTCTCACTCTTCCTTGAATGCACCTCTTCTTCTATAACATCATCTGTTCTCTTCCAAACGAGAGAAACCATGGTACAGGTTTATCTGGTACACAAAGACCTAAAGAGCATGAGATCAGGAATTTAGTTTACTGTCCAAAGCTGATAAATTCCAAGGCACAAATAATTATGTTCCACAAATTCTCCATTAATTTGTTTCCATCTTCAACTGACAAGAACACATCCATCATCCATTCAGTTTCTTCTAAGGACTCTGAGGGCTTCAGACAAAATACTGATGGAATGCCATTGTCTGCCTCTGAAATCCCAACTCCTTTTTTTTTTATTTAAATATTCCATCCTGGAAATTTTCTGAAGCCTAGTTTAGTCCCAGAAAGCAAATATTCTTCTGAGTTCACCTTGATTTCCCTCACCCAAATCCATTTTTCTTATAGGAAATCAATGCAATTGACTGTCTTAAGAAATAACTTCTAACACGATTTACCTTTAGGTACTGACACTGATTGAACGTTGACTCACTAAGGAATGGATCATTCAGAGATGTTTGGATTTGGTCAATTTGAAGATACCACACAGTGATTCTTAGCTGAAAGTCTCATTATCATCATCTCATGTACTTTAATCTTCACAGACTACAAAATTACTATTGTAGAGCTCCTGTAAGAGATAAGGTCAAGCTATTTAAGAAACAGCTCATTTGGGGGATTTCTGAATCTATAACAGTATAACCAGATTTTTTGTTTGTTTTTTCAGCTGTCCAGAATCATTAAAATTAAATTAATCAATATTTTGGTGATTTTTCCTGCACCTCTAATGCCCCCAAATCCTTTCTTCTTCCACAAGACTGACTTGATTTTTACATTGTTGTAGTTATCATACAAGACAAGGGTTCCTAGTGCTGAATTCCAGATCCCTGCATAGAATTGCTGTGGAAAACACTCTTGTATACTGTAAAGATTTGTCACTCCTATTGGTTTAATAAAATGCTGATTAGCCAGACAGGAAATATAGCTGGGGCAAACAGACTAAGAGAATTCTGGGAAGAGGAAAGACAGAGTCAGTAGCCACCCAGACACAGAGGAAGTAAGATAAAAATGCTGCACTGAGAAAAGGTACCAAGGCACATGGCTAAACATAGACAAGAATTATGAGTTAATTTATGTCGTAAGAGCTAGTTAATAATAAGCCTGAGTGACAGGACAAACAGATTAAAAATAATATAAGCCTCTGTGTGTTTTGTCGGGACTGAATGGCTGTGGGACTGGGCAGGACAGAAACTTCCATCTACATAGAATCTACAGAACTTGTACTTGACTATGTTAAACAACTGTATGCTTGAGTTTGAGAATCCCTTGATGCCCTTAGAAAACTCAAGAGCAGATCCACTGGGATTCCAAATTGATTTGAACCACATTTTCTTTTAGTTGACTGAAAGTTGATCATGGATGCCAGCTATAAAAGTGTATTCAAGGCTGTATATTTTTACCTTATCTTAGAGTACACTTTAAAAAAATCAGAAGACACAATGAGTAAGTTATTTTATATAATTTGTTTAATTCTCTGGCATCTGTTACTTCAGGGCAATGCGTACAAATAGCTCTAATTTCTTTTGGAAGCTTAGACTCAAGAAACTGAGTACAGTGTAGGGCCAAGACACAAAAGTAAGCTGTTCTTCCCTTCTGTGGATATAGGAGTATAAACTACGAAAGCACGACTCTGTTTTTAAAATGGAAACAGATCATCTGCATTGTCTGGAGGCCTTCCCACTCTTTAAACACATCTGGCCAGGCATGGTGGGGTACACCTGTAATCCTAGCACCCAGAAAGTGGGGTCAGGAGTTCAGGCATTTGAGATCAGCCTGGGCTACATGAGTTCCTGTCTCCCCCAACTCCCAAAAACATATCTATAAAGAAGTCAATAATAGCCAGGTGGTGGAGGTGCACGCCTTTAGTCCCAGTACTTGGGAGGAGAGGCAGGTGGATCCCAGTGAGTGAATTTGTGGCCAATCTGGTCTACAAAGTAAGTTCCAGGACAGGCAGGGCTGTTACACAGAGACACCCTGTCTTAAAAAAAATGATAGTAAATAAAATATACATGATCATTATTTATCTCTAATAACTGGAGTGATTACAACATGCTTTTGTACTTTCAGTGTATAAGAAGAACCACTTCTGTGTTTTTTTTTAATAGTTGTAAAATAATTTGAAATGGAAAAGAGAAAAATTCTACACTAAAGCCAGGAAGATGGTTCAGCAGGTGAGGCTGCTTGCCACCATGCCCAATGATCTGAGTTTAGTCCCGGGACACACATGGCTTAAGAAGAGAATCAACTCCACAGTTATCCTCTCACCTCTGCGTGTGCAACGTGGCATGGCCCCCACACACAAACTAAATAAATGTAATTTAAAAAACCTTAAAAAAAAAAGAAAGAAAGGTAGAATAATGTGAATTCAGTGTACACAGACAAATGGAAGTACCAGCATCAATATCTGGGACAAGAGTAAGCACATGTATATCCTAGAAGGCCTCATCTAAATGAGGTAGCAGATGAATTCAGCATTAAAGTTAACAAGAAAGGCCCAGAGTCAGAGAGACGACTAGATATAGATGAATCTTGGTGCAGGCCATTCTCTCCTTCCTAATATCCTTTCATACTCCCGCTTTCTGATGGATTCATATTTATCCCTGCAGGCCTTGCTCTGGCCTTCTCTATAGAGTGCCATGTACCCCTCATTATTTTCATTTCTTTTGTTTTGGAGAGAGAAAGAGTGAGAGAGAGAAAGAGTGAGAGAGAGAGAGAGAGAGAGAGAGAGAGAGAGAGAGAGAGAGAGGAGAGAGAGAGAGAGAGGAGAGAGAGAGAGAGAGAGAGAGAGAGAGAGAGAGAGAGAGAGAGAGAGAGGCTAAAAGGCTCCTGCATTGCATAATTGGATCATAGCGGTAGACACAATCAGAGAGAGGAGATGGGATCATGAGGGCAATGATCTCATCAATGGGTCAGCCCATCTATCTGTTTATAACCTGATAGTCTTTTTTTTTATTATTCTTTTTTACTTAAAATTTCCAACTGCTCCCCGTTTCCCATTTCCCTCCCCCTCCTCCCACATATTGCCCCCTCCCCCCGCTCCCCTCCCCCTATCCCCACTCCACTTCTCCTCCCCCTAGTCCACTCCCCCTCCCTCTCGATACTGAAGAGCAGTCCAAATTCCCTGCTCTACAGGAAGACCAAGGTCCTCCCACTTCTATCTAGGTCCAGGAAGGTGAGCATCCAAACAGGCTACGCTCCCCCAAAGCCAGTTCATGTAATAGGATCGAAACCTAGTGCCATTGTCCTTGGCTTCTCATCAGCCTTCATTGTCCGCCTTGTTCAGAGAGTCCAGTTTCAACCCATGCTTATTCAGTCCCAGTCCAGCTGGCCTTGGAGAGCTCCCAATAAATCAGTTCCACTGTCACAGTGGGTGGGTGCACGCCTCGTGGCCCTGATTTCCTTGCTCATGTTCTCCCTCCTTCTGCTCCTCATTTGGACCTTAAGAGCTCAGACGGTTGATCCAAATTGGGTCTCTGTCTCTCTCTCGATAGTCTTTTGAGAAAGTGATGGGGGTTGAACTTTGTTAGAGGAAGCAGGTCACAGGACAGCATGATTTGAACTATACTGGTCCCGACCCTCTCTCCCTTTTTTTCCCCTTGCTTCTTGGTTGTCATGTAATCAATATCTCCTTTCACCATGATTTTCTTGTTTTTACAGGCCTGGGAGTAAAGAAACCAGCCAGTAATGGGTGGAAACCTCTGAAATCATGAGCCAAAAATACATTCTTTCTCTCTTAGATTGTTTCTCTCAGATATTCACCACAGCTTCACAAAGTCTGACCAAAGCAACTACTTCACTTTCACCTGCTGCTACATCATGCAAGAAGTGTCATGTTGCTCTCAGGTGCATGGAATGACTTTTACACAATAAACTCCACACTAGATTTCAGTCGCTCTAGTAGGAAAGAAAAATGCAAGATCCCTCATCTTTGATTGACCAGCACTTCCCTGATTTTCTAATATATATTATAGTAATTAGGATCTACAGATCAGTGTTTACAAGCCAGGTTTACAATGCAATAACTATATGAAATTGTTAGTCAACCTATTGAATCTGCATCTGTGTTCCCTCATCAGTGAGAAGGTGAAAATAGCAAATGTGAAATCTTAATTGCAAACAGAAGATGCAATTCTTGCTGAAATGGACATGAAATGACTCGATACACACACACACACACACATATACATATATATAAAGAACAAAGCAGTGTTGCAGCAGTATTGGTATTAAAACACATTTGCTTAGCTCTTCTTAGTACAAATGAACTGATGTTTCTTTCTTTGGTCTCTATAGAATGCATTTTACTCTGGTGCTGACAGGTTCAAGTGCTAAGCAAAGTAGCTAGCTGTGAATCCATTTGTGACATCTTATTTTGATATAGAACTCTCATTCCAAGGTTTCAAAGCCTTTTATGAAGGTAATTTTGAATCACTGCATAGCATCAGGCATCGTATGGCCATTGACACAAAAAAATTCCCAGGAATAAGTCACCCAATAAACTGGTAAGAAAGACCACAGACTTTTCAAGTGAGTGGCACCTACCCTTCTAATGAGGACACAGATTATGCACAATAGTTCTTACCTGCCAAACTGTATGTTTCTCAAGTAAGAACAATCATTTCATTTCAGTGTTCAAGAATAGTGAATAATGTAGCTCCCCAGTTATGTTATTGTTCCGTTTTTGCTATTTTCCCATTTCACACTAAAGGGAAATGTCTGAAGCAATGACTACCATGAACTATCTTATGAAGGGCACTAGTCAGTCCATCAGTTTCAACTACTAATGCAGTGTTCTTAACCTGAGGTGATGTTTTCCTACCAGATAGCACTTGGCAATACCAGGAGGCATGATTGTCAGAACTAGATACCCTATCTGCACCTGGTGGATAGAAACTGGGAACACTACTCAAGGTCATATAGGTACAGGACAGCCCTTGACAACAAATACTTAAACTGTTCCACATTTCAATAGTGCCAAGTTGAAGAAACTGTGTACTAGAGTCAAGTTTCTGGCTGAGCGTGGGTTTAATGGGACAGTACATATACCACCACCCTTTGTGCTGGCTCAGCTTGTATGGTAAAACTTGGGGGAGGAAACAATCTTAAAAAGTTGGAGAAGAGGATGGTAGAGAAAGGCTTGGAGGCTTGTGTTTGACCATGATACCAGACCTATATGTGTGTGTTCAGCTTTCTGAATTCCAGCAACACAATTTACTGCATTTCTTTGGCAACAGATCCACTGCACAGTCATTTTACTGTTGTTCTCGATGATAATGATACTGGGTAAAACCCTGAGCCTTAAGAGCCTCCTTGTAGATTCTGTGGTCTGACCTACTGCCCTTTAATAAGACTAAGTTCCCTCAGTGACTCTCAGTTGGCAATGATTGGTGTACAGGGATCAAAACCCTAGTTTGATTCATTTTACCCTCTGGTTTTCTTTAAAATTGCACACGTCACTGTAGAGAGCCCCAGGTGAGAGGAAGAGAAGTAGGCATTAAATTGGATAAAATAATAAAGCAACTGGAGTCACAACCTCTCTTCCCCAGCTGCCTTCCTGAAATATTCACTCAGTTTTCTGTCTACAAAACAAAATCATCTGACAGTTCCCAAGCCATTCCTACTACCATCAATGCCACACTTTGGGAATTATGGGTCATAGCTGAGTACAAACTATCAAATATTTTTGTTCAGAGTTGATTTCAGATTCTGACCCCAACATCAATAGCATAGCATCATTATTATATAATTTGTGTTCATACTTTGGCAGGTGTTTTGAAAGCATTGATTAGAAAGTTGTATGGACCCTTTCAGAGTCCCTCATTTGTAATATTTAACATTTACCAGTTTAACAATTTATTTTTCCCACAGTAAATTACTGCATCTCAGAGGAATTCAAAATTGCTGCTGGGAATATTTATTTAATTTTTAAATTTTATGTTTATTAGTGTTTTATCTGCATGTATGCATTCAGTTGATAGATGCTAGAAGAGCACCTCAGATCCCCTGCAATTGGAGTTGGCTTTTTCAGTTGCCATGTGGTTGCTGGGAACTGAACACAGATGTTCTGTAAGAGCAGTAAGTGGTCTTACACTGTATAAAGTACACATTTCTATAAAAATATTCTGGGCTTTCTGTGCCAAAATATACATTTTTCATTGTGATTCACCTACAGTTCTGTAATGTAACTTCAAGGCTATAGGTTTGTAGTAGGAAGGTTGCTTGGTTGTTCCCAGCTGCTCAGCCCTGAAATAATCACACAGAAACTATATTATTTAAAACACTACTTGGCCCACTTATTGGCTAACACTTATATCTTAATTTAACCCATTTCTAGTAAATTGTTATTGCCACAAGGTCATGGCCTACCAACAAAATTTCAGCACGTCTGTCTCTGGTGAAGGCTTCATGACTCCTCTCTGACTCTCCCCACATTGTTTAGTTTCCCTGTCTACCTACTTTCTGCCCTATCAACAGGCCAGGGTAGTTTCTTTATTTATCAATGGTATTCACAGCATACAGAGGGAAACGCCACATCACCTTCTCTTTTCTGTTTAAATAAAAAGGAAGACTTCATCTTTAACGTAGTAAAATTACATATAAAAAACAGGTATCAAGTAAGAATTATATCTACTTTATCTTTTATCAAAACTAAGGAAAACTATAACTATAAATTCTTCAACTCCATCAAAGATTCTAGAAGGATATAATATTACCTACGTAAACTGGAAGTTCAAAAACTCTAGAAGTGACAGAGACATCTCGCTGCCTGGACAGTCATCCAAAGTTCTTCTGTAACGTTGGGGCATCTATCTTCAGCCTACAGGCCCATAGTATCCAGCAGACTTTTTCATGAAGCAGGAAATTTCAAAGACTGTTCTGCCTATATTGGCAATTTGTCAGTCACTTTCTTCTGTATCCTGCAAAATGTCTAGATGACCCTTTCTATTCTTTCATGAAGCAGGAACCCAAAAGGATTGTCTCACCTTTAGGAAAGTTCAGTGGTCATTTGTTCTATGGGTCCTGCATCTCCAGTTTTTTTTTTTCTTTTCTTTTTCTTTTTTTATTTTTTGAAAAAAAAATTTCCACCTCCTTCCCACCTCCCATTTCCCTCTCCCTCCTCCCGCCCCTCTCCGCCTCCCCCCACTCCTCTTCTCCTCCCTCTCCAGTTTATCAAGCATTCGAGGCAAGAACAATTTCTTGCCCAAATGGCTAACCAACTTCATAAGACCCCTGTTTGATGCCCATCTTTCTCTTGAAGTATATTGTACTGCCAAGAGCAGATGTGTCTCTCTGTCATGAAAAGTCCTAAATTCTTAAAACACTTTAAATGCCATATTTTGTAGCCTTTGAAAGATTTAAAGAATCCCTGTCTATCTGAAATACATCTCTGTACATCTAGAAAATCTAGGTGATTATCTATTATCCTATATTTCTTAATTATACATTACATTTTTAAATGAACTACACAAACACAATGCCTTAATAAAGAGCAGAAATATACATGTAACAAAAATTGTCCTTAAAAATGTATCAACAAACTAAGATCCAAACCAATGCAAATATCTATAGAATATTTTCCTTTAAATGTAAACAAATAATTTAGACAATATTTGGGAATATGGGCATAATTCTTTTCCAAACTGCTTCCTGCTGCTTATTGGTCAAAGTAATTTTTGGGGTGTTCACAGAGACCTTTCGGGAGGTCTTGATTCATTAAACCACATTAGCCTGGAATTAATCCACAGATTCTCATCTTCTGTGAAAACAAAAGAACAACCCCTTTTCCAAAGCAACATATCCTTAGATCTATATTTTGAAATCAAGATACTATCAAAGCCCATCTCCAATATAAACCATCTCTCTCAACCGGAGTGGAAGTGTGGGAATAAAGACACAACTCACATGGCTTTATTGGGAGGGAGATTCTTAGTGATCCCTCATGAAATCTTAAATTCACATCCTGAAAAATCCCCTCATTTATTCTCCAAATAACCTTTATACCAAAATGTAAACAGAGGGGAAAATTCATTAGCATTTTTTTTCCTAGGTAACTAGGTCAATGGCATTAGTCATGTCCACACCTTTGACCACACCTATGTATGCCCATTTTGTCATATCTTCCTATCTTCCTACTCTGTCACATAGGCCTGAATTAGCATCTCTATCCCAGGCATCCTCCTAATTACAAAGAAGGAGCAGAACAACATTCTGACCCTTTATAGGTTAGCAACAGCCTGTCTGGAAGCTATGTGACCACCTCAGGTGCATACTATGGCTTGAGATTCTGGCTACCATACGATGTTGAAAAATATGAGCCTACAAGATATTTTTAAGATATATGTGTGTGTGTGTGTGTGTGTGTGTATGTTGGTTTAGCTTAGCAGTCCATACAATGAAATGTCTCTGTACTTAGCTCATTCACAGTCAAAAAAATCAAAGAAAACATAATAATATACATAATCCAGACTCTCTGCGTATTCTCCATCTTTATGTGGCTTATTTTTCTTTACTCCTTTTATCTATGACTGTCTGTACTTTGTCTCTTTAAAGACTTTGTTTTTTAATAAATCATTTACTTCCTTTTATAACTATCTATACTCATTTTCTTCTCTCTTCCAAGTCTAGGTACATTTACACAACACTTTGACTCATTTAGAGGTCTTTTATGTTAGAATCTGTCCTATTGTGTATCTGTAATTCTTTACTGCTCAGGAACACTTCTTAAAATGCTAAGCGCTTCTTATGAACTAAAGCTGCACCATTGCTAGGGGAAATATAGCACTTTCTGCTTGCCCCACACAGTCAAGCATGACGGAGCTGCTCGCTGCCTCTGGGAGCCATGTTGAAGCTTGGGCCATCTGAGGGACTCCTGGCAGTAGGACCAGGATCTATACCTGGTGCATGAGCTACCTTGTAGGAGTCCATTCCCTGTGGTGGAATGTCATGCACATCCTTAATGCAGGAGGGAGGGACTTGGTCCTGTCCCAATTTAATGTGCCAGATTTTGTTAACTCCCCATAGGAGCCCTTACCTGTTGGGAGGAATGGATGGGGTGGGATGTGGGGGAAGAACTGTGTGGCAACAGTATTCCAGATGTCTTCCAAATTTGTGTGTGTGTGTGTGTGTGTGTGTTTCATATTGTCCAAAGACTTCTTAGGTAACCTTTTCAGCACATTAACAATTGCATTAACTATTAATGGGGAATCAAATAACAAGGAGATGTTAATACTTAGATAATACTTTTAAACAATTTTGTATTTCAGAAATAATAAATATATGTGCACTGTAAAATAATAAGTATGTGTGTGAGGGGAGGGGGACTGTGTTTTCATTAGTACATATTGTTTCACCAGTACCTTACACCCAGGTCTGCTATTCCCCAGACCTTTGGCCAGTGAATTTGTACTGCTGTAAATAAACATACTACATTAACACATTGAATTTTTGTCTCTGCTCCTTCACTAATGGTTTATGTGATCTACAGCAATGACTGCTCTCAAGCTCTGAACTTTGCACTACTTTGTCAGGAAAATGGAAACAATGCACATATATATATATATATATATATATATATATATATTATTTCTGAAATATAAAATACTTGTTTTCACATTTTGTTTTGTTTGACAACTGCTTGATTAATTATAACCATTAAATATATACCAGGCTTGAGACTCACAGGCTGATTCACAGGGAAATTCTTTTGCTAAGTATTTACTTAGTAATTACTGTTTTCTTCCCTCCTTTTGTGGGTATTAGAACAGAAGAAAAACTTTGCCATCTCTCTCAGGCATGCTCATTCCACAGTTGTGTTTCTAGAATGAAGAGTGGTTTGGACTCAGCTCTGGGCCATGCCTGACTTCAGTTCACCGATCTAAAGTAGTCATAAATATCTCTTTGGCCTGGTGCCCAAGATTTGTAGGAAGTGAAGGGGCAATTTAGGTCTTGACTGCTCTCTTGGCAACAAAATTCTTAATCGGCAATCCATACGCATAAGGCTATTTAAGAAAGGATGAATGGGCTGAACACTCACCGGTGTGTCATACAGAAGGAGCATAAAGAATTGCTCTAAGACTCTAGTATTGATTTATTTCTGACAGTTTCTTTTTTTCTTTATGAGAGGAGAGCTTCATTTTTGCATAACAGGTACCCATAGCAGTACAAGAATCCTAAATTGTGGAATTTTTACTATAGAAACTATAAGGTTCAATGGCTGAGCCCTGACATGTACTGAACGAGGGCTGACTTCTAAGCGTAGTCTGTATTATGGGCAATTTAACTACCACCTCTTAACTTCACTGTCTTCCTTCCCAAATGGAGGTGGTGAGCATTAGAGGATATTTGGTCTGTGGTAGTGAAAACATCTTAGATACTATGTATGATGGGTGAACTAGGATAATCATATATAGGCAACTTCTTACATGTAGAAGAAAGGCAGAGTCTAGGTATATATTTATACTTGAAATTTTCTTGGTAATTAATTTCTGCCCCTTCCATATTTTATGAGAGAAATAATTTTAGAAAGGATAAAGGGAAATATCTATAAATAAAAGCAAAGAAGTTTGTTTTGCTATGGAATTCTTCAAATATATTTATGAAAATAATTGGAAGAAACCTGTGGAATTTAGTGATTTGTTGGTGTGTATTTGTGTGCATGTGTGTGTGGGGGGGGTTGGTCTATACACACATACATACACATGCAAAAGTCCAAGGATATTGTCAATTGTCTTCCTCTATTACTGCCCACCTTAGATTTTTAAGACAAGGTCTCTCATTGAACCTGCAACTCCTTGTTTTGACTAGGATCATTGGCCAGGATCTGTCTGTCTCTATTCCCAGCACTGGGTTTATAGACAACAATCAGATTTTATGTAGACATTGGGGATTTGAACTCAGCTCCTCCTGCTTTCAGTGTGAGTCCTCTTATTATCTAAGGCACCCTCTGTCCACATTTTTTGGATTATGTGCAATAAGTTAGTTACAAAATCTCCAAGAGAACCTTCAAGGGTCTGGCCTAGGTGTTGTAAATGGAAAAATAAAATAAACAAACAAACAAAAAACGTTATCTCAATGGGCATAGATTCAAGTTTGAGGAATGGGAAAGATGGGACAGAACTGGCAAGGTAAGTAAAATACAATTTTTACTCCACTAGAGAGTCTGCTATTAATCCTGAGAAGGGGCATGAACTGAGTTCAGAGGCAAGAAATACCAAGTGACAAACAAGGAACCATGCTTGAGTGAAGTGAGACCATGGAAAAAAAATGCAGCTCTGCTGGGGATAAAAGAGTAGAAATGGAAACCCGAGCCAAGGGTGGAGTCACTGGACCACAGCTACAAGGCTTTTATTAGGAATTACAGGAAATTACATGAAAAGCAGCAATAATCAACTTGGGAATCTTGTTCAGCACAAAATGGAAGTGGAGAGTTATTGAGGGTGTCCATTGCGAGGGGCTCCTAACTCCTCTATCTTCTTGGGTCTTCACTGCCATCTGGAAATAGTCAATAAAGATGAATAAAACTCACTCAAGAGGATGTGGAAGCAGGTTGTCTTAGTCGATTTGTTGTTATTGCTACTGCTTTGTAAACTACTGTTACCAAAGCATCTTAAGGGAGAATGGGTTAGTTTTGGCCCCCAGGTTCTAAGAATGGTCCATTACGACAGAGAAGCAGCAGCAAGTGCTTGCATCAGCTGGTTCAATTAAAACTACAGCCAGGAAACAGAAAGCAAAGAATGCTGATACTCTGCTAGCCACCTGTTACGCCCCTAGGACCCCAGCCCAGAAAATGGTGCTGTCCAGTGTTAGGATGGGTCTTCTTACCTTCGTGAGCCTAATCAAAAGAGTTTCTCCCCTGATCTCACTGCTAGGAGCCTTACACAGTGACCAAGCTACCCAACTGTCACACAGGCAGAGAGCTTAGATCAGTCCTGTCCCTGGAGCTTAGCTTGTTTTGGGGAACCTGCTACCAAATGTTGAATTACATTGCCCAGCCCTGAGGCAAGGGGAGGAGCAAGGCCTTGCCTCAACTTGATGTGCCAGGTTATGTTCAAGCCCTTGGAAGGCCTGCCTTTTTCTGAAGGAAGATGGAGGAGGAGTGGAAGGGGAGGGGAGTAGGTGGGAAGTGGGGAACAGATGGGGCAGTAGGAGAGGAGGGAGTGGAAACCTAGGTTGGTATGTAAAGTAAATGCAAAAACTGTTATTTAAATAAAATTAAAATAATAAAAAAAAGTTTCTCTAAGCAACCCCACTGGGTAAGCTATTCTAGATAATCCCTCAAAGACATATCCATAGGTTTCTCCTGGGAGACTCTACATTCTATCAAGTTGTCAATCATCTTTCCCTTCTGGCAGTCCTACCAGTTTGTATGGACACCTCATCCTCTGCGAACCCTGACTCACATTCCCATCCCCTCTCCACTGATAAACTCCAGCTAAATTACCCTGCCCAGAGTATTGTGATCTTAGTGAGAATGTCCTTTTGAAACTCAGATAACTGGTGAAGAGGGCTCTAGTTGTTGGCACTGTTGGGTAGGTGCTGGATGCTCTTCTTTCCTGGAGCAAGTGTAACACTGGGGACAGGATTTGAGAATTTAAAGTCTCATATGACTTCCAGTTCACTGTCTCTGCTTGCATTCGAGGATGTAGCCTCTCAACTTTCTACACTGGCAGCCATGTCTGCCTTCTGCTATACATGCCTGCCTTGATGGACCCTTATCTCTATAAACCAAAATAAACGCTTCCACGAGTTGCTTTTGGTGATTTATCACAACAAAAAGGTAACTGCACATTTTTTTTTTTAATTTACACCCCATTCTGCTCCCAGTAGCTCTAGTTTGGAACGTGAACAAACTGATCAAGTCAATGACTGATAAATGATTCAAAATAAAGAATTACACTCTTTTCATTACAAGTTGTCACTTTACATAGAACTAGAACAGTGATCCTAATCCTAGCAGAACTTGAGCTAGAGCGTGTACACTACCTTTCAATTTCCTGTGTAGTAACAGTACACACACATGTATGTGTATATGTGTGTGTGTGTGTGTATGTATTGCTCTACATTCACCTTGGATATCTTGATCACACCTATTTCCAGATCAAAGTCACTAGTTTCTTTCAAAGTTCAAACAAATGATCAGTACTCCAAGAAAATCTTCTCAAATATCCTAATATTAATTAGCTGCTGAGTTTTTGTGCTATCTTCAATAAAATCGTTTGTTTTATCATCTTCGTTTACAAGTTAGTAAATTAATGATTGAAGCAGTTAAGAACTTGTACAAGGTTAAAGGATTAGGAAACGGGCAGAGGCATAGCATCAAAACTCTTAACAACCTACTAAACCATTAAAATGTTATCATGTCATCCTCTGAGCTCCCTACATATATTGCTTGCATATTTATTAGAATAACAATTGACACACTCTGTTTTCTTCAAGTGTACACTCTGCCTCAATAAATAATAAACACCTCGAGTTTAAGAACCATATCTTATCCATCGTTTTATCACCCATAACATCTAGTGGGTGATCAGAATAAGGTGGTCCATAAATTTCATTTGAATTAAAGGAAATAAATCAAGAGTCAGTGTGGCAAAATGTGTGTGTGTGTGTGTGTATGTACATAGACATTGCACAGGTCTTTGTATAAAGTTCAAGGAGAGTTTAGCAATGATTCTTATAGGATGGCCTTTATTTTGACACTTGTACACAGTGTAATAGAAGGAAATAGCAAAATGGGCATTCAAAGTCACTCCTATTATTTTGCAGAGAATATAGCATAAGTCATCTTTAGACTATATTCATAGAACTCCCTAGCACCCAAGTTGACAGTGTTTCTAATAAGCATCCTTGATAGAATCCCCTCCACATTTATTATTTAGTGTAAATTGCATGATAATGATATTTGTAAGGCTTTTCTCTCCCGGCTTCAACTTTTAGATAAGAAACATCACAGCCCTTGCATATCAGTTCTCAGTAAGTGGTAGAAAGTTAGAAGGGTTTTAGCTTCGTTTTCTCTTTCAGTAGCAGTAAGGACTATGCAGATTAGTTCTTTATGACCAAAACACTCCTAAAGGAGAATCAGCAGCTACACCATTTTTAGTCAATTCAGTTACAAAAAAAATATCTTTAAAAACTTGGGCCAGACCATTCTTCAGCCCAAAATACCAATCAAGATGGTCGTTTCTAGAATCAAAGGAAGAGTTGGACATTATTTAGCAACCTCCTACTTGAATTACAAGTTTACTCCCAAACTTCTTTCAATTGGAGAGGTGGTTCTGAATCTATTACAAAGAATAGGGTTTCCCTACCTTCCTTGGGAGCTTTCTGACTGTTTCTTAAAGTCTAGTACTGGACACAGTTGGTGCTCAGATTCCACATGAACACATTTCTTTTACCTTAAGCAGTTAATGAAAGATCAGAACTCCAGGTCAACTTTAAGAGACAGCAGAACCTTTTGAAGGTCTCCACATAATTTTTCATCCCTACTGTGACATAATACCTGCCTCTGCAATTCAGGACCCATGCACTCTTTACTCAAAGCACATGCTAACAGGTAATAAGTAGAGAAGTTGTTCAGAGTGTTAGATCTGGAGTTAGACAATTTAAATAAAATATCAGATATTCAGTGCATAGTCTACCACCTTATACTAGTTACCCGAGTTTCCTGAGCTTAGCTGTACACAATGTGTATATCATAGTGCTTGCCTCGTGTGGTCATTATTACTAAATGGAATGGTACCTATAGGTCATTTAGAACAATTCCTGATCTTCCAATCTCAGTTGGCTCACAGTACTTTTATTAGAATGATCAAGCTCTTCCCATCACATGTCAAAATGGAGTACAAGAATGCAAGTGTTATAAATTGCAGAGACAAGCAGTAAAAATATGGTAGTAGGAATGAAAACTGCTTGGGGCTTTCATTGCCTGACTGTTAAAGTGGATCCAGAGTTTATAACTTTTTATATGCTTCTGGATTAAGATAGATTGTTCTCTTATTCTAGCATGGATCAGTTCTGCAGGCTCAGACAAGTTCTCTGGTATGTCTCAGAACCTTAATCTTCTGGTTTGTAAAACCTTCTGGTTTGTAAAATTAGGCTAATGATAATAATTACATCTTTGGGGCTGGAGAGATGGCTCAGAGGTTAAGCCTGAGCATTGCCTGCTCTTCCAAAGGTCCTGAGTTCAATTCCCAGCAACCACATGGTGGCTCACAACCATCTGTAATGGGGTCTGGTGCCCTCTTCTGGCCTGCAGGCATACACACAGACAGAATATTGTATACATAATAAATAAATAAATATTTTTAAAAAATAATAATTACATCTTTAGGAAGTTTGGAACATCGGGTACAAAAGCATATAAAATCCTTTGCCTGGTAGAACTATAGAAATGCACCTAATAAATATGATTAAAATTGATTAGTAGGGCTATGGGTATCAATATCATCATTACCATTACTATCAGTCAATTGAATACTTTTTTCAAGAAAATAACAAATTTCTATAGAGCATTTATATCCAGGTTTTCCTAACCAATCAAAGTGTTTCAGCCAACCCTACAGTGGCAAGCAGTAAAATTTTGTCCTGGGAATGTAAGGCCAGTGACTAGATGTTTGGATGTGAGTATTTCCATGGAAATGCACATTTCTACCTCTTAGTACAGATAATGCCCACTCTACTTTTTTTTCTTGTTCCTTCCTCTCTCTCTCTCCTCCCTCCCCCTCTTGCTCTTCCTTTCTTCCTTTCCTTCTGTCTTTCTTCCTCCCTTGCTTCCTTTCCTTCCTTCCTTCTTTCTTTCTTTCCTCTATCACTCATTATATACTGAAGTATTCTTTAGTATGAATAATAGAAATTTTGATCCTATTGTTATACTTGTTTCATATCCTTTAAAATCACTTTTTGTATTACAGCTAAAATAATCTTTCTAGAATGTGCAACCATAGCAAAAGTATGAGCTTTCAAAACCCCCTTTCCTCTCTATCATCTATTATTACTTCCAGACTCCAACTCCAACAGTAAGGGTATGGAATAATCTCTCTTTTCCATCTGTGATGGATATTTGCTCTTCCTTGTACATTTTCCTTTTGTCACAAGGCATTTCACACACAATATAACTTTCTTAATGAACAGATTTCAACAAAGTTTCCAGAAAACATTCTCCATGTACCCAGGTCATAAATATGCTTACTACATGCTCTAAGACAACACTGCATTGCAATTTCGCCTTTACTCTGATGCTCTTCACTATGCAACTGTTTAACAAGCAACAGGAAAACAGATGATCCAGCACTGTGATGATCCCTGCTCCACAAAAGAAAGAAGGAAGGAAGGAAAATAAAAAAGAATGAAAAAATTGAATATCAACTCCCAAGTAGGAAGAAGAGATAGATACTCTAACTTCACAGCCAAGAATACATCCAAGAAAATAATTTATGAATTTCACTGTTGCTTGGTTCACAATATCACTAATAAGTCTTGATTTTTTCCTTGTTAGTTTAATTGCCTAGCTTCTCATTCCCAGAAAATAAATAGGTTTGTAGTTAAATAAAGCTGAAATTTCAAGGTACCTGTAAACAATATCAAATGCCATTTTGTTTACAGCAAATATCATGGGGTGGTTTTCCTTCATTATTTATATTCTTTGATGCCTTCCCCAACACAACAGCACTGTCCAAAATCTGAACAAAATGTTCTCTAATTATCCTGTGCTTATGCCTCAAAAGGCTCGAGCTCTTATCTTCTAAATTGCAATTATAGTCTATTAGCATAAGTGTCTGTCTTTGAATCACTGTTGTTTTTTCCCTGTCTTAATTATAAAATTAGCGGAGAGAAAACCTAACAAAAAGTTGATGACAAAATAGTTAGAATTCAGCCATACTTCAGAAATTAAAACATATCTTCAGATACTGACCCTGGTTAGTCAGTGGCTTCAGTGAAAAGTACTTACAATCAACTATGGCAATTCTGATGATGGTGGTGGCAATGATAATGGTGATGATAAGCAGCACTGTGCATGTCCTCATACTGTGCAAGACAGCCTGGTAAGCCTTTCCATTAACCATCTTATTTAGCAATCTCGATATGCCTACAAGATAAACACAATTAACATTATCATTTTTTCCATTTATAGGTGAGAAAAAACTCAATATTCAAAATGTTAATTAATCAGCCAAATGTCCTGCAGCTGGTGGAATGGGTATAAAAGAATACATGTTCCATTTATTTCAACAGAGAACATTCAAAGTGTGCACACTTAGGCACAATTTAATTTTGCATACACATTATTAATTTGTATTAAGATCTAATTTTCTTCAACATTTTCCAAACTATGAAATAGTTCTCTGGCCATGTTCTGATTTATATAAAATAATAATAATATTACCAAACTCACTAGTTTATTGCAATATTTGACAGAAAGAATTGAACAAATCATTTGGCACAGTGCCTGGGACATAGTAGTCACTTAATAAGGCCAGATTTCAATTCCATGAGACCTTAAAACTGGAAATTCCTTTTGAAAGTTAGCCTATATGGACCTAAATAATCTTTAAGGTGGTGTCAAAGACAAAAGAAGCTGGTTCTCTATAACTCCTTTTGACAGATTATCATAAAGCTATCAAGCCACATAACAAATTATCATTGTAGACAATTTTGAAATACAGAAAGATGAATCTGGCTTTGTTTTCTTGGTTTATAATTGCCTATAACAATCTATTTCTTCTGCTGCTTTTCATATTTATTCACAGAAAGGACCGGGAAGCTACACATAGATAAGTTTCTACCAGAACAGCATAAATTCTGTGACAGTTCTTAAAATTAGATTTCTCTACTTTTTTTCTTCTGCTGCTCTCAACTCAAATACAATAGGCTTGCTGAGTATATTTTATGCTATATGTGCAAAAACTGAATGGAGAGAGAGAAAGAGACCAAATACGAAGGGCTGATAAATGCATAATTGTACCTCTTGCTTCTTTGGTTTGCTTAGGTTCTGAGATGTCCCTACGGTGCTACAGCCTCAGAAGAGTTGGATCATACTTTTATCATTTTCATCATAAATTGTCATTACAAGCATGGAATTCACTAGTTTCTATTTTTGCTTCATCATTGGGTTGTTTTCACATAGATATGGGATTGAGGATAAAATATTAGAATCTGTGGAAGAAGTGGAAATACTTGCATTCAAGACACTTAAGTCACTATTTCTTCCCAATACAGTACTCTTGCAGAGAAAGTGACATGTATCACTGTTGGTTGATGCAATTAGAACTCATCCCTCATGCCCACTATCACATTATCTGCAAACTTAATTGGGCCAGCGTTGTTTTACCAGCAATATAGACAAAAGAAGATTTGTCCTGATGTTGTAGCTCTTTGGCAGAATGTTGAATCACAATGAATTCATTATCATCACTTTGAGAATTGCTTAGAATCGGCATAGAAAAATCATTAGGTTTGCTATATGCCAATAATAAATTATCTGAAATAAGAATCTAGAAATTAATCCCATTTCCAATAGCAAAACAGACAGAGAAACCAACCTAGGAACTTAATTAAGGAGAACTCCAGGTGTCTCTGCAATGGAAACCAAAAAGACATTGGAGGTAGAAATTGAGAAGGAAAAAAAGTTGGAAATATATTTTGTGCACATAGATTAGAAAATCAATGTTATCAAAATATCTATACTAGCTAAAGTAATGTATAGGTTCAGTGAAATTTGCATCCATGTACCAATGACATTCTTTATAGTATCAGAAAAACATATCTAAAACAGAATCTCTCTCTCTTTCTCTCTCTCTCTCTCTCTCTCTCTCTCTCTCTCTCTCTCTCTCTCACACACACACACACACACACACACGCAAACACCAAAGAAATCTTGATCAAAGAGAACAAAATCTAGAGTTATTACACTGCCTGAATTCTAAATACAATGTAAAGCTTTAAGGAAGACAATAGAGTCTTTTCATTAAGAGACTAGAGCAGTGAGAACAGAATAGAGAGCAGAGTAGTGAACTTTGATGAGACCTTTCACTGGAGAAATGATACTCATTTTCATAACTAGTGTTGGGAAAAATGAATATCCAAATACAGAATGAAATCCAGTCACCAGCTGGCCAGTTACAAAACTTTCAACTCAAAGCTGAATAAAGGCATAAATATAAGACATGAAACTACCAGAAGAAAAACATAAAGAAATTATGTCAGAATACTCAAATTGGCAACATTTTTCTATAAAACCTCAAAAGTATAGAAAGAAAAAGTAATTAGCAGTTTATCAAGATTTTATGGTATACTAAAAATCTACAAATCACAGACAATACAGTTGATAAAGGTCATTTGAGCTAAGTTAATATTGCTCAAAATCAGATAAACAAGTAGCCAGTGGACATATGAAAAATATTCAATATTACAGATCCAAATAAGATGACATATCATTTCCTTCTACTGAGATTCTGTCACAAATAATAAAGATTGCAGGTGTTGGCAAGAATGTCAAGAGATGTGAACATTCATGCATTTGGGGGAGGAAATGTAAATTAGTACACTCAGTATTGAAGCAGTGTTGAAGATGCCTCAAAAGTTCATACAGCTTGCATATAGTCCAGCAAACCTACCACTGAACCTAGATCCAAAGAGAAGGAAATGAAGCTGCAAAGGAAACATTTGTACTCCCATGTTTACTTTTCAGTTCCTCACAGTTGCCCAGCACTAGAAACAACCTAATATTTATCAACTCAATGATGGCTATGGAAACTCGGAATGTATGAACGTAGAATACAATCCCATGCTTAAAACCTTGTCATTTGCACAGGTTGGGAACAGCATTGCATTAAATCAAGCAATCTAGGCAAATAAAGGCAAGAGCTATCTATTCTTGCTCATATGTAATCAATCATGTGGAAACTGAGAAGAGAAGGGTTGCTACCAGTGGCCGGTCAGGAAATGGCAGAGGGATGAGGAGGTAAATATGCTCAGCTGCTTTTCTACAGTAGAAAAAAAGCATAAGGAGATATGTATTCAAAACCATTCTGCAATTGCACGGTACCCCATTAGTATATACAATTTCAAGCATTATTTACAAATTAAAATAAATTTAAATTATAAAAGAAATGGTTGTGATCTATGAATCTAATGACTTAAGAGTTCTGCTACAACAATATAATCTATTCTAACAACTAAAATTAAAATATCAGCTCAGTACTTTACAGATCCACTGACATCAGAACGCTTTTTAAAATAGCTTTGGCCCCAAGTTAACAAGGTGCTTATAGACTTGTTTAAGTACTCTGGTAATTCTTGAATAGCTACAGTTGAGCAATCTGTCTATCTAGTTCTGTCAATATTCATATCCTAGAACACTATAAAAGAGCAGCCTGGACCAGGCATCACAAAGGACTGTAAGAGAGAGTCTTGCAATGAGAAGAATAGTTCCCCAAAGCACACTGTGTTTATTCAGAGATTACTAGAGGTTTGTGGAGTCTACCAATTGCTTATATGGAAAAATATTGCTTTTTAAAAGTTTGTTAAGTTTTATTTTCATTTTTAAATTAGCACACATGGAATTAGGTATCCGTGTGGCTCAGTTTTGAGCAAATGTGTTTGAGAGTCTTTTCCCCAAATCATCTGGTTTGCCCTCTTATTTCTGTGATTCCACTTACAACCATTTCAGCAGTATTCTTTCTGTTTCTCTGTCATGAGATCTTTTGTTAAGCTCTATCCACTACCTTAGTATCTACATTTTAACCTTTTAGTTTCTTTTCTAATCTTTTTAGGCTTCATCCACATTAATACATACATATATGTAATACATACATATAATACATATATATACACACACACACATACAAATAATCTTGCTTTAAACAATATTGATGAAAAGAACGACACATTTGTTCTTCCTAAAGTGTTTATAACTTTTTGTCGTCATTAACTGCATGACTAAGAGAGAACCTGTATATAGTGTTGTTATGAAAGTTATCAAATTTTAAGACATATAGACCTTGTCTTCTTTATCATTCTATCAGCTATTTAATGATCACAAATAGATTACTTGCTAAATAAAATATACTGTGCTGAATAAGGTAAAGAAGACACACCAGGTGGCAAAGCCTGGGAATGCGCACTTAAGTCTGAGGGGGACGTGGAATAAACAGTAAAGCTGACCTTTGTAAGTAAGAAAGCTGAAAGAGAAAGTAGCCACTCTGATGGGCTACATTTGTTTCACTTTGCCTGTCTAAAGCATCTGATTGATCTAATAAAGAGCTAAATGGCCAATAACAAGGCAGGAAAAAGGATAGACAGGTCTGGCAGACAGAGAGAAGAAATATGAGGAGAAATCTGGGAAGAGAAGACCTAGGAGCAAGAAAAAGGGAAGGGGGAGGAGAATGTCAGGAACCAGTCACCCAGCCACACAGGAAGCCATGGAGTAAGAAGTAAAGAAAACATATATAGAAACAGCAAAAGGTAAAAGTCCAGAAGCAAACGGTAGATGGGCTAATTTAAGTTAAGGAAAGCTAGAAACAAGCCAACATAAGACCAGACATTCATAAGAAGGAATGTTTCAATGTATTTATTTAGGAGATTGGTGGTAGGACCTTGAAGAACAAAGAGTAAAACGAGGTTTTTTGTTTGTTTGTTTGTTTGTTTGTTTGTTTGTTTGTTTGTTTTTTAATCCAGTATGGGAATTAGGTTCCTAAGAGTCAGGCATACCTTGGAGACAGCCCTTCCTACTTCCATTGTTACAAGTGCCTCAAGTAAACCAAGCTACACAATTGTCACACATATGTAGAAGGCTTAGGTTAGTCCCATGCAGGCTCCCTGGCTGTTGGTTCAGATTCTGTGAACTCCTATGAGGCAGGTTAGTTGTTTCTGTGGGTTTTCTTGTGATGTCCGTGACCCCTTGGGCTTCTATAATCCTTCTCCCTCTTCTGCAGAATTCCCTGAGCTTAGCCCAATGTTTGGCTGTGGGTCTCTGCATCTGTTTCCATCAATTACTGGATAAAGGCTCTCCGATGACAACTCATTTGTGTGATAAAATAGTTTATCAGTACATCACTTAGTGACACATTAAGTTAAATATTTTCAGAATATGTTACTCACATACAATGTTTGTCAGCACTTCCCTTCTCGCAGGTTTTATAAATGTAAAACACATTCATGAGAATATAAAAAAAAAGTCTGCATTAGTAAGGAGAAATGTAGAGAGGAGAGGTACATTTTAAAAATATATATGCTTTGACTAATCACAGATCTTTTCTGCCAATGCACAGGGCACACACACACACCAATGATGTGCTCTGCCTTCTGAACATATTTCCAGTCTTTGTTCATGGAAAGCAATGCGGAAAAATTAACCATTTACCAAAAGGAACCAAGGAGTTCCAAAAGCTTTCTTGTCAAGTGTAAGCAGACATTACATTTGCATTAATTCCAGGTTTGTAAAAGCTCCGTGTATTACTTTTTAAGGGCTTGGCAGTAGGAAACAGGTTACTACCTGATAAGCCTGCCAAAAAAAATTAATAATAATCACACTAATTTCTCTCGTCTTGCTCATACCTTTCAACCCTGGTGAGTTGCAAAAAAGAGTGCTTTAAACGGCAATGTTTATGTTCCTGGGGGCTTCCTTGGAAACCACACTGACCCTGAGATGACTAAAAATTTAGAGTAAAAGCTTGGATGTAGCTCATAAATTGGATTTAAATGAGATGTCTAATACAGGGCCACTTGAACATAACACAAAGAGCTTTTCCCTGAATTCAAAAGCAAAAGCAGGGGAACATGTCAGGCTCTGCAAGCTGCGACTGTACGTGGGAAAGTGAAAAGGAAATGCTTTGTCTTTACAGAGAGTGCTTTTATGTTACTCAAGAAAAGAAGGCGAGGATCTGATGCCTGAGAAGCTTCATCAATAAGGAAGTCATCAATTGTTTACAAGAAACCTCAAAAATCACATTGGAAACTTACTTATAGTTTCTGAGTGCCAGGGAAATCCCAGGATGTCATGGCTGCCTTTGCCTGTGTTACCAGACAGTGTTTTGGGTCTGGGCTAGAGACATTTTCAACTTCTTGGCCTCTTATTCAAGGAACTGAAATAAAGACTCACAAAGATTAAGAAAACACCAAAGAAACCTATTCAAAGCAAAGTGAATTATAGAATAAAAACAAAAACAACAGAACATACTCAAGTGTAGGTGGGCCACTGAGTGAAGGAGCCCTGAAGAACCCTAACCCCGAGTAATGTTTATGATTCCTTTTAGGGGTTCAGGGGTGGGGGTAGTTTCTACAGGACATATCACAGTTGGTTCTTTGTTTTGATTAACAAGCTTGGATTACAAAAGCCTTTGCCCACTACACATGGTCTTTCCAACTTAGACAGCTGATTTTAACCATCGGTTAGCTTACTATAAACGTTCTACCTTTAGAAATCCGTCTATGCCACACTCTAAGGCGTTCTGTATTGTATAGAACAGTGGCCTTTCAGGATGTGGCTCACCATAGGTGACTTCATTTTACAGTAGCTTTGAATTCTGTTAGCTAATGGTGGACGGTGGCTGAAGCCCCAGATAGACACACAAACTGCATCATGTCAGTCACTTTTCATCCAGAACAGTCCTAAGTAACTTATTTCTGGGGATAGGAAGGGAACCACTTTATAAATTTATTGGGGTGTGTTGAGACATGAGAAGCTCAAGAGTGTATTAAAGGCCGGGTGGTGGTGGCGCACGCCTTTAATCCCAGCACTTGGGAGGCAGAGGCAGGCGGATCTCTGTGAGTTCGAGGCCAGCCTGGTCTACAAAGGGAGTTCCAGGACAGGCTCCAAAGCTACAGAGAAACCCTGTCTCAAAAAACCAAAAAAAAAAAAAAAAAAAAAAAAAGAGTGTATTAAAATCATGTAAGGGAAATCAGACCTAAGAACCTACCAGACACCAGAGACCTAGGAAAGGACAGAACTCTCTTATTTAGATCCCACGGAGTGACAAACAACTAACACTGGTATAGCCTGGTCCAACACCAACATACCATATGGCACCTGGTGTGTGTGTCAAGGACTGGAAAGTAGAGCACCCCCAAGTCTTCCTGGATCTTCAGGGGGATTCAGTCCACAGTTGACATGGTCTACTCAATTGCCTACACATCCACCTGACTGTGCTTCTGGACCTGAACTTCTTGTTTACTGCTCGTGGAGTCTAGGCTTTCATCTTTCAGCAGAATCGACAACTTCATTCTGATACCCTGACCTCAACGGACTTAGCAGCAGCTCCCTTTCAGTATTGGTCTGGTTCATAATCAATAAAACTTCCTCTACATGTATTTATGAAACCCTTTGAAATCTGCTCTAGCCTTTTTAGCTTGTATTTATTCCACAAACCTAATATACCCAGGGAGATAAATAGACATAGCTACCTTATTCTGTATGTTATCAGTGTTAATATTAAGAACCGGCATGTGCCTTGGCCAGTATGCTAAGGTAGGAAAATAATACGGCAAGTTGCTGTTAGTAGAACCACTAGACATTGTGAATTTATGCTTATTTACTAAATTCTGGTGTTATGAAAAGCCACAGATATGCTGTCTATATTTCTGATATTTCATATACAGAATATATCCTAGTCCAGACAGGCCCACCCTTCTTGGTTTCGGGATGAGTTTGGGGCATGCTTCAATAGAAACAGGTCATTATCGAGAGTGCAGAGAGGGGTGTGTGCCTGCAGTACATGCAGATGTGTGGTCTAGGCTGCTGATGTGTCCTCCTAAAAGAAGAGTTTTGTATATTCCAATATTCCAAACTAAATGAGGTCACAGATTGTGAAGCTGTTCGCTGTACCTCCTTGCCTTGCCTAGGCATGTACAAACTTGTTTGTAATTCCCAGTGCCACAGCTAGAAAACTGTAACACCTTATACTGTAGTCCATAGAACACTGGAAATAATCTGAAGGAGAAATATGGTTGCTGTTTTTCTTCTAATCATTGAAACTGTTGTCATTTTCTGGGCACGACCCATAATCATGTATTTCTGGGCTGAAATAGTGATATAGAAGAAATCAGGGCAATAGCAGCAAGGCCTTGATAGAAATGGATGTCGTTGCTGAGTACAGCCGCATGATTCTATAATCCCAGCACTCTGACAGCTGAAGCAGGAAGATCGTGAACTCAAGGCCAGTGGGTCAAACAGACCTATCTCCAAAAAATAATCAATTAAATAAATAACTAGAAGAGGAGATAAATGATAGAGATGAAAGAAGAGGACGAAGAGGAAGAAGGAGAGAAATGTGAACACCGTTTGTCCACCGACCAGCAACACTGACACAATATCACACAACACTGATATTAGAGCAATATACAGACAAGACTGATACATGATATAAGTCAATATCCAAAGAATGTACACATATTTGGAAAGATATATAGTTTACATTACTTTATTTATATTTACAGTTTATAACTGTAAACCAGTTAGAAGAGAATAATAGATCGCTTCAAAGTTCCATTGCTATTATATCTTCTCATCGAATATATTCTTTAATTATTTATATGGTAATTATTTCACACTCCATAGAAAGCCACAAGAGAGTAGATTCCTTTCTTCCTAGTTCTTTTTGCAGCCAAGGAGACTGCGTCTGGAACAGAAGCCACAGTCCACCCTCCTATGCACAGATTCCATAAGGAAATTTTGTCATTTAGCTATGAACATTTCGGCATGAGAAAAGTCAACACCACCTCTTTCACCGTTGAAGATGGCTTCCTGTTGAGCCTTCCGTGCTCCCCATCCCAAAGGGTGGCCCCGGATACAACTAGCAGTCTCGCTGATCACTTTAGCATCAGCTAATTGTAAGCTGGTGACACATTCCTTCCTGGATCCTACTAAAGATCAATTCTCCTTACCTATGTATCACCCTAATAGGATGTCACTACATTGTTTTTTTTTTGGGGGGGGCGGATAATGTGAACAACATCTACACCTTCTACCCAAGGGTCTAATGACAAATTAAAATATGATCCCACCTGTAACACAACGCCCGCTCTTCACTCTACATGTTACAGTACGGTTTGCAAGTTGGGCAAGGGCCTGGAGATTGAAACACACACACACACAGACACGGGTAACACCAAGAATTCCCCCAAGAATGCCTCCTTTATTGTGTTCCAGGGCATCTTATATTGGATAGGTCTCCTTGACTAATGGCCACACCCTAACTCTCAGCTGCAAGCGCACCAGAAACCACTCCCCTACCATCAGGAACTCCTGAGGGTCTCGTCCCTAGAACAGCTACATAACAAGTTGTTTGCTCAGAAAAACTGCAAGTAGGAAAACAAATTGTTTTCTCCGGCAGGCAGAGGGTCACAGGAAATTCAGGGTCTGGGCATCCACAGTCCCCAAATACCACCAAAGTCCATTTTGGGGAACCACTGGGTTTATTGGGCTTACTTATGAAGCATGAATAAACAGTTAGTGTTAGGAATGTGGGTGACTTCAAAGCAGGATTAGAACAAATTCATGACCCATAGGTATGATGACTCCACATAGCTATGCAGATGGAGGTCCCTCTCATTAGGACAAATAAGGATAATCTACACACTTATTGCTAGAAGGGTTTGGATACTGAGAGGAGGAACCAATGACCTTTCCCTATTGTCCTAGTAGTCTTTCTTTGGAATTGCCAGTCTGCAAATAATAATGTGGAAACTTATTATTAATTATAAAATCTTGGCATCAGCGTAGGCCTTTTTTCTTTCTAACTAGCTGTTATAACTTAATTAATTAATTCGTTTCTATTAATCTGTGTTCTATCAAATGCCTTGGCTACCTTTTCTCTGGCCTGTATGTCTGAATTGTTCCTCATTCTGCTGAGTTCTCCTGGGCACCGAGATTCATCCCTCTGACTTTCTTTTTCTCTCTGTCTGGAAGTCCCACCTATCCTCTCCTATTGGCCATTCAACTTTTTATTACACCACTCAGAAGATGCCTTAGACAAACAGACATTTTTACAGTTCAAACACATATTCTGCAGCAATAACCTATCATCTCCTATGAGGGAATGTCAACAGGCTATAGTACCAATGATTATGGACTGCCTAACATAAAGTTAGGCAGAACTTACATCATGATGTTAGTGACGATATGGACCTCTTTTAATATACAGTGATTACAGTATTCAATAGGAAGCAAACTACTCAATGAACCCACCTCTCTACTCCAAATGTTAATACAAATTAGGAGTCAAACTGCACAAGACTATAAAACAAAAGAAGCACACACACACACGGGAGAGAAAGAAAAGACATACAGAAAGGATTCTTCTATTCTCCTGCCTCTTATCTTAGGTGTTATAGACTCCCATCACTGCATTTTCTCTTTCCATTTTTTTCCTTATTAAAAGAGTAGCAATACTGATGCTGAAACAACAAACCAAGAGTATAATTTTCTTCTTTGCATTGTTTCTTCCGCTTTTTCAGCAAATTAACTGTTGACCTTAACTTCTGTCACTGTCTACTCTTGCCTTCTGTCTCACCAGCTTTTATTGATTGGTCCTACCATCTTGGAGAAGAAAGATGACCTCATGGTAAGACTTACTAGGCAAAATTGAAATTTTCTTTAAGGATCCCACACATCATATTGTAAAGCCCTTTGCTACTCAGCAAAATATCCAGCCCCACTGTCACATGTAACACTCCTTAGAGACTGGAACAAAGTGGACGGAGTTGCACAATGAGCTAATTCTATTGTTATCTGACAGGTATCTGGGCGCACGTAGATATCTAAAGAGAAAGAAATGTGCCTGTAGTTTGTCACACTTCACAAGTTTGACAGAAATGAGAAAGACAGTTTTTCAAGCTCTTAGATGAGCTGGTGATGCCTTATGATAAAGACAACACGTGCACCCACACACACACAAGTATTCATTTATTTTCTCTCTAACAAGACTAGAAAAGTAACAGTCATTCCTTATATCTAAGGTAATAGGAATAATTTAACTCTTGAAAATCGAAAAATGAAGTATTTGAACTTATATCTTATCAGTGAAAAACAATGTAAGATATAATGTTCTTGCCTCAGTAAAAATTTAAATAAAGTGTAATTTGACTTCTTATTAAGAATAACATTATTATGAGCATTATTTTTTATATCATTTGAGGAAATGCTATTTTTCCCTGATTTGCCATCTCATTTGTGAAATAACGAGAAGGTTAACTAAAACAAGTTCAAGGTCATTTTATGCTTTTAACGTTTTTGCTTTATCATGTTGAGAATGTTAAAAAAAAATTTAGGTTGTGGTATAGCTGTTGGGTTCCTACATGTGAAAAACTCCAATCCAGAAAGTATTCATAGGTGAAAGGAAGTAATAGGACTGCTAGGGCTGTTCTAAGTGACCTTAGACAAGCATCTTCTTCTGGGCCACAGTTTCGAAAGCTAAAAGAAAAATAACCACACAGAGAGTCAATGAAATTTACTTATGGTCATTTTATTAAGCATTTGTTTGGATGACTTGGCATGTAATAATTGGGCATCCTTATGAGGTGCCGTGTGCTATTTCGATACATGTATACATTGCTTAACAATCCAATGAAGATAAGCAATTTACTCATTGTCATTGAATGTAAGTATAATTTCTTTGAGGTGACAGCATTCATTTAGAATGACAAAAATTCAAGCACACAGCCATAGAGGAAATTTGGACTCAGAGTCTCACGATTTTGGCTGAGTCTGGGAAACAATTCTAAAGTCAAATCTCAAGTGCTTTTTAAAGACAAACTTCCTCTCCATCATCCAAAACAAGAGTACCACTTCTGTCATTTTCCTCTTTCTCTCTCCATGGCAGCCTTACTAATAGGACTCAAACCTCCCTTACTGTCTGCACCAATAAACCAAACTGTTTGTAAATGCACATCAAGTGCCTCTTTTATGCCAGGCACACCTTTAGGAGTTGACTTTTCTAACATAGAGGGACAAAAGTTTAGTTATTCCAACCAAACTTACAGACTCTTAAGGATGTTTGCAGGCTATTCTCCATAGACAAACAATTAGAAACACAGATGACCCACCGAGCCATATGAACCTTGCTCCCTCTGTGATTAACAGCCCAATTAACAAGGCTGGTTTAGCACTTGTACTAGAATTACTTACAGGTGCAAATATTCCTGAAGATAATTATAAGCTGGCTCCATTTTTGCCTTGTCAGGAATAATCATAAAAATGTACTTTTAAGTTCCATTTACGGGACCATCTGGGGCATGATGTTGTTACCTCAGCTCCCATGGTATTCAGAATGAAAAACAAAAATTTTAATACATACATACAACCCAAATGTTTTTCTTGCTTTTATTCAAAGGATTTTCAAACATTTCCTACCAATTAGAGTATTTGTAAGCTTTGGGTTTCTGCTCCAAACTTGCCGGTAAAAAGATGTATTCCAAATTGTATAATACCTTTGGTACTGACTTCATTTCCTATTCAAACTTTTGCGTTTTATTGTTTAGTATTCATTTGGCACATAGGACTTGTAAATCACTTTACAATGATTAATTTGTTGAAGGAAAACACAGATGGATATTTTGGTATTCAGATTATGTCATACACTGACATTTAGTTCAAATATGTATAAATATATGTGTGTTGCCAAACTTGTTTCATAAGTATGAAAGAGTGAATTTTTCAAACATATTTTTTGGCATAGATCTATCATTACTCAAGGCTACAGCAGTCAGAGGGAATGGGGACAGTAGGAGGACATGGCCAGCTGAGTCAACTAAGCAGGGCTCATAAGGATGCACAGAGACTGAAGCAGCAATCATAGGTCTTGTATAGGTCTGCACCAGATCCTTTGTTTATAGGTTATGGATGTTAGGTGATTTTGCGGAGACGCCTAACAGTGGGAATGGGTGTACCCCTGACTCTTTTGACTGTTCTTGAGACTCTTTTCCTCCCATTGAGTTGCTTGTCCAGTCTTGAGGGCTTTTGCTTTGTCCTCTTGCATCTTGTTTTGTCTGGTTTGGTTTCCTTTCTTGGAGATGTGCTCTTTTCTGAAGAGGAAACTAATTGGGAGTGAATCTGGGGTAAAGGGGAGGTGGGGGCAGCTAGGAGGAGTTGAGGAAGGGGAAACTGTGGTTGGGGTGTATTTTATGGGCAAAAAAAATCTATTTTCAATAATTAAAAACGAATTACGTGACAACATCAGGAATAAAAAATACATATGCATAAACTATCTGAAAAATCCTAAATCAAAACAAAATGGTGCTTTTTGACAGTCAAATGGAATATTTAGATAAGATATTCAAAATAGATGAGCAGCCTGGGTGGATGAATTAAAGGGCAGCATTGAGATATTTGATCTCTAAGCTTAGTGCTTTCTTCTACCTAAAGGCTAGGTTGCTTTATAAGGGATTTGGAATGGGTCATCAAAGATGAAATATTCTTGTCTCAATTTATAAGAAGTAAGTAAAATTCAGAAAGTGTACTAGTTACTTTTCTGTTGCTATAACAAAACCCCCAAACCAAAGCAGTTTGTATAATAAATGGCTTATTTTGTTTCCTGTTCTAGAGGGTCTGGATTCCTATTCCAGAGGGTTAGAATCACAATGGTAGAGATAGCATGATGGCAGGAACAGGAAGCTGAGAGCTCACATTTTGACACATAAGCACAAAGCAGAGTAGTGGCTTCAACTGGGAATGGGGCAAGGCTTTTAATCTAAAAGCCCACTCCTAGTAACTTATCCCACCAGCAAGGAAGTTCCTTCTGTATCTCCCCAAACAGTGCCACCAATTGTAAAACAAATGTTCAAGTGCTGAAACTATGGGGGACATTTTTCACTCAAACATCACAAAAACTTTAAGGTTTAAAATAAGTCTACAATCCATATGACACAAAAATAACATGTTCCAAAAACTGATGAAAGAAAGTACTGAGACTGTGAATTCTCTTTTAGAAAAATGAGCTCTGAATTTAATTTATACACTTACTATATCATTAATATTGAAAAACCAGAAACAAATTAAAAGTCATATATTGAGGCAGCAAAATTAAACCTTTACTCCTGACAGCCTGAGCTCTGGTCATGAGACTCATGTCTGGAAGAAGGGAGCAAACTCTGGAAAGTTATCCTCATACTTTCATATATAGTCCGTGAAATTCAGACAAGCACACACAATAAGCAAATATGTTAATAAATGTCAACTTAAAACCACATTTAAAGAGCACTCTTAAATTGAGCACAGTTCGCTCAATTCCTCCACGAACTTTTAATCATATAAAAGTAGTTTGTGCTATTCTTAACCACATATTTTCAATGATAACATTAATTTAGGTGAGCACGGTAGCATTTCAAACAAGAATTTCTATTTTTTTTCTGCTTTGAAGTTTAAAATAACTGGTAAGTATACCCATTCAGATGAATGCATTTTAAAAGTATTCTTAATATTTTAAATTTTGGTTTACTAATTACTCATCATCAGAATTCATAGTTTTCCAAAACCTTTGCTAATGAAGAACCACATACTTTTCAAACACCAATTTTAATCAAGTGCCCCAGAGTTATGTAAATATACCTAGTTCACTTAAAAATAAATTAGCATTGTGGCAAGATGAAAGCATATTATTAAATGGCTACTCTGCCTTTTATGGCTAGACTAGGTACACACAGAATCGCCAATACTTGTTTATAGTTATATTCATATACTAATAAATCTATGTCTCTTCTTTCCAGTCTTGGACATCATTACACATTTTGTGGAGTTTTTCATATTTTAATTCTGATCTTCAAGCCTCAACCTATGGTTCTGGTTCATTAAATCAAAAGTGGGGCCAAAATGTACAAGAAGGAGCAAGAACTTCTCATCCAGAATTGACTTTCCTACACTAACTGCCATTTAACCCCGACAAATGTCACAGTTAATAATAAAATATTAGAATAAATTGGAATTGAACTCATAGGCAATTTTAATAACTACTATATTTAACATAATAAAGAAATAAAGGGAAAATTAGATATGAGACAAGACTTTTGGAAATTAGCAACAGTGTGTGTTCTGCAGGTGATATTAACTAACACCCCAGGGCCTCCCAAGGTATCACCTGAGAAGTCTGAGGAATAATCGGAGAACTTAATTTCCTTAGCACATGCTTGGTTGGCCTGCACTGAAATGTTCCTTATTGCAATTATAATAAAAATTACATCACTTTATCTTCCCATCCTCCCTCCAAACCATTTACCTCTTCTTTCTCTCTTTCGAATTCATAGCTTCTTTTTTTTTTTTGCTAATTGTTGTTACATGCGTTCATGAATATATATACATATATACTCCTAAATACAGTCTGCATTATTTATATAAAGTTTCTTTCATATATATATTTTCAGGGTCAATCATTTGTTACTGTATAACCAGTTGGTGTGCACTTCCCTAGAGAAGACAGTTTCTGCTGTTCTTAGCATCCCTCCGTTGCCTGCAGTGCTTCATATAAGACTCACGGGCTTTTCCCATCCGCTTCAGCGCATCTACCTTGTCCTTGTTCAGAGTTTACGGTGTTGCTTCTGACATTACCAAGACACAAAAATCTCACAAGCTCCGTGATCCTCTGGCTCTTACGATCTTCCTGCCCCCTCTTCTGCAATCTTTTATGAAATTCTGATATAAATATTCTGGGAATATTTTGTAGAAACATTCATCGGGACCGGGCTCCAGGACTCTGCATTATGATTGTTTATCGTTTTCTGTAATGGTTTCCACTTGTTCCAAAGAGAAGCTTCTTGATGAGCGATAAGGATTACACTTATCTGTGGGAACAAGAAAAACGTTTAGATTGTTATTAGGGATGGTATGGTTTACATCTCGTCCTATCTTCCAAAGAACCAGACTTTAATTTCCAGCACCCATGTCAAGAATCTCACAATTTCATGTAACTCGGTGGCCTCTTTTGGCCTCTAGAGACTCTTCATTCACATTCACATATTTCACCCCAAACAGACCACACCCGTATAGATACTTAAAATATAAATAAATAAACAAATCTTCAAACAAAAGGATGACTTGACTTTTCCCTCTTTGAATCCCTCAACCTCTGTGTACTTTATCATTTTAAAAACGCTTATTCTTGGGAGTTCTATCTTTTTGTGTCTGTTTTACTTTTTAAAACTTTTTATTTAGTTAACATTTTTATATATATTGCATGCCAACCACAGTTTTATCTCCCTCCTCTCTTCCCATTTGTTCCCTTCATTGGGTGGGCTGGGAAATGCACAAGAAAAACTAAAATCATGGCCTCCGAAGCAAGTTTTCCTTTCTATTATGGGTACCCAGAGCTACAAGATTATACTTAAATGTACATAATTGTAGGTTATCATCAAAATACAAGCAAGATAAAAGTGTGGTTTCTTTTTTCTTTCTTTCTTTCTTTCTTTTTTTTTTTTTTTTGCTTTGAAAGAAAATCCACAAATTACTTGAGAACACAGTCTGAGTGTGAGACATAAAGTTAAAAATCAATATAACATAAATATTGACTGTCATGAAAATATTCTAATGTAAAATTGAATCCAGCAATACTTTATAATAATTACTTATTCTAAGAAGGATTTTATCAGGACTATAATTCACCATGGAGCAAACCTATACCTATAATAATAATTATGAATCCAGCACAATAATTAAAGAACAGCAAATAACAACCCAAATAGTTACAAGTATCTTGGTGAGAACCATACATTCTTAGTAAACATGGAGTTGTAATCTACATTTTAGAAATGCGTTTTATCAAAACTCTGAGTAAATATATGTCTAATCATATTAAATAAGATTTTAGGAAATTAGTAAGATATTACGGCTCTGCAAATGATACTATCACCCTCAGTAGTCCACAAACTTTATTTAAATATTCAATATAATAATAAATCCAGTAAGTTAGCCACATAAAAAGATAACACATAAGCATTAGTAGTTGTGTTTATGCTCCTGACAAGAATGCAATGGAAATAGTGAAAAAAAGTTCTTATTTATAATAAAAACAAGAGCAATGAAACAACTAGACACCAGTACCCTTCAGAAAACTTCAAGGACTTGGGGCTGAAGTGATTACTCAATAGTTATAGCAGAGGTCCCAAATTAGTTCCCATCACCAAAGTTCAGTGCTTCATAATCTACTTGCTGTCACTCCAACTATAGGGCTATCTGACACCTCTGACCTTTTCTAAAACCTACATTCACAAGCACATATGAACACAAAACATGCACATATATACAATAATTACAATAAATGTTAAAAATTCAAGGATATATATATTCAATAAAATATAATCGTTAATCATGTCTTCCAACAAATAGAAAATCATTGAGTTTAGGTTTGCTCAATTATCTTAACTAAATATAAAAACTGGGAAATTCATTAAAAATGAATTTCAGCAATTGAGGAGCATAGCACAGAGCAGAGATATCCAAAGAGAAAAATAATGAATAAAGTAATTAATCATTGCCTCCAGCTAAAGTCAGGAAAGGGAAGCAGGTGAAGGCAATTGATCTTGAGTTCAGTATGGGTGGTGGATTTCCTAGGACATCAGTAGACTTAGAGTCAGAAGGAAGGATTCCAGTCAAAAGATGGTGAAGGGAAGGCGGTGTCCTAATGCAATTCCAAGGCCCTCTCCTCCAGTTTCAGCTCTTCAGAGCCTAGCTATAAGGCAGCAACTCATTGCTGAGTAACAATCACCAAAGAGAAGGCAGAGAAGTCTGTGTGCTCATACAGCACAAGAGATAAGTGACCTCAGAGCAGTTGTCCTCTCAGAGTGATGAAGCATGAAGGGTGAGAATCTGGAGGACAGTACTGTAGCCACATGACAGCTAAAACCAGCCCTTCCTTCGTTAGTCTTCTCTGCACCTTGAGTTAAACAACAACCCCAAAGCAGCCATCTTTCTCTAAATCACTCGGCTGTTTTCTCATCATCACTGGAAATGTTGTAAGACACGAAAGAATGAAGACACCATTTTAACTCATAGGAAGAAAAACAAAAGGCAGGAGAAAACCGACTCTCACCCTGGCATTCCATACACAGTGAAAATAAGTTACAAAAGTAAAGCTAGATATAAATTTTTAATCCACAAAAACTTTGAAAATTCATTAATAGTAGATCTATACTTCAAAAATGTAAGACACTTAAGGTTAAAGAGAATGTTCTAAATAGAAAATGGGTCTACATCAAAGGGAAAGCTCACCCAAATCAGATTTTAAAAGCTATTAGTCAATCATCTTAATAAAAAAAAAAAACTTTTATAGGATATTTGTCTAGCAACATCAAATGGCCCACTGTATGCAGATTTTGAGAACTAGAACATGCTAGCTAGGTTGGAAATTTAAATTCCTCATCTTATATACAAGGTCTCTCCCTACACTAGCAGTGAATACATGCTCAATCAATTGAGGTCTCCTAGCTCTGCAATCAGCATTAGGTGGCCAAAGTCTTATGATGTTTCATTCCATCTGAACATAGAAGCTAAAAGAACATGGGGAAGGCCTGTTATTTGTGTACATTTTAGCAATCGTCATTGAATGTGAGGTAAGGAAGGCAGTCTGGAGGAATGTATCCACGAAAAGGCCTCTTTGCTATGAGTTAAACATCTACCAGCAGCCCCTGTTGTTCAGGGGCCCACAGAAGTATGTTTCATCAATATGGACACCATGAGCAGGAATTGGACAAAAGCCCAGTGGATCCAGGTAAATAAAACAGAAAAAATTGCAATATTCTATAAGCATACTGCTATTTGAACTATAAAACACACAGGTACACAACCAGCTCTATAAAATTAAAAGAATTCAATATAATCCAGGATCTTCCAAAACAAAATCTAAAATTGCCCAGCATATATTTGAAAGTCACTCATCATAACTCCCATGTGACTAACAAAAGCATAATTTATATCCACAGTAGAAGTAATTTAAATTCTAAGTATAGAATACTTAGAAGTTTCTCAAATATGAAGCACAACTATATCATTATATATCAAGTTGAATCAAAGAAAAAATAATTAACTATATTTTAAACAAAATAAAACTGAAAATACAACATCCCCAAGTTCATGACATGCTTTTAACCAGTATTCAAAATAGCATTTTTAGCTCTCAATGCTTATAGCAATACAAGAAGAGCCAAGAAGAGAAATAAGCTGAGGAATTTCCACTTTACAGAAGTAGTAAAGGGGAAAACATAGAAAGGTTCCTAGAGATCAAGGTAAGTGAGATCAAATTCATAAAAATGGAAAAACTATGAACATTAGAAGCTAGCTTTTGAAGAAAAAATCAATACAATTGTTAAATATTTAACCAGAAGGGTGTGAGGGACAGTTCAGGATACAGACTGTTAGACACATGGACTTATGGATGCATAGTGTGAATTTTAAGTACTATGTTTTATTGTAAGTAGTACATTTATTTATATTTTGAAACATGGTCTTCAGCAGCAAAGCTTTATCACCAAATGTGGAGTTATACCTGCCTGTACAGCTCATTTATCTCAGAAACTATATTATATCCCAGCGTATACATATTTAAAACATGCACATCCACTCTCTTGTGGTTATTTTTAATTAAAAAAAATAATTACCAGTAGCAGTGCTCCAAGTATTTCCATATAAGTCTTCATTAGCCTAAGTGTTCGAGTTCTCACTGGAGAACACAGACCAGATTGGAACTGATGAATCTTTGGCCAAGCATGCTTCTAACTTTACAAAAGTTTCCCTTAACTGCCTCAAAATAGCTTCTCCATGAGATATCATCATGAGCAGTGAGTACTGGACTATACCAGCCTCATCAATATTTACATACCATATTATCAGATTTAAAATTTTGGTAGCTTGACAGGTGTGAAAGTCTTTGTCTCTAGGGATTTAATTTGTATTTATTTTGATAAGTCGAGAAGATATTTTCATATATTTATTGGCTTGCTAACACTTCTGTAAAATAAATATTAATATTTGTTATTAATATGTTAATCTAAACAACTTTGATAATCAGTGAAGTATTAAAAACTTATTTGTAATTTTTGTCACAAATGATTTTAATATACAAATGGCATCAATCCTTTCCTTGTGGTTCATTTTGTGTATGTGTTATCAAAACAATTTCTCATCTATAATGTAAATATGCAAATGCACAATATTGACAATAACTCACATCAGTTCAAATAATACTAGGGAAAAATATCAAAAGCTACAAGAATCATGATTTGAGCCTGAAATCCCAACACTGGAGGTTGAGAAAAGATTGTAAATTGGAGGGTAGCCTGGGCAACCTATTTTATAAAATGAATAAAATATGAAATTCTTGAAAAGATAAAACACATATACCATTGGTCCAAAATAAAGAACTAAAAAATATTTCTACTTTGGCAGTGGCACCGGGATTTATCTCAACTGCATTTACTGGCTTTTTGGGATCCTATTCTTTTTGTGTACCATGCTCAGCCTAGATATAGTATGGAGGGCCTTGGACCTTCCATAAAGCAATGTTCCTTAGCCTGTCTTAGGATTATATGTGGGTGGGCTGGAAGGGTGTGTGGAGGGAATGGGAGGAGGGGAGTGAGTGGGAATTTGGATTGGTATTTTTTTTTAAATCTAATAAATTTTAAAAAATGAAAATATCTCTTATAGTCTAAGAAACGGCAACACTGCCAATGTTAATAATACACATTGACCTCACTTAAGAGTTGAGATTGCTTTCATACTGTGCACTTGGAGTAGTCTTTTGAGTTACCTTTAAGAGACTAATGCAACAGCCAACATTTCTTGCCTTGGTTTTCCCTTGTAATCAGTTTTTACAGTCCAACTTATTGTATAGCTGTAATCTTAAATTATCAACGTTTTTATGTCTTTGGCAAATGAGTAATGCATGTGTTTTCAAATGTTTGTTAGGGCAATCATTTTCTGAAAAGAGCAAATATAGGTTAAAAACAATATAGTAAAATTATATATAATTTATACATAATACAAAATTCATAATACATAATATATAAACAGTAAATAATTTATATATAATTAAAACATAAATATTGAATACAACATGTGGCTATTTCTTGATAAACAATAATGTTTATAGTATTATTATCTGAGTCTTTTGGCCTCAGTGACATAATCCCTTGTAAATCTGTTAATGATTTCTTTAACTTATCCCTTATTCATTCTCCCTGTCTTGCTTTCTATGATGCTCAAAGAAAGAAACATTAAAGCCCTCAATGAAAGACACCAACACATAGGAACTCACACATGTGGACAAATTCATACAACAGCATCATCACAGGCACAGATTTGGCTCATGCAGCAAATAGACAGGTACAAAAAAGACAACAGGGAGGGTGAAATACATAGTTCAAATCAAGGCTTGATCATAGTTAACTGACACCAAGGGGAAGTGCTCTGATTTCTATCCTTAATGAGACACTAACACACTGTGGCTGACTCCAAGTTTATTAATAATTCATTCAATCTGACCACAGATTTCAGCATATTTTCAAGTATTTGTTAGTTACTTGCAAATGTGTTCTTTGGAGAAAGTTCATTCATTTCCTTTATGTATTTTACATAGGATCATATGGATTTTGTTGCTATTGAGTTGTGGAGTTTCCTAATATATTTTGGAGATTACCTTCATATCAGATATTTGATTTCAACAATTTTTTCTCATTCCACAGATGGTCTATTCATTTTCCTGAATGCTGCTTTGCCATGAAAAAGCTTCTTAGTTTGATATCAATTTTCTATATTTGCTCTTATTCCTTGTGCTTTGGGTAGCATATAAAGAAAACTCACTGCCAAGACCAATGTCAACAAATTTTTCATAAAACTTTCCCTTTGGAGGTTTTACTATTTCAGGTCTTATGTTTAAATCTTTACTCAACTCTGAAGTTATCTTTGTATACAATATAAAAGAAGGGTCCAATATTTCACTATTTTTTCAACTTGACATACAATTTTCCAATTCCATACATTGTATATTCCAAAGAATTCTGTAAAAGGTCAGTGGTTTGTGCAAGAGCTTCACTTGTATTCTCCATTACTTTGAATATATTAAAATATTGCTAAATCATTTTGTTAGTTCACTGTATATTTAGTTCACACACATACACACATGCACATCCCACACACATATATTTCATCGAATAATTTAGTTTTTACCACAAAGTTTATCATTTAAACATTCCATATAATATATTTCATTGTATTCTTCCGACTCCTCCCAGAAACTTACTGCTTTTTTCCTACCCACCCAACTTCATATTATTTCTCTCTTATTTCTTGAAAAAAAAAAACCTCACAAAACAAGTATAAAAGTATATAAGAAATATAAAAGTCATTTTTTTTGCTGGCCTGCCCTTACCTGTGATTGATATACGCAGTGTACATTAATGGAGAAAACTGATTTTCCCCTCTCCCAGAAAGTATCAAATTCAAATAACAACCTCAGTTTCTGACTTTTTTTAAGTATGTCCACCTATAGTTGTTCTTTGAAGACAGAAAGCCAGTGTATTAAACAGAGAAAAAGGTGAGTAAAGTTACTTTGAGTCTGGGCTGACCATTCTGGGGCTTGTGTTTCACTTCTGGGAAATGAAGTTTGTGGTGTCTCCTCTTCCTAAAATCTCAGATAAATCTTAGATAAGATCATGTAGCTATTGTATGGTGCTGGAGACCACAGTCTGGGAGAGATATTGAGGGAAAGGAAATTCATCTCCAAACACTTCTATAGCAGTCTTTATCCAGTCATTAGCAAAAATAAAAAGGACATCTCAGTAGCTGCTTCAAGGTGCCATGCCCACTTCTTGAATAGACATTTTCTCTGTTTATGGCGACTTCTTTGTTTCCTCCCACAAAAGCACATTGTTCCCACCTCATGTAACAAACAGGTAGGTTTACTTAGGCTGTGTGAGTTATATGGTGTCTGGGTCCTTGAAACGAGATCTCGAATCCAACTCCATCTTCTATTTACAGACATAAGCTTTTTACTTTTGTCTTCATTTACATTATCTAAAACTTGAAATCAAGTTTCAGAAATCATTCATCCCCCCCCCCATGGCTCTATCTATAAATACAACAATCTTTTCATGACCAGCGTTTACATTCTAAGTCTTCCTTGAGGAAGCTTATCAAGTTCTTCATTGTTCATCTACCCTGTTTTATTCAACAGTCAGAGAATCTTGGGGCAAGGGTAGCAAAATTGTCTTACATTGGATTATCACATATGAATTTGTGGGCGAATAATAGGAACAGGATCTGTTTAGCCATAAACTATTACATACTGGTTATTTCTGTACATGACAACTAACTTGCTTCACTTCAATAAAAGTATTTTGAGGAAGTTGAAGGTAAAGACCAACAAAATTCAAGAGTGCTCCTTCTTTGCCCTTAAGTCAGGCTGACTGAAGGGCCAGTTATGGATAAACATTAAAGCTGAAGATAGTGGCTTCATATCATTCTTCCTTTTAGAGTCAAAAGCAACCAGATCTGTGCCCATTGTCAGTCCTGTTTAACCCCACTCTCAGACAGAGTTGCTGAAAGGAAACAACGATGTTGCGGGAGCTCCTTCTGCTCCTTCAGCCAATAGTCTCTCTCCCTTTAAAAAAGCGGCCACTTCCCTCTGCTCTATCTCTCTCTCTGGCTTCCAGCTCCTCTTCTGGCGACTAAGCTCCCTTCCTGATTGAGCAGAGGACTGTTGTCTGGGACAGTGATCTGCAAGTTTTTCCCCTTTAAATAAATAGCTTCTCTATTGGTCATAATTCCAAACTGGTGTGGGATTGTTTGTGACTTATGCCTTCACAGTGAGAACTTTCTATCCTCAACCCTCTCAGGGTTTTACACATACACTAAGAGACCTCAATGAGCTAATGTAAAGCCCTTCTACCATGAAACATTCACTGACAGCATGGTTCCATTAGGTAAACATTCTTACTCACCAGTGGAGAAACAGGTGAGAAGACTACCTGGACATGATGGCTCCAATCTTTCCCTACCTGAGTGAGAAAAGAGTGCTGTGAGATGCTATTTCCTCTGTCCGTGAACATCTGAGGGCAGAAGGGATATGGACAGAAGAGCAAAGTGTTGTTCATTGAAAATATGACCCATTCCTACAAGGTAGTGTGTGAGGAAAGTGCCCAACTGCATTCACATCATTCAATCTTTCAAATAACCTACAAAAAGAATAGTTGAGCTACCATGGAAGAAATTGTGCTTTAGAGACATGAAGTATTGCTACCTGTTGGATCTTTAATTTTGTGCACAGGAGGAGTCCAAACCACAGGCTCCATTTACCACACTGCATGAACGCTAAGAGTTCACATGTCCTCCCCCATAGGGGTCATGCATGTGGTTCCTATCCATTGGACTCATACGTGGTTCCTATTGACTGACCACAAGGCTCAGCATCTATGTTAAGGGGATTACCACCACAAAAGTCAAGAAAACATGACTTTCTTTAATGTAGAACATATTGATTCTATGACTCTATTTACTTGTGTTATTTATAATGGTGTGTGTGTGTGTGTGTGTGTGTGTAGGTGAGATTATACATAGATGTGGCTATGAAACCAGATTACAACTTCTGGTCTTGATATTATGGTAGAGTAATGATGCTTACCTTGTTTTTGAGACATGGTTCCTCAACAGCCTGGAGCTCATTCATTAGTCTAGACAGGTATCTGTCTGTCTCTTCCTCCATAGTGCTGGGACTCTAAGGGCATGCTGCCATGCCTGTCTTCTGAAGATCAAACTCAGGTCCTTGTACTTGCAAGACAATCACTTTACCCCCTGAACTATCTCCCAGGCCCCTATTTAGGGTTTTTCTGGGAGACATTTTACATGTATCTAGTATATGCACACAAACATACGGTGCACAAATCTTGACTTGTATAGCTGAAAGAAGGAAGACCACTCACAGGCTAATTTGTATGTACTGTTCTGTTTCATTCATGCAACTTTTGTTCATGTCCTGGGACTTGGTTTTTGGGATAGGTAGGTAGTCAGCTTTCTGGCAGATTGACTGTTTTTGATGATCATACCATTAAATGCAAGGCTCTGACTATAAAGAAATAAAGAGAAGAGAGAAGAAATTATCGTCTCATTAAGCATATGATAATTGCAATTATTCACCAAGAATTATGAATCACAAATGAGTATTGCAGAGTCAATTGGGAAACAATTTGGCTATAAATACTCATATTAAGCAGCCTAATGAAAGCCTCTTTGCTTTAGAAATTTCCACTCTTGTTTTCATCGAGTGTTTTGTAGAAGTACAATCTTGATGAATTATTCCTGTCACTTGCAATGCAGGAACAAAAATGATTATAATAAATATGTTGATGGCTTCAAGATCTTCTGATGATACTAATATTACCTCTAATTTAAGTGCAGAGATTTCAAAGGTTTTAGTTTTAACTCAAAATTATTATTTCATGTGATGCTCACAACATCATGTAATATAAAGCAAAACAGAAATTCTATCATTAAATTTATAACTGAGCATAATGTAGTATAGAATAGTATAATGACAACCCTGAGGTGTAGTCAATTGCTGAGTTAAATCTAAGTCTGCCTTTTCACAATGATTTTTCCTTGAAATCACATCCCGTCCATTATCCATTCAAATGCTTTTATTTTAACATACTAAACCTTGAACTCAAGTTGACTTTATGTGGAAGACTAATGAAAGTGCATAAGTGCTATTATTTTGTTTTGTCTAGCAGCTCAGAAATAGTAACAAGTGTTTTGTTTCTATCTCTTTACTTTCTATAGTGCCTTCCCCAGGGGAGAGGGAACTGGGAAGAGTGGAGGGAGGTCTGTGGTCAGGATGTATTGTATGAGAGAAGAGATAAGAAAAAAAAGAACTATTCATTCTGTACCAAAGAATGTCAACAACAACTCAGGAAGAGAAAGAGAATGACAGTCTACAGGAACAGAATCAAAGCTACATTCACTTCCCTTGGCATGAGCTGCTGAGGTGTGCCTGACCTAACGTCCCTTCCCTGCAATCTGGCATCCACGCTACTAGAAAATGCTGTGCAAGCTGCCAAGAGAAAGAAGCAGCTATCCCTCCTATGGAGCTACAGCACTACGAAACACAATGACCATCACTGCTAGGTGTCCTTAAAGGTATGACAAGTATCACTCACCTGTCAATGATAACCAACCGATTCCTGCCTTGAGTACTTGCCCTGACTTCACTCAGTATTGGGGTGTCATATCAAAGTGGAATCTACAATACCCCTATCTTGGCTCATGTTACTTTTGATCATGGTGTTTACCACAGCAATGAAAATAAAAAGAGCAAGAGTGGAAATGGGTTTTGAAGGTTCTTGAATAAATGTGCACATTAGACCCTACCCTGCCACTTGTTACAAACAGAAACAGTTTCTAGAGGCAGAAGTGTGTAGCTATGAAATCTAGAAGATATATTTGTAATTGTGAGTGAACAGGGTTAAAAGTATATCTGGGTTGTCAAATAAGCTAGAGACTGGAAAGACCATAGAGACTGCAGGTCCAGATAAGCAATGTGAATTAAATCCTCAAGATCAGCAAGCATCTCCAATGATCTTTGACACTATACTTAACTCACTCCTGTTATCCTGTTATTTTCCTTCTATTTTCACAGCTTGTAGGTTCTCCTAATATTAGGTCACACTATAGCAACAGTGCTTACTGATTCTTGATACTATCTATATCCATCCAGCTTCAGCCATAACTACAAGCTCTTATAAAACAATTATTTCAGCCGGGCGGTGGTGGCGCACGCCTTTAATCCCAGCACTTGGGAAGCCGAGGCAGGCGGATCTCTTTGAGTTCGAGACCAGCCTGATCTACAAGAGCTAGTTCCAGGACAGGCTCCAAAACCACAGAGAAACCCTGTCTCGAAAAACCAAAAAAAAAAAAAAAAAAAAAATTATTTCACTCTCTTGTTCAGGATTTAGTTTTTACAGTAGCATTTAGAAGTGAAATCTAAACAGTGGATCATGTTTTATTTGGAACTTGCTTCGAAACTGGTGTCCATGGCTCATTTTCAAAACTTCTAGAATAGCCGGGCGGTGGTGGCGCACGCCTTTAATCCCAGCACTTGGGAGGCAGAGTCAGGCAGATCACTGTGAGTTTGAGCTCAACCTGGTCTACAAAGTGAGTTCCAGGACAGCTAGGACTGTAACATAGAGAGACCCTGTCTCAAAAACACCGAAAAAAATGAATCCCATACATACATAGACAACAGAGCACAGGCTGCACTTAGTTTTCCTCTTTCCTGTGCGTATTTGTGCAATCATCAGGCTGAGAGAGACAATCATGGTTGTGTTCCAGACTCTGCAACGATAATCAGGGATGTTGGGACTGGTTTGGCTGTGCGTAATAAATACTTAGGGAGGGGGTCTAGCCTCAGCTGGCAGTTTCCTAGGCCAGCTGTATCACGAAAGCAAGAAGCCAAAGGAAAATGTCCACCCAAATTCCTTCTGAATAAATATATTGGACATTGTGCTCAGTGAGTTGTGTGTTTTCGGAGAGTTCCAGGACAGGCTCCAAAGCTACAGAGAAACCCTATCTCGAAAAACCAAAAAAATAAATAAATAAATAAATAAACTTCTAGAATAAAGAACTTAATCATTATTCCCAAATTCCCATCTGAACATTTACCATTCCTCATAATCCTGGGAGTAATACTATTCATATCTTTTCCTATAGAACTTTGAAGCAGATTCCCAAGAAGTGGAGTCACCATGGGAAAGCGGAAAAGTATATGTGCTTTTGCTTAGATATCACTTAATTCCTGGTCATAAGCAATGTACAGTTTTACCACCCTGCCAATGCAGTGTGACAGCCCCATCTCCCCACAGTTTCAAAAACAGAGAAAGCTGCAGAAGCTTAGTTCACAGGCCAATTTGTATTGACAATGAGTGGAACTGAGTTGTATTGAGACATCAGTTTGCACTTCTGTTATGGCAATGTGGATAAGCACACTTTCATGTGACTAAGAATCGTTTGCAGTTTGTTTCCTATGGACTCTACTCCTTTAGCCCATCATCCTATGAGGTCATCAACGTTATTCTATTGTCCTTATAGTCTTCGATGATGACACCTTGGCTGTGACAGAACATGCAAATGTTTGATTCCATATCACTCATCTTTTTCTTTATCATGGTATATTTTTCATGGATATTATTTTCAAGGTATAGTTTGTGTATCCCTTTATTCAGAGGCTGATTTAAATAAGATTGTGAAAGGATGTCTGTCTAAGGATTTGACATTTAATCTGAGAGCCTTGACAGTAGACTGACTCCTCATCCATGTTTGCCAGCTATAATGGATGGCTCATGAGTAAAGCTTCCAATGAGAAACTCAAGTCTTAGGCAAACTAGAATGAGTTAGTTGCTCTCTATGAGAGTTGGGATTGATGCAACATCTTGGGAGACCAGACAGTACTGATAAAGAAAAGGACAACTTCCTGCACAAAGCCCTACCATAGTGCAGCCATTGTGATAGAGCCCCTTTGTACACATGCTGTACAAGTGTAGCAGAGAAGAGAATATCCTATTGAATTAATCAGATTGCACAGTCAGTTTGTGGGAGCTCACCACTCCTGGGTGGCATGGGGGTTGGCTACATGCTTCTGAAAGCCTTCAGATGCTATTGACAGACTTTGGTACAAGAGCAGCATAATCTAGTCGCATCTTCTGGAACCTGTTTATCTGGCATCAGTAGAAAGTTGGCTTCTGGTTCAATTTCAAATGTTCAGATTCCAGTATCTTTTGAAAAGAAACTTTATCTTTTCCACCAAATCTATGCAACATAAAAGACATCCTTTCCAGATTCTGCAAAATTGATGATGAAAAATTCTGGTTGGATAAAGAAATGTCAGGAGGTTTGAAAAGTGGTCTTCGCTCCCCTCACATCAATTCTGTAAAGGCTCTCTCCAGAGAAATACATGATCAGACACTTTTAAAGATCAGAAAAAGACCTCCTACAAATTCACATTAGCTTCTTTTTCCATGTATCTCTTAGTGCTCCAAAGGAAATGTTTACAGGCTTACCTGAAAAAGCAGTGCCCCTATTCTTGGAATTAAGATTAAAAATAAAATTGCTTCATTTTATTTTTTAGTACCTGTATCTGACCATATTCTGTCAAACTTTCTTTTTAATCCCTTAGCTGTCTTCTGTAGAATACACTTGCAATCACTTTTGGTTGTTAGAGAGTTCACTCAGGTCAGATAATTTAAATCTCCAGCCTCAAATGCAATACAGTGGTGGTCCTGCCCTACCCAGTGGATCTCATGCAGGTGTGGGGTGGGGCATCACTTTGGAGGTGTAGGAGTAAGCTCACAGTAAAGCTTGCAGAAGTAAAGTTTGCCTAGTAGGTTTCTAGAGTGCCTCCCATCCTTTCCACCTTCACGTCAAGGTCTCCAGCATGGCTCTGAGCCACAAACCAGCAGGAGAGAAGGAAGGGTGTGAGAGACAGGGCTGTATCCATGTCTTCGTCTGACTGAAGCTAATTCCATGTGCTGATGTCTCCCATCAATGTAACCATGCAGGAAATGTTTGAGTAGTTTTGCAGAAGTAGAATCAAGTGTCATTCTAGTTTCCCACCCCATCATTAAATAGAGGTAGATGTGCATAACTTCAGTAACTCATATATATCCTAAGACGGCCACATACTTCTCCCTATACGAGATTCCTCTCTTCTCTAGACATCAAGAGAACCATCTCATACAACTGTCCCTCCTTTCTTCTAAATATTTCATTTCACTTAAAAGCACTTGGGAACTCTTGGGATGCTATTCCAACTTAAGAATACAGATCCCTCACTTTCTCACAAGTATCCATTCCTAGTCTCGTCCGCTCGCTAACATCATCCACCCTACAGAATAACATAGTCCCTAAGTGACTTGAGTAGGGCTTGGTCTTACTGTTCATGTCGCTGCTCCCTGATCTAACTCTTTCATCATGAAAATTAGGTTTGGTGTGAGCTTCTGTCCTTTCCTTCTTGGCAGAGACCCAATCATTCCAAACTGCTATTGATCTTTGAAGTTCAACTCTCAAACATATCCAGGTGAGAGGCAGTCTTTAGTCTCCTTGGAAACTCTGAATTTCGGCGAACAATATTCTCTGCCAAGAGCTCCAGTTTCCACAGACAAATAGTGCAGCGGAAAGGACGGGCAACGGCAGCGAGTCCTTCATTCAGACACCAGAGATCCGTTTATAATGAGGGGGATGCAGAAGACTTCGGATGAAGAAAAGTCCAGGACCATCCTATAGATTCCCCTCTGTGTGGCGTGAGGACAGGCCTTAATAAAGAAGAGATGAGAAGGGGCAGAGAGATGCAGCATTGTGAGGCAGTCTTAGAGATAACTGTTAGCACACTCACGCTGGCCATTTGAATAAATAACAAGGTATTTCCACTCTGGTAAGGTGAAGCTGGGCAGTGGAGGTGCACACCTTTAATCCCAGTACTTAGGAGGAAGAGGCAGGTGAATCTCTGTGAGTTTGAGCTCAACCTGGTCTACAAAGTGAGTTCCAGGACAGCTAGGACTGTAACATAGAGAGACCCTGTCTCAAAAACACCGAAAAAAAAAAAAAATGAATCCCATACATACATAGACAACAGAGCACAGGCTGCATTTAGTTTTCCTCTTTCCTGTGCATATTTGTGAAATCATCAGGCTGAGAGAGACAATCATGGTTGTGTTCCAGACTCGCAACGATAATCAGGGACGTTGGGACTGGTTTGGCTGTGCATAATAAATACTTAGGGAGGGGGTCTAGCCTCATCTGGCAGTTGTCCTAGGCCAGCTCTATCACGAAAGCAAGAAGCCAAAGGAAAATGTCCACCCAAATTCCTTCTGAATAAATATATTGGACATTGTGCTCAGTGAGTTGTGTGTTTTCGGAGAAAATTGTTTGAAAATAATATCCAAGGGCAGTTTGAAAGAGAAGTTATTGCTTGTAATAACTGAAGGGAACTAAGCGCTTAAAGACAAAACGATATTTTAAGCTAAAGCCCTATTATCTTTATCTAACAAATTCAAAGTAGCAGGAGCATATTTTAATTAAGAGAACCAAACTCTGGAACCAATATGAAATGCACAGAAAAATCCTGAAAAATAGACCTCTTTCCTCTGTTAAAATACAGTCAAAGCCTATTTATTGAATTCATTCTATTCTTTTGTTTTGCTTGCTCATTTAAATTCTTTGAGAATTTTATACATATACACAACATATTTTTATTATTTATTTTATTTTTGATATTATAATACAGTTATGTTGTTTCTCTTTTCTTTCTTCCTTCCACTCTCTTTTATATCTCCCTCCATTCTGATTTATGGCCTCTTCTTAACATTAATTTTCTCATGTACATACACGTGTATGTATATATCCATATATGTGTTCCTTAATTTATAAAGACACACTGCTCAGTCTATATGATGTTAGCTGTGTGTGTTTATGTGTTCAGGACTGACTTAGTGTTAGATAACCATCTGATGTGTTTTCCCCAGTGAATACTACTCCTTTCACTCTCAGCGTTCCTTAGCTACCTGCAGTTCTTTGTGTATTTTGATCACATCTACTTCCACTCTGCCCTTCAACTGCTCCTGGACTACTCCCTTCATCCTCTTCCCTACTGTAACCCACCTGGAGTCATAGCCCCGATGAAAACTCAGTAGCCATCTACCAATAGTCATCAATTACCAATAGTCCTTCAGTTAAAAGTCAGGCCTCCTGAGGCCCTCCCTATCTGGTTTATCAATGAGACAATTTTATTTATTTTTAAAGCACTTACTCATATTCTTTCTTTCAGAATAAAATCATTATTTGTTTCTCAATTAGTTGACTCATTTATTTGTTAGCTACAACTATAAGACCCTATTTTCACTGAGATATCAAAAATATATTTATGAATTTCTAAATATCCATGTGTCCAAGTCTTTTTTTTAATTTTGTGGGCCAATAAGATATTCAAATAGATAAAGTCTCTCGTTATCAAACCCACATCACCTAAATTTGAACAAACATGGTAGAAGGAGAGAACTGACTATCACAAGGTGTCTTCTGATCTCCACAAGAATGTCAAGACGTGCACACACGTGTCTCTCTTTCACACAATAAATACATTTGAAAATATAAAATTAATTAAAAATGTTGCTCTCTTTGAGCTAAGAATAATTTATTTCTATTACAGATATAAGTATTAATTTTAATATTTGTTTATATGGAGGGTCAGTAGTGATGACTGAATCTAGGGCCCATGAACGCTGGCAAACATTCTACCACTCAGCTACATCCCTATCCCAATGTTTAATTATTTCTTTTTTTAAAAAAAAATATTATATATGATACAGAATTTTCTATTTGTCAGTTTTTTGTTCTCGGTACTGGTTTTAAGATAAGAGGTATATATTGTGTGTACATGACTTACATACATGTATGTCGGTGGGTTTTGCTTCTACCTACATCTGAAGATTCCATATTTTACATCCACCACCTTTGGCTACCCTTTCTTGTAATTACTGTTCTTTTCAACTCTAAGATATGCACCCACATCTTTAGAAGAAACTGGCTGAAGCTTAGACTAATACTGGTGGACAGGTGCACCTAATCTGATTAAACATTGCCTTGCTGCTTCCCAGAATAGCCATAATATTCTGCATTCAGCATGCAAGTGAATTATGCACCTTCTACTTTTGCCAATAAACATCACCTTTATAATGAGTTTGCTGTGACTATCTCTTGGGAACACTAAGGAAGCTAAATACAATTAACACAAATAGAAATGTATATTCTCAGAGATCAGTGAAAAGAAGCTGAGGGGAATACTGACCTACGATGTATTTATGGCACAAAGGGATATTAGTTTTGTTGATAATGCTAACTAGATGACATGTTAATGCCACAAGCAGTACTCAGCAGTCTCATGTTTTTAACTAAAACAGTATTTGACTGTATATGTTTAATGTACATGGCATAATGTACAGGTACATAAAGATCTCTTTGTCTTTTTCAAGACTACTTAGTTTATTACCTTATAAGGATGAAGCACAATTAATAAAAACTCAAAGACAGATATTGGGGTTCAACCTGAAGGTTAGCAAAGCAAAGCACACAGCCACTGGCCCTCACTTTGACCTCAGTCTGAAAACGGTGATTCTACCTCCAGGAACATCAGAATGAGACTGAGACTGAGAGCTGTCTTCTCCCATTTTATAATCCCCTCTAGTTCTGGGATTAAAGATGTGCACCACTACCTCCTGGTTTCTATGGTAAACTAGTGTGGCTATGGTAAAGGTATGTGTCATCGTTGCCTGGTCTATAAGCCTGGTCAGTGTGGCTGTTTTACTTTTCTGATCTCCAGGCAAGTTTTATTTATTAAAATACAAATAAAATGACACTACGTAAGGATAATCCCACTTCTTAGTCTCAATGCCCTTTGTGGATTTATCATTTGAAGCTGTGGTAATGACACAACCTTGCGCAATTGTTATTTATCATTATAAATGTTTTTATCCAGGCCTGGTCTCAACTTCGACCCAGGGGTAGAGAATTGAGATGGAAATCTCTCTGTGTTCTTCACGGGGATGTTACACCCAGCTCAAAGTTTTCAGTCACCTCTTCTAAAGGAAATACAAGTAGAAATGACTGACCTTAAAATCATGATAACATTTGGAAATTGGTCCACACATTTCTGCCTGGAGACTGATTAATAGAAATGTGTGGTTAAGTAGCAGGGTGTGAGGACATTGAAAGTCATCAGGAAAGATAGCATTTCTCTCCGACACAGAAAAGATGGGAAAGGTGCCAGCTTGTTTCCATGTAACTTTGCTACAGAGAAAAAAATGGAAAACTTCAATAAAAACATTGTATATCTCTTTGGATATCATAAAAACTATCTGGTGAGAATTTTGAGGGACAAATTCTAGAAATAAGGAACTCAAAATCAAAATGATGAGACCAACCTTTGGTATCGCCTTTATTTCCAAGATATTCCTGATTTTAAAATAGCAATTGGGGCGGGGGGGGGGAGGGGAGGCTTACTATGAATCACAGTAGGAGCTGTTTTGGATTCCAGCAGGTCTGTAGGTAAATTTTATGTAGTTCAGAAACCAACCAAAAGGAGGAGCTCTTGATCACAAATGAGATTCAACCACCTTGCTAAAAGTTCATTTTGTTAATGTAGGTATTAAGCAGATATTCACCAGGATCTACCAGAATTGAAGTTCAGCTTTGAAGCAGCTCAAATCATGATTAAGTTGAAGAACTTCCCCCAAGCAAAAGGAAAAAAATCCTCTAGGAACCATTTTACTTTGTTGTGACATTTTGTTTCAAAGTTAAAGAATACAAAATATCAAACAATTAATAATATCATCACAAAATGTAAGTAAGAACAAGGTTACAAAAATAATTCTTAGACAATGATGGGAAGGGGAACATGCCAGAGACTAAGAGGGCTCCTGTTGGTGTCTCTGTTCTCGGAAGACAATTCAGGGTGAGTTGATATCCAGGCTTCTCAGAAATCTGAGCTTCCTGCTTAGTGCTGAATGCTCTGAGCAAGCCCATTAAACTGTTTCTGTGTCTGTCTCAAAGGCCAAAAATAGAATCAGCCGCTGCTACTTCAGCAAGTGCGCCTCAAGAATGAAGAATGGTTGCCAAGATAATAGTGATAAAGCTGGTAGATGACGGCAAGGTATGTGCTTCTCCTCCAACATCATGGTCTCCCTCTCTAGCCTTTTCATGGTAGAGCCAGAGAAAAGGTGAAATGACTTTGCACATTTCCACTACCAGGGCAGACTGCAGAATGATTTGTTAACTGATGAGAAGTTATACCCTGTTGTGAGAATTCCTTTAGCCAATAGTCTTTAAGATACCAGCCCAAAGGGGAGCTATAAGAACAGATGAAAAACATGCACGGCCTTTTCCTATTGGATTCAGTTCCAGTTCCCAGGACATGCAGAGGATTGTGGATCGTTATTCTTTTTGTGAGTTTATCCCCAAATAAATAAACCTTTGTTATACTCCATTCTAGAGTATTGTGGAACTCTTTGGTGCCCAACATGGGGCTCAAAACCAGGACCCAAAGATTAAGAGTCTCATGTTCTACCAACTGAGCTAGACATTGGGTGCCAAATTGTAGTTGTATCAAAGAGTTCCTCAGTAGCCCATAATGGAGTATAACAAAGGTTTATTGATTTGGGGATAAACTCACAGTAAGGGTAGCAATATCGAGGCCTCTCTCTGTGTGCCCTGGGAACTGGAACCAAATCCTGCAGAAAAAAGCTTTTACACACTTTTTATTTGCACTTAAAGTACATGAGACCACACCCAGTGTGGGTCGGTATCTTAAAGTCTTTTGACTGAAGGAGTTCCCACAACAATATACCACTAATTTTCCCTTTTGACTGAAACCAAGTAAAACCCAGATGACAGAGTAGAATTAGAGGGGACCTAAGTATCAGTGATGTTAAACTATTTATTTTAGATAAGTCTGATTAATATTTTCAAAAATTAAATGCCAAGATGCAGAGAATATTGACAAAGAACTAGCAATTATGTAGCTTATGAATTCTCACACCTAACTGAAGAGCTATGGACAGTTGATGGCTTCTGGGGGGAGGTATAGTCAGTTTTCTTTAAGGGTGTTTACCCTAAAAGGACAACCATAATACAGAGGATTGTTCCACCCTAGGAGTACGTGTGTGTGTGTGTGTCCTGCCCTAGGAGTATGTCTGTATGTGTGCATAAACACATATATACATATATGTATATATACATATATGTATATATAAAGCCTGGAGTTGATGAGTTATTAAATACTTTTTAAAATTATGGGTAAGAGGTTGGGTTAGTATGGTGGAATGTGATTTGGGAGATGTTAGAGGGAGTACATGGGACTAAATATGATCAAAATACATTGTATGAAACTCAAAAAATTAATAAAAGACATTAAACGAATAAACAAAAATTAAAACTCAATCAAAAGTTTTCTGAAAGTATAATTGAATTGAAGAATTCAATGACTGTACAGCTTCTGAGTTACAAAAGATTGTCATTCCCCTGCACTTTTAATCAACTACAACACACACATACAAAAAAAAATCACGATTTTCTTTAAAGTCATCAAAAGTCTGATGAGGGACTAGTTACAGAGGTTAGGTGAGAACAAAGAGTGTCTAGCTTAAGACTGACTGACCTTCCAATGAGCTTGTGGATTAATCCACAGAGTATGAACTTGAAGAATTCCCAGATGTACAAATAATTTTCACTGCCAAGAACTTGTCCTACAGGGAAATTGTGCTAGTTAGGGCAGCAATATTTTCCAACTTGTTTAATAAAACAATTGTTCTGCCAAGAAAGAAATGCTCAACAAAATGCTGTAGTAAATCAAAAATTCAAAGTCATTAAGAGGTAGTTCTTGCCTCAGAATTACAAATTTATTTGACCCTTGAAGAATTAAGTAGTATAGCTCACAACAACAAAAGAGTGAAGGACAAAAATCACATTTTGGTTTTAATATAGGCAAATGAAGTCTTGGAAAAATTCAAACCCCACTCATATTTAAAGCCTCCAAGTAAATTAGGGAATTTCTTCAAGGTAATAAATTACAACTTAAAAAGTTATGATAAGAAGTCAGAGATCTAGAAAATATTGCATATAAGGTTATAAAAAGTTAATAGTTAAATATTGAATATCTTTCCTGTACAAAAACAAATTGGATAAAGATAGCTACTATACTATGACCACTTTAATTTAAAGTTTAATCAAGCTCTTACATTGTATATTAAGTCAATTAAAAATTAAATTGTTTATAAACTTTAAATGTATTTATTTATTTATATATATTATATATAATATATACTGTAAATGAAGATAGAATTTTTCAGGATACATAAATAAGACTATGTATGTTAAAATCCCAAAAAATTCACAGATGAATAGCAGAACCTCGTGGAGCCCAGATCCAAGGAATATATCTATAACACAGACCCATACCGGGGGCTCAGGGAGCACTGTGGAAGAGGGTACAGTGAGATTGCAAAAGCAAGCCAATCAAGGAATTTGCTGTGAAGTTGTGTCTCAGAAGCTACAACATAAATTCTCACCAACACGACTGCCCAGTTGTGAGCTGAACAGGAATGCAAACCAATATGCCAAAATGGAAGGGAAAAGCCCACAGAGTCTTGACCCTACACAAAGCACTAAGGGCAAACAAGTAAAGCTGAGGTGGGAGAGGCAGTCCTTTCCCAGGAAGAGCACAGCAATCAGTTATCCAATACCAAATGGCCAATGCCAAAAACATATATACAAGTAATATTATATGGCCTCAAGGGGTTAAAGTTATAAATACATATCTGTGAACAAATGCAAATATATGTACATACAAATATATAATGTATGCAAATATGTATACATACAAATAAATATGCCTGCAATAACAATTGATATAAAGAGAGACCGTGGATTTGAGGAAAAGTAGGTATTAGATAAAGTTAGGTCTTGGAGGAAAGTAAGGGAGTGGACAAATGTAACTAGAATACATCTGAAAAAAGAAAATCATACTGAAAATTATTTTCAATGTGAATTTCTAAATATTTGCTTGAATTCTTAGTAACCCTGCTCCCTCAGCCTTTCAAGTTCTAAGATTACAGGTATAAAGCACCACACTTACCTTAGGAAATCTTTTTTTCATGGTAATGGTATGAAACATGTAATAGCTCTCAAAGAATTGGAATAAGAAAACCATTCACAGAAGTCTATGAATTATTATTGAGAACAAATAGAGACGTAAAATACTGATTGCACTGTTCATGGTGTAAAAGAGACACTATTAACAAACATATTTTACGTCAAATCGATTTTCAGTCTAACAAAAACACCCCCCAAAATTCTATCAAGATTTCAGAGTAAAAATTGAGAACTCAATTCTAAGTTTTATATGAAAATATCAAGGTTTCAAGGCAGAGTGCTACATACCTGTAATTCCAGCAATGAGAACATAGAGAAGGGAAGATCAGAAATTCAAGGCCAACCTCAGAATTATCTGGGAAATTAAAAGAATTTAGAAAAGGACTTGAAGAACATTTAATGGTGTTTGTAAGAAAAACAACAGAGCAGACAAGCTATAAAATCTCAGCAGCAACCAAGAAAAGAGAGATGGGAAAGGTGAAGAGGAAAACATACCTTTTATAGTGGGACCCAAGAATTTAGGTAGGTTAAACACTGAGGGTCAGCAAGCAGTCATATTCAAGAGAAGTAAGTGCATGGAAGTAGACAGGAAGTATTGTGTGCAGGGGTCTTCAGAGAGTGAGTAAGCAAACAAAAAGTCAGGGAAAACATGCTCATGATTTGACCAGTAAGGAAAAGAAATAGAAAAGGAAGAAAAGGAAAGTTATGCTTTTAAGGCTTACTCAGAAATATGGACATCCCACAAGTGTTACACGAAGAAGCTCTGCAGTCAGTTGCACAAACCCAGGGTTTCTGGGGCAGAAAGTTTCATAATCTTATTAAGGGATAATTATTCTGTTTAGCAAGTGAACAGTTTTCCTGAGAGGTGATTTTCTAGCCAGGTGATTGATAGTCCCAGGTGGATTAAATCTTAAGGGAGAAAAAATAATATACAGTATTTTTATTTCAATAAAAAAACTATAATCTTTGAAACATATCAGAATACCAGGACTCCACCAAGAGACAAAGATAATCCAAACTTTTGACTAGAATGCCAGAGGAATGACAAAGTGTTACTAAGGAAGTAGAAGGCAGAGTTCATTCTCAGTGAACGTTAAACCTACTGCAGTATCAGCATATAGGAAAGTTTAAGGACAACGTGGGCTCATGAGACCCTATCTCAAAAGAATCAAATCCACCCTATCCCCAGAAAAAGCTAATTACAATATTAGTAGAGAAACTTAAGATTTCCTTTAGGAATTATTAATTCTTGTTAATAAAATAATTTCAAATGGTCTCAGAAGGAAGCACAGGACATTATTAGAGGCTGGGATAAAATTAACAGGCCAACAAGGCAATTAAGTTATAAATCTTGGCAGTAACCTGATGGAAGGAGGTGGAGAGGGAAGAGAGGAAAATCACATCTTCAAGAAAAAAGGCCAGGGGGCTGGAGAGATGGCTCAGTGGTTAAGAGCATTGCCCGCTCTTCCAAAGGACCTGAGTTCAATTCCCGGCAACCACATGGTGGCTCACAACCATCTGTAATGAGGTCTGGTGCCCTCTTCTGACCTGCAGACATACACACAGACAGAATATTGTATGCATAATAAATAAATATTAAAAAAAAAAAGAAAAAGAAAAAAGGCCAGTTCAGCAATGGAGGTCAGCAAGCACTGCATCGTGGAGGAGGAGCAGAATGCAAAGGAAGTTCAGAGTGCCAGAGAAAGCACACTTGGCACTTCACTAGTATCAGAAAGAAATAGAGATAGGAAGAAGAGAAGGAAAAATTGTGTTTCTGAGTTAGAACTCAACCAAGTGAACAAGCTCATCAGAGGTACGTTTTGGAAGCCCTTCAAGTAACTGCATCAGAAGAGCAGATCCTGGGGAAGATATGTACATTATTTCATCAAGGGAATGAGTAGTCCTTTTCTCTTCACTTTGCCTTCAGATGAATCAGATTTTTTGTGAGGATAGATTTCTGGCCAAGTGATTGGCAGCTCCAGCTGAATTAACTCTGAAAATGAAAAGATAATTGTACATCGTATTTGGGCATCTTAGAGTGTTAACGCATCACTCAGGGTCTGATAAATCATTTAGTTTCTATTCTTTTGACCGAGAGAAAGTAACATTGTCTGAATGAACCTCAACAAACCCTGGTACATCCAGCTTTTCACATGGTAATTTAAATCCTAAGTGAAGGTTTCCCTTTTTAGTCTTAACAGGAAATATTACAAAATCAGCAACAAAAAAGGGGCCCATCTCCCATGGACACCAAGGCTATTAATCCCAATAACACTTTGACATATTCATGGCATATCCACAGCTAAAACTTATAGGTTCCTAAATCTTATTATGCAAAGTATACCCAGACAACATCATTGAACTTCATCTGAATATTATAGATTTCTCTTTTCCAGGTTTTTGTAGTTGAGTATTTTTATAATTTATCAGTGCAGCTTCAATAGTAATTGTTTAAGGATATAGATAGAAAATTTGTCAATACCCATATATGTATATGAAATAATAATCTCTCAGTATACATTCACGACATCTTATTATGAAATAATGACATTTAATTTCACGTGTATTTTTTTACCAAATCTTATTAAAGAATTGACACAGTTCTTTCCAATATACATTGCACACAGTTCTGTTTCTGAATTCAATAATTTTAATTGGCTTTCATAGTAGTTTGAAGTATGTAAAGCTGATTACATTTCTAGTGAACTACTCAGAGCCAAAGAGGTTCACAAATACATTGAGTCCCATTGTGCTAGACTTCAAACTTTATCAGGATGCAGATACTACTAACCAGATAATGTTAATTTTATCCTAATAAAAATAACCTTAAAACTTCAGAATTTCAGTAGTAGATTGCCTGTGACTTATATTCCAATTGAGAATGGAGCTCTGATTTGAAACAGCAGCAGGGAGAGTTTAAGTAAAGGAGCACACACTGTCATGAGCTTTAGGAACAAATATTCTGCATGCAATTCCTGGATTCAATATCCATTAATTATATTCTACTCTGAACTTAACTTCCTTACTATTCAATTTTTATATATGTGAAGTGGAAATTAGTTTAATTTGATTTCCATCTAAGAATGGGTGTACCAGGTCAATACAAGCCATCATAGCTTCTAAACCATAGCAAATTCTGATTAAATACTTGATTGTCCATTATTAAAACACCAATCCCTGTAATTTGAAATAATTTGTATAGTCTGTTAGGTACAATTAGAAAAACCAAGTATAAAAGAAAATACTGGAATTAGAATCCATCAACATTCTGAAAGGCTTCCTTTCAACTATTCTAATGAGGAGTTTTTACCTTCATTCTCAAGCAGCTCACAAGTTAAAATATTTCCTAAACTTATCCTCAAAAATTTTATAAAGTATTTTATTTATTTACCTGTTTACCTACTAATTTATTTATGGCGTGTGTGCATGTGTGTGTGTGCGCGCACACACGCACACAATAAATAAATATACACATAAATGTACACAGACGTAGTTGCTCACCAAAACCAGAAGAAAACTTCAGATGCCTGGAGCTGAAATCACAGGTGGTTTAGAGTCACCTGATGTGGGTGCTGGGAAGAGGACTTAAGTCTTTTGGAAGAGCAGCAAGAGCTCTTAATACTGAGTCTTCCCTCCAGCTGCCAAGGCTTTAGTTCTTAAAGTCATGCTTAGTTGTCCTTATTCCCTCTCCTCCCAGACAAAAGTTGCTGAACATGGTTTCTCATTCCCATTAACTTTGCACAAGCATCAATAGCTAAACCATTCTAGCATTCACTTACAGATTTGTTTCACAGGCAAAGAAAATGGCTCACATAAAAGAATATAAATCTTATCTGAAATGATCCTTGTTGCATTCCTAGTTTTATTTTATTTGTTTTTTATGAGAGGTAAATAAAATATCCATTAATTAATAAAGCAGTTTGTACTTTTGTGCCTAACATATATTTTGCCCCCAACAAACCACTGCAGATTTTGTGATAGATGGACACAGGAAAATAACAAAGACCAATAGAAAGTTAAACATTCGAGTTTTATACTTGAGATTGCAAATGCCCTTCAACTAAGTCAAATTTAGAAAATCAAATGTTTAAGGCATTATGAAAAGAGATGGTGAAACAACACCTAACTGTAGCTTAAGTACCATTGTGCTCATCTCTTACTTAGATTATTTTTATATAAAATTGAGACTTATACACATCACAGAAAAGCTTTATTTTACTACCTAGCACAAAATAAATGATTTATATTTTGTTGAGCTTGGTATTTATACATACATATGAACACACACAGAGGCAAGCTCCGTGGAACTCTGAAATACCGCTTGCTCCAATACTGAGGGGACTTAAGAGGTGAGTGAACAGCCACAGGACGGACAGTCCACTCTCTAGGACCTCCACAGTGGGACAAACCCTGGGTCACTCACCCAACTCCCTAGGCTTTTCTAGCCAGCCAGCAGGGAGTTTCCTGTAGGCAGGCTCCCCCAAAACCCAAAACTATCCCAAGGCCCATCTAAACTATTAGCCACACCTGGCCCCAAACCCGCCTATCGTCCTGCAACCTTGGTGAAACTCTGAAACACAGTTTGCTCCAATACTGAGGGGAAGAGCCACAGGGTGGGACACCCCTCTCTGTAATACCTCCATTACATCCCCGGTTTCTTACCCAACTAACTAGGATTTTCTAGCCAGCCAGCAGGGAGTTTCCTGTGGCTACGCTCTCCCAAAATGCAAACCCATTCAGTGAACCACATAAGCTACTAGGCACACCCTACCTAGAAAGGAGAGCTTACTACAGTACTGAAGGCATTAAAAAAGAGCACCAAGAGAGCAAGCCAGGAGAGAAATATAAAAATAGAAAAGTCTTTTTAAAATGATTGGTAAGCAATTATATTATGCATATTTCCATATATTGGATATATGTTCTCTTAGGGTCAGAATCATACTTTCTTGTTTAAAAGTGTAAATGTGTTTTTGCTTGCATGTGTTGAGTGTGTCCATATAGGCCAAAAGAAAACTGATCCTCTGAAGCTAGAATTGCAGGAGTTTGTGAGCTTCCAGAGTGGGTACTGGGAACTGAACTCAAGTTTTATGCACGGACTGTAAAGCATTCTTCACCAGTGAACCATCTCTCCATCCCAGAAACATACATTTTTAATATTATGATTCCCATAATATAGATGACTGATAACTAAATCCTGAACAAAGAACAAGAGAAAAGTAAATTCATGTATATTAACTTTAATGTGTCGAAATAAGAAGATCTTAGATTGAGTACATATCTTAGTTTCCAGTAAGAAAATGCTTACATTATTCCAATAATATAAATGGACCTTAGATCAGCAAAATCCAATACTGATCATAACTGAGAATTTCATTGACCGCCAAGATCTGGTCGCTAAAGAAAGTTGATTCTAAAAGATGTACCAAGACAAGGAAAGCCAAAAAAAAAAAAAAAAAAAAAAAAATGGTATCCAGAAGGTTAACAAATCCATAAACCTATTAAAACTCATCCTAAACTCTGAGTCACAAAGTAAGGCATTACTTATGACCTTTGACCATAGTCTGCTGATTTAGAGGTGCTTGGGTCAACTAACATCCATCCATTCATTCATTTTCTGAAGAACGTTTAGCTGTTATTTACCAGAGGCCACGGATTGGGCACTTAAGGACCCATGGCTAAAGCTGTAGTTGTCTAATTGGATTTAATAACTTAAATGGGGGAAATAGGCAAGTAATCAATAATAGCAAAATATGACAAGTGCTACTCTGGGACCTCTGGAGGAGAGTATAACAGAGCTGAGAACCTAAGGGATTCTCTAGCCTGGAAAGTGAAGGACTCTTTCAGACAGACCGCAGAGATGATGGCACTAAAATGACTGAGAACAGCTTAAGATGAAGACTTTGGCTTATTTGATGCAGCTAAACAATTCCTGGCATGACCTCGCACTCTCACTAATCTAAGTAAGGATGTGGCAGGTAGAAGAAAATCGAAAATCAATCTCTCTCTCTCTCTCTCTCTCTCTCTCTCTCTTTCTCTCTCTCTCTCCCTCTCCCTCTCCCTCTCTCTGTCTCTGTCTCTCTCTCTCTCAAACACACACACACACACACACTATCAATAATTCATGATTATTAGAAATTAGACAATTCATTTGAAACACAAACACTAACATCACTAAGTAAGCGAAGATAGATGAAAAGCCTTTCCAAGATTCATGGCTACTTTATAAGTTGGAAGTCAAGAAAATTCCAAATGGGTTTTGGACAGGTGCATAGGTTCTTTTATATAGAAGAGGATTGTGGGTAAAATTCAAGCTCATGGATATGATGATGATGCTTTTGCACATGACTCTATACCCTCATTCTTCATTCTTCTGTTTCTGAGCCAAAGGAATTTGTAGATGCGCTACTAGTGGAGGAATATAAATACACAAACTGCCAGCATTGGTGCACACTGGATGTCTGCTCAAAGCACAAAAAGCAGGAAATGAGCTTTATTCCAAGATCCTTTCTAAAAGTGTGAACTTCAGATGACAGTAGAAGTTTATAGAACTTCACATCCTACTCTCCAATTCCCGTAGTAACTTTTAGCTGTCTATGATTAAACAAATCAGCAACCTCAAACTCCTGCCGACCTCAGACTCTTTTGTTATATCTGAAGACATTCCTTCTAGACCCAAGACAAACTACTATGTCAGGAGTTATTTCCCCAAACTGTTTCAGAGTATGTTTGCACAACTACAATGAGTTATATGCTTTTGCTGGCATCACGGCTGAACTCCAATAAAAATGATATTTGGTACTAACTTCGACATCAGTATTTCTAGGTTGAACACTAATATGTTGGTTTAAGATAAAAATCTTACCCATAGGTATCTCTTGAAGAAACAGGAATGCGCATTTTTTGCATGTATTTAGCCTAATCTGTAACAGATCTTGGTCTTATCACTGTCTACCTGATCTGAACCAAAAGGCCATGAAGTGACAGTCTTATCACGACTCAATTGTTTTAATCTACTTTTTAAGTAAAATAATACTTTTCTGCAATGGAAATGATTGAGAAAAGACGTTGCTTTACATGATGTCATTTCTTTTATGCAGGTTCAATAGTAAGAGATGATGTCTCTCTGCTTCTACATTCAAAATGTAGTGACTTCTTGCATGTGGAATGTGTGAAGAAAACACGGCCTCTTACACACAGTAGCTGAAGGTGAGAGGACTGATGGAAGTCCTCCAAACATTACAGAGCAAACTTCAAAAGTTTTATACATACTGGGCATATGGCCTACTGAATTTACTTACGAATGAACCAAACTGTAAGTCACGAGAAAGGATCAAAGAAAGAAACGTGGAAGTAAAATCTGCCAACCTCGTGGCAGGAGGAGATTTTGTCTATATGTCACCGTTTTCTATGACTGAGAGCAAAGTGATGCCTCCATCAGTCATGCGATGATTTGGCGTGTGCGTAGGGATACAAATGAGTACACGGTGCCTTTCATTAGGCCAGGGCTTCTTAGAGTTTCCCCTCTGCAATGCCTTATGATACAGAATTTTTTAATGTGGCTCTGGTATATTGACACATAAAATAAGTATAAGAATGAATCATTTAGGCCGGGCGGTGGTGGCGCACGCCTTTAATCCCAGCACTTGGGAGGCAGAGGCAGGAGGATCTCTGTGATTTCGAGACCAGCCTGGTCTACAAGAGCTAGTTCCAGGACAGGCTCCCAAACCACAGAGAAACCCTGTTTCGAAAAACCAAAAAATAAAAAAAAATAAAAAAAAATAAATGAATCATTTACCTAAAATAAACCATAAAAAAATTTAGTTTAAGACAAATGTCTGGCATCACAGTTTTTTGAAGACAAAATCAAATTGACTTACAAATGAGACAACTCTGATTATTTATTTTTACATAAATAATCATATTTTGAATGAATATTTGATACTGAAAGATATGGAATCTCAATGTTTTTCAAAAGTTATCAATATTTTGATTTGGTCCTCACCAGTGCAGAAAATTCTAATTCACCTCAATACATCATACAAAGTGGCATAAGATGGTCTAGGATGATAAATCAATTCATTTGTGTCACAAACATAAGGATATGAGCTGAGATCAGGCATTCATGGAAAAAGCCATATGTAATAGTACATGGCTGTAATACCAGCCCTTGGGAAGCAGATCCTCAGGCTTCATCGACCAGCCAGGCATGTTTAATAGCTGAACATGGAGATTAGGTACCCTGTCTCAGTAAAACAAGTTGGACAGCTCTAGAGGAACAACACCTGAGATAAGTCTGTGGAAGCCCCCCCAGTGCTATAGAAACACATGCATGCACACTCAAATACACATGTACCTCCAACACTCATGCACATGTGTGTGTATGCATGTATACACACAAAATGAATAAAATAAAATAACATAAATTTGTTTAGGACCACTTTATAAATTATTATAAAAATTCACATATTCATTTTTCTATGAAATCCAATTAAGTGACTCAAACAGCAATTTTCAAGTCAAATGTTCTAACAGAAGTCAAACCAGAGATATACTAATTTGATAAATATTGACGAATGACAATTGGAAATAAACACTAAGTGTCCTTGTTTTTCTGTAATTAAAGCATTATGTTTCCATAAAGGTGGAAAATTTTGTAAACAGAAAAGAATCTTAAATTCATAACACACAACAGTCTGGTATCTGAGCCAGGGTGCTTTGGGCAGCATACATTGACATCTTATGGTATAACCACACATGCACTTCAAAGTATCCATGTTGTGTTCAGAACCAAGACGGCAGTGAGGATGCAAGATAAAACAAGAACAAATGCTGCCACAAACACCTCAGCTCCATCACTCAGTTGACTTTCGATTAATTTTTGGTCATTGTATGTTCAGAAACCTTTTACTATTGCCGAATTTGGTGGTGATGGTGGTGAGTGAGAAATCAGGAATTAAACCACAATGCTGCTGTCCTTCCCTAGAGTATGACAAGCTTGCTCATGGTGTATTGAGATTTAAGGCCACTTTATCCTAATAAGATTATGTATGAAACATTCTACATGATCTGTGCCCACACTGTGCTTTTGCACGCTAGTTGACAATGGTAATGTAGATAAACTCAGTGTTTCTCTGCCTTCTATGACTGCCCTCTCAGATGAGAAGTTAGCATGAAGGAATTCATAGTAAGTGTAACAATCCATAATTAAAGGGTTGGTCTTGAAAATGAATCAATACAGATATACTTGCTTAGTTTTACCTTACACTTTAGTCTGGGCTATTTTTTCCCTTATAAAAAAAGAGAGCCTGAATATACAGCTATCATACCATGCAGCAGTGGTGAGGTCCTCAAGACTTCAGGATCTGGTTCATCTCTTGGCCACTTTACAGTGTATCTGGTTCTTCATAGAGCGGTGCCTTGTCCAGTCATCATCAACGAGGCTTTTTCCAGAAGCAGATAATAGCGGGTACCAAGACCCAAACCAGACATTAAACAGTCTACATTGGACGTTCTCAGGTTCCTCCCCTCCCAGAAATCCTGCAGAAGGCTGGGAGGAAAGATTGTAGGAGTCAAAGGGATGGAGAGCACCAGGAGAACATGGCCCACTGAGTCAACTAAGCAGGGCTCATAGACTGAAGGCACAAGTCGAGGCCTCCAGTGGTCTGTACCTGGTCCTCTGCGTATATGTTCTGACTGTTAGTCTGGTATTTTTGTGGGACTCCTAACAGTGGGAGCAGTGTGTCTTACTCTTTTGCCTGTTCTTGGGACTTTTTTCCTCCTACTAGGTGGCCATGTCCAGCGTCGATATGAGGGTTTTTGCCTGTCTCATTGAACTTTGGTTTTTCCTGTTTGGCTGATGTTTCTTAGGAGACCTATTCTTTTCTGAAGAGGAAATGGAGGTTGAGTGGATTTGGGGGAGAGAGAAGATTTGGGGGAAGCAGAGGGAGGTGAGACTGTGGCTTGGTTATGTAGCAGGAGAGAAAAATCTATTTTCAATGAAACTAAAAGTTTTTTAAAAAAAATGTGTCCAGGTTCTTCACTTTGCCACAATGAAATCTAGTTGTGCTTATTCTCTTCACTGTTAGGAGTTCCACATTATCAAATTAAAAGTAAATATAAGGGCAGTGAACCACAGGGCTTTGTGACACGGAAATGCCACGTTTTGAAAAATGTTCAAAGTGGATTAGAAAAAGTAATAGATGCTAAAATTACTAATCACAAAATGAAGAGAGATGAACCCGGAGAACGTGGCTCCTTTAAAGGAGCTAACTCAACACAGTTCAGTTCAAGTGCGTTTTAGCCTCTAGTTATAGCCTTCAATGGCAGTGGGTCCTATTCTTTTCATAGAAAAAAAAAATGAAGTATAAAAAATATGTCCCCTACTTCTTGGGAGAGTAATGGGCATTATTCAAGTCTACTAACTACTGGCTAACTAGGTGTTTAAGTGTCATCATACAAAACAGTCATGAGATATCTATTTCAATTAAGTTTTTGAATTAACATGGACTAACTGCTCAGGTATCATACTCCAAATTAGTTTGTAAGACATTTATTTTTCTGTTTTATTTTCAATGTTTTTAAATGACCTGGAGTGCCCGCTCCTCTTAATGGTGTGCAGTGCTTATCTGTATTTATAATTTAAGACATGTGAAGGAGGTATGCTTGTCATATCAGAGTGACCAGTACATCCATTGCCATGGGCATTGATCATTAAACACAACAATTTTTCCTTCAGATAAATGTATGAAAGGATGCTAACTTACAGATTAAAAAATATATTCTGCATTTTAACTTGCCTGCTAAAGATCAAATTTTAAAACATTTTTCCCCTTAGAGTCTATACACCTGTCTTTTCTAAGCACTCCTGTTTATTAGTTTGACTAGTACCTCAATGGTATTCTCTCCTTTGGAATCACTACACACTAATAATGAGCTGAAGCTATAACCTATTGATTTTCCTTGCACACAAGGACTCACTAATATATTTATTTACCTTCAGTGAGAATATTCACCTACTCCCACTGTAGTGATATCAGCAGACATATGGTTAGATAATTGTTGAGCATATTTGGGTAAGAAAAATACTGTTTTGACCATACAATTCATACAGACATAAAACACAGATAAAGACAACTAGATTAGAGATGTAGCTCAATATGTGCTAATAAGGCCACTTAGATGGCTCAATGGGTAATAGCATTTGCCACAAAAATCTGCCAACTTGAGTTCAATCCCTGGAGCCCAAGACAGAGAGATAAAGCCAACTTACAAAAGATTTCCACAACCTCACTCTGGCATGTTTTAGCCTCTCCCTCTTTAATGCGTACAGGTACACATAATCACACAATCACAGAATAAATAAAAAATTATTTTTTTTAAGATACGCTGACGGGGGGAGGACCTTGGACTTTCCACAGGGCAGGGAACCCTGACTGCTCTTGGGACTGGAGAGGGAGGCGAAGAGGAGTGGGGGGAGGGGGAGGAAAATGGGAGGCGGGGACGAAGCGGAAATTTTTTTTTTTCAATAAAAAAAAAAAAGATACGCTGACAATCTTGGCAGATAATAAGTAATTTGCTTAACAACTTTAAAGTATTTGCTGGATGTATGGTACCACATACAGTGAAAAAATCACAGAATTTGCAATAAATCACAAAACCATGACTTAGAAAGACCACAAGAAATTAAAGGAAAAACTTAAAATTTTCTAAAAGTTAAGACCAACAGGACAGAAAATAGAAGTCACAAGGTTACAATGATCATTTAAAACAGAAAACTGGAAAAGATAGCATGGCTGTTTGGATCCTTCTCTCTATAGTTAAGGATAAGTGATACAGAAAATGTATATTCCTAAGCTTTTAATGCCTGCGGTATTACATTTCTATGGGCAGCCTTCTTCTCTAATTATGTAAAATTACTACATAATTAAACTTAAATGAAGTATCTAAAATAACTGAACTCGGAGAAGCAAAGAACAAAATGATGGTTGCCAGAGGCAGGGAGGAGGGGGAAATCAGGATTGCTAATCAAATGTGTATGATGTTTGGGTAATGTAAGAGGAATGAGTTCCAGAGATCTGTTAGGCAACCCTGAAAATGCACCGAGCAACATTTCATTGGACACTTAAAAATCTACTAAACGTACATCTCATATTAAGTGTTCTTCCCACAAAAATGAGTAAAATGTCTATGCAGTTATCACCTATGTGATAATAATGAATATATTTACATCTCAGGCACATTTCAATCTCAATACCTACATTCACATACTATACCCATCAACTGCTAGGGCATGGTGGATGAGTAAGTTAATATAATAAATCAGATTCTTACGTCATTAGCCTATCTGGTGATGCAGAGCTAAGAGTAATGCCCTAGAGCAAATGACCCAAGAGAACAAAACAAAAGGAAACAGCCTTGCTTCCTAAATTTTAGAAAAGTTTCTCTCAACACTTACAGATCAAGTTCGAAGGCTGCCTACCGATTGATGCCCCTAAGGAAGGCACCTCGAGAATCACTCTGCAATTTTCCTTATGAACCTATGTGCTAAGCTTTGCCACAGTTTCACATGAACCAGAGTCCCTAAGGATTAATTTGTAACAATAAGTGGATGATGAACAACTGATCCCGGGTGCCCTTCCAATCTAAGGTTAACTGAGTCTCTGGTTTTCCCAATGGTAGGAGGTTCCCATCCTGTGGGGAAAGTTGGGTTGGGACCATCACAGTTGATCATCCACTAAAAGTCTTAAGCCTGGACTCGATTCAAACAGAACATTGTTGTTGGACAAGGTCAGTACCCTGGGATTTTCATTTAAAACAAAGCATTCTCTTCTTGTGAGGTTATTCAGATATTTCTGTTTCTTTCTGCATACAACTTCAATGGGGGCACAAATACTTGTTCTATCGCTTTAAATTTCACATTTGATTAACAATATTACTAAATGAAATTTAGAAACTGCAAAAATGTATTAGGCACACAGAAGTTTAAAAAGTACAAAAATATGTACTAGAGAATAAATGACAATTTTTTCTACACCACTGCAAGAATTTTGTGCATTTTAGTCGCAGAAGAGAAACTTGTGATATGCTAAATTTATTTTCTTTATTTTTAAGCACTGCTATTATTTCTAAACACTAGATTATAACATTCTTAGAAATGTAAATAAACTCTAAGTATTTTTTCTGGCAACTGAAATATTTCTGCTATGTAAATATTTATTGACTTAGTACCCTTCTGTTTGTTGTCTCAAAATTATCATAATTGAAAACAGAGCTTACTAAACATTGTCATATGTGGATAATGGACATATCCTTGTATTCTTCATAAATACTTCTATTTCAGACTAAAATTCTAAAGCACATAAACTTTTGGTAATGTTTTTGACATATCTTATCAAATTACCCCTGAAAAGAATATATGTACTCCTTTATCATACCCAAATTTTATAGAACTGTTTGTATCCTCATCTTTTAAGTAGAAATTCCATCAAATGATGGATGAAAATTCTGTTCTATAATTTGTTTTTGTTATGTTGCATAACATATATGGCTAGATTTACATATAACTATTGGCTTTTTATGCAGGCTCTTATGTGTCGTCGCTCTTATGTTAGTGGGTTGTACGCAATGTCCTACGCTCGTTTTGCAGGTTGTAAGATTCTATTGCTGATACAGAGATGCCAGGAGTAGAGCATATTAATCCTTCACTGATCTGGCAGGTTGTGGTTTCAGCTAGCAAGCATTTGGTTTTGAATTATTCTTGCTTAGCAATTTACCATCTGATGGCACGAGATAAAGATAGTAACAAGATTTATTTATATTTATCACATGTGGCACACAGTGCCAAGGATTTTAAATATTTTATCTCTCCTAACATTAAAAACAACTTCATCAAGTAAATATTATACTTGTCTAATTCTACTTAATAGGAAGAGGTTTAAGGGAATAGTGTCATTCTGGAGGGTTATATAGACAGTAAAAGACAGGTTTACTTTTCTAGTAAGACCTGTGTAGGTAGAGTCTACTGCTCCCGAGTTCCTTTCTGTTTTTTTTCTATTATTACATTATTGAAAAACACTACCTACCCAGAACAATGGTCTACATGTTGTCATTTTGTTATGATTTTGTTTTTATGTCCTGCTTCTCAAATTACTCTGGAATATGTTATAAAATTTCTCTCAATAATATGTGTATTTCTTAATAGATAATTATCTTAATAGTACTTCCTGGAATTTAAATCTCTTCTTTGCTGTGTGGCTATGCCTGAGTAGCCTATGTTGCCACCTGGAGCCTTGATGACATCCAAGATCTACCAAGGCCTTGTTTGGTCTCTAGCTCTACTGCAGCCAACACTGTGTTGATATCTGTGGCTCCTGTTAACCACCAAAGACCATGCAAATACCTAGGGGCTGGGTCATCACCTGAGGCCATGTTGGTGTCTGAGGGTCAAGCTGCAGTTGGGGCCAGATATGAGTGGCCTGGGCTGCCACAAGGGGCCATGGTAATACCAAGTCCCAGGTTGTGGCAGAGGGCCATGTGTGGGTCAGTGGTTCTGTTGCAATGGCTGAGTTGAAGTCCAGGGTTCACTGAGGACTACTGAGAGGCCCTGGGCCTAGTCAGCCACCTGAGACCATGTGGGTTTCTGAGAGTCATGGAGACATCGGAGTCTGAGGCCGCCAAGGGCCACCCATGTTTGGGACCTGAATCCTAGTACAACTGGGGTCAGTGATGATATTCATGGCCCATTTTACCAAAGAGCTTCATAGGAACCATGTGTGTTAAAAACTTTGTGTATGAGTATGTGTGTGTGTGTTGGGGAGAGAGATAAGTAGCTAAAGAGGAAAGAGAGAAAGAGAAGAGAAAAGAGAGAGAAAGGTATAAATAATCATATCCTCAGCCTTCCCCCACAGTTGTTGTTTGAGAATCTATGAATGAACATCCACATTTTTCCCGACATTTCCCAAACAGCATATCATCACATTATTTGCTATGTATCAACTAGTGTAAACAAGCTCAAGACCATTTAAAGACATGTGAGGATGTTCATGAAATTAAAGTAGGGATGTGAGAAGGCTCAGAGATGACAGAGCTGTACTGATCTTGGGGAGGATGAGTGTTAGGTTCCCATCACCCATTTTAGGTGACAGGTGAAAGAAAAATATTGCACAGATCCTTTTAGTCTTTTGTTTGCCTTTTTCAAGAGCTGAAATGTTGACCCTGAAATTATAACTGAAACAACTACTGATACTGCTTAAGGTGGCTCTTCTTCTTTAACCAAGTAAAAATGGGGAAAATAATCAAAGAAATATGAAATTTCAAAAACTAAGCCTAACCTCAGAAAATTTAGCCATTATGATTTCCCAAAGGGCAATTAATTTTGTGGGCTCTCAAAATATCTAAGGAAAAACTTTCCTTAGATAACCATTGCATTTTGGAGACTCCCTTTGCAATATAGGTTCAATTGTGCTTGTATTTAGAAGCTTCTCCAATGTCTTTCTTTCAGTGTTTCTTATGAGGGGAAACTGCTGGTTGTAAATGCCTAACCAGAAATTTGCTTTCAAAAATAAATCTGCCACTTAGCAACAAGTATTTCATCTATTATGTACATAATCATCATTATTACTGGCATCATATTCAGGATTTTCCCTCTGGAAAAGGATGCGAAATCTCAAAGAGACTAACTGCAAAGCTGACATGCCCTTTACAAAGTCTCCATTAGGTGTCTCATTTGGAAAATATGAACCAAGTGAACAAAGTACAGGTTTAATTTTGTTTCATTAGATTGTGAAGAAACCAACATGAATTAATTAGTGTTAACTACAACACGCTTCACTAATATCCTGCCAACACAAGGATTTCCTACAGAGCCAAGATGAGAGACATGTTCAAGATGATAAGGAAGAAATGTATGTGGGTTGGTGCAATTATTCATACAATTACTGCTGCAAGCAATTTTAATTGAAAGGGGATTTTGCATTTGGGGGGTAATAAGTTCCATTAAGATCCTGGGCTAGACATTTAATTTTGTGTTAATGGCATAATTTTATGTTAAATGGATACAGATTCATTACTGAAGTTTATTTACTGCAGTGATGCATACAGGCTACAATATATTAAAAAGACAAGTAGAGAGCTGTGAAGGGTACCCCAGCTTCGCCTACACCGGTTGAAATAATAATAACATAAGAAGTAGCCATGGGCAGAAACTCAGTCAGTGACACCATAGGAAAGCCTGTATCTCCAAGGTGTGCATTTCTGAGGTACTACCTGGAGCTTTGCTGTGTCTCCTGGATTTAAAAGAAAGCAGCTCCTTTTCTGATTTAGAAAAAAAAAAAAAACCCACATGTTGCCTGTGTGAAGCACCTCAGCAAGGTTGCTCTAATGACACACTGAAGCATAAATAACAGTAATATTTGCAAATCAGTGTTGAATGTTGACATCCAGGTTTCCTACGGAGGAAAATACACATATATAGAGAACAGAGACAAAGGGCAAAGTACCTGCAAGGGTAAGCAATGCATACTTGTCTGTTTGGCATATTAAAAAATTACACACAGCGAGGATTGCTGACAATAATCCTATGCCACCTAATCATTCTCAAAACTTCAGCCTTTACTCCTTTCAAATGTTCTTTGTGATTCTTCTTGCTGCCACTCAGTAATTGCATTGACTTAAATGGCAGACCTTACGTTCCACCTACTCACCCACCACACACTCAGAGTTTTAAATGTGTCTGATAGTTTGGCATTCACCTGTCACATGCCTAACTCTTCAGAAAGTATAGGAGAACTAGGTGACTTGGCCCTTCCTCTTCACTTTCTAAAGATATATTTCGGCACTGGGAATCTCATTTTTTTTGTCAGGAAACATTTAAGAGTTTATCATTTCCATGATGTGGAATGTCAATTGTAAGAGGAGTTGGAAAGTCACCAATACTGAATAGAGAATATATATAAACATTGGATAGACAGAGAATGAAGAATATTCCAGAATGAGAACTGGTAGGAGAGGTGAGGTCATTTTAACATCTTTAAAAGACAGTGCAGTGCACAGAAACACATACTCACATGGAAAACCCACAAATAACAACATCAGGTGGGAGTGGTTAAGACTTTGGGAAACTTTGGTAGCAGTTAGAACAGGAATAAAGGGTAAGAAATATAAATGCGTTTTTGCTGCCCTTAAAAGTTGACATCTATTTTAAGAGGCATATGACCTAGGAAGTCCTTCTGTAAATGAGTTTCTTTTATTGGTCAATGAATAAAGAAGCTGTTTTGGCCTGTGATAGGGCAGAATACAGCTATGTAGAGAAAACCAAACTGAATGCTGGGAAGAAGGCAAAGTTGGAAAGAAGCCATGTAGCCACCACTGGAGACAGATGCCTCCACTGGAGCCCACTGAAACTTTGCCAGTAGGCTATGACCTCGTGGTAATGCACAGATTAATGGAGATGGCTTAGTTTAGGGTATATGAGCTAGCTAGAAATATGCTTAAGTGATTGGACAAGCAGTGATATAAATAATATAATTTCTGTGTGATTATTTTAGGTCTGAGTAGCCAGGATGAACGGACAACCTCTAGAAAAAGACATAACTGAAACTTTTCTATCAAATTTATTTCTAAATAACACACAAAATAATGCAAATTATACACATTTTGGAGGTAAAGAGTAACATTTCAATATATACACACACACACAATTTTGTGTAATATTTAAGTCATACTAAACATTTGTATAAACGCAAATATGCATCCCTTATATGGTAAAGATAATCAGAATTTTTTCTTACAAATTTTAAAAATAAGCTTTACATCTCATTATCAATGGCCAATAGCTCAACAATTAAGTGTGGGTCCCACAAGCATCCATACTTTGCATGGTGGAATATTGACTGGCTTGATCTTATACAGGTCTCATATAGGGATTCATACCAGCTGTTAATAAGTCCGGTATCCTCTTGTGTTCAGAAGACAGTGATTTGCCCATGGCTTTCTGTTCAACTTTCTGCTCCTTCTTTTATGCTGGCCCTTGAGCCTTGCATACATCGAGTGCAACATAGAAGTCCCATTTGTGGCTGAGGACTCAAATTTCGCTTATTTTGATCAGTTGTGTTTCTGTGTTAGCCACCATCCACTACACACACACACACACACAGATTGAGATTCAGTTATGTGATCTGAGAGTGGCATTAATTGGTTATGGAGATATGAAGTTAAAAGGTAATTTGATACAATGCCCACTTAGCAAAATAATTGTAATAAGTTCACCTGTGGGTCTTTAAGCTTCTCAGCTACTAACTGTTGGCCAGGTCTACAGCACTAGGCATAGGTTCTTGCTGTGTATTGGGCCTTAAATACTACAATAAAAATCTCTGTAACATTCGATCGCCAATAGGCATATCTTCCTATGTTAGTCATTATTGTAGCTCACAGTGTTCACAACTGTGCAAAACTGTTCATGAGCTTTTCTGCCAGTGACATTCATAATACTTTCAGTACTGTGAAAGCCAACTAATGGGGAAAACTTGGTTTATCTATGCTCTGTGACCAAAAGTGTAGTATCCTGAATTATAGTCTTACTTATCAAGTTCTAGTGGGTAACCAAAAGCAGAGGCATCAGACTTTGTTATTTGGGGGTTCCTGGAATACTCTTGACCAATAACTCAAGGATATAGATCTCCCTTCTGGCACTGAGCTTGTATTTGACACTCTATGGCTTCTGGGGAAAGCACCATCCCATTTTTAATGTGACTTCAGCTAGACTGTCTCATAAAAATTCTCTCTCTGTCTCAGTCTCTCTCTCTCTGTCTCTGTCTCTGTCTCTCTCTCTCTCGTGTGTAGCTTATACATTTTCATATAGCTTTTTCAAACATCTTTAGTGTTAGTTATCCTTCTTCACTCTCTCCTCTGCCTTATCTTCCCACCAACTCTCTACAGAAAAGTCCTTCCCCATTTCTCCCTCTTTTTCTATATTTTTTCCCCTTATGATCTTTCCTCCCCTCTTCACCAAGAGTCCCTTTCTAGTTTCAAGGATTCTACAGGTACTCTGAATTAAGCAGGCAGTTCTAAAGATTACAACCTAGGATCCACATATTACTGAAAACATCTGACATTTGTCTCACTTTGAGTTTTCTCACTTTGTGTAATATTTTTATGTTCTACCTACAAATTTCATAATTTACCTTTAGAGCTTGCATAGTCCAGAAAAGAGCTACAAACATTATTGTGCACTTTTCTGTGTGAACAATACTGTGAATTTATGGGATAAAGATAGAAGAAAGCATTTGTTGTCTCCTATAGCATGAGTGTGTTTGTTATATAAGAAACTAGCATGCTATGTTCTAAAACAGGGTCAACATCTAGTAGTTTCAGCTTTGAGACACAAGAGTTGTTGCTGTTCTACATCCCAATATCTTATATATTTTATTTTCATTTTTATTATGTAAAATTGGTTTAAATTTCTCTAGGGATTGATACTCTGATGAATGTGTTATTTAGAACAGCTTTTAATTTCCAGATATTTTTGCTTGTGTAATTATCTTCGTTATTTATTTCTTGTTTAATTCCACTGTAGTCAGAAAGAATATCTTATATGATTTATACTCTTTCAGTTTTTTAAGATGTGGTCTATGGTCTGGAATGTAATCTCTTAATGAACATTCCATGCATGTGGAGAATACATTTTGGTGTTGTGGGATGAAGTAAGGTAAATGTCAAATTGGTTATTTGATTCAGTTTAACTCAGTCCCTTTAGCTCTGTTCATTTACAATTAAGTGATGTCAAAAATATACAATTATAATACTGAATGCAACTTTTAATTTCTGTCTTACAAACATTGGTGCTTTGTTGTTGGGAGGTTATTTGACAATGTTTACACTGTTTCATTAATGAAAATATGCATTTAACAGGATGTGAAGTTCTTCTTTATCTTTCCCTTGCCTTGAGGTCTTTTTTGTTTGATATAGACATTGCTACATCTGCTTTTTAAATTAAGATATCACAGTATATTTCACATACCTATTTACTTTTTACGAGTACTTTATTTTAAAGATTAGATTACATTATTTTTCCTTCCCATTCCTTCCTTCCTCTGAACTCTTAAATATACATCTCTGCTTGCTATCTTTCAAATTCATGGCCACTTTGTTTATAAATTGTTGCTACACACACACGCATATGCGTGCGTGTGTGTGTATTTATAAATATAGCCTGTTCAATAAGTATAGTGACATTTATAGGCATGTTTGAGGAGATAATCACTTGGTACTGGATAACCAATTGGTGCACTCTTCGGGAAAAACAGCTATTTCTCCTACTCTCAACATTCCTCAATAAGGTATTGTAAGTAAGGACCCATAATGGTCTTCACATCCAAGCAGTTTTTCTGTACACAGTACGTAGTTGAGAATTACTTTTCCTGTCACTCTGACTGTCTCTCTGTTTCAGTGAGTACATTTAGACCACTGGCTTTCAAAGTCAATACTGAAAGAGTGAGCTCAATATTGCCTGTATTTGTTACTCTTTATAATATATTGTTCCATTTGTTCCTGATTTTCTTCCATCTTTCATACTTGTACTTTTAGTCAAATATTTTATATGATTTCATCCTCTCACTTTGTTTGACAGCTCAGTTATTATTTCATTTCTTTTCAATCACTAGTTAATACAGAATTATTAATATACATTTACAGTGCAATCAACTCCAACTTAAAGCAATGCAATACCGTGTCATGGACAGTTATGTGTGTTCTAATAGCAAAACAATCATAATTCTTGTCTTTACCCTTTTATTATTGATGTCAATTTATTTCCCTAATATAGAAGCGTACAAATATACATATGTATTTGTAATTAAATGCTTTTGTCTACTATACTTTTTACAGATTTTTATCTGTTACATAAATAAATAACAGGAAAAATAAAAGTTCTAATTTTACTCTTACTTGTATCTTTTTGCAAAACTCTACCTTTCTTTATTTTCCTACTCTACATCAGTTTCCTCCTCAGAGAACTTTGAAACATTCACTTTGGAGGCACAGTGGGTAGCTCCCTCTACTGTTGTGCATACCTCACTGAGGCCCAGCCTGTGGCACTCAGTGTGTCTCCCTAGGTTCTAATTCTAATTTAAAGATTTATCCACACTGTGCGGTTCACTATTAGCCAGTTACATCTTAGCTTTTCTGACTCCTTGCTACTTTGTCTGGAGCACCCACTGGTAAATCTCTGAACTTTATGTTCACCTTTCTTTTTCTCTATGTTGTTGGACAGTGGTCAGCCTTGCAATATTATTTCTCTAATGGATACAAGAATAGTTGCTGCCTTGTTAATCTGTCCAGTGTTTTGTTGTTGTTGTTGTTTTGCTTTCTGTGGTGGATGGAGTAGTGACTCCCAAACTTCTTAACTATGAAGTGGGAAAGTGAAAAATATAACATCATTTTTTTTTCCCTAAGCTATAGTAGTGGGTGTTGCTCTCTACTTGTTTTGGTCTCCAAGGAAACAAGAGATGTTAGGCCAGGTTTACACACTGATTCCCATCTACTTTCAACATCTCAAAAAGGTTTCGTGTTTATTTCTGTTTGGACACCCTCTTCTTTCTCAATATATTTCTACTTTCTATCTTCATCCCTAACAGATGATAAAATAGTAACGCACCTGCATTCATGATCTTTTTTTTTTTTTCAAATAAGCAGGTGTTTATATTCTTGGTTGTTTTTAATCTAATATTTTATTATCTAAATAAGTGAAATAATTAGCTGCTAAGTTAGACCAGTTTTATACACTGGATCTCACGTACTTTCAGCATCTCTAATTTGTTTCTGTTTGGAGACTCTTTTCTTTCACAATAAGTTAACTAACCTATCCATTGATGCCCCAATTTTGTTCAGTTGTAGTAAATATTTACTTTTATTTTTCTGTTAGTTATATCTTTAACAAAAAGAATCATGATTAGAAGCATCCTCCTTTGCATTGCACCGATATACCCCATACTCCCAAAATAGAAATCCATTTTCATGTAGACTAGGTAAGTGTCCAGACCAACAATTTCTTCATCATCCATCATTAACTCTTGAAAATGGGCCAAAGGGCTCTCCTCTGCCCTCTCTGTGCGTGATATTGTTGAACTGAATCCGGAAAGGTCTGGATTCCCAGAATGGTTATGTGAAGGACAGATAGAGGATTTGATTAGTTCACGTAACACTGTCCCCTTTCATCCTGTCTATGGTTTTTGATTTGGCTGCTTGCCATCGTAGGGGATCAGAGAGCTGAGGTTGGCTCCTGAGTACAGTGACTGGGATATGCTTACCTTTCACTCACTGTGACAAGTGTGTCCTGGCTAGACTTGGCTGTACCCTGAGATTTTCCAGGAATGTTTCATCATAATTTTCTTTGACCAAAAGTGTGTTCCTGAACAAATAACTATCAGAAATCATGCCTTCAAAGACATTAAACCTTTAACATTAAAATCAGTATATGTTAGAAATAGAAAAGGTTAAATTTATAAAATGTGTTTTGTGATGGTGTTTCCTGATTTCTCTTTCATGTGAATTATCGCCGACTTGTGATATGCAATACTTCTTAGTAGCAAGAAAATGAACTGATTTAGAACAAAGTACAATGGCATATAAATGTGGAAATACCATCATGAAAGTCATTATTTTATAGGCGAGACAAAAACAATGTATGACAAATGGGAAAACAAAGAATTACAAAATAATCAACTAAAAAAGTCCTATGTGGTTCTGAAATAAAAGATTCTTCTCAGCATACTACAGGATGGATTGCTGGGAATATACAGGTGATGACATATCTAACAGGAAGCGGCTGAAATATAATTCTTATGGCAATTGTCAAATATTTACCATCCTTATACTTGAGTGTTCTGGTAACACAAATACATGCAAACTGAGGAAGGGGCTTCAAAACAGTCCCTGGTCAGCTAATTGTGTCAGCATGCCTAGAGGTTGGGCAATTGAGACTGTGCAAACTAACGACGAGTATCTGAGGAAAACCTCGTAGATAAGAAATCCACACACAGTCCAGGATTTGAGATTCTGGAAATACAAAAGATGGCGAATGAGAGGAGAAAGACAGAAACATGAGATTAGAAGAAAAAAAAAAGCTTTCTAAGGCTAAAGGCCATGACTCACAACTTCATATTACTGGGGAGTGTTAAAACTTGTAGTTTTATTTATGTATTAGTTAAAAGGCTTGTCTAAATAGAGTAAGAAGAAGGGATTTGGAGGGTACAAAAAGAGCTCTCAAAGGGCAGCTCCATGGCCTCAGTAAGGGCTTGGATGAAAAGGAATGTCAAAAGTAGGTACATATGAATGGAAGAGCTTCTGAAGACCTCAAGGGGTCAGAGCTGACTGAGGAGTAGAACAGCTTGTGCAGATGACTAGGATGGTGTCTAGGTTTCTGACCTATATACACAGAGGAATGTTAGAACACACTTAAGATATGAAAGTCTCAATGAGGAGTAATAACAGTATATGATTGACTGCGAGTCCTCTCTCTATAAGCCTCTGACCTTTAAACATCGCAGAGTTTCAAACAGCATTTGCTGAAGGGAATTGGTATCCCAGCTGCTGCTGCTGCCTTAGAGTTTACTGACAGTCTTTATTTTGTAAAATAAATATTTATTTATAAAATAAATTTTTATGAATAAAAATCTCAAATTGCTGGGTCAGTCTAAAACTAAAGTCTCGGATAGACTTAACAGTTAGTACCACCAAAACTTGTATGATTTATACGTGGATTAAAATGGGGTAGGATGTAGACACATCTAAGATTCCAGCAGAGGAGCAAGGCCTTGGTAGAATTTTAGGTCTGAAGGAGAGACTATGAACACTGAATCAGTTTATAGTCAAAGAGGCAGACTGCTAGTTATGGCTTACAGCATAAATTTAGAAATTTAGAAAGCCCCGTTTGACTTGGGAACTGAGCTATTAACTCATGTTCCTATGGTACGTACTCATCTCATTCTTCGGGATGTACAACTCATCTGAAAGCTTCAACTTTCTAAGGGAAAATGAGCACGGGGCATCTCTATCTAGTTCAGTTCTCTTTAAAGAACAAAGGATGGAAGTAAAGCCCAAGAGTTGATGGGGTTTTAATCTCATTTATATCATTATTTTTCTCTCTTTTTCATTTTTGATTTCTATCTCATTTTTCTCAGTTTCTTTAGTTCATTCTGTTGAAATAAAACAAAATACATAGTCTTGGTGCTTTATAAAAAGCAGAGGAGGTATTTGGTTCATGATTTTAGTCATTATGATGTAGAAAGAGCATGTTCTAGAAATCTGGAAAAGGCCTACAGATCTGTGCCTAAACATGATAGAGAAGGCAACTGCTTGTAGAAGGGGCATGTGTATCAGAAAATATTCAAAAGAATAGGAAATAGAACCTTTCTTTCCTAATTATAATAGTTTATTTTTACGGGACATACCTGGTTTCACAAAATGTACTGTAATCCTGGATATAAGTGAAGGCTCCATGATCTAAGCACCTTGTCAAGGTCCAACCAGTTCAAGATTGTCAAACTGAAGACTAAGCTTCTAGACCATGAAATTGTAGAAATAGACTACAGCCAAACCCCATCATTTGTCAAGATATTTGCTTTCTTTACAGATAAAACTGAAATCCCTCACGATTTGCCATCTATTTTTGATATTCTATACAAGAGGCAGGCTCTGAAATTATGAAATAGAGATAATTAAGACAGTTTTCAAAAGTAAAAGGCAAAGGAAATATTTATAGAATGACAGGTAAATGTCTTTTATCCCTGTATATGGAGACAGAAGGCCACCTCATTCACATGAAATATCACTGGGAAGGTTGCAAAACTAAAATCAACTTAACTTTCAGCCAACATTCCCAGTACTAAGGTTAAGAACACTAGAACACCCCGTCTTCTGTCTTGTTCATCCATATACTCCCCTAAGATTATGAGTTTGTAATAAGTACTTCTAAATTCCTACTCTACTCACCTTAGATCATTTATGTACTAGACACCACTTAGCCTCTTTGGCTTTATCATCAAAGACCAATATAGCAGGAAGGCAGTATTCCCTGTTTAACAAAACCCTAAGTATGAGGAAATGTAACCAGTAGACCTAGTAACACAGACTAGGGAAATTCCAGGAGGCCTCAATCCCAAAGAATGGAGGAGAGCTGAAAGTGGGAGAATTAGTCTTTCTCAGAGAAGAATTTGCCAATAAATTTTGCAATACCAAATGGTCATCCCTGAAAGCACATATCCAAGTAACATTATACAGACTGGGCAGGTTGTATGAAGTAATATGCACATATGCATCTACATATATGCATGTAATAATGATTAAGGAAAAATATAGGTCTTGAATGTAAAGAGAGCAAGGAGGGGCATATGGGTGGTGTGGGAGGAGGAAAGGAAAAGAAGGGAAAGAGAGATGATGTAATTCTAATATAAATTTTAAAAAATAAAATAAATCATTAAATATTGAAAAATATTCTCCTGATTACTTTGAGTTCTTATTTTTTTTTAATTTTTGAAAATGTTATAAATGTTAACCTGCATGTCTGTATGTGCATCATGAGTATGCTTGAGACTCTTAGATACCAGAAGAGGGCACTCCATCCTCTGAGGCTGACATTACAGGTAATTGTGAGTCATTTTGTGATTGTTGTTACTGAACCCAGGTTCTCTGCAAGAACAGCAAGTGCATTTAAATTCCATGATGCCTTTTTGGCTATAATGTGAGTTTTCGTACATCACATTGAAGTCTTCTATATACAAAAATATCTTTACTATTCTGTTTTAATGTCCAGATCACTCATTGAATAGCTATTAGATCAAGCACTGAACATAATACAGGTCCTGGATTTATTAACAGACACACAAATCTCAAGGAACTTGCCACCCATGGGGAGAGATTCTGAACAACTCAATGATGTCTTTCAAAATAAATTCTAGGTGAAGAAATATAAAAGAAGGCATGATAGCTGATAAGAGCTGTGCAGATTTCAGACTGAGAAGTCAAGAAAAGCGCTCTGAGGCAACTGATGCCTTAGCCAAGCTCACAAGGGAGAGCAAATACTGTCAATAAGGAAAAAGTGAGCCGGGTGGTGGTGGCGCACGCCTTTAATCCCAGCACTTGGGAGGCAGAGGCAGGCGGATCTCTGTGAGTTCGAGACCAGCCTGGTCTACAAGAGCTACTTCCAGGACAGGCTCCAAAACCACAGAGAAACCCTGTCTCGAAAAAAACCAAAAAAAAAAAAAAAAGGAAAAAGTGAGCGGGACACTTCCTTCAGCAGGATCTAAACAAGTGGTTCTCACCCTTCCTAATGCTGTGACCCTTTAATACAGTTCCTTGTTTTATAGTGATGCCAAATCAAAAAGTCATTTGGTTGATATTCCATAATTTTAATTTTACTATTGTTATGAATCATAATGTAAATATCTGTGTTTTCTGATGGTTTTAGACGACCCCTGGGAAAGGATCATTGGACCCCAAAGAAGTTGAGATCCACAGATTGAGAACCACAGCTCTAAGGCTGTTTTGGGAACAACCTTAATTTGTTTGACATGAATATAGCAGAGAGTACATGAATTCACTCACTGGTGAGAAATAGATCAGAGAAGAATATCAAATGAAACATCTTAAAAATTTCAGTTCATTATAGTTGGAAAGTATCAAAATTCTTTGGCCTAGGGATTTGTTAGGGGTAGAGTCCTCATATGGGCTAGGAACTCTGATTCAGAAGGCCCACAAATCTGCATTTATAGCAGTTTCTTAGTCTTAGCTATGGTGCTAAGTCTTGAAGGCTCTTGAATAATCAGCAAAGACATTTGATAGGAATCCTGAAAGCCTTGGGAAAAATTCCATGGCTCTTCAGTAGAAAAACAGGATAGATTACTGCTAAGATCCAGGACAGAAAGCAAACAAAGAAAAAAAAACAAGATAATTAAAAAAACAAATTGGAGACAGTCTCAAGGACAGTTTTGATGATTCACTCAATTAATTTTATGTACCATAAATTTTATTATTATCCAAAACAAATTCACCAATTTATATCCTACTAAGAGTGTTATTGGATTGGTTAGATGTATGCAGTCTTGAATGGAGATGACTCTTTTCTGTACTCTAAGTCAGGATTCTGTACAAATAGGAACTGAAACAGCAAGACTCTGATGAGCAGTCAAACAATGGAACCTGAGATTTATTTATGGTCCTGGCTGGACAAATGATATTCTGAGTGGTTGGGAAGATTATAACATTCTTATCTAGCTCCTCATTTTAGGCTTCTTAATAATATGGCTTTCTTCAGGCCTTTGTTATTTTTTTTAACTTACTTGTCTTTTCCTTGTATAGTATGGTTTCAGTTTTTTTATTCTTATGGGTTTTATTCTCTCTCTCTCTCTCTCTTTGTGTGTGTGTATGTTTCTTAGGCTTACTTTTCTTAAATTATATTTTGTCATTGTTTAATACTTTTTTGACTATTTGTTTTGAAAGAAAGAGAGAAAGAAAGAAAGAAAGAAAGAAAGAAAGAAAGAAAGAAAGAAAGAAAGAAAACTAGGTAGCTAGGTAGAGATAGGGAGGAGGAAGGAATCTGGAAGAAGGTGGAGGAAGGGAAATTATGGTCAAAATAAGCTGTATAAAAACATAATTTTATACATACATATGTAATATATACACACACACACGTGTGTGTGAGTATCACTAAGGTTGGAAATACTCTTCAGGGGATGTTTTCTCTTCCATAGACTTTAGAAACAGCATAAAGTCTGCCAAAAATAAAAGTTGACATAATGGTCTCTGGCCACTGATTGTAGCCATCTCTTGAGAGTACCTCTACTTACTGTATAATAAACTCTATTTTCTCGACCAAACTTTGTATTTTTCCTCTGAACAATTTTGACACAGTTCAGAGGACTAGGAAGCAAAGAGGAATCAAGAGAAAGATCCAGTTAGTTTCATCATGATCTGGGATACAGCTAAGCAACTGCATGCCAGAGTATGTACGTGAAGCCCAGAAACCTTCATGATATGACATTCCTATAAGTGAGATTTTGGTAACTCAGATATGTCCTGAAGGTACAGCTGCCAGGCCTGGGTTCTTCAGGTGACCTGGATGCGCTATGCTCAGAATGTTTTCTTGCATCTCAAAGATGCAAATCAAAACTCCTGCATCATCCTTAAAATTTTTGAAATATAATAATCTGTCAGTGGAGAGGTTAGGAAGATAGTCCAGTCAGTACATGATTGAAGAACTTGTTTTTAAATACCTGAGGCTGGTGGCAAGAGTTTATATTCTCTGCACTGTGGATGTGGGTGAATCTCTGGCATTCACTGGCCAGGCAGTCTAGCTTACTTGTGAGTTCCAAGCCATGAGAGATGCTGTTTCAAAAGAATAAAAGCAGACAGCCCTGAAGAATGACACCACTTCCTTCCACATGTATCTGCACACACACACACCTGTCACTGTATTACTAGCTTCTACAGCAAATTAATAAATAAGCACTTCTTGAATACTTCATAAGTTTAGATGAAAAGAGCAGCCCTTAAAAGTCATATGGAAATAACAGTATATTGAGATGTGTCTTCAGGCTACAAGGTGAGGGCGACCCCGTCAGTGCTCTGGTGAAGCTTAAAAGTCTTTTCTCTAAAAAGAAATCAGGTAATTCATTTTGAGTTAAAGTTAAGCGCTTGGCTTAGCTCTCTTTCATTTTTCTTCTTGTAAATCTCTGACTAAATTAATTAAGTGACTGTTTGAAACTGGCAGCCGTACTGACACAGGAGGCTACGCGGCAAGCCAACAACGTCAACAGTGAAATTAGAACAAAAGTTAGAATCTGCTTCTTTTCCTTGGCTCCCCCTCCTCAGCTTAAAAACAGGCCCACAACTTCAGAACCCTTCATTCTGACTCTGGGTTCCTTGCCTTCTTTGCAATAAAGTGTGCCAAGTGCACAAGCTATGAAAGGAAAGCTCTGCCACCTTCCATTCACACCCATCACATCACGAACACTTTCGTAGATGATCCTGCAGTCAAAGACTAATAAAGGCCAAGAATTCCCTTGGAGCAGTGATAGCAGAGACTCCCACAGCAGTGACCTTGTTTCCTGGTTCTGAGATTCTATAATTTCCATGCACTAAGGAAAAATTCATGAACCGAAGAGCATCATTTTTCCTCCTTTCTTCCATCCATTCTCTCCTCCCTCTTGTTCTTCCTGCCTTAAACATGAAGTGATGCTGTAGGATGTGTATGACCCTGAAAACAGTGTTATCAAAATCTCTGTGCCCTTGCGGAGTGGGTAGGTTTGGTCAGAAAAATCATATGCAATCAAACAACAAATGCCCACCATATGCAATCAAACAACAAATGCCCAGGAATTATATATATATATATATATATATATATATATATATATGATTTATTTTACATCCTGACTGAGTTCTTCCCTCCACATGAGTATCAAGGATCTTTCAAATATATAAAAATTGAGTAAAGAGGACTCAATAGGATCAGAGCTGTTCTCTTATCATAATTAACCCCCATTCTAAGGTCTGAATATACCAGAGACCTCTTAGGACTGACTGGTAGAAAGAAGTCAATTTATTATCTGTTGAAATAATATAGGTCCAGCTATTTGAGACCTTGAAATTTGTTTGACCTGATGATTAAGGCAATTTTAAGCACAATTTGTTTTGGTTTGGGGGTATAGATTTGGGGTTCTGGGATGTTGAACTGTGGTGATTTTGAAACACCATGTAGAGCTGAAGGGGCAGAGACAGGCACAGCCCTTTGCCACTCTGGTTCGTGCCTGTCACAGCAATCCCAGGTGATACGATTTGACACCAATTAGTTGGTGTGCTCAAAAGCCATACTTTCCTCCAGTTTGCAGTACCTGTAGAGTGTCATGCACCTCTTCAAACATGACAGGCAGCATATAAGCCACTGCCTTCATTAATGCCCATCAGGGCTGACAGGTGATGAGTTACAGAAGGAGGCTACAGAAGCAGAAAATGCGATTGGCCACAAGCACACTATTAGGGAGCATTGCATGTCCTGATGTCAGGACAGGATGAAATAACCATGAGATTTTAAAATGATTACTGTCCCAATGCACAAACTCTCAAGGTGCTTGTCAACACCCTACACATCTCGGGAGATTTTTTTAGACTAGAAAGATCTAAGACACTGCAGACGATTCCTCAGGCTGAACTCTCTCTTATACAGAGAAGACTGAGAGTAAACTGACCTACAGAAATCTGCAAGTTTGTAGCCTTGGGAAACAACACACAAACAATAAGCTAAGGATGACTTTGGCAGTCATTGTTTTACGCTACATTAAGCTCCATTTGTTAAATCATGATTGTCAGTGCATAAATATGTGACTTGGTAGTGTAAAACATACGGTTTCATTCTGAAGCTCACCACCAGAGCCAATCTAAATCACTGCGTCTCTGTGCCTTGCTCAACCTAAGAAACATTGGCGAGCTCCCATTTCCTATAAGGTTGCAAAATTTCTTAACTAAGAATTCTTTTCAATTCATGCCTCCCCGTACAAACTTCTTATTAAGGAATTATGTCTTGTATTGGTTCCCTTTGTATGGTGTGACATATACTGTGAAATTTCATAAAATTTAAGCAGAAAATATGTATGTGTACATGTATGTATGCACATATTTGAGAGACAAATGCATATTCTACAGGATATATTTGAGAGATAAAAGCCGGGTGTAGAGAAGCATGCACAGTCTGAATCTTTTCGTTTGACGGGGTATGTTCACATATGATCATGCTCATGGAACAGTCAAGGATACTAACATCCAAATAGTAAAATCTTTAACTCTTTCATTTATATAATTCTGAATTTGGGACTTTTTACAAGTAGCATATATAGGCATGATATCAATACATTAAGGTGAGTAGCAACCACTAGTCATACTTTAGAACTCCTCCAAGGAGCTTGCTGTTCTTGCATGGTCCTGCTACCAGCTAAGAGAGTTAAAGCTGATAAAAAAATAATTTGGGGCAAAGGGAAGATATAAGTAAAAGTGTCAAATGGAGGCAATATACAATTCCAAGGCCCCAACACATTGTGAGGACACCTCTGAAATCCCAGAGTCAAAACACAGACAGGGCAATCAAATGATATAGATTCTCATCTAATGCGGGCGGTGCTGATTAAAAAGGAAGTAGACTAGTTAATTGTTAACCCTCCTCAATCTGTCAGTAAGTACAGAATGTCCATTGTTTATCTCATCCAGCCCAGGTAATGACATTTACCTGAAGTTATATGACAAATATGCTCCAAATCTTGAATGCAAACTTAAAGAAGAAAACACTTGCTTACCCAAAGAAACAGCACCTCCACCATCTCATTCCATCATTAATTCTTAATTGTGTCTTTGGGGATGTAAATACAATAAGCTGTCCGGTGAAGAAAGAATTGTTTGATTAACCAAGCTTGGTAAATGTTACTAATTTTATTCCCTCTTACCCTCTACCCCCAGAGACTCAGAACATGTGACAGTAGAGAAAAAATCCCGAGAATTTATAAAGTAAATACAGAGCCTTTACTAACTCAGAATTTATCAAGCCTGTTTGATGAAGGATCATTCTTAGGAAATTTCGGAGCTGTTACATAGGAAACACCACCCTCTCCAGCACCAAATATTCTCTTCCTTTCTATGCTGTAATTCCCTCCCTTTGCCTGCTGTCCCTGCCCCTCCTCAAGTAACAGCTTTTAGAGTCGGGTTTCTTGACCTGCTCCATCTTTTTATGTATTTGGTTACATTCATAAACTAAGAAATATCTTATAAGTATTAACTACAGCCCCTAAACTTTATCTGGTTCAATGAATAGACAACTCGATATCAAATTCGTTTCAGGGATTGACAAACTTAATCCTCAAAACAAAGGTGAACATTGTTCCAGTTTGGAAGATGAAGGATCCTGAAGAAGGTCAAGTTACTTTACCTAAAACAGCACAGTGAATAATTTGAAGAATTTAGATCAAAGAGCTTCACACTATAACCATCATCTAGGATTCATCTCTAAGGTAAACAATGGTGGATAATTCTTATACTTCTCCAGAAATAATTTCAATTCCAACACCAATTTTTTCAAGTTTTAAATGTGGTATTAACTTATGTGGTGTTCAATGTGTCTTTTTCTTCCTCTTTTCCCATGAGTACCCAAATACCTGTAATGCAAAGTATGGTCTACAGAAGCATGCAGAATTCCAGTCTCTGTGTGTGTAATAAACACCATCTGTATATGGGTAGCGTCTGACCTGTTCACTAGAATTGTCTTGTTGCTTCATTTTGTTTCTCATCAGCTTTAATTCCAGTTTTATTACTGTCTTGTGCATATGCTCCACAAATTTAGGGTGGCAAGATAGAAACATGTCGCATCTCAGTGCTTCCGATACTTCCTCAGTGTCGCGGACCTTTCTCCTCTAGCTCCATCATCATAAAATATCATTATGAAAATGAGCTGGAATGGAGTTCCAGTAATCAACATGCTTTCTTTACTTGGGAGTCCTCACACTAGCTGGTCAATTAGTATACAGTGCGCCACACTGGGGGAAATTTGTCAAGAGCCCAGTTTGTCGTCTACAGATAAGTAAAAGGTGGTTAATGTAAATTGCATTTCCGAAATTCATTTCACTTAGCACAGTTCAGGCATGGCCTTGAGACTGAGCTAAAGATTGCAATGAGGGTGAGTACCACAGTCATGCTTTCCGTTTATGTGAGCATCCTTCTCCAGAGAGCACTTGGATGTCCTATTTACTCCTCCTCGTTACACTTCTTTGCTTTGCTGTAATGTGTTACATACAAGAGAATCAAAACCAGAGCAACCATTAGTTGCAGCTCCCCAGAGCTAGGAACTTCAACTGCGTTAAGAAAAACTTCAACCCCAGCGTATATAGACTGCTTTCCCTATGTAAAGAGAAAGGGCCTGCTTTCCATGGTGGCCAACTGTATCAGACGCTGATTTGGTTCACCTGGAAGGAAGTAGTGCTGGTGGTTACAGAGCTCATCTGCTTTAGGGATTGGGATGATCAAACAAAGATCAGATTTAAAGTTTATCTAGTAAGCACGGCATTTTAAAAACAACATATATATTTTATAAACCCTTAAAGCAATGTGAAATTTTTTTTTAGGTTATTCTAATTTTTTTTATTGAAAAAAAATTTCCGCCTCCTCCCAGCCTCCCATTTCCCTCCTCTTTCTCCCACTCCTCTCCCCCTCCCCCCACTCCTTTCCCCCTCCCTCTCCAGTCCGAAGAGGAGTCAGGGTTCCCTGCACTGTGGAAAGTCCAAGGTCCTCCCCCTTCCATGTAGGTCTAGGAAGGTGAGCATCCAAACTGGCTAGGCTCCCACAAAGCCAGAACATGAAGTAGGATCAAAACCCAGTGCCATTGTCCTTGGCTTCTCATCAGCCCTTTTGTCCGCCGTGTTCAGAGAGTCCGGTTTTATCCCATGCTTTTTCAGTTCCAGTCCAGCTGGCCTCGGTGAGCTCCCAATAGATCAGTCCCTCTGTCTCAGTGGGTGGGTGCACCCCTCACGGTCCTGACTTCCTTGCTCATGTTCTCCCTTCTTCTGCTCCTCATTGGGACCTTGGGAGCTCATTCGGTGCTCCAATGTGGGTCTCTGTTTCTATCTCCATCCATCGCCAGATGAAGGTTCTATGGTGATATGCAAGATATTCATCAGTATGGCTATAGGATAGGGCCATTTCAGGTTCCCTATCCTCAGCTGCCCAAGGAACTAACTAGGGACGTCCCCCTGGGCACCTGGGAGGGGAGGATGGGGGGAACTTGGGGAATTGGGATGGTTGGGATAAAGGAAGGATGGATATGGGAGCAGGGAAGCATATATCTTAATTAAGGGTTTGCACTAGTTAATTTGCACTAATTAATCTTAGGGTTTGCAAGAGCAATGTGAAATTTTTATCATAGGAGTTATTCAAAGTACAGATACACAAAAAGAAAAAATGCATCACAGTAACGCTGACATGCATTTTATTTGTTTCTGTTGTTGTAGATTTTTATACATAAATTTCATACTGACTTTCCCAATCAATAGAGTTTGACAATATTTATTTTCTATCTTCTTCTTCTGTCCTTCCTCCCCTTAGCAAACCTCCCCCTCTTCCACAATTGTCCCTTTTTCCAATATCATAAAAATATTTGCTACATATTAATATTTATACAGGAAATATTTTTGTAAATATTCGTCTTCCTTATAATAGCTGTTTGCATCTCTCTATATACACCATATGTAATTTTGCTCAGTAGTAACCATTGTTTAGATTGTAACTGTGTGACATTTGTGGGGGGACTTGTGAGGAGGAGCATGGGGATTTGCAGCTGTGTGAACACAGGAGATCAGCTTTGATTATTCGCCCTCAGCAGCCATTCACCTTGTTTTTTTGAGACAGGTTTTCTCATTGTTTGACACAATTCAACAATTAGGTTAGGCCAGCAAGCTCCATGAATATTAAAAACATATTCCATCACACCACACAGCACATGTATTGTGTGGGTGTTGGGAATCTAGCACAAGTTTTCATGTATGTACAGCAAAATTTTTGTTGATTGAGTTATGAGTTATCTCCCCAGACCCTGTGTGATATTTTTATGAACACTTTTTAAAAGCAGTATTTGTTCTTCTGTAGCTTTAATATATATCAGTTTCTTGGTTATATCTACTAAAAGGTATGTGTTGCATAGTTTATTTTTTAGTTATGAAAATATGACTGTGTGTATTTGGAAATGAAAATAGTATCTGTACAACACTCCTCACTGAAGTGACCAAATTCCTGGCAAAAACCAACATAGAAAGAAAGAATTTATTTTAGCTCACAGTTCAGAGGATTACAGTTCATCATGGTGGGAAAGACATAGAAGCAGATTCAGCTTGATTAGCATTGCCAATGAGGAACAATGCAATGCTGAGTGCTGACTTTCTCCTTTTTGTCCTTTATTCAGTTTGGTTTCCTACCCTTTAGGGTGGTGGTGTCCAAATTAAAGATGGGTTTTTCTTCCAAAGTTAAACATCTTTGGGAGCAACTTCACAGATATACCCACCAATGTGTCTCGTTGATTTTCTAGGTGCATGCTTCTCGTTTGCTTGTTTTTTTTTTTAACACTCTCAAATTGAAATCAGAATTAATTATGTCATGACCACCCTTTTTCAATGTGACATCCAAATGCATAACTTTAAACCGTAGCATTTCACTTCTGGCCACCATTTACTCATAGCCGTCTCATAATGCAAAATATAGTCTCTCTAATTTCAGAAATTTCCATAGTCTTAACACTGCTATAAAGTTCGAAATCCAAAACCTCTTCTCAACTCAAGACAATCTCCTAACTGTTAATGCTCAGAAAATCAACACATACATTAATTAATTCCAGCACACAATGACACAAAGTAAGCATTTCCAGTACAAAGAAAATACATAGGGAGGAGAACACGAAATAATAGGATCAGAGCAAAGCGGAAACCCAGCAGGGAAAGAAGAAACCCTGTAGATCCATGTCAAATATCTAGATCTCATGATAGCATTTTCTAGACTCCTAAGGTCATGAGTGGCCCTGCCCTTCTGGTTTGACAATCACAGCTCATGTGACCTCTCTCTCTGGCCAGCTCCAATCCATGCCTGTCGCATTTCTCAAGAGACATCCCATAGTTCTGGAACATCAAACATTGGCTCTCTGTTGCAACTTAGACTTCATCTCTCAGTTCTGGCCTCTTGAGGCCTCCTCCAGGCACTGATCCCTTGTACACATTGCCTGGTCTCAGTGGTCTTTGAAGATCATAGTCCAAGGCTCCATGAGCACCAAATCTATTTTGTTTCTAGCTGGAGATTCAGTGTGTCTTCCCCTCTATCACACAGGTAGTAAACTCTCTTTATTTTGACATCAAAAACTATAAAAAAAATAGTTCCCTCAGCAGCTGTTTTTATGACAGTGACCTATTCAATTGCATTATTAATTCAGCTTTTCTCCTTTCTAATGAATTTTGATGTTGATGAGTTAAGTACATGTGTGGGGCTTTACCTTAAGGCAGCTGACTGGGTAGCTGAGAAACGGGAATACCATTGCTCAGCTGTCTTTTTCTTTTTTCCTTTCTTATTGAGTCTAGACCTCCAGCCCATAGGATGGTGCTACACTCAGGGTGGGTCTTCCATTAAATCCTCTGGAGATGTTCACACATGGTGATATCTCATTAATGTCCTGAATGTTTCTTAACTCAATCAACATAACCATTAAAATAAACCATTTCATTAACCATACCATTCACCTCTACCAATTGACTTATTAGACCCTTATCAATATAACTTATTCTTCTTTCATGTGTCTGCATCACTTTGGACATCCTTAAATCAAAATAAAAACTAAAAGAAAATATTTTTCTCACCCTAAACAGGTTTAATCTACAATCCTGAAAACAAAACTTATCACTATATCTAACTTACTTCTTAGTTTTTGTAGCTTGATGGCTAAGAAACCATAATGGCATCCTTGGTCCTTTCATTAATCTCAGCTTCCTTTGGTCTTGTTGCTAATAGACTGAAGGCCCAGTGTAGCTAATATGTGATTATATTTCTTCATACTTGTATGGTTTAATCTTTGCCTTTATAGCCTGAAGCTTGCTCATAATTTTTCTTTTGAATGGAATACATAAACCATATTTCTTTTTATTTATATTTTAGCATCAGTAAGGTTGCTTATCCTAAAAGAAAATTTAGAAAATGTGGAATTTTTTTAAAATGCCATATATAGTGTCACCGTTTAACAGCACCGTTTTACTTTGTTAGTAGACTCATCTTTGTCTCTATGCACAAATTTTACCTAGATATATTCACACTTCTTTTGTAACCTTGTACCATGATACTGCATAAGCTGAACTAATACATACTTTTGTCTTTCCCATTAGTCTTTCTGCAGTAGTCTTCCCCATATTGAACATTTATAATTGTCACATATGCATCCACTGATTATTAGAATGGACTATTTTTACTGTTATGAGTCTTACATATTTGCATGGTCGCTTGTTAACATATGAAACACAGACATTGTTCCAGATCCTCCGAGGAGCTTCTCTGCTGTCTCCCCAGTTGATGCTATTTTCCTCTATTTATATCTTATTAGACTGTGTTTCCCCCTTCACTCAGCAGCTCCTCTTTCATGCTCCTTCTGCCTTCCAACAGCACTCGGAATTCCCTGTGACAAGCATTTGATTTGATTTTTCCCCTTGTTACAAAGCACCTTCTAATCTGTCAGAAAAGCTCATACCTTACATGGCTTACTCCATGAGCTGAAGCCCAGAGAGGCATCAGCGATTGTCAAACACATCAGAAGCCATGTAAAGATGGGCCCAGAGGGCCTTAATTCAGAGGGAGGGAGAGGAGAAGAGGGAGAGGGGAGAAGTCAGGTGCACATTCTCTGTGCAAGAGGGGAAGAGTGATTCTCAAGGAAAGTGGAAGGGCAGCTCTGGTTTCTAGGAGAAGCATTCTGCAGTGAGAAATGCCTAGGAAAGGAATTGACTCCCATGATGGATTATTACACGTTGATAAGGGAGACCTGCGAATGGCATCGGTTAAACAGCACTATCCATTCCGTGCATTAATGAGACAGCTTTCAGCGTTCGCTTGTATAAAAAGGGCTATCAATATATAAGAAGTCCAGAGGTACTGTGGCAGATTAGCGCAGGATGAATGTCTGCCAGGGGGGCAGATATTTTTCATGCTGTTCCTCATTTTCTTGCATGCCACCGTCCCAAAACCTCAATGCCTGGAAGCCTAAGAACTCCAACCTCAGGCTTATAATAGCTACATGATAATTTTATGCTAAATGTGAAAATACCAGTGGATCGTTCACTCTCGTTAGCTTGTGAAGCTAACTTGACATTCTGATGACACAGAATCCACAAAGCCTTAACCATATCCACAAAAGCTAAACCATTTATTGTTCTATTGTACTAGTCTGTATTCAATTGGAAACTTTTTAAATGAATACATCACAATATTAGACAATAGGCTTCATTTACTCTTTAATTTATACTTTCTTAACTGCATATTTTACAAAGACTTAAGGAAGTTATTAGACTATTATTACAAAAACTTGCTAATATACTAAATGTAATGAAAACAGAATAGGTTATCAGTCATGAAGTCATATGCACTATGATCAAATGAGCTTCATTGCTAGTGACTCCATTGCTACCCATATTATCTTAAAATATGTCTTGCTATACCATGTAAGTAAAATCTTCTATAAGATCAAACATCATGTTTCTATTTACTTAGCAATTGACAATTTAAAAATAAAATAATTTAAAGACTTCCCATTGCACCTGGTTATTCATATGAATTAATCTTTGTGACATCAGGAAACATTCCAAGAATGTGAGAAAATAAATTACAAAACTTCAAGAGGGTCAGACCAATGGAGGGAATTTCAAGGAGTTTTAGAATATTTTATGTGGCTGGAATGATCCCTTTTTCCCCTGAGAAAACAGAATCACAACCACTTGCACTGAGGGCAACTGGTTACAGTCACATCAATTAAAACTTCAGGAGATGGGAAATAACTGAGTGGATAAAATACTTGACCTGATTTCAGGTCCCCAGAGAAATCCAGATGCAGTATCCTTGGTTCTCAGTTTGTAACCCCAGTGTGCATCTACTGGATGATGGGGGCAGAGACAGAAGTACTAGAAATTCCTCATCAACTACTAGAGTACTTAGAGGTGAAGAAACAAGAGAGACCCTGTCTCAAGTAAAGGGAGCGACATGAGTGGCTCGGCCGTGGCACTTGTACACTCACACATTCACATAAGCACATGTATCTTAAACACAGAGAGAGAGAGACACACACAGAGCAGCAGCACCTTCAGAACGCTGGAGCATCAATAACATACAAAGTACCCACAAAGCTATCAGATGGAACTATCTGTAGAAAAGTCAATACTTTCATCTGTTCACAATACACCCACTTAGCCACTTCATTTTCTCTTCCTTGCTAAGAATTTACCTGTAGATAATTCCACTTCTAAAGAATCCACTGTGGGAGACACAAGCCATGGACACAGTGGGATGGAAGGCGTGATAAACAAAAGAAGGCTAAGTTGAAGTTATCTAGCCACTATCTCCAAATTACATCCAAGGGTTTTGGAGCGACTCCCATTCCTACAATCACTACACACTCGGAAACTTCACTGAAGATAAGGCCTACTGTTTTATCTTTCTACAAGAGTGCATAATGGATCATGTTCACTAGACACTGCTGTTTAGAATGCCAGTGTTCAGTCTCTGAGAATCTTACCCATCTCTCAATAGTCCCTATCTGTGTTCTATATATTCCAGTCAGTTCTACATGACAAAAGAATGCAAAAGACAAAAACATCAAATTTCTAAGCAAGATCATATATATATATATATATATATATATATATATATATATATATATATCAAACAGTTATTTGTTGGGACGACTTGGTCCTGGTCTCCAGCTGCTCTTCCCTGCTAGAGATTCTTACTTTCCTTCTGATTTGAGTTATTAAAAGCTGTGTCAAAATTGTTTACCAGCTCTGCTTCACGAGCACGTGTTGCCTTGGCCTTGAGGATCAGAGGATAAGGTTTTCACCTGTTGGCCCACTCGACTGTTAGGTATATAAGCCTTCATGGTGCTTTTGAATAAAGGGCTTCTTACCAGTGATTCTGTCTCTCTGTCTGTGTGTGTGTGTTTCAACCTCCAGCCCTTTGGCCAAAGCTGTATGGTAGTGCATAGAGCATAGACAGGCATTGTGCACTGCAGTTATTATGAAGACATCTAACTTTTTCAATGGTAATACTATAAGCTGATATATATATATATATATACATATATATATATATATATATATATATATATAGAGAGAGAGAGAGAGAGACTTATATAAGCTCAAAAATGAAGCAGTAACTGCATTCAAAATGTTTATCTTTATACCCCCAGGTAGGCGTAATTCTCATCCATCATCAAATAAGTTTCTTTTTGCAGCAGAGAGATTATTATTGGTCAAAATACACAAAACCATTGGCTAAGGGGTGTGCAGCCCCAGTTAATACAGCTACCACAGAAGCCCTATGTCTAAGGCTCAAAGAAAAATCATGAGTGATGGAAAGGAAATATTATAGGAGTCAGAATAACAAGAACACCTGTTGTTTAGAAATACTTTCAATATATGATAATGAAACAGCACCCATGAAATCTCAAAAATATGCTTGCCTAAACAAGACCAGGGAAATGACAACACCAGTTGGCATGCAACACACAGGGAAAACTTACAAGGCATCAATCCTAGAAAAGCTGAAGGCAATTGTTGCTATCGAAAGGGAATGATTCAGTCTACTTCAAGAAGAGCTCCATGGTAGGTTATACATTTCCAAGTAGTCAGCCCTAAACACTCATACTTTCAAGAAACAGCTGTTATTAGAAGCACCCATTCTGCTCTTCCTCCTTAATGGTCCCTGAGCACTAGAATGGGATATAAACAGTATATATTAAGTATACTCAGAGACCGTGAGATAATAGACGATAGGCAGATAGGATGATGGGCAGGGAATGGATGGATGGATGGATGGATGGATGGATGGATGGATGGATGGATGACAGATAGACAGAGAGGCAGACAGACAGGCAGACAGACAGACAGATATACATACAAACATGAACTCTATGCCTGAATCCACACTCTATGGCCAAACAGTTACAGTCACCTATTCAGACCTGTTGATCTGGTCTGAGCCTCTGGATTATCCATTACACTCAAACAAGAAGTTTCTCTCACCAAGGTTTAAAGCAGGATAAATCTATGAATATAAACATCTACCAATCAATTCTTAATCTTTGCTTTCATTTGTTTTCTTCAATGATTAAAAGTTTTGAGATAACAGAAAACAAATTTCCCTCATTTCCCCCCAAAACATTCAAAAAAATTCTTGGTTCCAGAAACTGTTTACAAAGTTACCCAATTAAAGCTGGAATGCTTTAGTGGATTAGTCTTACTATCACCATATGAAGGAAACACATCTTTCCTATGGGGGTCTCTAGCTACAAATAATAATTAAATATTGTACAACTAAAGTATTCTCCTATAAACTTTGCCTGGGAGCATTGGCACAATGTACCTTGGAGCACAGAGCTCTTTTAGCCTGGGAAGAGGATGAGTTATCATTGTCTTGTTAATGAGCATCACTCTTCAGTACGACATGTATGAGGAATTCAGCCCACACAACATACCTAATGCTGTTTAAGAAGAACTTTGAAGCCAGTGAGATGACTTATTAGGGAAAGGTGCCTGGTCCCAAGCCTGAATTTGATCCCTAGAATCCATAATATGGATGGACAGAACTGACTCCCACAATATGTCCTCTGATATTCACAAGCATGCCTTGGCACACGCACAAGAACAAACACACGCAACCACCCACACGTACATACACACATGCATGTGTGTGCACACACACAGAATAAAATAAAAAAGCACTTACTGGACTTAAAAACATGAGATCTGGATTTAGATACCCAGGTTTCAATGCTGTCACTATTGCCTACGTGACAGGTACTGTGCTCCCTAAACCAAGCATAGACTAATATTTTCATGGGACTTCACAGAATTGCTCTTGTATTACTCTTCTGTAAGAAAAGACTTAAACTTATACAGACATATAACTGTTTAGATCTATAATCTGTATCTATCTACCTAGGCCTATTTATTCTCGAGTTAATTTCCCAAGTTACTCACCTTGAGCCTGCATTTTTCCAATTGCCCCCACAGAGTGTAGCCACGAGTGCTTAGTGATAACACTCATACAGAGCTCTGCACAGTGCCAGGAGCATCTGTTCCCACGCCCAGCAAATGCATGTTCTTACCATTCACAACACGTTCAGCCCACAATGCAATTATCTTGTATGAATAAAGAATAATAATACATGTATAGAGGAGTCATTCATTGCCATTTTTGTTTTTCAAAACATATAGCTTATAGTAGATATAATAAATAAAATTTCAAATACATGGGTAATGTTTCTTTCATCATATTCTTTATCATGTTGAATGTTGCGCTAGTGTGTTAAAAGTGAAAACATATTTAAATTCAGGATGTATTTTGATTTATTAATAGTCACTGTGATTTTTTTTTTGTAAGTTGACTCTATTTTTAAAATGAGATTTTTTGTTTTGTTTTTTAGCAGGTGATGTGTAGTTGCAATAGTCTTAACCACTGGAATGTTTAGAATGATAAGTTATCAACTAATGTTTCTATTAAAATATATTATTGCTTAAATAAAAAACACACTGAATGCACGCTACATTTTTGGTGATGATAAAATTCATGGAAGACTTTCCTGGATTTCACCAGTAGGTGGAATATTTTCACACACATCTAACCACTGAAATGTCACTTGTTTCCAAATAAATTCTAAGTTTACATTTTGAAAAGAATATGCCCATCTATCATTCCTCTGAGACTTATGCAGGGGGATGCAAAAGTCAGCAAGATCCACCCCTGGCAGCCATGATTTAGAACATGTTGCACCAATCAAATTTGACATTGCTAACAATTTATATGACTTGACCTTAATACTGATGCACTGACAGAGGAAGCCCAGTGGTGCATAAACACAGTGAACAGACTCTAAGGCAACAGAGGCTCTGTGTGGCTTATTTCCGGGCATTTCGGCTTCAGTCTGCAACCCAGCTCCCTGCTAGGATAATCTCTTTCACAGACTTTCAACTTTATTTCGCTATTATTGTACAAGACCATGTCAGGCGTTAAAAGGATTTAAATTGATCAATGTGTCTGTATATTTGTATATATTGATGCTTATACTTTTCTTCTGCCAAAACATCTCAAGTAAAAATCCCAATGATGTAGATCTTATTAGGTTATGAATTGTGTTTCCAATGCTACTTTTGATTTATAGATTAAAAAATTACCAAATGAATTTTTTGCAGTGTTTCTTTGAACTTTTCTGTATATTATAATAAAATGTAGAGTGCACAAGTTCTGATAGTGGGGATGAACTCCACTCCTATTACGTCACAGAATGGACAATGTCACATGTTATTTCAGAAAGGCCCTTTCGATCTAGTTCTAACCGTCTACCAACTTTAAGACTAAAATGGCCGTTTCAAAGACTGGTCCAAGGGTAGACAAGTTTATCGGAGAGCTTTGTGAGAGATGCTAAGTACAAGGCTGTATGCTAGACATACAACATCTGAATCTGATCCAACTATGATTTTCCAAGCTTCAACGCCTTTGCATAAGCTAAAGTTTCTTATCAAAACACTCATTCTAACGCAGTTGTCTAGGTATGAAGCTGCAGACTCTGTGCTTCTAACAAGCTGTCAAGGGCTCCTCATGCTGCTGCCCTGAGGATCATTCTTTCAGCAAGAGTAATCTTTCTATGTGTTGGGAATCATCTTTCTCAGAGAGAGGTAGAGGGGTGTTGTATTAACTACAATTACTATACTCACACTCATCCACTGGGTGAGGATAAAAAGTGATTGTGTCAGCTACTACACAATGATCCAAGAGCTTTCTCTGAGTTCTCTGTGAGAAAATCAAATAACTCAGATTTAAAATAATACAGTGAGTCTGGGAGAAGTGAAGAGCTTGACTCAAGAACTAGTATCTCTGTCTTATTTTAAAGATGGGATTCCCCAGCTATACCTCATTTTCCAAGACTTCATGGTGATTGCGAATTAATTGATATGATCATTACATGCAAAATGTAAGGGTTATTCCAATTCAGGAAGCCAGGGAACTGAGGAGTATGTAATAGCCCCAAGAGGAAGTCTGAGTTCCTTCTTGAGTTTCAAACGGTGACATGAGAGTACTAAGACCCTCAATGAATATGCCACATCAGACAAAAGAACTCTACCTTGAGACCCTTTGTTAATTCTGCTCTTAAACTGTTAACTCTCCTACTTACAGTAGCAAGATATACTGCTGAAAATAATTTATCAAAACATGAGCTTCTTAAATATTTTAATAAATGAGAAGATATTTTTGCATTGTTTCTACTCTGGGACACACAAAACAAATACTATATACACCACATCCATGGAAGCTCCTTTTAGAAGAGACAAATATAAACTCATGAAGCAGTTAAACAATAACACAAAGTGACATATACTAGGTACCAATGGGCAATAAAGGCAACACTCATAGCCATAGCAGCTACCAAATATTGAATGCCTATTGTGTGATAGATTGTTGCATATTAAGTACCCCATTTGATCACAGTAATCTATGTACATTTATAATTACTATTCCTATTTTATAAACAAGGAAAGAGAATGTTGAGGATTTATGTGTTTTCCTAAAGACCCACTAATATTAAATACTAAAATGCAATTCAAATCTGGGATCCATGATTCCAAATGCGACTCTATTTCTTTAATTTCTCATTGCCCTCCTATACCAAGCTACCTCTTTTGCATTCTTGGAGGTCAGTGAAGGAAAACAAGCAGCAAGGAAGAAAGCTTCATGGGGATATTTTACATAAGCTGTTTTCACAAGCCTGCTGGGATTTAGGAAGGGAGAGAAAGAACATGGAGAGAAACTAACCAGGAAATGAAAATTAATGGAGCAGTATCCAGAAGCAAGGGGGTGTCCGAGGTTGACAGAAATAGCTTGTTTAGGCAATGAGCTAAGGTCCATTATTAAAGACCTGAAAAAATAATCTCAGTGGCATTGGTCTAAGGACAGTAACCTTAAAGAGGTTTCCTGGAAAGGTAAAGAAATAATGACCTTAGGAGTTCCATAAAATGGTAAGATGAAAGATGCAAAGTGGAAAGGCAGGAGTTTGTAAAATATCTAAGAAGCCGGATCTGAAGCTGAGAGCATCTAACCATTGACATTTGGCATTGCCATAGGACATGAAAAGAAGGGATGGGCACAAGAAAGATTATAAATAAAGACGGCAAGAAACACACCACCAATGAGACTGGTCAGAACAAACAGCTTCTCCACACCTCTTATTTCTTTTTCATAATTATTTTTTAGTTACTTGTGTATGTTATGAGCTCTCTGACATGGGTACTCCAGAAAAAACTTGTGTTCTTTGGGAAAGCAACAAGTCCTCTTAGCCACTGAGCAATATCTCTGGCCCTTATACACTTTTTATCAATAGCTACAAATCTTAGCTGTCATCAGAACCATACTGGGTTCTGAGATTTTACACAGAGAGAGGGGGGGAGGGAGGGAGGGAGGGAGGGAGGGAGGGAGGGAGGGAGGGAGGGAGGGAGGGAGGGAGGGAGGAGGAGGAAGAGGAGAAAGAGGAAGAGGAGGAAGAGGAAGAAGAGGAGGAGGAAGAAAAGGAGGAGGAGGAAGAAAAGGAAGAGGAGGAGGAAGAGGAGGAGGAGGAAGAGGAGGAGGAGGAGGAGGAAGTATAAATAGATGGATCTAATAGATGTTCAATGACTACCAGTGTACCACATGGAAAAGGAAGTTAGGAGTTAGACTGGCCAGAATTAGAAAGTACAGCATACTCTCCAGGACTTAATAAGGATTGGGGAAAAAACAGGCAAGGAATCTGAATACTCTCTAGAAGCTACAAACGCCACCGAACTGAACCCTTTCTAGGGACCCTAGAAGTAATGCAGCTCTCACAGCACCCTGATTAAAGGTTGAGTGGCAAGGCCTCAAGTGCTCAGACTGGTGAATAAGAGTACTGGTGCTAGGTATGAAATAAACAAGTATTCTGGATTGCTTCCTCTCGCCATAATAAACACCAGAACCTAAAACAGCTTGGGAAGGAAAGGATTTATTTGGCATCCAGGTCCATTAGGAAGGGGAAAAATGCAAGAACTGAAGCAGATACCATAGGAAAACACAGCTTACTGTTGTGCTCAGCTATGCTTCTTCTACAGCCCAGCCCACCTTCCTAGGAACGGCACTACCCACAGTGAGCTAAGTCCTCCTATATCAATCCCCAGTTGGGGAATTGTCCCAAAGACATGCCTACAGACCATATTTGTTGAGACAATTCTTCAATTGAGGTTCCCTTTTTCCAGTTTGTGTCAAGTTGTCCAAAAAAAAGTACCTAAAGTAAAAAATATGAGAAAAGAAACGGGGATCTGAGCCATCATGGAAGGTCAGCTGCTGCCCTCCCTTTCTTCCACAAGTTCTTAAGGAACAAAGGTAGGGCACTGTTATCCTTTCATAGATCCCTATTTCAAATGCAGCCAACTGTAACAGAATAAATGTAATAAGAATGGTCTCTAAAAGAATGCTATCATCTAGAAGACTATGCCACAACACACCAAAGACATGGTAAATAGGAAGCCACCAAGAAAGACTGCAGCTACATCTTGGTGACTATGATAGAATCAATTCCTCTAAGCATGTAAATATAAGAATAAAGGAAACAGTTCAGTTACATCAACTAAGACACATGCAAGGGTAACAGTTTGAAGACCAGCAATGGTTGACAACTAGCAGAGAGTCAAGGTCAGCAGCTCACAAAGTACAATTCAAGGATGAACTGAACATTTATCCACCCCCAACCATATAATCAGCATGTGAATGTTGCACACCCATTTCCCTAGCTGGGTCATCCATCAGCTTACCCCATGATAGCCCAGAGGGCTAAACCTCACAGCAATAACATTAGCCTTTGTTAAGTTTTTGCCAGGGTCATATAAAAGCCATGGACATGAAACTCCATGGCTTTATTTCTCTCTTGGAAATCCTTCCCACTCTTTTTTTTTCTTTTTCTCTTTTGTCCCAAATTTTTTTCTTTTTCTCAATTCTTACCTTCTGTAACTCTTCTCACTAAAACCCACTTTCGCTGTGCATACTCACATGAGTATCCACATGTTTTATCTTTACTGGTATGAGACAATAGCTCAGGACTACTATTGCAAGTCAATATTTGGGTACCATGATTCTACCTAGGTCACTGGGTCAGTCACAACTGGGCCAAGAGTGGTTCCATTGAACTCAAAAATCCTGTATTGCTTATTCTGGAGGAAAGAAGGAAATTAACCACAGACACACTAGACCCAAATCCTCACTTCCTAGAGAAGAGCAGGAAACCCATGCCCATTGAGGAGCATTCGCTGAGACAGACAAGATGACAGCTGCTGAGAAGGACCAAGAATCTCCTTGTGTCCTCTCGTCCCTCCAATACTACAGCACAGAGTCCCACTGTCACCAGTAAAATCACAGGGAACCCTGCCTGCACTCTCCACCACATAAGTAGAACTCAGATTTGTTTTTTGCCACTATGGAAGACACAGTTATAATGTGGTAGTCTTACTCCTTATATTTGAAGCACATAAAGTTTGCATAAGAGAAGCAGAAGACCTAAGAAAAGAACAAAGAAAACTATTTGTATACCCTCATTAGAAACTTTACTTTAAATAAAGATTACATGAAGTTTACCATTGGATCATTAGGGCAAGAATTACCCTACACGTAAAGTCTGATTTTAAAAAATGTAAGGAAAACAAACTTATAAACTACTTTACCTCATGAGCACAGATATAAAAATTTATGACAAAATTTTAGTAGCTTCAGTCTGTCCATACCTATAAAGAGTATATCAAACAAACTGTGGTTTATTAAAGAAGTATAAACTTACTGTGTATTTAAAATCATTGTATTTCTCCACACAAACAAGTAAAAATAGAAAAACACTATACTTCAGTAAATGCAGAGAAAGCATTTGAAAAATATAATACTAACATGTAATATATCTTTATTTCAGCAAATTAGGAGCAGAAAGTAACACCTAAAAGAGGACAACTAAAAATAATAATAATATAACCTCCAAAGTAAAAGCATAAATATAAATAATGGTCACTGCTTTCCCATTAAAACTACAAAGACATTTAATTTCAGCATTCTATTTAGTTTTGTACTAGACGTGAAAACAAACACAAAGAGGTAAGCTGAAGACACAAAAAAGCACATAGATGGAAAAGGAACTATTCAACCTGTCTCTATAAAGCTAATTGTCTACAGTGAAATTTCAAAAATTCTATTAAAAAGAGACAAGAACCAAAGACTGTGTTAAGTTATGTCAAAGATACAAGGTATTATAAAAAATCAACTACATTTCAAGGTTGAACAAAACAAAACATTGATTATGTTTTACAGACAATGAAATACATGGGAGAAATTTTAACCAAGTAATAAACTATTCATGTTATAGGACAAAATATCTTTGAGCGAAATTGCCAGATGACCTGCATGAACTGATCAAAAGATTCAACATAATCAAATATCCCTTATCAAAATCTTGCCCTGTGGCTTCTACTCAGTCTCAATTAAAATGTGGCAGATAGATATATATATATATATATATATATGGAAAGCATTGACCTTCTTGTGAGAAAATGCAAAGGAATGATATTTTCATAAAAAGCAGTAGGTACAGGCTAATTACAGCAAACATGGTGAAATTTATAGAAGTTTCTCTTTCACAAAATTCCATTAGGAAAAAAATTATAAGAAGTAGATTTCTTCAAATCTAAAATGAGCTCTTATCCTAGTCTCTGTTGTTATGATAAAACTCATCAAAAGCTACTTGGGGTATAAAGGTTTTATTTGGTTTACAATTCCAGGCTACACAGTCTGTCACTGTAGGAAGCCCATGCATACTCCCAAAAGCAGGAGCTTGAAGGAAGATGCGTGCTGTTCTACACAGCTTGATTTCTGAGCCAGGAGCTGATCTCACAGTCAAGTAATTGCAGGAGGAACCACAGGAACTTTTGCTAGCACACAGTCTGCATAAACTCAGCTACTTTTGTTTACGTTGTCTTTTTAAAATTATTTTTAATGATTGCTTTTATTCTTTGCTATCATATTATAATTACATCATTTCTGCGTTATCTTTCCTCCTTCCTAGCTTTCTCATACAGTTCAAGATGAACTGCTTATGGGTGGTCCTGCAAATGCTGGACTTGCTCTCCCACATCAACTGACAGTCAAGATAACCCCTCATAGACATATCCACAGCTCAATTTCATCTAGGTAATTCCTTGGTTCAGGCTTTCCTCAACCAAGCTGACAGTTACAGTAAACCAGGACAGTTTTCCAAAAGTTAATGCTAAGAAAATGAAAACTATCCCAGCTTTGGAAGAAAACAGAAGAGTAATGAAAATGGAAATTATTCCAGCTCTGAAATAAAAACAAGAAGAGTAATGAAAATAAAATTATATAAACTGTAAACTATAAGTAATATGAAGAAAAATATTTCAATTATCAGAAAATAGCATGTGGACTATAAGAACTCTAAAAACTCAAAGGTAAGACTAATAGTCAATTTAAAATGTGGCCAATGGTGATAAAATGAGGTTTCATTAAGTTAGCTACACAGAGGAAACACGTTGACATAAAAATTTCAAGAGAATACACTTGCAGCATGCTGGAACAGCTCAAAATTAAGACAACTCAGTACTGCAAAGGTTGTGGGACAACTGAAACATTGTAAAGCGTTGTACAAAGAGAAATCATCCATTTTAAATCCATGCATGTAATTTTAATGAATTAAACATGCCCTTATTATATAACTCAACAAATATATTTCAAAGTATTTATTTTAGACTAATGAAAACATTTGTTTCTCACTAAAATACTGTACATGGATATTCATATTAGAAATATAAAGATAGGCAAAACAAAAGAAAAAGTTTACACCAGCTGGTACCATGCCCATACAAACATAATAGAATGCTTATTAGAAGAAAATAAGGGACCTCCGGGGATGCTGACAGAGAGGAAAATGGAAATATTCTGTCTAGACTGTGGTGACTATGTTAAATTCTTCACTCTGACAAAAACATCTGAGCACAATGACTTAAGGGAGGAAAGATTTATTCTGATTCACACTTCCAGAAATCTCAGTGCTTCATGGTAGCACAGGCATGGTACAGCAGAGAGGCTTGTATCCCATCAAGGAGGCTAGAAAATCAAAGTCCAGGCTGCAAACTCTGCCATTTTCACCTTTCCTTGCACCCAGCCCTCCAGCCTTGGGAACAATGACACCTACATTTAGGGAGTATTCCTTCTTTTGTTAATTCTGCACCTTCACAGACAACCCAGGGATGTGCTATACTAATCTCTCAGACAGTCAAACCAACAATTAAAATCAACCACCACAGTGACAGACACACATTCACAGATGTTTGCCAAAGCATATCAAACTACATTCCCATAAACACATCAAACTATATTCTTTAAGAGTGTAAGTTGTACATTACATCATAACATAAAAGAAATAAATGCATAATGGCTGAATAGGTTTTTATATTTTACAGCAAATTATTTTCTGGCTTTGTGTTCTGACAAGATGAGAGTCTGCATCAGATAAGGAAGGGCGATATTTTCAGCAGCTATTAATTAAATGCCCACAACATGCCAGTCACCTTGCTGGTGTAGTGGACGCAATGATGTGTGAGAAACGTGACCCATGATTTCCAAAACATATTAATAAAAACGGTGTCATACTGTTAATAAAATTCAGTCAACAAGAAGTCACTACCGCTGATTGATGAACTAAGGTTTCAAGTGAAGGCAGAAAGATGTGTTTCTGCTTGTGTCAGGTACAAGAGGGTGAACCCAGAGCCGTGTTCATGGTTAGTATGCCCTCTACCACTGAGCAATATTGCCAGCCCAACAGCAAAAAGATTTAGACTTGATAAATCATGGCATACAACAGAACTAATACAGATTAGGGATATAGGTGAAAACAGAGCAAGTTATTCTCCTAGCAGCAGTGAAAGCATCGGATTTCTGGGGGCAGAAGGTTTCTTTATATAAACTGGAAATTTTAAGCACGGCAAAGGTGGGAAAGGAAACACAAAGACCATAAAGAGGAAAAAGTCTGAAGTTTGAGATGGCATTGAGGATGGGAGCTGAAATAAAAATTAAAGGAACAGTGAGACATAAAAGAAACAATGACTGATTGGGACTTCGGGATTCAAGAAATCAGAATAACCAAAAGGAGCAAATTTCTGGAAATTTGTGAGCTGCTTTTCTAATTTTGTGAATTAAAAATCTAGATTTTGAATTTAAATAGTAAAGAAAATTCAGAACAAAGCAGGATAATATTCTTCCTTTATAAAAAAGAATCCAAAGTCATAACAAGAGCTGATGTTTTTAGACTTCATAGCTTTATGTCTCATGGTCTTATTAAAATGACTCACATAATCGCCCATTGTACATAAAAAAATATTACTCACTTTTCCATGTAAGGAAGTTAAGATGAGCATAGGTTTTCTCATCTGCTTAGGGTCACTCCATACACAGGCAGTTGAGCCAGAGATGATCTCAAGTACTGTACCTCCAAGTCCAACACTGGGCTTCTGTAGCCAAGATTACAAATCTAAAGTGAGAGGAAACAAAGCTAACTGGGATGAACACACCAATTTCTGTAGCAATGTGTCATTCCTTCAATTAGTCCATTAAACAGAAGACAATTCAATGAAAGTAGGTAATGACTTTACACTTTAATTGTCATTGGGCCTAAATTACAGAGGTGTTTTTCTTCAGTTTCCAGGAAAGCCAGAGAGCAGGAACAATGAAAGGTGGAGAAGGTACTGATTTCTCTTTCTTTTTGAACTGATGTTACCTGTGTCTAAATGTAGACAACTTCTGCATAAATCAATGATGCCTTAATTGCTAAAATCCAATGCTATTTATCTTCCTCAAAAGGAATTTCTTGGAAATAAAGATTTTCCAAACACCAAGCAGAATCCATACATGAAACTAGACAGGGTGATTCACTTCTCTTAACATTGGGATTTTGTCAAACATTTTTCAAACTTGATCCAGTGAGAGGCAGAAAGAACACAAAGACTGGAAGAAGTTTTGCTAACATCCTTTCCGAAAGAAGAAAAGTGGGGGTGAATCCTGGAGGCCTAATATACCACTGTCCCCCACCCATTGCCCACATAAAAATGATATCTTATAGTCACACTGTGTTTTGGTTTCTGACCTGTCAACGGAATAAAAATCATTCATTTCTAAATCTATTTTAGTGAAGATTTCTGAAGTGAAGGAATTTCTAAGTACAAAACAATGCAAATGAAAGCAACTCAAGCAAGGTGGAAGAGAAATAAATTTCATCCAATATGTTAATATACTGTAATCTCTATATTAATTTTCTAATGTAATCTTCCCCCTAAACCCACCACACTTGATCTGCTATTACATATGTATTTCCATAAAGGAGCAAAAGTCTAAACAATTGAATCATTTAAATTCATAATACTGTGATATTTAAAAAACCTCAGACACTAGATCTAGACCTGCTGGGCTGAAGCTTCATATCTCTGTCTTACTATTTGTAAACATGAGAGTTATTTCACTTTTCCATATGCTAGTTTTCTCATCCATAAAATGAGAATAATTATGTATTCTTTCCCATGGGGTTGTAGAGAAACTTACATGAATTCATTGTTCCTAGCAATCATGAAGAGTTATGAAATACTATTACATTCCTCTTTTTAATCAATTTTGTGCTTTGAAAAAACACAATCCCAGAGAACCTAGACAACAATGAGGACACTAAAAGAGATGTACAAAGATATAATCTACATGGGAAGTAAAAAAAGATAAGATCTCCTGAGTAAATTGAGAGCATGGGGACCTTAGGGGAGGGTTGAAGGGCAGAGGGGAGAAGCAGGTAGTGGAGTAGAGAAAAATGTAGACCTCAATAAAAATCAATAAAAAAAAAGAAGAAAAAAAGAAAATTTCACATATGTATAAAACACACACTAGTTAGTCTCTCCTCCACCATCCTTTATATCCCTCCCAGCCCTAATAAACCCATTCGAACTTTACCAAACTCTACTGATCCTTTTCCCAAATTCATGACTTTAGGTTTGTTTTATAGCCCATAGAGTTTAACCAGGGTTGCCTGTATGAGAATTGGACTGTAACTATCCACTGTAGCCTGGTGAGGTCAGCATGGGGTATAGAAATTTTTCTTAAAAGCAGTTACTATGGCTGCTAATTTTAATGTGCCATCTTATCAAGACCAATTATAAAATACTTAGGCTACCTATTGCTATAAAGCAATATTTTTTTCTCTGTGATTAGATTTAAATAAATAGACTCTGAATATAACCTCCTGTAGAAGGAAACTGCTCTTTCGTTTACCATCAGCCCAGACCCGACTATTCACATAGAAACTATATTAATTGCAACACCATTTAACCTATTAGCTCAGACTTCTTATTAATTAACTCTTACATCTTAAATTAACCCATTTCTATTAACCTGTGTATCACCATGAGGCTGTACCTTACTGGGTAAGGTTCTGTTTTGCCATCTTTCTCCTTAGGCAGCTACATGGCATCTCTTTGACTCTGCTCTCTCTCTCTCTCTCCCTCTCTCTCTCTCTCTCTCTCTCTCTATATATATATATATATGTGTGTGTGTGTGTGTGTGTGTGTGTGTGTGTGTGTGTGTGTGTATGTGTGTGTGTGTTCAGATTTCCCACCTGATTTTACTCTGCTAAACCATTGACTGAAACAGCTTTATTTATCAACCAATAAAAGCAATACATATACAGAAGGACATCGTAAATCATCTTCTCTTTTCTGTTTAATTAAAAAGAAAGATTTTAACTTTAGCATAGTAAAATTATATAAAACAAGTATCAAGCAAGAATTGCAGCTACAATATTTCTTTGTGAGTCTAAAGTTTCATATCTAATTTATGTTTTATAATTAGAACTATCTCTATTCAAATCCATCAAAAACCCCAAAAGAATATATTACCTAAGTAAACAGAAAGTGAATTGTAAGCAACTTTCAAAACTCTAAAATTGACAGAGGCATCTCACTTCCTGGACCACCACCCATAGTTCTTCTTTAATGTTAAGGCATCCACCTTAATCCTACAGGCCCATATTATTCAGCAGACTTCTCCATGAAGAAGGAAATTTGAAAGGCTGTTCTCGCCTATATTGGCAGTTTGTCAGTCACTTTCTTCTGTGTCCTACAGAATGTCTGGCAGATTCTTTTATGAAGCAGGAACCCTGAAGGACTGTCTCATCTTCTTTAGGCAAGTTCAACAGTTATATTTCTGTGGGTCCTGCATGTTCAATTTATACAGCATAATGTCAAGGAGTCCAGGCAAGAGCAGTTTTTTGCCTGAATGGCTAACCAACTCTGTAAGGAGCTTCTCCGATGCCCATCATCCTCTTGAAGTAGACTGGTGCTGTCAAGAGCAGATGTGTCTCATTGTCATGAAAAGTCCTAAGTTAACAAAACAATTTAAATACAATATTCTCTAGGTCTTTGAAGTGTTGAAGATTATCTCTCTAACTGAAATATATATCTATATATCTAGAAAACTTAACTAACATGACTACAAGTTTGACTATTATAAATGATTATCTACTAACCTGTAACTTTAATTGTATAATACATTTTAAATAAGCTGTATAAACATATACTTTAAACAAGAGTAAAAATATACATATAACAAAATTGACCTTAAATTTGTATCTACATAGCAAAGTTCATACAAATGTCAAGTGTTCATTTCTATATCATATCTCCCTTTAAATGAAAACAAACATTTATAAACAATCATTTTGGAATTTGGGCATAGGTTTCTCCAAAACTGCTTTTTGCTTTTTTGTGGTGTGAAGTATTTTTATGGTTCATGACAACTTTCAGGTAGTCTTGTTCCATCAAACCACATTAGCCTGGAAGAAATCCACAGGTTTTCATCTTCTGTTTAAATGAAAGCAGAACCTCTTTTCCAAAGCAACATAACCTTAGACTCAAAGTTTCAAGTCAAGATATCTTTAAAATATAAGTGTTGTTTTAGCTTAGCAACCTGTACAATGAAATATCTCTCTGTGCTTAGCTCATTCACAGTCAAAAAATTTAAAGAAAACACAATAATACACATAATTCACACTCTCTGTGTATTTTCCATCTTTATGTGGCTTTTTTTCTTAATTTTACTCCTTTAATTTATATTGCTTTTACTGTCTCTTAAAAGACTTTACTTCTTTTTATAACTGTCTATTCTCTTTTTCCTCTCTCTCTCCTCGTTTAGAGGTCTTTTATGTCTGAGTCTGTACTATTGTGTATCTAAAATCCTTTTCTGCCAAGAAGTGTTTTAAAATGGTAAGCAGTGCATTGCAGCTGCCCTGTATGCTGGCTTCCCCTCTCTAGGCCTTTTAATATGGTGGAGGGACATTTACCGCCAGCTCTGGGACTGCTGGGTGGTGGCTGTGCTCACCACATCAACTCTAGAAAACACTGTGCAGCACATAAACCCTTTTTGTCTAAGTAAAAGCTATACCTGGCATGCAGCATGCTGAGTGGCCTGGAAATATCTGCATGTGTAGCAGCAAGAATCCACCATGCTTTCCTGTCTGTGCACACCTAACAGACCCAACTCAGTTGCTTACCCAGGCCGGAGGGTGCTGAGTGACATTCTTACACTCAGCTACTTTTCAGATAATCCCAAATGCGCATGCAAGCATCTGAACCCAAACTAGGTGGCTGGCCACGTGTGTTAGTCCCAAACGTATGAGCACCATTTTGTAGGAGACTACTGTTTTTGCTTCCCAGCAGCCAAGACTCGAATAATCATACAGAAACTATATTAATTGCAAAACTCTTTGACCTATTAGCTCAGACTTCTTATTAACTAACTCTTGCATCTTAAATCAATCCATTTCTACTAATCTGTTTATTGCCTCAAGGCTGAGGTTTACAGGGTAAGATTCTGTTTTGACGTCTTTTTCCTTCGGCAGCTGCATGGTGTCTCTTTGACTCCACCTACTCTTTCTATATATCTCTATTCAGATATCCCACATGACTTTACTCTGCTAAGCCATTGAAGGAAGCAGCTTTATTTATCAACCAATAAAAGCAACTCCTATACAGAAGGACATCCCACATCACTCTTCATAATGCAGGTATGCCTCAATCAGCTAAAGATATTGAAAATAAAGAAATAAAGACAGTTTTCTTGAAAAAGAAGAAATATAGGCCCCAGGTTACATTAATGACCTGGCGAGAAATCTCAGTAGGTGAGGAACTTAACTGTAGAAGAAGCACGGGCTAAATTTAATGTCCAGAACTCACATAAAAATCGTGAGCACCGTGGCCTGCACATGCGGTCCTAGTGTTAGGAAGGTGGAGACAGGCAGATGCCTAGGTGCTAGCTATCACCCTGGCCTACTTGATAAACTCCAGATCAGTGAGATACTCTGTCTCTAATAATGCTGGATAACAACTGAAGACCTATATTCAAGATTTTGTTCTGGCTTCTGCATGTATGCACACACATGTGCGCTCTCTCTCTCTCTCTCTCTCTCTCTCTCTCTCACACACACACACACACACACACATGCACACACACATACACACCTATAATATCAATTCCTACATGGGCTGCAACCTCATTTGGTCTTCTCTATGGCTTTTGAACTTGACAACCTCCACAGAAAAACATACTCTATAGTTTCTTTTTCCCTACAGACCCTGATCCCCACTGCTGGCAAATCCTGGATCTACCTCTAATGCTGATGGGAAAGGTTAATTTTTTTGATATGGGATCTTCAGAAAGTAAACTCCAAAGATGCTCAGTTTTCACGGTCGTATTTTGCCAATTGTTTACAATATAAGCAAAGAAACAAAACCAGTAGTTATAACTGAGCAAGACCATGGCAGTGAGGGGGACAGCAACCTGAATACAAGGCTTTCTTCTTCTTAGGTCAAAACATTCCTCCTCTGAGGCTTCCATCACTGTGAACAGGAGCACAGCTGACAAGGTATGCTTCTTTCACAGTAGAGAGAAAAGTTTAAAATGAGATCTCAGACATTCATTAGTTTAGGAACTGCCCTATTTTCTTTCTCTCCTTTGCTTTCACGCCAGCTGCAGACTTTAATTAAACTGTGAAGGAAACTCCTAGACTAGGCAGGCTTTCCAGAGAGAGCAAGGACACCTCCTAATTGAGAAGATTTTTCCAAGATCCTCCAACTTCACTTGCTGTTTTTCCAGTTGTCCATGCTAGTGGCCAGCAGCCTTAATGCAGCCTTGCCCCGTGGTCTTTCTTGCCTTTGTTCTCCTCCACTAAGAGGCTTTCATGGGCAGGTCCCGATCCATGCATTACTGCCATGGGTAATTCAAGGTAATATTTCACTGATGTAATTATGGCAAATTACTAGACTGCTTTATCATTTTCATTCTTTATTTTAACGCACTCTTCACGGCCACGAGATGAAACCATCTATCTGTATTTATCGGTTAATTAATACAACCCTTTATGATAGACAGTGATAAAAAGAAAAGTGGAGAGAGAGCATAATCTTATTAGGCTGTAGACAACGGCAAATAAATTAGGGGTTATTTCCGAATGCTTCAGAAACTCAATACCTCAGTGCACTGGGCTATTTTATATACCCATATTTGGAAGGCTAACCTGTATAATACAAATATCCCATACTCAATGGTAACCTTAACACATGATATTGTTTAAACATACCAGAATATTTCTTTAAAAGATCATTTTTTCTTCTGAAGGAATCGTCTCAAACTATATCATCAGTGTTCTTTTTCTTTTCTTTTTTTTTTTCGGATTTTTCTTTTTTGGGGGGGGGCGGGGGAAGGTTCAACCTGAAGACCAGAAAAACAAAGCAGCCAGTCACTGGCTCTAGCATCAACCTCAGTCTGAAATGACAATTCTGCCTCCAGGAATCTCAGAATGAGACTGAGACTGAGATCAGGGTTTCTCCGTAGCTTTTGGTTCCTGTCCTGGAACTAGCCCTTGTAGACCAGGCTGACCTCGAACTCGCAGAGATCCGCCTGCCTCTGCTTCCCGAGTGCTGGGATTAAAGGCGTGCGCCACCACCACCCGGAATCATCAGTGTTCTTGATTTTTGACTTGATTTTGTTTTCTTTGTGTGCTTTTTAAGACACGATCTTGCTATATAAGCCCAGCTAACCTGAAACACGCTGTGTAAACCAAAGTTGCCTTGAATTTGTAGTTTGCTCCCTGCCTTTTTTTCCCAAGAGAATGCGGGTATTCATGGATCACTGGCTCTCTTACTTTTAAATATGAGTCACTTATAGGAAATTTATAGAAAACAATGATGTCAAAAAGTCTGAACTTTGAGGAAATAAGGAGGTTCAGTAACAGGGTAAGTGATGAACAAGACATGAGACAAACACGGAGGACAAAAACACCTCATATCTTTTACTGATGAATGACAAGCAAGAGTACAGGAACAGAGAGAATGGGAGCTGAAAAGATACTCTTCATCACAAAAGAACCGAGATTGAAGATGCTCAGAAGATATTGTATTTGTTACCATTTTCATCTTGGCGACAAAAATATCTATAAAAATAACTTAAGCAAAAAAAGTGCTATCTTTGACTCAGGCTTTCAGAAGTTTCTGCATGATTTGTTAGATCCATTAATTTTGGGCTGGAGGAAAGCTGAATATCCTGGGAGCAGGTGCATATGACAAAAGCTACTCACTTCTTGGGGGCCAGGAGCAGGGAGAGACAGGAGTGAGGGACAGGGACAAGATTCGTTTTAAAAGCCCTCCCCTCAGCAATAGACTTTCTCCAATGAGACCCAAACTCCATCAAAGTTTTTAGTTCATAAAAAGATTAATTCATCTTTTATGTAAGAACCCTTAGGTTCCTTGGTAGCCAGAGAGATTGGCAGTTAAGAGAACATGTTGCTCTTCCAGATGGCATAAGTTTGGATCTGAACACTCCTTTTAAGTAGTTCACAATCAGTGATAACTTCAGTGGCAGGAGCTCTGATACCCTTTTCTGGTCTCCAAGGGAATGTGTGCACACGCACACACACACACACACACATGCACACATGTGCACATGCACTCTCACACACATTGCATAAATACACATACATACATAAGTCTTTAAAAATAATCAGGACTCAATCACTTTTCAGTTTTGAAGACACAAGCTGGGGACAGAGGCATGACCATTTCAGGTGATATTCCATATCTATACAATGACAACAAGCAAGACTAATAAGAAGCCTAGATTAATCTCCATCTGTAATCAAACTAGGACTCATCTGTATTAAAACCCATGGTTTCATCACACTTCAGTCTCAAAAGTTATGCACAAATCTACTGTCTTTCATGTTATACACTGAAGTTAATTATTTATTAAGACTATTTCATGAGTCAGAGCCTTAAGTAAGTATAGCCATATGACCACAAATAAGGAAGTTGCAAAACCCATCTATATGGTCTGTTAGAGAGAAATATACAAAATCTTAAAATAGCTTATTATTTTAGAACACAGAGAAAGAGAGACAGAGACTGAGAGAAACTTCCCTGAGAACATCCCATAGTATGGGGCAAGTGTGATATTCAGAAACTGTAAGGAAAAGCTCCAAGATCAAAGGATAGTTTCAAACCAGCAAATGAGACCGACTTTGCGAAGGCTGTTCCTTCACTCTGTGTTTCCTCCCTTCCCTTTGTCTGACCAGGGATCTGTGGAAGGAAGAAGCTTGACATCAGATCAAAGAGCAGTTGCTTAGAGAACTTGATTGAACAGAGACATCTAAGCAGAGAGGTACAAGTGGGCCAGGGGAAGATGGTGGTAGAAATTCACAGAACACAATATTTATGGGACAAAGAGGACTATACACAGGAGGAAGAGCAAATTGGGGTTATTTGAAGATTACCTCAGTAAGTAACTTGTATGAGGAAAGTATTACGTGGCAGGAGATGCTCTTTATGAATATTAACTCATATACTCCTGATCTCATGTCTATGTGGCATCTTCAGAGTCCCCAAAGCAATGCATTCCTAGGGTCAGTCACAAACTGCTGTCTCTCACTGGGTCCTGATCTTTTAAGGTATGTGGTCTTTGTTTCCAAATTCTTAACAGTTCTCTTTTTTGCTATGTTTTATAAGCCAAGTTGATGCCATAATAACGAGTGTTGGGGGTTCTGGAGACCTGGATTATTACAGTCTTGCCTCTCTATCGTAGGTTTACAGTTGCTCACTCAGACTCGAGGCCCCTCAGGTTCCCAGCCTTTTTTTCTTTCTAACTTTGCCTTATGACCACGGCCACACTCCTCCAGGCAATGATGAAGTTAATATTGGCTAAGGCAATTGTACCACATTCTACTGCTACTCTCTGTCCCTGGAAGAGACATCCCTATCCATGAGTGTGGAACTAATATAAAGGAGGACACAACTACCTTCCGAGAGATGACAACATCATAGTATGGGCGGTAGATGGCTTAACTGGGCCAAGCTTCTCACCTATTTGATCTACATTGTATCTTCCATAGCCTGTGAAAACCCTTAGTGAACAGCAGGTTTCCCGAAGGAAAATTTAATTTGCTGATTGTGTTGGGATGTGTTACCTTGGTATAGAGACTGAGTAACTCACTAGTACCTGCTACTGCATAGTAGGACTTTTGAGTTTCTGTGAAAGTATTTCTGCATTAAATTATAAGCAACAAAAGGTAATACTAAAAACATTTATGTTTATCAGAAACAACACTTTCACTTTGATTCTCAGACGGATGGTCTTGCCATTCTCTTTGACTATATTCTATAAATTATAACTTGCCTATTTACCGTATTTTATTTCATTTGATAAATATGAATTTGGGTTGCTGCTTGCTATCCTCACAAGTCATTTATGTTATCAGAGTCTGGGCTCTTAGCCACTGTGTGGAAGATGTAATTTTGCATATATTTATGATGGTTACTACTGATTTCAGCTTGCCAGAATCTAAAATCACCAATGAATCAAGCCCTTGGGTAAGTCTGTTAAGTGTTTTAGAATTGGTTGGCTGAGGTGTGAAAACCACAGCATTCATGTCTCTCTGCTTCCTGAGTTTATCCACAATGTGACCTATCTTTGTGCCTCATGCTCATTTAAATGCCATCTCCACCATAATCAAGTAAACCTTTGGGCTTTGAGACTAAATAAACCCTTCCATGCCTAAACTGTTTTGGTCCACTATTCTGTCACAATACAGATTATGGATTGATAGGTAAATGACAGATAAAAAGTAAGCCAGAGCTGGGTGGTGGTGGCGCACGCCTTTAATCCCAGTACTTGGGGGGCAGAGGCAGGTGGATCTCTGTGAGTTCGAGGCAAGCCTGGTCTACAAGAGCGAGTTACAGGATCAGCTCCAAACCTACAGAGAAACCCTGTCTCAAAAAAAAAAGTAAGCCAGGTGAGCACAATTACATGAGTTCATGTATACTAATACATATTTTGTTATGATGTGACATAAATTGAGAATACAATTTACTGTATTCTCTACATCTCTCTATCCATATGTTAGGATTTCCAAAGATAGCATTGCTTGAACCCAAAACTATGTCTCATAAGAAAATTCTAGAAGCCAACTCCCATTTAGGAAATGACTATCCACATATTATTTTAAGACATTTGCTGTTGTCCTGCTAGATATCAACTTCCATTGTTGGTTTTGTAGATTACAGTATGGATCAAAATGCATAAAGTCCTAACTGTTTTTGTCCATCTGTATCCCAGGGAGGTGATAAAATACATTATGTGCAGTGTATTGGGTGGTGATAGATGCTATAGAGAAAAGCAAACAGGCAAGTGTGTAAACAAAGCAAGGGGTTATTGAGTAAAAGATTAGGCTAGTGTGTGTGAGCATGAAATTTTGAGAGTAGTAGAAAGTATATTGGAACAATACCCTAGGATTGTTCCTACCCTAACCTGGGAAGAAAATTCTAAAAGGCATTTAAGCAAGAGCCGATGACTTGGGGCAGAAGCTTACTTGTCTGGAAAAAACAGCTTCAAGGGCAGTGTATCTGGGGTAGAGAGAAGAGGAGGGAAGGCAGAAAACATGAGGCTCGAAAGGTGATTGTCCTTGTTCTTGAGAGAAATAGAAAACGATCAAAACATTTTCAGCCGAGTCAAAATTTCACCTGTTTTCACAGGCTCCCTCTGGACTCTGGGTCAGAACTAGACTTGACCTGGCTGAAAGATAGTAATATTCAGCAGAGGTCATAGAGAAGGGTGGCTAGCTTAGAAATGAGAGCCATGGCCACTTGAAAATGATGTTGACATTGTCTAGAGCACTGGTGTTGGAGGGCTGGATATATATGAAGACGCAGCCACCAAGGCTTGCTGACAGACTTATATGAGAACAAGAATAAAGAAGACCCCAATATTTGGGGACTTTAGTCATCACTTGTGATGGATCCAGCTACAGGAGACTCATAGGCCATTTCTGTACATGGTAAGTTTGAGAATGTCTAATAGACATTGAGCAGAAGTTATTCAGTAGACTGATTTAGAGTTCAGAAGAAAGGTCATGAAAAGAGATGAAAAACGTCTAGACTTTATTTTATTGGTGACATATTGTTGATATACTTTATTTTATTTGGAGAAGAATGTAGGAAAAAATATAATTAAAATGTGAATAGCAGCAAGAAGTATACAATGTACATTAGTTTAAGAACTCCCATTCTACCTTCTCGAGGTAGACGCTTCTAATTTCATGGAAAGGAAATACAGGGTGGTGAAATGCTGTGTCTACATTCATCCACGTGGGATATGGCCAAGCCCCTCACAAAGCTAGAGACTCTGGTTTCATGCTATGCTCCTTTGCCTCCTGCCATGATTACTGCATGCTGTGACCCCTGATTTTTACAAAGCATATATTCCTTTATCCCTCTGAAATAGAAGTAAGTCTTCTAGGCACCAGACCCTTTCCTTCATTGCTCTTGGGACAGGCTGTAGAAGGATAATGACTATTGTGTTTACATCCTCAGCCCTCTTTATGTGAATTGACATGACACGAAATCCCCTGCCTTGAAAAATATCCAAAAGGGACCTCGGTAAAGGAGGCCACTGTAGCTGAGTGTTTTTACAACAAAACAAGAGACCCATGAAGATTTTTCACATGTCCCAAACCTCGGTGTTCCCAAAGTTTATAGCTGATGCTAAAAGCAAAGGCTTGTCTAGGAGCTGGCACAGAACACGGTTTGTCTCTCTCTCTTCCTCTCCTGGAGAGCCTCATGAGAGTCTTGGGTTTGGCTAATTTTAACTGTGTCTTTCTCTGTGCCCTCCGTGCACCAGTTTTTACAGTGTTCGCAGCTGTTAATTAATAAAGACCTCTTTTCCCGAACAGCCGTTGGCATCTTTAGTGAAGTTATGGATTTTCTTTCTCAATTGCTCTGGAGTCACCCTGAGGCTATTAATTTGGGCTATTAGCTGAGGGTGATTTCAAAATCCATATTGATAATGCTGAGACTGCTCAGACTGCCTGCTACACCGCCATAAGTAAACAAGTGGGAGGATTCTTAGGGACTTCTGCATAAGCCCGCATTATCCAGGGCATCTTCTAAAAAGTAAGGCGGGTCAGATAGGCCACTACTGGAGAAGTTCTGCTTGACAGCAATAGAAACTTTCCCAACAAGAACAACCATAATAAGTGAATGCATTGATAATATAATATCAGCATTACTGTTCCAATCCATTTTAACTAATAAAATAACTTTAATAAATAAAGGAGATGATTGTTTCAATGCTAATTTATTAAGTACTTCTAGATACTCCTCTTAGTATTGTTTCTGTATCCCAGTGTGAGTTTCTGTTAATATAATCAGTTCTTGGATATGGAAAGATGGCTCAAGGGTTATGAGTGTTTGCTCTTCTTCCAGGTGATCAAAGTTTTAGTGCCCAGTAACCATATCAGATGGTTCATAACCACCTCCAGCGTCAACCCAGAAGATCTGACACCTTCTCCTGACATCTGCGGGTACCTGAACTCATGTGCACATACTCAGACAGGCACGCAGAGTCTAAAAAGACAAATTTAAAATATATACAACCTGTTTGAAAATGTGGTATCTAGAGATTGAAAGTTGATGTAATGTCCCTATCACACAATAAATTCCCGGGGATCAAATCTACATCCAGTACCTGAGGACAGCACTTTTAACTAGAGGTCATAAATGGGCTTGGACAACATCAACTATGAATTTTCCAAATTCTACTGACACTTAGCAGAACCAGGAAGTCACAGTGGAACTAGTTGCTAAGCTACAACCTTTCAAAGCAAGGGCTCTTGAATAGGGTTCTTCAGTATGTGCACTCAAATCTATCACTCATTTGGTTACTTAGTGTCATTAGCTCCCGTTATTTTGTTTTAAACAAAGGATGGTACTAAAAGTGGACTGAGTGTGTATCTCAGTAGTAGGAGTGCTTCTGTGTACAAAGTTGTATTTGATCATGACCAATATAAAAATAGCCACAGAAGCTGACTTGAAAATATTATGCAATACCACCAATTTGGCATGTGTGTTAAAGGTAAGGTTGAGGGTGGTTAAAGGACAGCTAATTAACAGATCCAGAAACTGCCAGTTTCTGATAGCATTTTTATTGCCAATTACAGTCTTTTGAGACCAGGGAACACATTGGCCTTTGGACTCAAGGCATTGTTAATCTTTAATGACAGCCGTAGCATCAAGTATAGGCAGCATAGAAGGGTCCAACCTTGATGACTATTTGGACCTGGAGTTGAAAACTCCAAATTCCAACCTTACTCTGCTCCTTCCTCTCTTGTAACTGTATAATACATTTTTATTTTAATTTGGGGGTACAACCTACTCCCCAAGTCAGGTCTAGTCACTTGTTTTCAATAGTCCAACTGAACGAGTCAAATTTTAAAATGGGAGAAAGAAAAAGGTTTATTCAACACGGCCAAATTGGGAAGAGGGACAGAGAGATCTAGCACATGCCTCGGGTCCATCTTCAGGGCCCTGACGTAGGGAGAAGGAGGAAATAAAGGTTCAGGGATATGCACATCTAAGCCCTCCTAGCCAGGGTGCACCAGGCCCATCAGTGATCTATCATTATCTGGGTTTCAGTCTCAGCCTGTCAGGTGATCTGATAAATTATTAGAACTGAAATATCTTTCCGGAAAACAAGTTCCCCATGTCCCTGGTGCCATTTCATGCTCCTGTCATGACAATCATGAGAAAAACTCCCCATTTGTTTAGGATCCATTTTTTCAATCCTCTGATAGACACAATATATCTTTAGAGTATTTTCATTTCTGACAGCCTAGTTACAAGATTAACACTTTCTTTTCTTTCTCAATTATTTCCTATTGTGCATGTGTTGTGTACATTCATGTAAATGTATGGATACATCCAGGCATGCAGTTGCAATAGCCTATAAGCCTAGATAAGCTGGAGGAGGATAACAAGTGTCTGATTCTATCCCCTTAAGACAGAACAACCCATGGAACCTGGAACTAGGCCAGCAGCCAGCGAACCCCAGTGATCCTCCTGTCTGCCCCACACAACAGTGGGCTGATCAGGTTATTCACAGCTTTGCCCGTTACATGTGTTCTGGAGATTTGAACTCAAATCCTAAATCTTGCACAGTGAGTACTCAAGCAAGCTGAACCAACCCCCAGCACATCTCAGCCTATAAGAACCTTGTAATTATTATGTGAATGGTACCTGCTGTGCCCTGCTGCTTGATTCTGTCTACATGCTGCACACAGTGTAGCAGAACACACGCTAGTTAAGTAGATCTGTGTCTTCCCCAGTCTTCTCTGACTCCTTCAGAACCCAGCAGGCAATATTGATTATTGGAGAAGAAGCTCCCATTACAGGTAAGAATTTAAATACTGGATATATCTGACACATAAATCCTGCCTATTTCTATGTTTCACTAAGAGGCTGTTAGAAGAGTGTTAGAAAGTAGAACTAGATTCAGCATGCCTCTAAGTCCATAGTGAGACACTGGTATAGGCAGCAAACAGAGCACAGTGGTCCACTGAAAATTATTCAATTGATAAATACACAAATACAAGTTTTGGCCGGGTGTTGGTGGCGCATGCCTTTAATCCCAGCACTCAGGAGGCAGAGGCAGAGGCAGGCAGATCTCTATGAGTTTGTGACCAGCATGATTTACAGAGCTAGTTCCAGGACAGGCTCCAAAGCTACAGAGAAACCCTGTCTCAAAAAAATAAATAAATAAATAAAAGTTTTAAAGTCAAGAAGTCAAATGTCCCAATTTCCTCATTTGCTTAGCAATTTCTTTTTCTGTCTCTGTGCCTCTGTATCTCTCTGTCTCTCTCTAGCTCTCCGTGTGTGTGTGTGTGTGTGTGTGTGTGTGTGTGTGTGTGTATGATATTCACTAGAGGTTCTATTTGATTCATTTGCCTTTTTTTCACTTGGAATTTTGTAGTTAGGGCATGACGGGCATGAAAGTTGAAAAATGAGATTATAGAAGATCAATAAGAGAAAGTCAAAGCTATGTATAATATACTCTAAAAATAGATATAGACAAATTGATATATTTCCTTCCAAATATTTTTTGTGGTAGTTCTTAGTGATACATAATGTTGCCTTCTTCGTACTTCACTTGGCATTGTACCATAAACTTTCCTATCTTATTTAGAGACATTTTATTGACATACACAGTGTTGTGCTATAATTTCATCAAAACAGCCTCCTATTGTTTGACACTTTTCTGATTTTGAATTTTCAGTCAATGTAAAATGATCACATTGAATATAATAATAAATAATTTTTTAGTTTTATATGCATTTGCGATTATAATGTTTACGCAGAATAGGCTTATTACATTAGGACTATTGGGTCCAACTTTAACACTACTGATGTTTTCAAGGTATGTACTAAGACAGTGGGCACTAGTCTATACTCTCAAGAGCATTATATTGAAATTCATGAGTAACCACATTCCTGTGTCATACAAATGGTTTTGTAAATTTGTTTGTTTTTACAAATGTTATATGAGTCCTTTTATAATCATTGACACCAGGTGGTGGTGGCACATGTCTTTAATCCCAGCACTCAGGAAGCAGAGACAGCTGGATCTCTGTGAGTTTGAGGCCAGCCTGGTCTGCAGAGTGAGTCCAGGACAGGCTCCAAAGCTTGGAAGAAACCCTGTCTCAAAAAAAAAAAAAAAATCATTGAGAAGGTTATTTAGTCTTCATTGCCAATGTGAGTGGGGTAGGTTTGGAACCACTCAGGAGACAGACCAGTGACCATGTCTTAGAGGATGTTTCTAGAAAAGCTTAACTAAGAAGGTAAGAGCTGCCTTGGGCAGGATGAAAAGAGACAAGAAAGCCAAGTCTACACTGGCATTCCTCTGTCACTGCTTCCTGGAGCAAAGAGGATAGAAGGAGTCTATGCTCTGTTAGTCCTGAGCCCTCCTGGGCCATCTCTAGCATGATAGATGCTAATGCTTCAACTATGACCCCCAAAATTCCTCTTTTTAAGATTACTTACGCCAGGTATTTGTTCAAAGCAACTTCAAAGGTAACTAATCATTAGAGTCATGATAAATTTTGAACTAGCAAGTTAGTTATGCTTAGCTAATTACTCATCACAGGCATTTACCAATGTGGTACAGATCCTCAACACCAAAGTTAAAAGAGAAATAAATTTGTGAAGTCTCAAACTAGAGCATTTTGTGTTTGTACATCTGAAGGAAATCCAGCTGATCAGGTTACTTCCAGGGCAATACTTTTGAATCCATTTGAGTATAGGGCATATATTTGATGAAGATATACTACATCACCAGATGGCTTAGGCCTCACAGGGACCTTACCATGAGACAACTAGACCCTAAGCAGCAAAGGGTGCCCTAAAAAATAATGATTATATTTGCGTTTTAAAAGATAATTTCAGCTTCTTAGAGAATAAGTTGAGAAAGGGCAGAATGGAAATCTCAAGGCTGATTAGATGGCCATTACGATCAAGACAGGAGTGACTGCAGTCTGGACTTCAGATGGAAATAAATGAAAACAGTAATATCTGCCTACAGTGACAAAGCTTCTGGCCATGTTGACTTTGATATAGATAAGTAAATATGTTTCCTACCTGTCTCTTGCTCAATGAAAGCAAATGATTGCTTGTTACCATGAGGTCTCTGTGATCTTTCTGCCACATACGAACGATATTATAGCATCTCTCCTGAGTTCTGGCCAAATGTTTCTTTTTATTGTAAGTTTCAAGGTATAACAGTTTGAACATCTTAAATTTTTGTTAAAAATCTTTTAGGTGGTGGTGGAAGGAAGGTGCTGAAGTATTTGTTGGTAGACATGTACTTGTCATTTCTCTGCTAGACAAAAGGCACTAGTAAGGTGTTTTCCTTGTTTGTTGTAGAAATGGTATACATAATTAATAAGCCACTTCCGGAAGTGATACAATTTTTTGTTTGCTTATAAAGTGTACTGGTTTTAAATTTTGTCAACCTGACACAAACTGGGATCATCTAGGAAAGTGAAACCTCAATTGAGAAATGTCTCTATCAGATTGGCCTTTGAGTAGGTAAACCTGTGTTGCGTTTTTTGATTAACAATTCATGTGGGAGGGCCCAGCCCATGATGTGCGGTGCCACCCCTGATTAGGTGGCCCTGGGTTGTCTAAGAATTCAAACTGAACAACCTCTGGAAGTGAGTCAGTAAGCAACATTCCTCCACGGTCTCCGCTACAGTTCCAGCTCCATGGTCCTGCTTTGCACCCTGGGATTATGGACTGTAACCTGTAAACAAACTAACCCTTTCCTCCCCATGTTCCTTTTAATGGTAGCGTTTATTACAGCAATAGAAAGTAAATTAGGACAGAAAGGAATATTTGAAAATTCTGATTTTTTTATATGTTTAAAAGATATGATGAGGCAGAAGAACTTCTCAGAATACATTCTTCAGAAACTTGAATTCAGTGTTTCCTATAGACAAAGGCAGAAGGAGGAGAGTGGTTGCATTCCTGGAACCCCATCCAAGTGACTTTGCTGTGCTGTTGGAGAAAAGCATGGTTCTCTGAACATTTTGACTGGCTTGGTGTTCTATACTGTAGTCACTGGTAGTCACCTAGTTTCAATAGTGTGGAGTGGGGATTAAAGAGAAACCCTGGTTACTTGGCATCGCTCTTTAAAATAAAAGAGCTAGATAAATTCAGTGCAATATGAATCAGAGTGCATTTGTACTTCAGGATTCTGCAAACATTGACTTAACCTGGGAAGTAGTAAACACTCAGGCAAGGTGTTTTCATTTAGATCCTGAGAAGGGAGGCAGGCAGCTTTACTCATGGTTTATCTTCTAAGTATCCAATCCCCTTCTCTTTGAGCAAATTGCCAATCTCTGTATCTTGCTTTCTCAAGTACATGTACCTGGAAATGAATTCACAAACTGACTGTGTACCTCTTAATCTTTGCTTTTTACATTCCTCAAAAGCATAGTCAACACCTAGTTTTGATGCTGATTGTACTATTGCTTTGCGAATTAAGAAAGACCAGTGCTCTAAAAATCATAGGGAGTGATTTTATTTCAGCCATTTACCTCATGAATGTCCATGTACAAGCTGACCCTTACATGAGCTTCTGTACTGTATATGATTGGTCCATTATCTTACTTTTGATTAAAAAAAAGTCTAGGCAAATGGTAACATTCAGCTTAAACATGTCAGGCAGGCAAAAGAAGCAAAGATGTGTTTCCTATAATTTCATGAAGATACCTTAACCCTGACCTTTAGCTGGTTCTCCAGTATGAACCCACTTTCCATGATTTATGACAACTATTTATTAGTTGTGTCTAAGATCAGGAAGATTCTGTCAGGCTTAGGGAGTACTCAAGCAAGTCCTGTGTCCTCATATCTTCTGTTTGCAATATTTCAATGATGAAATACAAGAACAGAAAAGTCATGGGGCATGCAAAAGGACAAAATTGAACTAATCCTATATCCTTCTCTTAAGCAATGTTTCTTGAGCATCATTGCACCTGTAATGATGAGGGTGGGCCAGAGCCCTGCAAACATACAGCTGTTCCTATCACCTCCTGTAACCTGCACTGAAACTTCAACTCTGCTCACTCAGCTTTCTGGGTGAAACTCTTCTGTTTATTTGTGATTTATAAAGTTGTACCTTTGGCAAACTGCTGGTTTAAGAGAGAACACACACGCACACAGCTAAGCCAGTCAGGAAGACTCATAAAGACCAGTGTAGCAATCAACAGCCTCTGTCAGCAGGAACTGACTTAATGATCCCACTTCCTTCACACCAATCAGGGTGGGACTATTACAAAGATGAGGCTCCCTCTAAAACCCAAGAGAGGAAGGTCAGATTTTCTTCCCTTAAGACTCACAAATCCTCTTACAGCAATTCTGTGTTCTTTGTTCTCTTGAGACGTACTTCTTGACAGCCAAGAGAGAAATGCTATTGCTAAAATGTCTTGGGGGAAAATCTCCTAAACTCAGCAAAACCTTGTTAATATACAGACTTCCTTGCCCATCCCAGAGTGGCTCATGGGGCAGGACAGACATTATTTAACCCATTATTGAATCAATGCCTTCTGGGTAAAGAATGGAAATGACATCTCCTTCCAATCCTGTCTCAAAGACTTTAAAAGGGCAGTTCCCATGGCCTCTTTAGCTAAAAAGGATGTGGGAACGAGGGAGGCAACCCCAATCAGGCAATCTGCTTTGTGAAGTAAGGAAAATAGCAAGGCTCATACCAGAGGAAGGGAGTTTGGGGAATCTGTGACATTTTGAAAATGTGGTTTTGCTGTGGCCTTTGTTTAAAGAACACAACACAAAAGCTGCCGGTTAAGCACTGTGCATGTTTTCCACTTCATGACTTGTCATTGGGATTCAAGAATGGTCATCAAAACACCCTTCATGGCTCATCCTCTCAGCCCATCAGACAAAGAACCCTGTTCTCTCTCCATCCTCATAGAGAGAATGTGAAGAGATACACTCTATGCTTAGAGTCTATAGGCATAAGGAAGTGGATCCATGAGAGCCCAGAATAAAGGATAACAAATATTTATTTGGGGAACACTCACACAATAAAGATAGAGAGTTGATATGGTCCTCTGCTCTGTGGACACTAGGAGTTGCGAACAGAACTCCTACCACCACCCAAGAGAGCTAGCACACTTTCTGTCTGTACTCATCAGTGTACACATAGTACTTAATGGGCCAGTACCCAAAAGCCTATTAGTTGAATGAATTTCAACAAGGGTCAGGTTCAAATTTGGATTCCCTTTACTTTTGGCTCTCTGATGGAATTGTTTCAAGGCAAATATTGGAACTTTGCTGATAAGAGAATTGTGACTGTTCTTGGGACATTACTTATGGATGGCACCTTCTCTGTATATTGCTTTCTTTATTTATATAAAAAATGTGTTAGATCTTTTCAATGGAAGATGAGTGTAAAATATAAATCAAATAAAATAAAAGAACTCACTCTGAATATTCCTTTTTGCAGGGCAAAGCATCCAAGCCATATGCTCTGAAGGATCCATCTATACTGTGGCTAATGATTTCCAGTTGTTTAAAGTTATTTGCTCATCTTTTTGAGATTATAATAATTCCACAATTTCCTCCTCTTCTCTCTTCCATCTAAGCTCTACTATATATCTCTCCTTTGCTCTCTTTCAGATTCATAGCTTCTTTTTCATCTTTGTTGCATACATATGTATGTGTATGTGTGTGTGTATTACTGAATACATGATTACAACCTGCTCAATCAGTGTAATGCTGCTTGTATGTATGTTGTTAGGAGCCGCTTGTTTGTTTCCCAGCTGCCCAGCAACTCAGGCCCAAAATAATCACACAAAAACTATACTAATTAAATCACTGCTTGGCCCACTAGCTCTAGCTTCTTATTGGTTAACTCTTACATATTAATTTAACCCATTTCTATTAATCTGTGTATTGCCACATGGCTGTGGCTTACTGGCTAAAGTCCTGGCGTCTGACTCTGGCGGGCCTACATAGCTTCTCCCTGATTTTGCCTTCTCTCTCCCAACATTCAGTTAAGTTTTCCCTGCCTACAGAAGTTCTGCCTTGCTATAGGTCCAAAGTCGTTTCTATATTAATCATCAGTATTCACAGCACACAGAGGGGAATCCCACATCACCTCCACTTTTCTGTTTAAATAAAAGGGAAGGTTTTAACTTTAACATAGTAAAATTACATATAACAAAACAGGTATCAAGCAAAAATTACAGTTATAGTATTTATAACTACTTTATCTTTTATCATAACTAAGAAAAACTATACCTATTAATTCTTCAACTCCTTCAAAGACTCCAGAAGGATATAATATTATCTAAGTAAACAGTAAGTGCATTGTAAGCAACTTTCAAAACTCTAGAATTGACAGAGACTTCTTGCTGCCTGGAAAGTCAACCAAAGTTCTTCTGTACCATTAGAGCATCCATCTTCAGCCTACAGGCCCATAGTATCCAGCAGACTTTTCCATGAAGCAGGATATTTCAAAGACAGTTCCGTCTATATTGGCAGTTTGTCACTCACTTTTTTCTGTGTCCTGCAGAATGTCTGCAGACTCTTTCATGAATCAGGAACCCCAAAGAATAGTCTAACTTTTAGGCAAGTTCAGCAGTCATTTCTCTGTGGGTCCTGAATGTCCAGTTCATCCAACATATCATCAAGCAGTTCAGGAAAGAGCAATTTCTTCCAAATGGCTAACCAACTCCATGAGAAGCCTCTTCAATGCCCATCTTCTTCTTGAAGTAATTGGTTCTGCCAGGAGCAGATGTGTCTCACTGTCATGAAAAGTCCTAACTTCTTAAAACATTTAAATGCTATATTCAATAGGTCTTTGAAAGGTTTGAATAACACCTATCTAATTGAAATATATCTCTATCTAGAAAATCTAGATAACATGACTAGAAGCTTGACTATTATAGGTGACTGTCTATTAACCTATATTTTTAAATTATACATTACTGGATGGTTGGCTGGATAGCTGGATGAATGAATTTATCTACCCAGTGTCTAACACTTAATGTAACTTTGTGAGAAACATTCAGTAATGTCCTTCCTTTTAGCATTACCCCAGGGCACTCCATCAATAGGCCCATGGTAGTTTCTCCCACAGTTCTGTTTCTGCTCTGCTTGCTTTCCCTTTCTCATAGTCCTGATATGCACCATATTTGTAAAACAATAACTAATGACAGGTTGCTTTCAATAGGGAGAAACAAAGGTGATCTTATGGCCAGCCTAGCACTAAACACTAGTGACTAGAACATTTTATGCTATTTATGCACTTGGAAATATTTGAATTTTCATTAGAGACAGAGACTTAACTGAAAGAATGGTGAATAAATGTGGCTTTTCAGAATTCAAGAAGCATTTAGAAGTCAGATCTTTCTGTAGTATCCAGCAGTCACAAGCATCTTCCACCCACCTGTTTCTGAGACATTTAAGCACAAAGTCTGTTATGAATAAGAACACCATAAAAAGTCTCCTTTATTCTTTCCCCGATCAAGAAGAAACCTGTCACCAAGCTGTAGCACATTTCTGCCAACTTGAAATATGCAACCATGTAAGGATTAGGATTTTCCCATATAAGGGGAGGGTTTGAGAAAGAGATTTTCTTTCTTTTCTTTTCCTTTTCCTTTTTTTTTTTTTTTTTTGCTGCTGTTGTTGTTAACTCCCATGAACAAGCCCTCCATTAATGGGGCTGGGTAGTCCATAAGCAATGTACCCACTAAAAACATGTGACTAAGCACAGGTCAGAACACGTGGTCTGGTAAGTAGCAGCACACTTAGGAGACCGAGAGATGGGACCATTGAAATCTAGATTTCTCCACCAAAGTTTCAGTGTAGGATTCTTTCACAGCCATATATGGGCAAAGAGACAGCTTTCTGCCTGCCAAGTTCTTTTTTATTATATTTTTATTGATTTTCTTGTGTTATACATTTTCTCTGCTCCCCTTCCTTTTTCCCCTCCCCTTCAACCCTCTCCCGTGATCCCCATGCTCCCAGTTTATGCAGGAGATCTTGTCTTTTTCTACTTCTAATGTAGATTAGATCCCTGTATGTCTCTCTTAGGCTCCTCATTGTTGTCTAGTTCTCTGGGATTGTTAATTATAGGCTGGTTTTCTTTGCTTTATGATTAAAAGCCACAGAAAATTAGGAAACAACTTTTCTCAAAATACAGCAATACCACTTTTGGGTATAGACACAAAGGATGCTCAATCATACCACAAGGACTTGTGCTCAACTACATTTATAGTAGCATTGTTTGTGATAGCCAGAACCTAGAAACAACATAAATGCCTCTTGACTGAAGAATGAATAAAGAAAATGTGGTACATTTACACAATGGAGTACTACACAGCAGAAAACAATAATGACATCTTGAATTTGCAGACAAATGAATGGATCTAGAAAATGGGTGGACAAGTGTGGTAACCCAGACCCAGAAAGACAAATATATGTACTCACTCATAAGTGGCCAGGGTCATTTTTGAAGACATGACAGGCCAGAGAGAGACTTGGAGTATTCAAAGGCACCACCTCACCAGCAAATTCAGCAGATATCTTGACAAAGATCATTAAACAAAGCCTATTACTCTTCCAATGATGCTGAATGAGAAATGGAGTTTTAAAATTACCTAATATCATTTCATATCTGCAGACAGCAAGATGATTAGTTCAAGAACACTTACCTATTGATATCTGTCAATGCCTTTAAAAGTTGGAGTTCCTGACTTGGAGAGTGAAACTGTGAATTTGAGTCTTGCAGAACACAGCAAGCATGTGAGGAAGGTACCAGAGTTGAATTGTAAGGCAGTAGAGGGCCCTGCTTACCCTACCTTCTTCCAGGTACTGCCTATCCATTCCTATTCTGCTCAGTACCTTCCACTGCTACTTAGCTCATCTCTGCCTGGTAAATTCTCCTTGCCTCTCATGGGAGGTACCCCAGCTGCTTGTACTTAATTGCTGCCTGTCTTCCATCCTCTCCAAATTCAGATACCACATTTGCTTGCCTCTGGGCCTTGGCTTTGTTCTTATAACCAGAGCATTTTCCAGGGCAGACGAGGACTGGCACCCTCAATTCAGAAAATTTTGACCTTTTCCTAGTATCTCCTTTTTGGTTGCCTCTGTCCTTTCTAAAAGCCTGATATTGATGTTAGGCCCTAATAGGGAAATGTAAACATGCAATAGATAAAGGTTAACAATACCCAATCAATGCTGCAGAGGGACGTAGCACAGGCAGGGATATATTGAAAGGCCAAATGTAAGCTGAGCTCTATTGACAGTTTAATTGCATTTATCTTTCACCCTTATATGCTGAATGAATAAAAAGAGCTGCCTGATATTCCTTCGTTTTGTATATGGTGGGTTTTTGTTTGTGTGTTTTTCCTCTTATTAAATGAAAAGAAAGACTTACTGTAAATGGAAGAAGTTTTGTGTTCTTAATTATTTAAGTCCCTGGGATATTTTTCTGTCTCTCACCTCCTCCTGCTAATGTTTCTTCAGTCTGAGTAAGGCCAACACACCTGCTAACTTCCCCAGGTAGCATGCCTGGGATCCCCGAGGTACAAGTGACAACCCTTCTTATCATAGCTGTCCTGTTACAACTTCCTCGGCATCTGCCTCTCAGGTCAAAGTTCTCACCCAACCTGAATGAAATATGTAAGTTGAAAGGGAAGGAAAGTGAGATTTAAAGAGACTGTACACATTTCCCTCCGCTATGTGAAATGCTACCCAGTTTAAAGCTAGACCAAGGTGTGACGGATGACTGTGCACAGGCCCAGCAACCCCAGTGCTCTGGAAAGTTGAGGCTGAGGGTAGAATGGTAGAGACCATTCCTGACTGCATAGTTAGAGCCTGTCTCAAAATGCAAAGAGGAAAAAATAAAGGTATAAGTTAGTTTGAATACCTAAACTCTAACTTTTATTTACTGTATTTAATTTATTATACAAATGGTATGTAAAAAAATATTTGGTAATCCAGAGCAACAACAAAAGAAGCAAAGCAACAGGAAGGAAGTAAGGGAGGGAAGAAGGAAGGAAAGAAGGAAACTAGGGAAGAAGAGGTGAAAGAAGGAAAACAGAAGTCTGGCAGGCTCACAACGATGTGAGAACCAAACCTTTTCTAATTGATTTCAATGTTACTTCTTCTTACCATAGTTTTTTTTTTCCCACTGTCTTTAGTTTCCAGTCCTCCCTTCTATTACTCAGTCTATAGCATTCCAAGAAGAAAAACTGGTATCATCTCCACTTAATGGGTGAAAAGATGTAGGCAGAATTTATTTACTTGCAGTATGCAGATCTAAGTAACTTTTTAAATATTTTTATATTATTTGTGTCTACATTTGACTTCTAACCTTCAGTCATAAAAACACAGATAGTGAAAATTATTAAGGTTATTGTCAATATGAACAAACAGCCCTTTGTTCTTTCCACAGCATAGCAAACTTACTAACCTCAAAGCCAGAGTCACATATACTATGAACAGGCAGCGTTTAAACAGAGATTCTGCAAACCAAAAGCTCCATGGCTCTCCTCAAATATGTAATTTAAAAAGCCAAGTCTTTAAAGGATGATTTGGTAGAAAAAATATACTATGTAAGGTAGTATTTGAAAATATTTGGTATATGGTATTTTTCATTTTAATTAGTTATTTGAGAATTTCAGACAATGTGTTTCCATCATGCTCACTACGCTCTCCCCAACCCTCCCAGACCAATGCTCCCTTCCATACCCACCCAACTTTATGTTTCTTTTAAGAAAGACATCAAGCACAGTCTGTACTTCCTATATACTCTCACAGCGTTGCCTTCCACTGAAGCACAGCAGATCTACCAGGGCGACTCACATGAGTGAGCGTCCCTCTCCCAGCAACTATCAATAGCCAACAGTTCCTTAGGTAGGGGTGGCACTCATGTCCACCTTCCCTCTGAATACTGAGATTTTGTCTCACTTGAGCTTCTCCAGGACCTCTGTATGGTATCACAACTGTTGTGATCTTCATATATGCAATGGCCCTGTTGTGTCAGGAAAATCCTATTTCCTTGCAGCCATGCCCCTTCTCTGGCTCTTCCAACTGTTCATCTCCATCTTCTACAATGATCTCTGAACCTTGGGAGGAGGGGAATGTGATATACATGTCCCATTAGGGTCAAACATTTCAAAGTCTCTTATCCTTTACATCTTGACCAGTAGTGAGTCTCTGTGTTAACCACCATCTACTGGAGAGAAAAAAAAAAAAAAAAAAAAAAAAAAAAAAAAAAAAAAAACAGAAAACAAGACAAAAAAAGTTGTCTGATGTGGGTTGAGAGATGAACTAATCTATAAGTATAACTGTAAGTCTTTAGGAGGCAGTTTAATTCTATGTGTATTTAATAGATTAATAGTAGTAAATATTTGTTTAGTGCCTATGACCTCTCTACCCAGAGTAATGTCTGTATTAATCTATTTTGAAGGAAACAAGGAAGGAAGGGAGGGAGGGAAGGAGGGAGGGAAGGAGAGAGGGAAGGAGAGAGGGAAGGAGAGAGGGAAGGAGAGAGGGAAGGAAAGAGGGAAGGAGAGAGGGAGGGAGGGAGGGAGGGAGGGAGGGAGGGAGGGAGGAAAGATGGAAGGAAGGGAGAGAAGTCAAGGTCTCTCCAGAGCAGACCAGAGGTGAGGTACAGCAGGCTAAGAACTAGAGACCCAGCCCACTCTCTGTCCACAGTGTATAATCCTCATTTACTCATTACAGAAAGAAACAGGGTACTGTTGTGTTAGAGAAAATTGAATCATTAATTATGCACTTCATCATTGTCTTCCAGAAGGGCAGGCTGTCTTTTGTGACATTTTTACATATTCAAAGGCAGCACTATGTGAAGACAGAGCACGATGCTTGGTTTATTAGATGTCACAGGCAATTCCCACTGACAGTGATGGGCTCATCGAAGGGGCATGAGTCTTACACAGAGGGCCAGAGCCAGACCCAAAAGAAGGCAGCTGATGTCCAGTCTCGGATGTCTTTGCGTTTCAGTCACTCACTCAATGACCTCACTGGGAAAATTTCTACAAGGTATAATATTCTACGTATTAGAAATGTAGAGACGAAAGTCACTCCTCTGTGTTCTCAATGAACTCTGAATATAATCATTAAAGCAAACACTTCAGCACATAATTTAAAATATATTAAGATGAGAGCAATACATGAACAAAGGTTCAGGGAAGGTTGAGAATGTCTACACTGAGAGCAAGAAGCCACAAAAGTGTCTGGTTTTCTATGAAAGAATTTGAATATTCTAAGCAGAGGTTTGAAGGCTAAATAGCAATTTGAAATACAGGTGACTTGATGGCGTATATGGATAGGCCCATTCACATACTTCATAAACTTTAATATTAATGTTTAATATTAATTTAATATTAACTTAATTAATATTAAAGAATTAATTTTAATACTTATATAATTTGTGTTATATGTTTTGGTGGGGATGCCCAATAGTAATACAGAACAGAAATAGCTATTTCAACATAAAATCTTTGTACAACACTACTGACTTACTCAAGACCAAACCAGAAGTCTTGTGGTAGTCTCTGATTCAACTATTAACATAACTTAATATTTTGTTGTCCTATAATTCCCCTTATGTTCTTGTTGTTAGACTATTAGTTTTTACTATGGTAAATGCATCTAATAAATTCATGGGCCATTTTAACGATATTTCAAAGGACATTTCAGCACAGTGCGATGTTACCATCACCACCATCATATAACTTTTCTTCACCTTGTAGAATAATTACTTCTCTAGCAAAAAAAAATGCATGGCAAATGCAATGTAAGAAAAGGACAGACTATTGAAAATTTCCATGCCAACTGAAGTAAGTAATTCTGACTGTAGCTACCTTTTCTGATAAAACGGCAAGTTTCAATACCTTCTGAATCCATCTTGGCCCAAGCACTGAACAGATTTTTTTTTTTTTTTTTGGTTTTTTTGAGTCAGGGTTTCTCTGTGGTTTTGGAGCCTGTCCTGGAACTAGCTCTTGTAGACCAGGCTGGTCTCGAACTCACAGAGATCCGCCTGCCTCTGCCTCCCGAGTGCTGGGATTAAAGGCGTGCGCCACCACCGCCAGGCTGCACTGAACAGATTTATGAATGAGGAAGTTGCTTCTCCTCTTGGGCTTCTAATGAGACTAACTTTGGTTAATCAGCATTGCAACCTTGCAAATCTACCTTGTCTTTTCCCCTAGAAAGGGTAGACTGTCATAAAACCTACCCTACAGCCGGGCGGTGGCGCACGCCTTTAATCCCAGCACTTGGGAGGCAGAGGCAGGCGGATCTCTGTGAGTTCGAGACCAGCCTGGTCTACAAGAGCTAGTTCCAGGACAGGCTCCAAAACCACAGAGAAACCCTGTCTCAAAAAAAAAAAAAAAAACAAAAACAAAAAAAAAAAAAAACCTACCCTACAGGCTCATGAGGACAGTCATGGGGAGCAGTCGAGTTAGACGCATAAAATTATATGTGCATCCAAATTTAAACCACAGTTTGTTATATTCCCTAGTTACAGGTTCTGAGTTTCATAGATCGTCACGTGGCAAAACTGACTTCAAGTTTAACGTCTCAAAACAGACTGTCTGGACTTGTATCTTTGAACTGTGCTGAAAAACTGTGACCTTGAGCAATGTCTTCAACCACACTGTACCTGAGTTTCAAGGTAGTTAGAATAGCACACACTTCATAGCGCCATGTTACATAAAGCACACAGAACTCTACCTATCTACGGCATGCTTTTTTATCTTGTTTTCTATCTCTGCAAATCCAGATTCTCTTGTAACTAGTTAAGTGTTAGAAACCTGTAGTTGAGATCTCTTATTCTTTTTTGTTACTTGGTTTATGCTCCCCTAGCGCCCCGTCTCTCTTGTCATATCGGCTAGCATTTCATTCTTAAATTTTATTTTTGTCCCCTCACTTCTCCACCCCTCTTTCTTACCCCTCCTGCCTCCTGGTCTTCCTCCTATTTTCCTTATCTCTCCTCTGCCTCCTACACCACGATAAGCTCCTCTGTAGGTAAAGCCCTTGAGATTCTCCAATCAAATGTTGTTTCAGATAAGATGCTGCCTCCTCTAAAGGTCCACAGAACTCCTCAGTGGGATTTCTGTGGGGTCACAAGGAAGGGACAGAAGAAGATTAATTCCAAAATAGCTCCAGTTGCTTCTCAAATCCGGCACCAATTTTGCTTTTAGCAACTTAGTTCTCTTGAGAAAAAAAAATAATTAAAACAAAACTCAAGCAAAACACATACTTCATTCGAGGCTTCCCCTTTTCAGAAAAATAAAATGTATATCCGATCTCTACTATACCACATAAACACCTTAACAGTAAAACTAAAACATTAATAGTCCTTTTGGATATAATGCAACCTTAATGATTCTCCAAATTGCCTCCAAAATATTTTCTACTTGTATAATGAAAAAGGGGCCATCATGGCATCTGAATTCCTTAACTATGTTTCAGCTAGTTGTAATTTCAAATATTCCTTCTTTTATTTGTTCATTTTCTAAATTTTCCTGGACACACTAGATTAATTATCTTGAGGGAAGTTCTGCACTCCTCACATGGCTAATTGTTTCCTTAAAGTGCCAGTCATGTGCCCACCCATCCCCTGTGTTTACTGTGTCGGCCAGAGGCTGTAAAGTATTGCTAAAAGCTTCATTAGACTCAGAGTAAACAATTTTGGAATGACTGCTTCACAGGTGGTGCTGTGGCATTCAGATTGCACCACACCAGGTGGTACATAATGTCTCAGGTTTAGTGTTGCTATGACAGATCAGTGACTTGGGTGGTGGCAGTCATGGTTCAGCATTGTTCTGTGATGCTCCTGCAGAGCACAGATTAGGGTATGGACTACGATATTGCAGACAGTGTTTTCGTAGCCTTCATGGAGACGTTCAGTAAATACTAAAATCCTGAATGTATGAATAAACCAACACTCTCCCAGAGCTGGCTCTCCCTTTAAACATTAACAAAGATGTCATCCATTGCTGGAAGTGGACGGTTGCCAGGGATTGTTCTAGATGCTTTATGAATCTGAGCCCAACAGTCATCTACATTTCACAGTTGAGACATCTGAGCCACAAAAAATGTTGAAAGTTAATTAGCCTGCTGAGGTCACATGAATAAAAAGTGTCAGTGATGGAGCTGGAATGGGAGCTGGCTAGCCTCAAAACCCCATACTCTACAATTGCTGCCTCATAAGCATGCACAAGTCACTTCAAATCTTATTTTCTGCAGGAAGTTGTCCTTGACTGTCCCAGTACTTCCTGTGTTCTCTATTACACAATGTAGCTCCTAAACAGTCGAACGCTCCACTTCTGTATTTCCATACAGCGGGAAGCTCATCACACCTAAAATCACAAGATGGAAGAAACGAAAAAACAGTAAGTTTGTCCCAGTGGGTCACTTTCTAGATGTCTCAGGGGCTATTGTTAATCCTAGCAACATTTTTATATTTTAGTATTATTTGCAAGTGTCATTGAGGTGAAGAATAAAATATTCCCTGCTTCAAAAAAAAAGAAAATTTAATGAAGATTTAACAAAAAATAAAAGATTGTTATAAATTTTAGTGACTATCTTTTCATTCAGTTAGCTGTGTGCTTGTTCTCTCTCTCTCTCTCTCTCCCTCCCTCCCTCCCTCCCTCCCTCTCCTTCTGCCTCTCCCTCTCCCTGTCTCCTTTTCTCCTACCCTGTGTCACACCACTGCATAATTGGAGTACATTATTCTCAAAGACAAGGGACCATCTCTGCCTCTCCTACTTTTCTCCTACTGCCTTCACACTTTTCTCTGCTGATGGGACATCAGTTGCTGAGCAGCCTTGCTAAATACTGCAGCAATTGGATGCTGTCTTCACTAACCATTAGAGTTTCATTTCCCAACAGACACCCAGCCCAATGATGGCTTAGCAATCCAGTAGGTCTTCTTGTTCTGGAAAGTTGCTTGGTCTTGTACTGTAACCACATTCCATGGGAGGCTTAGAACATCATCTGCATTGAAGTCACATGGATTTAGATTCTGTTTGCAACCTTTCAGGTGTAGTAAAAGCGCTTCTAATTTGGAAAGTCTGGGCAACACAATGTGCTTGCCTAAACACTTGATGTCTAACCCTTTTACTCCTCCAATTGCAATACGTATGTAGATAACCATGAATCTTCTTTAGCATATATGTCTTCTGATGTGAGTGTGAGCTACTATATCATCAAGGTTGATGTTTACTTATCCCCAGAACAGATAAGCAATTCAAGTGAGATCTTTGAATGGCTAGATTCTACGTGAGAAACTAGCAACCCTTGTATGTTCTATGCATGGCATTGCTGTAATAGCCTTAGCCTAGGAAGAAGCACAAATTTAGAGTGTTAGTAGTGATTTTAGAACATATCTAATGACTACAAAACAAACACTTTCCTTCTTATTTAGAAAACTGGTAAGTCTATTATTTAAAAACTTTATTCGTTCTTGGAGAATTGCATGCATGGATAGAGTATAATCTATTCTTGGTAAAAGGATTGATTGCAGCATAATTATGTCTCCATGAACTTTCAGAGACTCTCCCCAAAATGTCTTGATCACAGTCCAAAGCTCAATGTTGCATTTCATTTGTAATAAAGCTTACAATGATTATCTGTATTTTAACCTTGAAAATGGTACAACTACATGGCATATGTTTAGTGCAGTTAAGTGCTAAGACTCTGCCACACACCCACTCAGTTCAGTATGTCTTTGCAACAGAGAAAATACTAGCTATTTCTCTCCGGATGTGATCACACATAGAAATAAACACAAAGCTCAAATCAAAATGCCAAGAGTTACTGGGTAAGAACTAAATGAGCAGGATATATGTTTCAGTGGTTGAGAATTTATTATTGCTCTTCTAGGAGACCCAAGTTCAGTTCCCACAATCCATATAAGGTAGTTCGCAGCCACCTATGTAACTCCAGCTCCCAGGGATCCAGTGTCCTTTTCTGGCCTCTGCTGGCATCTGTACACATGACACATACTCCCACATAGACAGACACACAAAACATTATTTAAAAAAATAATATCTTGTGCCTCTGTATTAGGTAATTTTCTTGTTTCTATGAGTACACATGTGATAAAAAGCAAATTAAAGAAGGAAGTTTTTGTGTTTTGTTTTGTCTTTCTCATGATTTAAGAGGAAATACAGGTCTGGAGAGACTTCTCAGTGGGTAAGAGCACTTGTTCTTTTAGAGAACTCGAGTTAACTGTCCTCAACAACATGGCAGCTTACAATTACCTGGAATTCCAGTTTCAGGAGATTCAATGCCCTCTTCTGATCTCCACAGACACCAGGCATGTATGTATTACATAAACATACACACAGACAAATGTCCCATACATATAAAATAAAAAATAAATCTATTTTAAAAGTAATAATTAAGAGCAAATTCAGTCAATTAGGGTAGAGAGAGCCTGGCAACAGCAATATGAAGTAGGGTTTTTGTAGCTTAAAACAAACAAACACCTTCAAATGTGACACTGAGCCTTGAACCAAGCATCTCGCACATGCTAGGCAAGTGTCCTGTCACTGAGCAACAGTTCTGTCTATTTTGAGACACGGTCTCACTAAGTGGCCAAGCTGAACTTCATTTTGCCCTGTTGCACAGTATTCCTTGACTGACTCTAATCAAATCAAATCAAATCTGGGCCAGAAGGCTCTCTTTAAGCTAGTGTCTTAATAAGGACAATATAAGAAACAACATGGCATGACAAGATATGGCCTCTCAACAAATATGATTTTCCTTTTTGTCTATAATATACTGTAGACCTTGATAAACTCCACAAGTAAGTGCAAATCTATGGGAATGGATTAATTTTGACTGACAGATATTTTATAGTTATACCATATTACATCTCCCCTAGGACATATCATACTTTTGAAAACTCTCACTTAATTTTATTTTCTAGGATACATTAGGGTATTAGTTTCATATATAGAGAGAGTTTTATTTGAGAGAAATGTCTTAAATAGAAGGTATTTCCCATTAAAAATCAACTGAGCCAGAGACTATGTTTGCAAAAAGGTGTGCTCTCATGTTGCCTAAAATGACCTCAGAGCTTTCCACTTTGTGAGCATAGGTAGCCAGCATGATGGGCTCTTTGGGAATATTCTTTAGTGCTACCATCATATTTCTTATGATCAACACCCCTGCTGCTCTGTGGGATAGTCTGATTGCAAAGAAAAGAACACACACACACTAGTGTTAGTAAGTTCTGCATCATGTGGCGAAATTTAAAATAAACATCATGGAGACAGGAAAGATTGAATTTGCCCAGCTGTTCCAAAGGTTGCAATCAAGGGCTCGATCACCTTTGGGCCTTTGGTAGAAAGTATATCATGGAGGAGAGTAGGTAGTAGAGGTAAAACTGTTTACCTCATGGGGGTTGAGCAGTAGAGACAAACAAGATGTCGTCAGGGTCCCAACTGCCTGTCCAAGAAGATATGCCAAATAAAATAACTTTACTAGACCAGACTTCCTAATGCTTCCATTGTCCCCTAACAATGCCATGGCAAGTCAATTAAGCTCTTGACACCTTATATATTGGGAGACATTCCAGATATAAATTACAATGCACATGCAAACACCATAGAACACATCTAATACAGTTTTGTTGTTATTTGTTTCCTTTTGGGAGCAACAACATCCAATTCTTTCTCTCACTATATGTTTGCTCCTTGGAATACAGCCTAGTTTTTGTAATATTTCCTAGCTCATTTTTTTCATGGTGTGTATTTTTTTTTTGTCTTTTTTTCTCACTTCTCCTTTGCTCTTTATTTTATCATTAACCTTTTTCTTTAGAAAGACTTGCTCTATGCTCTGCCTGTCTGACATGTCAGGTCTTTTCTACATTCTTCTCTTATGCTTCACATAAACAAGGGGTTGAATCACAAGGGGTCCAGATATCAAAAAGGAGGCTTCCACAATGTTCACATGGATGCTCGGAGCCAAAGGAACATTGCCAAGAAAGCCCTCTCCGCACTCTGGCATGCACACAGATGTTCACGTGTTTCTTATTAAAAGCAAGGTAAGAGAGTGAACATTTGGGCTCACAGCATGGGTGCAAGCACTTCCTAGCTAACTCTGAATTGCAGATGGGCATAAGGAGAGATCTAGGCATGTGCAATGAATAGACGTCTGCCATTTCAGAAACTTTGAGTTATCAGAATTTATGTTTATTATTGTGTGCCTAGAAAACACATCTGTTTGAAGTAGGATAATTTTGTTTGTTTCTACCCCCATTTGCTTATTTGACACTATATGTGGCCCTATATATTTTGTTAATTTTTCCATGCATGTAAGACTTTATACCAAATAACTAGAAATTCACATTTCTCTATTTTTTCATTTCATTGCCATTTACTGCTTGATCATTGGCTTTCAAATAGATATTTACCATAAAATTCTTTCTAAAAGCCTTCCTGCCATCATGGCATATTAGTTCACCAATCATTAAATGACCAACCACTAAGCCCTTTAAGTACAGCATCCCCAAAAGAGCAAAGGGACCCATCAGTATACACAGATAAATATTCTGTATTTCCTTACTATGTATTGAGTTTCTTTCTCTTTCAGGCTTCGGACAATGGAAGCTATGCCACTATAAGATCCACTTAACATCCTTAAGCCATAGGATTTTCTTCTATATTGAAAATAATTATCTTGAACCCCTAGGGTTAGAATGAAGATTTTAGGTATTTTCTTTTAAGCTACAAAACAATATAAATGGATTAATGTTGACATTATCTTTTCTAGATTTTTTGCTACTTTTCTAGCAAGCCTATATATATTTTAATGATCCAATTTCTGAATGCTTTCTACACAGAATCTTTTCTTACAAATACCAAACCACATTCTATCATCATCAAGGTCTGAAAAGTAAAAGTCAAATTTAATTCCCGCCTAACATTTTTGGTTGAAAGTAGCAACCTGGTTTCAAAGAAGTTTAAGCAAATAACGAGGTGTGTGTTTGAGCACTTCCATGTGAGGATGAAGTGACTGTCTCACAAAGTCCAAAGGCAGGTGTCTGAGCAAATCACTGAAGCCAGGAGTGGAGATTTCCTTAAGAAGCCTGAGGTCTCTCTCATTTCTGCTTATCTGGAATATCTTCATTATCCTCTTTTTTTAATTCAAGCTCAAGCTGGAAGATAATGTTTCATTTATTAACCAAGAACATCGCTACCACAGTTGAAACAAATACGTACCTAAATGTCGATACATTTAGAAAGCCTGATTGACTTGGATTGGACCACATACTCATGTGTTGTTTTTAAACTAATCCTTCTCATTTGTTCTATTTTATCAATAAAGATTCAGGAGCCAGATGCTGGGATAAAAATCTACTAGCTCAGAGAGGTAGAGAAAGCACCCAGCCACTTCCTCTTCCACTGTAGTCGCAGAAAGAGAGAACTTTCTCTTAAACTGTCTGAAACAAATAAACAAAGAAAAACCTCCTCTGACCAATATCGGTTTTACAAATTCTCTCTCTCTCTCTCTCTCTCTCTCTCTCTCTCTCTCTCTCTCTCTCTCTTTCTCTCTCCTCCTCCTCCTCCTGATCCTCCTCCTCCTGATCCTCCTCCTCCTCCTCCTGATCATCCTCCTCCTCTACCTGATTTCCTCTCAGTCTCTGTGGTTTTTTCCTATCAACTGGCTGCTTGCTCTGTCTCTTGACTTCTGGTTGATTTAATTCAATCCTGTTTACAATATTGGAGCAAAAACCTTGGATTAAAGGTGTGTGCTAGAGGTGAGCCACACCATAGCTAGAGGCAGGGTTTTCCAGCAAATAATTCAGTCTTAAGGTTTCTAGCAAATAATTCTGTCTTGGAGTTAACAATGTGATCAAACATCCCTCAACATTCATGGGCCATTAGGTGACTTCCTTGTCCATATATTTTTTGTGTGTGAAATGAGTTGGCTATAGAGTTCCATGGTGCTTACAACTAAGTACCATGTTGGTTTACAACACGCTACACAAACATTTTGGAAGATGCATTGCACAATTGCATTCTCTTCTGCCACAGTCTATTCCTTTAACTTTAAAGAGATAAATTTGCAAACTATACTGTGCATGACTGGTCAATAAACCAATATGGAATATGCCTTAATGATATGCACCCACACCTACCATAACACAAGACGGTACCAGAGAAATATTCACCTAATCAATTAAAATGCAGCACACAAAAAAAATCTAGCCTATATGTAGGAAACCAAATATATATTAACTTCAAATAACATTTATAACTATTTATTTAAGAATGTATATATGTGTATCGATATTCTTGTGTATATTCTTGTGTTTGGTTTCAGCTATGACATTATTAAAGGTAAATCATGAATAATTTACAGATTGAAGCATAAATGTTGTGATGTCCTAGGAGCCTGATGAAAGGGTAAAGGAGTAAATACAATTGATGACTAGCGTCTGTGGACCACAGGTGAAGCCCCACCCGTTACCTAGTTTGTTCTTGAAAAGTTCTTAGATGGAGGTGAATTTAGAAGAATGCAAGCCCTTCTTTAAATATGCAGAACAACTTTGACCTAGAAAGTTGAGGAACTTGAAACTGGGCAAAGACAAGAACTATGGAAACAATGGTTTTTCTTAGGTCATCCTTTCAAAGAGTGATCATGGATGCTACAGGTTTGCTATCCATTTTCACTGACTTGGGGGTCTTGGTCATGATAGATTCATGATGCTTGAAATATTTATCACCACAATCCATGTCTTGAAATGCATTATTAATTTTTTAACCAGCATTAAAGGCTAAAGAGCACGTGAAAGCTTTGCTCCACTGTAAACTGGGTGATCTCTCATGGAAAACAAATGAAAGAGTTAACGTTGCCAGATGACAAGATGATGGTGATGCACTTTACAGTGCGACAATCAAGATGGCATTTGTTGCCTGGAAGAGGGAAGTTACGTTCTAGGGGTACAGTAAACTAGCTTTGGGATAGTTAAGTTTCAGAAACAGGAAATGATCTGTGTGATTAATCATATTACCATCTACTTTCATAAAGAACCTAGTTCGCATAGAATGCTCTTACAAAATCCAGTATTGTGATATTTAACTAAGAAATGTGCTACACATGGTCTCATTTTAAGTGGTTAAAATGTTTTTCATTGGTTGGTTTTCCTAAATCACGTTAGTTAGCATCATTAAATTAATATTTTCTCATTTATTAAATTAATAAAATGAGAAAAACTTTAATTTTTAAAATTGGTATTGTCAATAAGTTAAATGTGCAAAATTATGTTATTTTTGTTCTGAGATTTATGCTAAAATACAATAGATTTATGAGTCTATGCCACAATTTTTTTTGAGTTGATAGTAATTTGTTCTCTTTAGTTTTTCTAAGTCCCACATTTATCAGTGTCTCCAAATTCTGTATGTTTGGATTCAGGCATTATTCTGGCCCTTGTCACCTGGCAGGATGATCCTAGGCAGTACCCTGGCCAGCCCAGCAGGTGCAAAGGTCCCTTTAAGAGACAAGCTCCGTCCACTCCCTATCTTTCTTTTTTCCACTGCTCTTCAGAAGAGACAGGCTGGTCCTTGCCTCTTCTTCCTCTTCCTCTTTCTGTATTTCTCTTTTTCTCTTCCCTCTCCCACTCACTCTATCTCCATAAAACTCCCGCATAAGCACTACCTGCATGGCGTGTCTGTCCCTTGCCTGCCATGGGCTCTCACCTGCTGTGTGGCCATGGGCCTGCCAAGGTCTGCCCCGTGTCTTTTACAACACTAAATCTCTATTTTTTTTTTTGAACCGACCACACTAGCATGACCATGATCATTGTTTTTTAGTATTCTTTGTTTTGTCTGTCTTATGATACCTGTGGTGCTTTGAGAGGTAATTTTTCCCGATAGGCTCGGGTATTTGAGAACTGGTCTCTAGTTGGTAAAGCTATTTGAGTAGTTCTTGTTGCCTTGTTGGAGGAAATACGTCACTAGGAGTGAGTTTTGAGGATTTATAACCTTATCCCTTCCCTGGCTACACAATCTCCTTCAGTTGAATTTGCAGATAAAGGTGATGTAATCTCTCAGTTTCCTCTTCCAGTCACCTGCTACCATGCAGCCATGTTTCCCCACCATTGTGGATTATCTGTCTGCAGCTCTACACCCAAATAAACTCTGTAGGTTGCTTTTGGTCATGTTGTTTTATTACGGCAGCAAACAATAGCTAATGGAGTATTATTAATGGGAAGTTTTTATCTCTTTTTTCAGCAATTAGTTAAAAGAAAATAAACAGAGCAAAGACTTAGTACCGTATGTATCAACAAAAGTCGATATTTAAAGGATGCTTTCCCACATGCACATGTCGTCAAGGAAATCACAAAGTTAAGGCTTTGCTATAAAGTGAACCCATCCTGATCCATGCCTCTTTTTTAAACACCCTCAAGGATGAGATATTTATATGCATGCATTCTGTTCTGGTTCTTCTCTGCTATTATTTCGTGGAAGGTTTCAAGGTCTGAAATGACATTTTGAGTGACACAGTAAAATAATTTCCATATGTGTTTCTAATTGTGACAAAGGAGAAAAAGACAACAGAATAGTGTTATACAAAAAGCAAACAAATAATGAAATAGAACTAAACCTGGAACACAGATCTCTGGGGTACATAACCCAGGTCTATGTCTGCCTAACATGTCCTAGTCATGAGATATGGGGGCATTATTAAGCTCCTTATCTCTCTCAAGTTTCTTTTAACTTAAATAAATACTAGTCCCCTCAACCTCATAGAAATTTTAATAATTTTATCAATAACAACATTTTGGAATAAATGTACTTTTATCTCATTTCTCAAGTTCCATTGAAAAAAAGCTTTTCCCAATTAAACTGTTAATGAACATATTTTCTACTACCACAAAAACTGAGTGGACATTTTCTTAATTTACTAATAGGGTATACAATGCACATGGTAATTGGACTTGTTCCAAATCACAAACTGCATCTGACATGATAGTGCTTCATCATATTTTGTATTCTACATAAAATTATGGAAGTTTATATTCACAAAAGAAATTCTAAATTTTCCAATTTTTCATTCTGGAGTGGTTACTGGATAGATTCACAAGGACTCATAGTTCATCTGTCTCTTGAAAAGGGAGAGGGGTATGACCTTCCGAACCATGTAGTATTTCAAGAGATCCAGGAAGAATTTGGAGACCACATAGTCTTTCTCTCACGCAAACACAAACAGCAAAAATGTCATCCCTAATGATGGTCTTCAAAATAAGAAAGCACTGAAAGTGTGTGCTACAAGAGCCAACCCTCATGTTCATGATGCACTTCATAAACCAGTATTAAAATAATTTGTGAAACTAGAGAAGAGTATTTGTGCCACAGCTACACTTTGATGAAATTGGTATCAATTTTCTGTCAATACTGTGGCAGGAATTAATAAAGTTTCTCAAGAGCTTACACTGAAGATGGAAACAAAGAAAAAAATCATTGATTGATATTTAAATTTTATGATTGTGTGCCTGCATTTGCCAAAAGGATGTGAAGTCAAATTGAACCCAGATACTTGAAGTCTCTTGAACAACAAAGATGAAGATCACTCCTTAACGAAGAGCAGTTTATGCAGAGACAATGGCTTTATTTGCTACAAAGTGAAAAATTCAGTTTCTCAAGATAAACATATTATCCAAAGTAAGTGAACGTTATAATATCTAAACAGCATGTGGAATTTTAAGATGACTTCAATTATTTGTAAGATGTTTAACAATGGCTCATGAGTCAACAATGACAGCAACACAACAGAGGAAGGTTGTTCTACCACTTTAGCATTATCCAACCGTCACCTAAGTGCAATGAGATAACAGTGGAGTTATTTTGGATAAATATATTTCCACAGATTTTATGTTTTAATACAATAACATACTTGTTTTCTATGATGGCATAGCAAGTGAACACAATGTTACTTGCTTTAAATGGTGTTTGACATGCAATATAATGTTTCACAAGATTATAAATCAAGGCCATCACATATGTACAAATTTTTGGAAGCCACCTCTAGCCCATCACCGGATTAAGAAAGACACTCGGTATTTTGTTAATTATGTGTGCATCTTGGTACTGAGATCATACCTCATACTCATAAGGGGAAGTTTTCAATTTGTGTGTGGAACTGAGTGCTTGCTATAGCTCAAACAGAATGATTATTTCTCTCCCAGCAGCTTTAGGAAGGGGCGATGCCTAGAGAGTACATTGCCCATCTATGTCATAATTTTGGAACACTTGATCTTGCACAAGTTTTGCAGGTAATCCCAGCTGATGTAGGCTCATGGATGTGATGGCCAGGGTGTGTCCAAAAAGAACATTTCACAGCATTCTTCCCTATCCTTGAGACCTCCCATTATCTTCTTTTCCTCTTCCAAGATGTTCCTTGAGCTTTCATTATGGTAGAGAATCTATATAGTCTATAAAGTCCCAATACAGGTTGGGCACAGGTCCTCATCCTCAGCATGTTGACCCATTTCACCTGTCTTTTTCCACTATCCTGCTTCCCTGCACTAGGTAATAGGTTCATACCTCTGCGTCCAGATCTTTATGTGGGTGCTGCAAATCCAGACTCAGGTTTTTATGCTTGTACAACAAGAAGTTTACCCATAGACCCATCTTCCAAGTCCAGATTACATGTTATCTAGTATGAATCTTGCAACAGTTTACATTCCAGGTAAACTAATAGAAAATGATAGAACCTGGTTTTTCTAACCTCAAATCCATTTATTTAGCCACTATTTAATCTTACTGCTGTAAAACTTTGCAGTAGCTTCCCAGTTAGGTTAAACTTGTCTATATCAAAGGCTGCTGGCAGTGGAGTCAGGATTTATTCTTAAGCTTGAACTGACTTTTTGGAGCCCATTATCTTTGGAGGAATGCTTTGCTCAGCTTAGGTATAGTGGGCTGTCCTTGGTCCTGCCTCAAGTGATGTAATAGACTTTGTTGACTTCCCATCGGAAGCCTTATCCTCTCTGAGTAGTAAATGAAGGGTGGCATGAATGGAAGGTGGGAAGGGTGGGTAGAAGGGAGAGGGAACTGTGATTGGCATGTAAAATGAACTTGAATAAAAATTTTAAAATAAAAAAGTCACATGCTTTAAGTCAGCTACATACATGAAAACAGGCTGCCAATGAGGCATGCAGCACAGTTCCTGGGGCTTATATCAAGCTCATTAGATGCTAATTTCTCTTCTAGTACACTTTTTTTTTCTAGAATCTTCCTAGGTCACTACAGCTTGATTGTGCACCATTTGCTTTCCATCTCTTTTTCTCAAATTTGGATATCTGTAGTTGAAAAATAAGATCAAGACACATATTGTGTGCCCAGTAATTCTCAAACACAATTTGATCAATGAATACAATGAATCTTTTGGCCATTAAATCAGAATCTAGATTTCAAGCACTGATAGGTCTTCTGCTACATCCCAACAAGAAGCATCATTCCCAACCCTCAACTTGCTTTCACTTTGAGTTTTCATACTTCTAGTATAAAGAGGAGAAATATCAAACATCACATGACTGTCTTTATAAAATATTGGCATGGAACACCAACTTCTCCTACTTATAGATGCTTCTACTATTTTATAACAAAAATGAGATGGGGCATTGTTGACAATGATTGAGACAGAGAGAGACACTTTGAGTCATAACAACATGGGTCACTTTCAGTTGTTTCTGAATCTGGTGACTGGGGAAAGTACATAGGTTACAATTTGTGGATGCTTCATTTTGTCACATATCCATTGCAGATGCCACTGATAAGTCCTTCAAAAGGGTTGACTTATTCCAATTGTAATCTTAATTTAGAACTGCATATCATGGTGTTTTACTATTAACCAGGAAAAACTAATCTGAAAACCATGGGGTATACACTTTGCTTATTGTTCATGTAGGTGCATCAAGGCTGGGGAGTTACATAAGTCAAACAGAACTGAAAATAATAAATCTGAAAAGAAGCAAGCAAAATGAAAAAATGAGTCAGTATACTACATTTCTATGAAGAATACTTTGTGTGTGTGTGTGGGGGGGTGTATCCAGTGAGAGAAATATGTAGAGATTTACTTTTAGTGTGAGCATATCTCTTGGCCTCCACTTCCATTTCTCCCCCTTTGTAAAAGATAGAAATTACGTTTCGGGGTCTTCTCAGACTCTGATTTGAGCATATATGATTTTCCTAGACTATGCTCCAAGTGACTGCTGGAATATGTTAAGAAACCACAGTCGAAGGCCTCTACTAACAAGCCCGGAAGATGGAAAGCCCCCCAGCGGTTACTCCGTATGAAAACACTGGGATTTAAACACAACTCTCTTACAAGGCGAGTTTCCTGACAATGTGATTAGAGGTTGAAGGAAAGAAACTTACCTCCTGCAAACACAAAACTGCTCTCTGCAGAGAAAACCAGTGGTTTTTAGACTGTTACACTCCTATGATCCCCTCTTTTAAGGCATGCCTTGAGTGTTAAGACCAGGGCAGGACATTTAAAGGACTCATTTCTTGTTTAGCTCCATTTTCTCCTCTATATCTCAGATCTTACACTGGAGTTTCCAATGAGAGTTAATCCTGTTGCAAGCTGGTGGCATCCAAAGACTCCGCTGAGAATAAATTTCCAAATCTTTTACAACCTCAGGGAATGGTGTGTAATTGTTGTTATAAAGTAAGGCACAGCAATAACCTTGGGAATTTGAAATCACTACAGGAAATTGAAGAGTAAATTCCTCTTAATAAAGCACTGTACAGCAAAATGCTGAGGAACAAGAAATTAACCCTCAAAGTGGTTGTTGTTTAGTAGGGAGGAGAGATCTCCAGTAGTAAGAACTCAACGGGGTAGGCTTCAGATACTTTATTCAATAGGTTCCTGGGCTTTTTCAACAGTGGTCACAGTGTATTCTGAGTAAAGAATTTAGAGAACAAAATTACTCCTCTGGCTTAAGTCGAAAATTGAGCGAGTTGCTGTGTGGGGTTGGGGCTGTTGACTCTAAGAAGCAGAGCTGAGCCTTGAGTTATCCTTTGTAGCCTGATCTTTGATGTTGAAGGATCAGATCATATCCTGAAACCCTCAGATTCCTCAATCTAACTCAGATACTTGGTGATCTTTACTGTTCTCGGCATGTAAGAAGGCATCATGCTTATGTAAGGGAGCTACAAGAGAGAAATTATGTGAAACTCCAGCAAGAGGCATTGCATTAACACAAATTGTATCAATATAATAGCCCTGCTATTTCAAGAACTTGGTATGTATCCCCTTTGTTCTTAATTTCTTCCATTAAATGCTGAGACTAGGTAACCTGTCTAGCAAGTTATCTAGTGAGGATAGCATGCAAGCAGCTTGCTGTTTCCTGGAAAGAACACTGCTGCAAAGGTGCCTAGGACGTGTTTGCCTTAAATGTTCATGTGTCATGTCTAAAGACCTCCCAGAATGAGCAGCCGTATCCTGGCTCTCCAAAGACTGCCACACTATACTCCTCTCTGCTTCCAGTAGCTCCATCCAGACTACGCACAACACTTAGGTTTCCAAGGCATTGCCAGATATTTAGTAGCTCATTCTTGTGCAAGCACCATTCTTTTTTGAATCCCAGCGTTCCTTTTCTCCCATTTTAACTTCCAGGTTTTCCACTGCCCTATATTATCGGAGTCAAGACTCAGTCCAAGTTTGCCGTGTACAAGCAATTTATTGAATTAACTCTCTTTAACTTTTATACTGAACGTATATATTGCTAGAAATACTAAAACACATGAGGTAACATCAAAACATTCATGACATTCTTTGTGTTGCTGAATTCCTGTTTAGACTAGCCTCCAATCTGCTTTTGGAAGCATTCCTTAAAACGCCTCCATTTTTCTACACTTTCTATTTTTTTAATTTTTCAAAGAGTTGTTAACTCAGACTAAAGTTTTTTCAGCTTTCTAGACTTTGTCTTCTCATCTATAAAACAAGTGTAATGGTTTTGAGGTGATTTTTCTCTCCTAAATTCCTGTTGTACTCAGTGGTGTCTTTCAAAATTCCACAAGCTCATCTTAATATCATGTCACCCCTCCTGCAAGCATGCAATGACCTCATTGCCCACCTGTAGTGATAGTTCATTTGTATTTTAATAGATAAAGCTTGCCTGAAGGTCAGAGTAAAAGAGCCACAATGGTCACCCACACAGACCAGGCAGAGGTGGCACACACCTTTAATACCAGTAGGCACACTAGTTAGCCATAGAGGCTGGGTTGTGGTGATGCACACCTTTAATCCCATCACTAGACAGGAATACAAAATGGGAGAAGACAGGTCTCAGCTCAGTCTCATTCTGAGGACTTGGGGATGCAGGATCACCATTTCAGTCTGAGGTAGAGGTAAAAGCCAGTGACTAGTTGCTTTTCTTTTCTGATCTTCAGGTTGAACCCGAAGAAGGCCACACCCTAAAGACTTCACAGTGCTTCTGGAGCACACTACTAACTAAGGACAATTGTTGTAGCCCACAAGACTTACAGCAAATGTACAGCTAACACATCTATCAGACTAATCCACAGGAACTGTATACATACACATTCACAAGGAATAACCCATTTTACAGGGCTACAGGAACACATATTTTGGAAAAGTCGCTGTCAAATCTGTAAAAGCCTTGTGAAGCCATGATTCTTCCCTTCAAAATGGGATTCATTCTCAAAATACTACAGCAGTGTAACTTCTCCTTCTTGGGCAATAGAATGACCTTTCTATTCCATGAAACCAAGAGGCCTTAAAAAGATAACATTCACTCTTTGTTCTTACAGTCAAATTTACATAGAGTCAATCACTCCAGGTCTCGGTGTAGGTGAAGTTCAGGTTCAGCGACATTTACTAACCTTACCTAAGGTTTGAATGTCAGGTATTTGCCCTTGGATGCTGATTCTTTCCTGGGTGGTATCACCTGTTCTGAAGTGCTGTTTTTTAAGGTTCTACCTGCCCCATTTTGTGATTCTCAAATTCAGGTGATATCATTGTTTGGCCTACAGAAATTTTTTAACCACATCTGTAAAAACTAAAAACCTGGTGGAGATGCCCCTTTTATCCTTCTCCTTCTTTTCTTCTTCTTCTTCTTCTTCTTCTTCTTCTTCTTCTTCTTCTTCTTCTTCTTCTTCTCCTTCTCCTTCTCCTTCTCCTTCTCCTTCTCCTTCTCCTTCTCCTTCTCCTTCTCCTCCCCCTCAACCTCTTTCTCCTCCTCCTTTTTCTCTCCTCCTCCTTCTAACTGCTTCTTTGCTCCAAGAAATAAAAAGAACATGTAGAGTACGTGAGTTGTGAGTCAGCAATGTGAGTTGATTTATTCCATTTTTCCTCAGATTCAATTAGTCAGGTTGTCACTTGCTATGGTGAATCTTAGCTGGACCCTGAAGGGATGCTGAGGCTGGTACTCAAGGCCTCTGGTAGACAATCATTCAAAACAGAATCTTCTGGGGATGTTTCAGAGTCAAACCATGGCAGACAGGACATAAAACAGATGTTATTCACACTTCACAAATAAAGAAATGAAAGTTTCCTGGTGGTTCTTCTTTTGCAGAACCTATGTGAATTCTGTGCTGATGTAGTAGGGTAGGGCATATCTAGGGCTCACAGAAATCTGCTTACATGTACCAGGTGCTAAATAATACCATCAGCTTTTAGGTTTGCAAATATCATGTAACTCCACCAAAGAAGAAACGAGTTTACCTAGGCCATTGATGATTCTACTAATCTGTTAAGTCTCCCGTGCTCCTTTTCTTCACAGCTCTGATCACTAATTGCAATCATACATTCATAGCTCTGATTATTTAATTAAAATCATCTCTTTCATTAAATCATATGCTCCACAGGGACAACATCTGTGTCAACTTTTGCTCAGCTTTGCATCTCTAGGACCCTGCCTTGTGCCAATATACTGTAAGTATATTTGGTAAATAAACCAGGAATCCCTATGGAATTGTATAATACACACACACACACACATACACACATACACACACCACTGAAACCCATGATTAAAATGCCAAGGAAGGCTAATTTTCTGCCTCACCCACTCTCCCACAAGATCCTATGAAGAAAAAAAATGGCATTAATTAGAAAAGTTTAGAGAATGCATTGTACCACTTTGCTGAAGGGTATAAAAATCAGGTACCTCAGTGCACCACCTTTTGAATTTACTCTAAAGTGAGAGAAATGTAGATATTCATGAAGACCACAGATACTGGGCTGCATAATTCTGAATGTGATGCTGCCTATTTTCAGTGGTCGAGCTGGTTTTCAATGTTAAAAGTTATGAAAGAGAGTCATACAAGACTGAGAGCATCAGGCCCTAGTGGGAGATAGACAGTTGTCACAAGGAAAGGAATTAAAGAGAGAAAAGAACAGATGCACAGTGGCCTTCCAAACACAAGGAAGGCTGTCTGGCCAGGGAGTTGGCATCCGGGACTAAGACCAGATTCTAGATTTAGACAGAGTCTAATCCTTAATCTATGACTTCTACTCATGTAAACCCCAGCAGGTTATTAGTCCTCTGTTGACCTCAGATTTTCAGCTCTCAGAATGAGGATGATATGTCCTAAAATTGTACCAGTGAACTCATGAGTTCACCCCATCACTTACTTACTAAGTGATGAAGTGGATTAGTGTAGTGATATTTCATTTGTATTTTAATAAATAATGATTTATTTATTAAATATTTATTATCATGGGCAAGCTCTATTTTTTAAAATACAAATGAAATATCACTATATATTAGTGTGCTCAGGGCAATGTATTTAACTTTAAAAAATAAAAGTGAGAAATTAAGTATAACAAAAATCTTACTCTCTGTGGAAGACAAAGAGGGAAGGTGTTGGAGAATATTATTTTAAGGTGTGTTACTTTTGCTTATGCCTCAATTATTTAACTCTGTGAAGCTGTGATGCTTTGCCTGTCTAAAACACCTGATGGTCTAATAAATAGCTAAATGACCAATAGTGAGGCAAAAGAAAAGATCAGAGGCAGGCAGGTAGAGAGAATAAATAGAAGAAATTTGAGGGAACAATGAAAGAACAAAGGAAGAAGCATGTCAGGGTCAGCCACCCAACCAGGCACAGAGTAAGAGTGAAAGAAAGATATACAGAAATAAAAAAAGGAAAAAGCCCAGAGGCAAAATGATTTAATTAAGAAAAGCTGGCAAGAAATAAGCCAAGCTAAGGCCAGGCATTCATAACTAAGAATAAGCCTCTGTGTGTGATTTATCTGTGAGATGGGTGGTGGGCTATCCAAAAATGCCAAAAGAGTAAAACACCACACAACAGAAGGAAAGGAGACAAAGAAGAAAAGGAAAAACCCACCACAAATCATTTCAGTTAATATTAATATGTAACTATGTGGGAGAACTCATAGAAATACCATAAAGGTTACCTAGTTAGTATTTCCCAGATTACCTCCTAACAACATTTTTAAGATCATAATTTCTAGGTTCTGAGCAAAATCAACAAAATCACAGTCCCCAGGGAACATAACCTACAATGTCATATGAAAATAAATCAGGTGATTCTCATGACCCAACAAAATCCAGAAACCCCAATTACCCCAGAGCCCTCAAGTGTGATCCACATATTGGCAGTATCAACAGCAGGGAACACTCAAGAGACTTTGTAGAAGTTTTGACTGCCATCCCAGTCCTTCTGAATTTGTCTCACAGATCTGTCCTCAGAAGGAACATTTTCTCCCTCTGCCCCAACCCTGTCTTTCTTTCCTTCCAAGTGGTAAAACATTTGCCTTCTCTTGGTGCTCTGGCCTCCTTTCCTGTACTGAACAGGTTTTCCATATTAAGGTTTCAGGAAGGTCCCTACCACTGCCATCCCATACACCTTCATATCAGTGACACTCTTCAACAGAGCTGTGGTTCACAACACTTGCATCTTTAATGGTCTGTCCTGTCCCTCTAAAAGACAAGTCCCACCCACTCCCTCCCCCATTCACCTCCAAGACAGGCAGACCTTCTTCTGCTTCTGGCCTGAGCTCCTTTCCTTTCCATCTCTCTCCCAAAAAGGTAGCTGCTGCTGTGGCTCCTCTCTTCTCCCCCTTCCTTTTCTCTCTGTCTCTGTCTCTGTCTCTCCTCTTTTCCCTTCTCCCCTTCCCCCTTTCCCCTCCATAACCCACTAAATAAAAATATCTAACCTCACTCTGCATGGCATGCAGATCCATTGTTTGAAGAAAAGATACCTTTAAAGTATATATGTTGGTTATTTAGCTTCTTCACAGTCAAAAAATTCAAAGAAAACAATAATATTCATAATCCAGACTCTGTGAATTTTCCATTTTTATGTGGCTTATTTTTCTTTACTCCTTTAATCTATGTCTGTACTCTGTCTCTTTAAAAACTTTGTTTTATTTAAAAAATGATTTACTTTTTCTCCATCTCTCTATACTCTTTTTCTTCTCTCTCCCAAGCCGACATACAATTATCCAACACTGTGACCCATTTAAAGTTTTTTTTTTTTTTTAATGTCTGAATCTGCCCTTATTGAGGTGTCTGTAATTCTTTACTGTCTTGAAGAGCTTTTAAAATGGTAAGCAGTTTGGTTGCAGCTGCTCTGGATGCTGGCACCACCTCTCTCCACTTTTAAAATGTTACATTACTGCCAGCTCTGGGGCTGCCAGGGAGGAGCCACACTCAGCACTTTAACCCTGAGAATAGGCAAGCAGCACATAAACCCTTTTTATCTGAGTAATAGGTAAATCTGCCAAGCAGAGTACTGCTCAGTCTGGAACTATCTCTGTGCATTGTGACAGGAATCACCATTCTCTACTGCCTGTGCATGCCTAGTAGACCTGATCCCACCACCTGTCCAGGTGTGGAGTGCTGTACCATGGGCATGGTCTCAGTTATTTTCCTCCTGACCCCAAGTGGGCACACAAACACCCAGGCCCACAAATGCCATTCACACTGTTCCATAGCTGGAGTTCACGCTGGCAGCATGGCCCAGGAAGCTGAGTTTTAAAATGGCACGGCTTTTTTTTTTTCTGCTACCAATGACTCAGGAAAACCTCTCTTAAGGGAGCGGCAACACACCACCAGCCCCCAACCCAAAAAAATGAGGCTGAACTTTGTTTTTCTGTGTCTAGAGATTTTGTGATATTTCATTGCCCTTCTGCATTCAATAGGACCCTTCCATGAAACAGAAGACTCTGTATATTGAGAAATTTAATAACAAGGCTTGATGAGGAGGAGCTGTGAGGGGATAATTTAACTGAAAAAGGTGCTGGCCATTCAAGTTTAAGAATAGAGTTTGATTCCTAACACTTCTATAAAGAGCTGGGCATGAGCTGATGGCACAGAGACATTGACCAGGAAGAGTAAGCTAATGGGTGAGCCACAGGTAAAAGCAAGAGGTCCTACCTCAAAGAAATAAAGTGAATAGTTACTGAAGAATTTCACTTTGCTTATCCTCTGACCCCAAGCATGCGCGTGCACACGCGCGCGCACACACACACACACACAATTCTGATGTTGAATCTTATAAAAAAATAGGAAACTAAATGGTATAGTGTGCCCTCTAGGATTTTAGTCATACTGGAGGCATTGACAGTCCTAGAGTGTTGGGAGGAGGGGCAAGCAGGGAATCCAAGTTGTCCAATCCCTGAACTGGGATTACCTCAATAAAGTAAAAAGTGCAACATTTCTTCAAAACACTAGTTAGAAAAGCTGAGAAAAGCACCCCTGCCTGAAACATCAACCAAGGCACAGAATTAAGAAGAAGCATCATGTTTTCCTCTCTTGACTCCAGTCTACTATACCCTGCCACACCTTAAACTGACTGCACCCAGCTAGGAGACAGAAGACCCAGACATTTTGGTAATGCAACTACAGAAAAATGAGTGATCAAATAACATAAAGAGAAATGAAAGCATTTAGTAGCAAACAAGACAGGAGCACAACAGAAAGCATAAGAGTGGAGTGAAAAACCAGTGGAAGTGAGTGTAAAGGCTCGACTAAAATCATCCCATCTGTGGAATGATTTAAGGAGTGTTGGCTTAACTCTACCTTGAAAGCTTAGTAGAATTCTACATCAAAACCATCTGAGCCTGGCATTTTTTGTTGTTGTTGTTGTTTGGAAGACTTTTAATGACTGCTTCTCTTTCCTTAGGGGTTATAAGTCTATTTAAGCTGTTTATCTGATCTTGATTTAACTTTGGTTAGTGGTATCTGTTAGGAATTTTCCTAACGTGAACTCTCTGCCGATGCAAAAGTTCCAATCAAGCCAAATCACAGCAAGCCAAATTAAAAATATCCAGATTTAATAGGATTCCTGTGCACTCGGGTGGTACCAAGGGGAAACCGGGAAGCTGCAAATGCGACCATGGGAGGAAAAGAAACAGACCACAAGGGAACTTTCCAGGGAAGCAGTTTAAATAGACTAGGGGAGTGGTCAAGATTTTGGCAGGCTGTCTTGAGCCTCCTTGGGGGAGGGGTCAAGGCTTGGCAGGCACAGGGACTGGGCCTCCAAAGAAGGAGGCCAGAGACCAGGACTTGCAGTATCTATTGAGAAAATTATCTGTTTCTTTTAGATTTTGAAATTTTGTATAGTACGAATTTGTAAAAGTATGACCTGATAATTCTTTGGATTTCCTTCGTGTCTGTTGTTGTGTCTCCTTTTTCCTTTCTTATTTGTTTATTGGGGTATTCTTAACTGGCTTTTAGTTAGTTTGGATAAGGGTTTGTCTATCTTGTTGCTTTTTCTCAAAGAACCAACTCTTTATTTCATTGATTCTTTGTATTGTTCTCCTTGTTTCTATTTTATTGATCTCAGCCCTCGGTTTATTTACAGCTATCTACTCCTCTTGCATGTTTTTGCTTCCATTTGTTCTAGAGTTTTCAGGTTTCAGGTGTGCTGTTAAGCTGTCAGTATGAGTTCTCTCCACCTGTTTTTTCATGTAAGCACTTATGTTACGAATTTTCCTCTTATCACTACTTTTATTGTGTCCCATAAGTTTCAGTATGCTGTACATTCATTTTCAATGAATTCAAGAAAGTCTTTAATTTTTTTCTTTATTTCTGTTACAACCAAGTAGTCATTCAGCAGAGAAGTGTATTTTATTTGTTTGTTTGGTTGGTTGGATTGGTTTGGTTTTTTTTTGGGGGGGGGGGAGTGGAGGTTGTTGTTTGTTTGTTTGTTTTCTCATTTTTGTATGCTCCTGGTATCTTTTTCCTCCTATTGGGTTGCTTATCCAGCCTAGATATGAAGGTTTGTGCCTAGTTATATTGTATGTTATTTTATGCTGTGCTTGGTTTACATCCCTGGGAGGCCTGCTCCTTTCTGAAGAGAATGCAGGAGCAATGAATCTGGGAGTGGGGCACTGGGATGAGCGGAAGGAGGAGAAACTGTGGTGGAGATATATTGAATGAGACAAGAATAAGGGGGGAGGAGAAAGGAAGGAAGGAAGGCAGGAAGGCAGGAAGGCAGGAAGGTAGGAAGGGAGGAAGGGAGGGAGGGAGGGAGGAGAAGGCCCGAGGCTCCTAAAATTGCTCAGAAGTTCTAGAAGATTGAAATGACGTGCTCCACACACCTCTAGACAATTTGATCTCTAAACAAACTCCACATCTTATATTCAGTGTTGATAGTATCCACACCCTTCTGGCTAATGTCTGCAGCCGTGACATATGTGGTAAAGCCTCACTAATTTTGAATAATGAGGCTAATATGATTCAGTAGCAAAACCAAATTGCAGTCATTTTGTTAACAAAATGCATTTTTATTACTCTCAAGTAGAGAATACATTATAAACTGAGATATAAATGGATATTATTAACCTAACCAGAATAAGTTTATGTAAAATTACAACTCACTATAGGCCTACATAACATGATCATTTATCAAAAACACGTAAATCCTTAAGCATAAGGGAAATAATTGTTATGGTTGAAAAATTGAAGGCAGAAATTAAAGGATCTTTAATTTATTGAGTCTGTGATTCTCAAAGCGACTATGTACAGTTTAATATAGCTCTTAAATATGACCCTGAAGGATCAGAAATTTTTTTAAAAGAAAAAAACTTATTTTCAATATGTGCTTGGAATACATATTATTCAAAATCACTGAAAATCTGAAGTACAGAGGCTGAAGATAATGAAAAGACAAATGTGTATCATTCTTTATGCTATTTTAAAGGCATTGAAACAAGGCTGACAGATGCCTTATTAATGAAAACATAAGATTTATATGGGTTTGAGGTTCCTTAAAATTTTAATTATCAAGGTAGAGCACATCAAACTCCAAAACACCCAGGAAGTAAGAATCCTGATTCTGATGCTGCAGGTCTGGCTTAGGCAGTGTGACTCTGAACTCTTCTGTAGCATGGATGCTGCAGATGCAGACACCATACTTTGGAAAAGGACTAAACAGCTTCTAGATTATGCAAGGAAATACCGTGTGATTTCTGTGAAAGGGATTTCCTCATTTCGTTACAAAACTGTAGCATATGATTAAACTTTACTAATTTTAGCCCTTGTCTTTTTTTTTTCCATCTGTACTAAGCTCAGCACTTAGTGGGAGTTCTCTCATAAAAGAAATCAAGTAGGGAACTCCATAGCCGAATACTCTGTTGACATTGGGTCCCTGCAATCCTTTTCATACTGAAACAAAAGTACAAGCACACCCAAGTGTGCCTCCATACACACAAACACACATATAGATATATATGATCTCATACATGAAATATGTATTCTTTCTAGGTAAATTTATTCTTGCCACTAACATCTGTAAGTGGTTTCAACTACACAAGCTTTCACACAGCTAGTGTTTCACTGGACGAAAAGGCGGGCAACAGAGCACCTTTTGACATTTGTGAGCACACATCCCATTTTGATAAATATGAAATCCACAGCTATTAGACATTTTAATAAGTAGCATGGTCTTTACGAGCAAAATAAAACAAGTATAAGCAGCAATTGCTTTTTAGAGTTTCACAGAAGTTGAATCAGAGCAAGTTCCAACAACAAGTAATAGCCAAAGAGTTTTTGTTCCTTTTCTATTGCTGGGATAAAATACCATGAACCAGGCAATTTATAGAATGTAGGCTCTATTTGGGCTTATGGTTCCAGAAGGAGAATAATCCACCATGACTGAACAGCATACCAGTAATCATGCATGCAGACCAGAGCAAGAAGCTGAGACAGCAAATACCACATCCTCAACAGCAAGCAAGAAGCACAGAGAGCAAATTGCATACAGGGTAAGGATGTAGATTCGCAAAGCACAAAAATACACTTCCCCCAGCAAGGCTGCCTTGCCAATACCTCCCCTGTGCCACTTACTAGAAAACAAGTTCCAAATACTGGAACCTGTGGGGACATTTCCCTTCCAAACCACTACACCATACAAGAAGATGGAGATATTACCAACATTGTGATTCTATTATCACACAAGAAGGTTCTCTGATAGAGCCAGCCCAGATTAGGACCATTGTCTTCAATCTTTACTTGAACTTTTAAACAAAAAATATACTTCTTAGCACCCACAACTTGAATCCAGATATTTCTCATCTTGTAGACTTCTAGGTTATTAAAATATCATAATATACTTATGATTTTATTAGCAAATAATGTACACGTGTTATTTGCCTCTTTGTGATATTTCTCTGTTTTCCAGACCGTTGAACTGTTTCAGGATGAGCAGTTTCTGAATTCAGCATCGAGTCCTTTCATCTTGTCTGCCCCAGCACATGACTTGGGTCCACATGAAATCTGGTTTCAAAGAGCCTTAAAAAGATCACTGCGTCATCTTAGGAAAAATACTCAGAGGAGGTACAGCACAGGTTCAGGATCATAGGCTGACATGGGTTCTTCGTGTCCACACAAGGCACCGAGTGTCCCCGGCAATCAGTGAATGTGCAGGAAGTGAGCTCTCCGGCTTGAACTGCTTGCTACTTAGCCCGGGCGATCTGGCTGCCTTCCAGCTCAGGTAATTGCATCCTGTCTCCTCAAATTTCTTCTGCAATTTCAATCAGTTATGTTAGACTCCTTAGCGTGGTTGCCAGGAATGAGAGCTCAGGATTCCCTTACAGCTGCTCAACAGCTGTTATGCTCTAATCGAAGAGGTGACTACACCTCAACAGTGGGTCAAAAGATTCCCTGCTTTTTTTTTTTTTCTGCCATTAGATGCATTTTGAGATTTAATGAACTAAAATGATTCAGACAGCTTCCGTGGTGCAAGTTGTGGTGGAGATAGGACATAATCACCATTGACTGTTTCCAAGGAGCTATGAAGCTGCCTTCATCCAGCTCCTAGGCATGAAATTATGGTGTGGTATGAGATAATATCTAAGCAGTTGTATAATATGCTTAAATTCAATAGGATGTTCTTAGAAAGCAGCATTGGGTGAATTTAGGATTATATGCCTTTCCTCTGTGTATCATTCTAAATCAGAGGTTCTCAACCTTCCTAATGTTGTGACCCTTTAATACAGTTCCTCATGTTATGGTGACCCCAACCATAAAATTATTTTCATTATTACTTCATAACTGTAATTTTGCTACTATGAATCATAATGTAAATATCCGATAGACAGGGAATCTGATATGCCACTCCCCAAAGGTGTTGCAACCCACAGATTGAGAACCACTGCTCTAAATAAGAGTTCTCAGGAATCAACCCGCTTAGTTATTGATGGCTAAATTTTTCATCCATATTTCTATGGCATTCATCACAGATTCTACAAAGATATCAACTTTACTGTGTCCATCAGTTTCCTAAATCTATATGAATGCTTGTGCCTACCTCTTAGTCATAAAATTATGTTGTATAAAATAACTGCAAATCTAAGCAAATCTGAGATATGTTTTGTCATTTCTCATGCTTTCTGTAAGTCAGGAACTTCATAATAGCTGGACATTTTCTACCTGATGTAGACAGGGTCCCTTGACTGTGTTCAGCTGTTCAGCTGCTCACTGCACTGCTCCAGAGAGGCTAAGTCTGGCCTAAGTTAAAGTCAGAGTCACTCTTCATTTACGGTCCAGGCTTCTTCAGTTTTTTTTATTCATATACAACCTATAACATGGTAAATTATTGCGTAATATTAAGGCCTTGGGGAGCCTGAGGCAAGAACTGTCAGTCTTCTAAAATGCTGCGTCTGGGAACATTGTCTGAATCACTTTACTTGTCTGGTTTAGACAGTCACAGATTCAATGGGAGGGACAGTAGTTCTACGTGTGAATGAAAAGCATGTTGAAGAATTATGAGCCTCTTTAATCCACCATAATAGCCACATAGCAACGCTCTTACCTATGATAGTTTCAAAAAAATCTGAACTAGGCACAAGACACTCCCACAGTTAAGTGCCCAAGCTTAGAGATAGATTCAATGTAACCTTTTTCTTCTTATCATTAAAAGCCTTTGGGAAACAGCAGTAAATGGTGCTGCCCATGAACCTCCTTTCTGTTTTTCTGAAGCATGGAGAACACAGTCGGCTGCAAACTACCATTTTAAATAAAATTACAAGGAGTTTTAACTCTTCCAAGTGCATTTCCCCTGAACACTACATATGATTCTTCAGCAGACATAGGTAAGACACATATTGTTTTATATAATCTGCTCTTGAGGAACATGGCAACAGAGAGAGGCTGGGAATTTGCTAAAAGTTTCTAGCTATTGCGTGCTGGGATCTTCCTTGAAGGTCATCCAGTACAAGACTTCATTTACTTGGTTTACATATGCGTTGAGATCTCACAATCTTAACATTCCTGGTAAAGGTAAACGATCTTAGCCTCACAACGATGGAGATGCTGCACTGGAGAACCAAACTGCTGTCTAGCTAGATTTGTGTTTCCATTGCAAACCATGTAGTCTAGGAGCACTGATGTTCTCCCCGGCTTATTTAGCCCACTGGGCAGTGAACAGTAGAGTCCTTGTATGGTTGAATAATATGCTGCTGGCTCTGTTTAGCCTCATCACAGCCAAAGATGTAAAGTTACTCCAGGCCTTTTAATCTTCTCTTTTAAAGACAAAATATGTTGCCTGCATCATCCTTGCCCCCTTTCTGTAATCCTTCATGTTTTCCTCACTTTTGGAAATTCAACTACGTTCTCCCAACAGCTCTTAAATACATCCCTCACTGTTTCTGTCCACATTTCACTGTTGATGAACTCACAGAATTACAGGGTGGGGCAGTCATTATTAAAAAACAATCTTTTTATTCTTTTATTTATTGAAATAATTTAAACCAGTAATCTTGTATAAATTTGTGGAGTATAAATAAACCTGTTGGTATAAAACATATAATGTGGAGTGATGGTTCAAAGAACCAGAAGAAACTGAAAAACAATTCACCGGGAAATCAGTACAGGAATGAACCACTGTGGGCTCCATGATAGGGCTTCACATATATCATTTCCTTTATAAATCACAATAAATTCAGAGGAAATTAGAACTGAAAAAGATCTACTGACTTCTGTAGTATTAAGTTCTTTGTCAAGGCTACTGTACTAGTAAGTCCCAGAGACAAGACTTAAACTGATAATTGTCTTGTCTACCCCAATGACAAAGCGTTAGTCATTAGGCCGTGATTTCCTCTGGGAGTTTTGTTATATGTGTGTTTCCACAAGTTTGTATGTGTTTGTGTATAGTCATTCAGGATGACTCACAGTGATCCTTATATTTCAATGTCGTATATCTCATCCAAATTCACAAACATTATGCTGTGGGAATTTAGGTGTAATGAAAATTACTTCATCAGAGAAAACCTTAGATATAGTGCTCATCACAGGACTGGTTAGACTGGTTTAACATAACAAAGGGTATTTAAGCACAACTGTTAAGGAGAGAGAGAGAGAGAGAGAGAGAGAGAGAGAGAGAGAGAGAGAGAGAGAGAGAGAGAAAGCAGGGTGGCAATGGTCCACACCTTTAATCCCAGCATTTGGGAAGCAGATGCAGGTGGATTACTGAGTTGGAAGTCAGCCTGGTCTATAAAGCAATTTCCAGGACAGTGGGAGCTGTTATAGAGAGAAACCAAGTCTTGGAAAACAAAGCAAAACAAGACAAACAACAACAAAAAGAATATACAGAGAAAAATATGTGGAAATAATGAGGTTTTGTTCTGTGGGCATTGTTAAATTACAAACATATATGATGCCAGTGAATGAGATCAGAGCTGAACGTTCAGAAGAAGGAGAAGACCAGAGGGCTGGGACAATTATATGGATTGAGTCTTGCCCTTTCACCTTTTTCTAAGAATAATTTAGTCTCTTCTTACATTCAAATTATATGCTTAATCTTGGTCTTTTTTGATGATTTTAGCAGTCTAATTATTGAACTGTCAATGATTAGTTATAAAACAACTGAAACTCTTTGGATTCATTCAATAATATTCAAGTTTAATGGTAAAACTAAAATACTGCAAATCCCCACGTGGCAGCAGGCAGCAAGCAGCTGGTCCCGAGACCATGGAGTGCCATGAAGGCAGGCAGTCCCAGGCAGGGAGCCCCCAGTGACCTGCAGGCCATGGGAACCAGCAGATCCTAGGCATGGAGCCGCTGCTTGATGGGTGAAAGACAGAGGAATGAACAGCCAATCCTAAGAGGAGTCACAGCCCCCATGGGTAAGAGACAGACCAATAGGCACGCCAGTGAGGTTGGATATTTATTTAGTGGGTTATGGAAGGAAGGGGAGAGGGAGGGAGAAGGGGGAGGAGGAAAGAAACAGAGAGAGAGAGAGAGAGAGAGAGAGAGAGAGAGAGAGAGAGAGAGAGAGAGAGAGGAGAGAGAGGAAGTAGAGGAGCCAAGGCAGCAGCTACCTCTTTGGAAGAGAGAAGGAAAGGCAAGATACTCAGACTAGAAACAGAAGGAAGATCCGCCCACCCTGGGGGGAGTGGGCGGGGCTTGTCTCTTAAAGGGACAGAACAGATCATTACATCAAGTACATCATCTGCTAAATCATAAATAGTTCACAGAACCTCAAAACTAAGAATCACGCATTAACAAGTACTGAGAAGCATGATTAATTAAAAACTCAGAGAGAGAAACTGGGGTTCAACCTGAAGATCTGAAAAGCAAAGCAGCCAGCCTCTGACTCTTATCTCCACATCAGTCTGAAATGGCAATCCAGGCTCCAGGAATCTCAGAATGAGACTGTGTCTGAGAGCCATCTCCTCTTGTTTCATAATCCTCTCTAGGGCTGGGATTAAAAGCGTGCACAATTGCCTGGTCTGTACAGCTAGGCAGTGTGACTGTTTTGCTTTTCTAATCCCCAGGCAAGCTTTTTTTTTATTAAAATACAATTGAAATGCCAATACAGAGAATATAGCTGACATTCATAATATTTGGGTAATTTACACATGAATCTACCATCATCTAAAATTCTCCCTCTGTTCTTGAAGCTATTTCTTGAGGTGCCTCTATTCAGTTATCAAAACATAAATAACCCAAAATAATAGTAATTTCTAATATGCTCTATTTTACTATTCAACATGAATAAATTAAATAATTTAAGTAAACACTATAAGCCATTGATGTGGGACAATTGTCTGTATTCTGTCAATTATATTTTAAATAAATACTGGTCAGTAGCCAGGCAGGAAGTATAGGTGGGACAACCAGACAGGAAGTAGAGGCGGGTTAATGAGAACAGAAGAATTCTGGAAAGAAGGAATCCCATTCCTCTGCAGTCCTGGCCCAACCACAGAAAAAGCAACATGTGACTGCCTCTCTGAAAAAGGTACTGAGTCATGTGGCTAGCATAGACAAGAATAATGGGCTAATACAAGTTGTAAGAGTTAATAAGAAGCCTAGACACTAGGTCAACCAGTTTATAACTAATGTAAACCTCTGTGTGATTGTTTTGGTACTTAATTATTGTGGGAACCAGTTGGGACAGAAAACTCAGACAACAAGCTATATATTATTATAATACATATATATACACACACACACACACACACACACACACACACACACACATAAAGGTGGACAGAGAAAATTAAACAATTATTCCAGCTCACATGTCCATGAGGCCTATACATGGGATTTAAATGTCAGAATGATGACTTCTCCATTTCTGCATACCTATCTGCCATTTCCCCAAATCTAGACTCCCTAATCCTGTTCCCCATGTTTCTATGAAGACATCTTTCACTAAGAGGCCTGAGAAAGAAAATACAGAATTTAAAAAAATAGATTTTAATCATTTGCATGGCCTGCTATAAATGAAGACATTTGTAAATTATATTTAGGATTCACTGGAAGGACTTCCTACATTGCAAATCAGGAATTTAAACCTGACTAAGTCTTCTCAAGTCTAGCATGCCTAGTAACAAAAAGGAAACTTGAAAACTATGAGGTGGAAGGGATCCAAATTCACTAATCCAAAATGAGACTCAATTTCTAAATCCCCACAGGTTTTCTTCCTTTTAGCAGCTGGCTGCCAGGAACAGAGCACGTTCACCCCAGCCCTGCACAAGATTTAATGGGGTAATTAAGAAGTATGCTGAGAATTTGGCCATAACTTGGTTTTGTTTTGCTCTACAGATTTTGTGTTGGTGGAAGCAGTACAGGCATCCATCATCTGTGCTTGGCAATGCCAGTGACAGTCAGTTCTTGGAATGCATTAAGGGACGATGATAGCGCTGAGTGTGTAGCCAAAGTTTGGCAGCGATGTATGGAGGCTTTAGGGACTTTGGCTAGGTTTAGTGTTTTGCCTCAGATAGCTGTTAGAAGCAAGTGGCAGGAGAAAATGGTACAGTGATTTTCCCCAATCTACTGGAGTTGAACCAAATTTCTTTTCTCCTTTTTTGGCTTACTGTTTTTGCACCCATAGACAGGCTAGCACTTATAAGAAAACTTTACATACCATTACTAATCTTATGGCAGAGAGATATGGTATATTCAGAATATATGTCTAAGAAAGACAGATCATCTAAATATTGGCAGGGTATTTCTAGTCCTATTTCTATGTAAGATCTGTTCATTCCACTAACTGAAGATCAATATATTCCTATAGTGAGCCATGACATGTGTTCATTCACAGAATTATAAGATGCACCGTCATTCATCAGGACTTAGTAAATTTGTGTATTTGTATTCTCTCTCTCTCTCTCTCTCTCTCTCTCTCTCTCTCTCTCTCTCTCTCTCTCTCTCTCTCTCCCCCTCTGTGCGTGTGTGTGTGCGCATGCACATGTGCAGGTGCATGCATCCATGTGCCCCTTCCATTATCCTTTGTTGTGAGATTTACCACTCCCAGCCTTACTCCCTCAAGATGGTGCCCTTTCCTGAACTTGGAGTTGGTTGTTTTTTTGAGATCTATCCCTGGGGTTGCAGGCAATGCATGGAGACACATCCAGTTTTAGTGTAGATCTACCCATGTTTTTCTTGCTTCTTCAGCAAACACTCCTCTTCACCAATCCTCTTTCAACATAGCTTCCTCTGGTAAAATTTTTAAAGTGCTTATTCACCAAACATAAACCTTTATTTGTTTATCTTACAGATATAATGTCACATGAAAAATATGACATATTTATAAGATCTTTACTGCAAACCTTTAGGAAAAGATGAGAGAAAATCGCGTAACCACTTATCAGCACATGTCTGTTTAAATAAATTATGGGGGCGATGACTATTTCTAACCTCATGGACTAACTGGAATGAGTTATTCTCCTCCCCCACACACACCATTAAAACCTGATAGACTGGGAAAAAGTGTATGAGATGACATTTGACATTTCAGTGCTAAAAAATATAGCACAAAGCTGTGGTCCCTAAGAGAAGAGAAATGAAGTGGTAATGTCCACAGTTGCCCAGCTTTCTGTCTGAGGACCTGTCTCTAGCAGGAATGATAATATTGCAGAGATGAGGAGACAGATGAGAAGTCAGACAGCCTACACAGCCAGAATCTATAAGGCAGAGCATCACCAGGACAGTGAGAGCTATAAGACGAGGGACCTCTAATAATCTACAGGAAAACTACATATATGTCCATACTCTTGATGAATAACTGAAATGAATTAAGAAATGGTAGAAACAAAAAATCATAAAATATTTAGATAATGTATATGTAATCTTTTTATGATGTAAGGTACAAAATATCATTGAGACAAATATAAGATTATTGTAAAAGTTAAAAGATGTATTAATAAATTTGACTACTAATATTACTAAGATGTTGATTCTAATAAATGCTAAACAGATACCATGCTATCAAATTATGTTGATGTAAACACTGTGAACTTTATATGGAAAAGAAAGATACTTCAAAAGCTCAAATGATTTTATAACAGAGAACAAAGTTGATAGTCTTACATTTACAACTAAACCATATTGTAATTTGTATATATTCTTAATTTTAATATATTTTTTATACTTCTAATTAAACCATACTTACAATTTTCAAGATAAACTCATATTACAGTCATCAGGACACAAATTAAAGGAACAATGTATGCATTAAAAACAGAGATACATAGTCAAATCAGTTGAGAAAATAACTAACATAATCTAATTAAGAAATGACACTTTTCACTTAATGGTACTAGAGAAATTGGTATGCATGCATAAGAGTTTTTAAATGTAAGCCTGTATTTAATATTAATGAAAAATCTAACTAAAAGTTAATTATAGGTCTTAATATAAAGCTATATTATATTTTTATATAATTATATTTTTCATAATAATTTAGGCAATCTTTCTTTTCTTAAATTAGGTTAATATTCCTTAGATAAAAGAACAAAAGCATAAAAAATAAGAGGAAATTGATATATTATATGTCATCAATGCTCTTTGAAAACAGCTGTGAAAATATTGACAAGGCAAATCATAAGTACGTAAAGCATATCTATGAAATAGCAGGATAGAGTAGGTATAAGGAACTCCCACAAGACAGTAGTACGTGAAATAAACCTGACAATGAAACTATAAGTAGAACTTGAATTATCTTTAATTAATATTGCTGGATCAACTACATATTGGAAAAGAAGGAGGAAAATTGACTCTTATTTAAAACTACACTCAAAATTTAAAATAATTCATGGACCTAATACTATAAAACTTCTAGAACAAAATAAGGGTAAATGTCTTTGCAATTTGAGGTGTATAAATATTACTAAAATCACCAAGAATTGAAGAAAGTTGATATACCGGACCCTATCAAATATCACATGCCTTTCTCTATGGTACTCAGAACTGGAATCATTCTCATTCTTCAAAAGATTCCATGTCCCAATGCTCAGGATGACATCAGTATTAGAGACAAAAAGAGACCTTGCACACATACTGTTGTCTGCCCATAGATTCAATTCCAAGAAGGCAGATTATCTGGAAATGTGGGTAGGTCCAATATAATCACAAAAGCCCTTAAAAGATAAGCAAAAATATAGGAGGGGAAAATGGGGAGGTCTGAAATACAAGAAGGATTTGGTATTGCTGGCTATAAGACAAAGAGACATGCATATCTAAAAAAGACCTTACTAAACTCAGAAGCATGACTCCTGAAGGGACTCCAACCCTCTATAGATCTTCATCTTTTCCTTGTGAGATTCTGGACAGACCATGTTAGAGAAGTCCCCCTTGAGACCCAGCGAAGTGATAGAAACCGCATAATGTGTGATACAGCAATAGAAAACTAATGAAGGCAAGACTAAGAACAATCTAGTCACAGTCCAGAAGAAAACTTGATTGATAAAGAATTTATATTAAAAATTCATAAACATGAAGTGGATGATGACTCAGTAGTTAAGAGTAGCTGATGTTCTTGCAGAAGGCTGGGGTTTTGTTTACAGAACCTACATCAGGCAGGTTCATTGCCTCTTGTAACTCCAGTTCTGGGAGATCTGGCACCCTCTCCTGGCCTCCACTGGTAACTTCATTCACATGAAACAAATCCACACAGCCAGGTACACAAATATACACATAAAGCAATAATAAATAAACCTTTTAAAATACATAAGAACCATTAGAATTCCATAAGAAAACAGGCCAGGCTTAAACTCTGTGCAAAGATTATTAAAAAGCTGAAAGATGAATAATCAATATTAATCTTTAGGGTTCAAGTTAAAAGCACACCCGGGTGTTTTTGGACACCTAGAAAAATAATTTCAAGACTAATTACCATAAGAGTTAAAAACCATGGCCCAGAAGAGCACTTCCCATTGCTGGTAGACCAAACGATCTACTTTGGGAAATTATTTCTTGGTTTCTTTTTTTCATGTCTGTAGCCAAGATTTTCATGAGGTCTACCCTGATCAAATCTGATCTTCATTAATTTTGAGGAGAACTATAACTTTTTGTTTACTGTGGAAACAAAAGGTTAACCCTCACCCAACACAACATATATTTTTACTTCCATTTTGATGATAGACATTCTTAAAAATATATAGGTTGGTTTAATAGTTCCCTTACTCCAAAGGCTCTCAAAAGCTATTGTTTTTTCGTCTACACTATAATTTTAAAAATTTCAAAATCAAGAAAACACCATACAAGATCCAGAAACCCTGTATATTTCCCATCTTTGCATAGCTGATTTTTATATTACTTTACTATCTCTTTAAAGACTTTATTATTTTTAAACTATATTTCTGTGACTGCCTATACCCATTTCTTTTCTTTCTTCAGCTTCAGGCATATTTTTAAAGATAGTGTACCATTTTAGAGGTTTTCTGTTTCTGAATGTGACTTTATTAAGTGCCTGCAGCATTCTCTAACCCTGTGAGACAAATCTTAAACTTTCATGTTAGCCTCTGTGTGGCTCATCTTAGCTCATGGAACGGGCTCATGGCACTGGCTGGCTCAATTCCGAATGCAGTGGTATCTCTGTACACCAAATTCTGACCTGCCTGAGAGACTGCAGGACTAGGAATCCACATCTAGCTCCTTGTCCAGAACTCTTCTTAGCTCTCTCAGACCATAAGTTTAGATATTCGAGTCTCTATTTTGGACAACATATGTAGCTGGATTTTTCTTTGGGCTTCTAGCTCACAAATTATGACACAGATGCTTATTACTACTAATAAAAGCTTGGCCTTAGCTTAGGCTTGTCCCACTTATTCCTGCAACTTAAATTAGCCTACTCTTAATAATCTGCGTTTTACCATGTGGTTTTTACTTTCTTTTGTTCCGTATGTTTGACTCCCTCCATGTATTCTTACTATCTCTTCTGCACCTTGATTATCTCCTCCTACTTCCTCTCTGCCCAGAAGTCCCAACTGTACCTCCTTCAGCTCTTTATTAAACCAATTACAGCAATATTTCTTCACAGAGTGTACAAATATCCCACAACATAGTACCCTATAGCATTAACTCCAAAGAAACTCGAAAAATTCCTTTGGTTTAAATATAAATTCTCACAGAAAGATGATATACAGATAGAATCAGATGATGACTTTATAACATCTGGGACAAATGGAAACTTGTTTTAATTGCATCTTTTGAGATTTTATTGCCAAGATCCACTCAGAGGTCTTTTTTTTTTTTTTTTTTTTTTGGTTTTTCGAGACAGGGTTTCTCTGTAGCTTTGGTGCCTGTCCTGGAACTAGCTCTTGTAGACCAGGCTGGCCTCGAACTCACAGAGATCCACCTGCCTCTGCCTCCCGAGTGCTGGGATTAAAGGCGTGCGCCACCACCGCCTGGCCATTCAGAGATCTATATTTCCTTAAGATTTGTCAATTATCCTCCTAATACATAATTTTTCCAATTACTCATTCATTCATTCACTCATTAAGTGGTCAGTTGATACAAAGTACAAGTCACCCTTACTTGATTGGTAGGAATCCTGACTAAGTATAAGTCTACTAGAAATATGTACTATCTTTCCTAATTGACTACTCTACATCTGTGTCACACACAACATGACCTCTCCTCCCCATGCAAGCTAGGCATTACAGTAAGCATTAAATTACAATGACAAACAAAGGTGACCCAATTCACCCTTGGCCACCAGCTCTATAACTAACTATATAAGATGAACCTTGAACATGGACAGAAATCCCTCCAGACTTCATCCTTCCTCTCTGCTGTCAGGAAGCAGCCTATCACAGTGGATTTCAAATGTTGATGCAGATCTGTATTTTAGCACTTTAGCAAACATGTTGACATTTGTTGCCTCCAGCAAATTTTATAGAGAATTACAATAGTGATGACAGGCAATTGCCCAGATTGCTGGTGCATTCCCACAGTCTATTTTTGGGCACTCAGCCTTTAGGTTCAGAAATCAATTTTGTTTATCATCAGAAACTAATTTCCTAAATGCCCAGAAACCTAATCTATAAAATTCTAATTCATTTTCTATTTAAAAAAGGAAAGAAAGAAAAAAGTCTCTACTCCACCTCCTCCTGAGCACAGTCTTCACAGTTGTGTATACCTGGCTCCTAATGCATTCCAAAGGGCCAAGTAGTGCTCCATAAAAGAGCTGGACATTGGTTCAAGTGCTTCATGCTCCCCAGTTACTATGTCTATCATGAGTCTAGGTTGTGACGATAAGAGAGTGAATGTGATTGGCCAGGCAACAGTGGATATGGTTATGACATTGTCAGTGTTATATGGGGTGTTTTGGGTGTTGTGGATCTCTCTAGCTATAAAAAGCCAAGACTGAAAAGTTCAGGACCACTGAGAACAGAGAAAGTCAAGTTGACAGTTTAAAACCATTCAGGAACAGTTCATTTACAGTAGCGGGGAGGGAAGCAAAGCCTATGCTGTGGAAAGCATCTCCTTGACAGCTCGCTGTTGGCGGTCTGCCTGCACACCACTGCATAGAGGAGGAGAGGACTATCAGTGGAAAGAAAAAAAAGCCCAAGATTTTGAAGTCAGTACTCTTATTTGGAGTTCCTAAACAAAAATGGGGTCTATGTCTTGGCAAGAATGTGATAATTTGGGGAAAAAGTGATAAAAACAGAAGATAGTGAAACAGTTTTTAAAAAGTGAAATGGTGAGTGGCAATGATAAAACCAAGCCCCACAGAGATCTGAATGAATCTGGCTCTTAGTACTAGAAAGAAATCTCACAATGAAAGTGTAATATGGCGAGTGGTATGCTCTTTGTGCATCTCTGTAAAGTACCAATTGAGATTAGGAGGGTTTTATAGAATTGTGTGGCTGAATTGGAACAAACCACTAATAAACTTGGTTAAAGCATTTTCCAAGCATGTTGGGGAATGGAACGAGGTGCTGGAAGGTGAACACTGGTTGGGGTTCTGATACCATAACTACTGAGTCAGAGTGCTAATGTCTAAGAAACCTTCCCTTCTGGGAGAAGGGAGCTGGCTTTTTCAGGACTCCCCCATGGTGGATTCTCATTTTTTCCTCCATGCAGTATATCTGACTCTGTCAACTCGTTTCTTTTTCAGGTGGGAGGCAAAGAAGGCAACAGCTTTAGCTCTTCTGAGCATCCGCATTCTCCGGAGATTAATGGCACCCAAGTCACTGAACCCGGAAGTTACTCGGCTTATTGGATAGGATAGGTTTTCTACAGATGGTTAATTTTCATTTCCCACATGTGGAGTCTTTCCTGGGCTTCTTCTCAGAGAGCAATCTAAATTTCATGCTTAGAGATTGTCTTGCTCTTACCCCACAAACATATGGTCCAAGAGGGAATATTTTCTCTGCTTGTTGTTAATTCATAAGAGATACAGCAGCTTGTGGGAGGAGGGGTGGGGTGCATACGGAGCAAGCATGCGCACACCATCGCAGAGAAGCAGCTTCACTTGCAGGCACTAGATGTCAATGTTCAAGCTTTCCAGCATGCCATTCTACTCTGTAGGGGTTAGCCTGGGCTGGGGATAGATGAACACCATAGAGAGCATCATTTCCATGTCTGAGCAGAAACAATGATGGAGGAAGGTCATTGGTTAAAAAATAAATTGCTTGGCCCTCATAGGTTAGAACATAGGTGGGTGGAATAAACAGAACAGAATGCTGGGATGAAGAGGAAGTGAGCTCAGACTCGATAGCTCTTCTCTCTGGGGCAGACGCAATGAAGCTCTGACCCAGGATGGACGTAAGCTAGAATCTTCCCGGTAAGCGCACCTTGGGGTGCTACACACATTATTAGAAATGGGCTAAGCCAGGTGCGAGAGTTAGCCAAGAAGAGGCTATATATAATGGGCCAAGCAGTGTTTAAAAGAATACAGTTTTGTGTTGTTATTTCGGGGCATAAGCTAGCCAGGCGACCAGGAGCTGGGGCGGCAGGAACACAGCCCACAGCTCCCACTACAAAACAGTGACCCATTTGCTCAAAAAGAAAAGAAAAAAGAGTAACAATCATGTCTCTTTCTTTTCTTTTTTTAATAATTTAAAAAAAAATAAATTTCAGTTTACATTTCAATCACAGTTCTCCCTCCAAGCCCTCCTCCTACTCCCCTCACCTTCCCCCAACCACTCCTCCCAAAGGGGAGTTAACAAAGCCTGGCCCATTAAATTGAGGGAGGATCAAGTACCCCCACACACACACATTAAGGCTGAGCATGGCATCCCACATGTCTCTTATGGGCTCTTCTCTGATCATTGCAGTTGCAAGTGTATGCACTAGGAAGCCAGGAAAAACAAAGTGCATGGCATGCAGAGATCATCTGAGAAGACAGAGGACCATAGAGTCCCCGATAACCTACAGACAGCCATGGAGTCCCCTAATAACCTGTGAGGTGACAACTGTGCTTCCTGGGAAATGTAGCTTTCCAACTGTGAAGCTCAAGATCTCAAAAGCAGAGTTCATTATAAGAGAAGTGCACACTCACTCATATGTGCATGGACCAAAACCACTCACTGTCTCTTTAAGACTGAAGCTTTAATGCCCTTAACAGATATTTAAGAAACACCTAATTCGTATCAACTGCAGGATAATCAGGGCCCTTTCTTCTCTGTCCTTAAATAGTTCTAGATTAAGAATAGAAGTGAGGATTCACTGGAATAGGAGGAGTGGTGGATTTAGAGCATCACATTTCAAGGTCGGAGCATTTCTGGAGCAATTTGAATTTCTGTCAGCAAATTGGAGGTAGGTAAGGCACACATATCTGCTGACAGGGTACTCGTTGCCTACCCATGTTTGTTGTCACTTGTCCATTGTTTCACGTGGTAGAGGTCTCTTAGCTTATCTGAAACCCTTGCAGACAGAAATTCTAGGGACCACAGTATAAACACTATGCCTTTATTTTGCCAAGAAGACGATCTTGAGTTGGCTTGGCTAACCCTTAAGACAAAGCAAACATCCTTTCTTAAGAGCCAATCAAGTAGCACCATGGCAATTTCACTAATAGAGGCAACATGACTTGCTTCTGAAAAATAAGAGCTCAGTGAGATTTGGAAATTATTTCACCCTCAAACACAATCACAGAGAACTTACTATTATTATTTATATATTGAGATGAAAGGAAAATAAGGGTTGGTGAGGTTGAATTACTTGTCAAAGTCACCACCTGGATGTTCCAGATAATACCAGTTCTAATGCCAAGCTCTTCACTAGTATATCATGCAGGAGTAAACAGAAGACTTACTTACTTTCCAAACTATGTTGATGATGCTGAGATAATTGATAGACTACAGCACTTTTTCTGGTTATTCCAAAGTACTGACAGTCCTCTGAAAGTGCATGTATGAATGAATGGATGTTCTCATCTAACATAAAGACAAATACACAGCTACACTCATCTGCATATATAGGAAACAATGTGGTATACACATGTGCATGTGAAAAAGAATATGTGTCTGTATATGTGAGCACACAGGCATGAAAACAAGAAAGAGAAAAAAAGGAAAAGCAAGCAAGGAAGGAAGGAAGGAGACCTACAGAACTGAAAGTCACAGACGAGAGTGTAAGCCAGCTCTATATAATTAGCAATGACTGTGAAGTGTTATATACTATTGCTTTCTGTAGCAGAGATTTTTTTGGAAGTTTTAGTTATCAAGACCCATACCCCTCCTACCAGGCAAGAGCTCCACCAAGCCATTTGTGCAGTGATGGAAATACAAAGTTAAATAATGAAGACGTCCTCCAGCTGTGGGGAATAAAGCAGGGCAGCCTTTCCAAGTATTCATTTAGTGTTGGCTGCAGGGAGGAAGAAGAAAAAAAATATATGTGCCTTCCATTCACACAGCAGATGTTCCCATGAACAATCACTTTCAAGAAAACTCTGTTTGTACGGAAGATAATTATTGTAGAGTTTAGAGTCTTTATAGCCAGGAATCAAACTCCTGCAGGAGGGGAAGCTGCCTATTGCTGTGACAAGGTGTGACATTTAGTCTTGTGGGACCACACTGTGTTAGATATCTTAGGGGCCACAACAACCCACCTGCTTCAGCCACTCCATCTCCCAGGGATCCCTCATGGTGTGGCTCAGTACACAGGCACTGTGACACTCAGCTGTTCATATGAAGGAACCGGATCCTCTGCTCCTTCAGACGTCCTATATTGACCTGGGACTTACATGTCTCACACCAATAGGAACTTTGAAACACAAGGATCTATTTGCAATCTTTGTTTTGTGATCTGACCACAAAGGATAGTATGTCTTAGGTCGGATTTCTTAGCAGAAACCAAGGTAAGAATATGCAGCATGCGGTGCATTTCTTGAGGGACCTCTCTAAGTGTCAGAATGAAGGCAGAGGAAGACAGAGAAAGAGTTGCGATATCATCATCTTAAGTCTGTTTTGACCTGTGTGACGTTCCAAAACCTACATCACTCCACAGTCTTGCCCGTGAGGAGTGGGAATGTTACTTCTGAAGAGATGGAAACTCTCATAGCACAAGCAGTGAGACATTAACAGACAGCACTCGTCAATGCTGGTGTTGAGCAGAGAGCTGCAGGCAGAAGTACAAACACAGTGGAGGGAGAGGCAGGAAATTGCCTTCCCAGTCAGTTCTTTGTGATAGCTCTAAGCTAGTATATTAAATTCACCACAGACTGTGGTATCTCATTTGATCCATATAATGAGTCGGGAAGATAGGCCAGGTGGATGTGAACTCTCCTCAGAACTGATTCCTGCTTTGTAGAGATGGGAAGGTTCCCAGAAAGACTTAATCGCTAGGTAGATACCGCTAGACTATGTGAGAGGAGCAGGAACCAGAGCCTATGGCATCTGGGCTTTGAGGCTTGAATGTTCTCTGCTCTATCTCTCTGTCTTACACAGTAAAGGTATACAAGCGATAGAAAGACTGCAGGCAGGACAAAAGACGTCTGCTAGTGAAGCCGGCAGGGGTGGGAGGAAGCAATCTGGGCTCACTGAAATGGATTACTGCGGAAACCACATTCATGACGGGTCCACTTTTGTTTGGGTTAAGATTTGAATTGATGATAGTTTTTGTGCTGTTACAATAGTGGCACAAAGCTTGTGTGACTCTATAGCCAATATTTAATAGGGTTTAAGGTTCACTCCTTGAGGTAGAACCCATCTCTGACACATCTTGGGTAGTCAATAACCTGACAGTAGATGCCCCCACCAATTCCTTCCTCCTGGAGCTAGGGGAACCCTGGAGAAGAGGAGGAGAAAGATTGTAAGAGCTAAGGGATGGAGGGCACCAAGGAAATGAATCAAGTTCTTCTAAACACAGCAGGACCTACTCACATACAAATTAGCAGAGACCGTGGCAGCAAGCACAGGGCCTGCACAGAATCTGTCCCAAATGGGGTCCTAGTGCTGAGAATGAAAATTATCACAGCCTACATCCTTAATCCAGAAGCTATCTCCAGCTGATAGCCATTCACAAATGAAAAAAATTAGTTTTCTTCAACAAAGACTCACTGAGCATACAAACCACTCATAAAGCCAGGCCCTATTCCCAACAATAGATGCAACAAATGTATTTAAGGGCATTTCTGGAAGTTCTTTGTCTCATCATGATTTGTCAGAAATTCCATTGTTGTTGTTTCTTACAGGTTCTTTGTATACGTATTATGATTTTAGCTTTGGTTTTATGTGTGTATGTGTGAAGGGAATATCAGTGTGTGAGAATATGTGTCTCTCCATCTGTATGTGTCTCTTGGGCTTTCTCTTTGGCTCTTTTTCTTCTGATTATTGGTTTATTTTTTTATTCTTGTTTGTTGCTTTTATTTTATTTAACTTTATTTTGCTATTGTTCCATGACCATACATGCCTGTTTGTAATCTAATAAGAGAGAGACAGGAAGGGTGTAGATATGGATGAGTGGGGAACGTGGATGGTCTGAGAGGATCTGGGGGAAAGGAAGCCATATTCAGAATATATTGATGGGGGAAGCTTTGTTAACCAATCATCTTTAAGAAGTGAAACCTAATTAAGCCTACCTGGAGCCCAGGAAGAAAATCTGGGACGTACCAGGTGCTTGCTCTCTCTGGGTGATTCCCACGGGACACAGAGAAACTTGGACTTCCCATTCTTGTGGCATGAGTTTCCCCTTATAATAAGTAAAAATATAATTGTTTATTTTTAAGCTGCCCTGGTTATTTTCCGAATTGAGTTAACATATACAATATATTGTATTTAAAAATCTCTTTTCAATTAAAAAATAAAATAAAGAAAATTAACAACTGAAAAGAGTAAGATGTGACAGTTTCTACAGGCTAAGACAGAACAGCCAATAAGGGCCTAGGGCACATCTAGGAAGTAATGTGAGTCTTCATTCTCTCATTCCAAGTTCTTTTCTATTAATCGTCCTACATCCTCCTCAGTTTCCAAATCAGTTTTGGGTTGTTTGAAAGCCCATTTCCAACTTAGATAAAGATAAGTAAAGCCCTTTAATCTTAACATGTGCTTTCTGTGAAAAACAGAATGATTTTAAAGAATTAAATTGACTTAGAAGAAACCAGGTTATTAAAAAATATTCCAATTTTATTTCATACATTTCACCAACTGTCAACAGGGTCCCCAATGGTCCAAAGAGAAAGACAAGGAAAAGAAATGACTGCTAACTTGTTTATAAGATGTAGATCATAAAACCTAAAGCAGGATGATTTGAAAAATCTGAATTATTTATTTGATCCAGTTTAGATACACGCGAAGCCTCTGTTTAAATATTCCACCCTATAAACTACAAGGAACCATCACATGATGCAATTTCATAAAAACACAAAATACTGCATCTGAAGGCAAACTCTTCCTTTTTCTCTTTTTAAACTTTTTTTTTAATTTAAAGTTTTCTTTTTTTCATTCTAGATAACAACCCTACCTTCTCCTATCTCCCCTTCTCCTGTCCTCCCACTTCCCCTCATCCTTCCCCACATCCACTCCTCAGAAGGGGTAAGGTCTCATTTGGGGAGTCAACCAAGTCTGGCATACCAAATTGAGGCAGAACCAAGCCCTTCCCCCCTGTATCAACGCTGAGCAATGTATCCCACCATAGGGAATGGGCTCCAGCTCATGAACTCTTCCTTTTCAATAGATGACCATATAATTGAAGTACAACGACCACCATAATCAGAAAACACAATAACAACGAAAACAAAAAACGGATAAACAAACAAAACCTTCCTTCTGTGTCTTAGAACTTGAGAAATCAGACTACTCTTTTCTCTATTTGGAAGTGGGGATAGGAATTAGGTGAGAGTTCTCTAATTTTAAGAAAGAATAGTAGGCTTTAATCCCAGCACTCGGGAGGCAGAGGCAGGTCGATCTCTGTGAGTTTGAGGCCAGCCTGGTCTACAGAGCAAGTTCCAGGACAGGCTCCAAAGCTACAAAGAAACCTTGTCTCAAAAAACAAAGAGAAAGAAGAAAGACAGCGAGAGAGAGAGAGAGAGAGAGAGAGAGAGAGAGAGAGAGAGAGAACAAGAAAACAAGAAATGACAACAACTTGACACAGTCTGGAGTCACCAAAGGAGACTCAACTGAGGAATTGTTTGGATCAGGTTGGCGTGTGAGGATGTCTACGGGGGACTATCTTCATTTAATTGATACAGGAGGGCTCAGACCACTACGGGAAAGAACATTCTCTGAGCAGTTGGCTCTATATTGCACAAAAGAGTTTTTTCTAATGTGAACCCAGGAGTAATCCAGTAAGCAACATTATATCATAGTTCTGCCTTCAGATTCCTGCCTTGATCCCCATCCTCACTCCCCACAGTGATGGACTATGATCTGATGACTGGAATCATGATGAAAGGTGCAGCTATCTAGAACTGGTGAATGTAACTTGTTCTTACTCAGTAAAAGAAGCTCTGCAGCTACTGTAAACCAAGATCTTGAGATAGGTACATCCTGAGTTACTTGGTTTGACCCTGAATGGCACATCCTGGGTTACTGGATAGACCCTGAGCCAGATGAGGCATGTCAACAAGAGAAAGGAAAGAACTCATGAGGAGGCAAGTGAAGGACATACAGACAGAGGTTGCTGGGAGGATGGAGTGCTGAGAATTGCCAGAAGCAACCAGTGTAAAAGAGAGAAGAACAGAATGAATTCTCCCTCAGTCCAGTAGGAAAAAGTCCAACCAATACTTTGAGTTTGTACCATGACACAATAAATTTATCTCATTTAAACCACTCAGGTTAGGTAATTTGTTATAGCCACCTTGAAAAGCTGATACGCGTGTTGCTCCTTGGGAAACACTCTTCAATAGCAACAGCATCACAAAAGGATGGACTGCAGTGTTCTTCCCGCTGTTTGGGTGTCTGAACTACCAAGGACAAGGCCATCCACCAACATTCTAATCTGGAGTACACATTGGTAGCTCCCATTGTCCCTGGGGCCAGTGACCCCGCACAGAAGTTTCTACTCTGGGCCTATGTGTCAGTATCCATCTGTACTCAAAAGCATCCTGTAAAACTCAGCTCAAGAGCAACTGTCAGCCCCAAGAAATAGGCTCAAATGACAAAACTGTTCTTCATTTTATAAAGATCTTTTAGAAAACGATATAGCATGTATTTTCAATCTTCCTCAATCAGAATGAAGACACAAACTTGTTAGTATGTATTCACAGGGAAAGAATTTTAAAAATAACAAGAAGAAAAGAAAGAACCCAAATGTAAAATGCTATTGCTTCATATACCCGGGGAGAAGCCGGGGCTTTGAGACTTCATGAATCTTAGCAGTTAGCTTACAAAATGTAATTCAATCTTTTTAACTTCGTGATATATACTCATGTCAGTGGATTTAAGATAAGGAAAATACTTTAGTGAAAAATGAAACTTCTGGTGAATAACTTGGGGAATGTCGAGTAATATAAAAATATTTCTATCCCCTCTGTCAGAGATATTTTGAGCCCTGTTGAGTTTCAGCCTCTGCCACTGCCATTTACAGAAAACAATTTGAGAGGGGAAAAGAAAAGAATCTGATCCTGGAGGAGAGGGGGAAATGCAATGGGTGTAAAGAGAGCGCTAAGAAAAGCGAGGTGTGGGAATGACTGCATTTGTGATGATCACGGAATCCTAAAAGACACAGGGAACTTGGTGCATTGTTGATAATAACAATGTTAATTGGCTGACAGGTGAGGGAGACCTTGCTTATTCTCTGTATTTGTTATATGGAGAGGGAGGCATCAGCTGGCAAGGTCTACTGTCTTGAGCTATTCAGCATTCACCTGCAACAGTCCTTAACCATGGCCTGTGCCTGGCCTCACACTGCCCAGCCCTAATTTTGAATCCTCAAAAATATTGGCATTGTGATGATGCTTGAGGCTTGACAAAACAGGGATAAACACCAGTGAGGTATGATTTGGCCCAGAGTCTGTCTTTTCTAAATTTATTTGCTTCCTGGTGGAAGTAGAATAGGCTCCACTAGTTGTTGAGTTGGTTCAAGTAAGGTCACCATAGCAGAGGCCTAGGAAAACAGAAGGGTGGTGGGGTACAGAAAGTGTCTAGGTATACTGGACCCACCCCATTGAGAGCTATTATTTTTCCCAAGAACAAGAGAAAAAGTTGAACTCTGAGGAGATTAAAAGCCTAAGTTATATAGTTAATAAATAGTGTTGTTAGAATCAGTCTAGATCTGCAGAGAATCAAAAGTCAAAATGTTCTTCACAACAATATTTTTTCTATGCTAAGATGCATCTATGTGATGTAGGATGGCTCAGAGGAGCAGACTTCATTGGAAGGCAGTTGCCTAACATGTCAGTCAACACTCATTAAAGGGATAGCCTGAAAATGGAAACCTGTTCATGGATCAGACCCTTATCCAAAGCTAGTGAGGCTTGTTTGAGTCCTCCCTCTAATCCTAAGAGAGGGTAAGGCACTTTGCTTTGTGGAAAGTCCGAGGCCCTCCCTATTACATCTAGACTGAACAAGGTATACATCAAAAGAGAACAGGATCTCAAAAAGCTAGTACATGCAGTAGAGATAAATCCCAGTGCCACTGCTAGTGACCCCTCAGTCTGCCCCAGCCATACAACTGTCAGCCACATTCAGAGGAACCAGTTTGGTCCTAGGCTTGTTCCTTCCCAGTCCAGCTGGAGTTGGTGAGCTCCCATTAGCTCAGATTAAACTGTTTCAGTGGATAAACCCTTCATGGTCTTGACTTCCTTGCTCATACTCTCACTCCTTCTACTCTTCAACTGGACCTTGGGGGCTCAGTCCAGTGCTCCGATGTGGGTCTCTGCCTCTGTTTCCATCTGTTGTTAGACGAAGGTTCTATAATGATATTTAAGATAATCATCAGTCTGACTACAGGGCAAAGCCAGTTCAGGCACCCTCTCCTCTATTGCTTATGGTCTTATCTGGGGTCATCCTTTTCTGGGAATTTTTCTAGAGTCAAGTTTCTTGCTAACCCCATAATGGCTCCCTCAATGAAGATATCTTTTTCCTTGCTCTCATATCTGTCCTTCCTCCATCTCGACTATTCCATGTTTCTACCTGCAGTTATCACCTAGTACCAGAGCCAGGCAGGTGTAAAATCTTAAGGAAGAAACTCAGTGGGAAGTTTCCTGTCTGTTTAGCATGTTTCTCAGCACTTGCTATGCTTTCCTCAAGCTACTTTCTTCACCTCAGAGTTCATGCAGAATCTCTTGCCATGTTTGATAACCACTTAAAACCTTAATTGGTGGTGTTCTGTTCCAACATTCGTTAACAATAGCAAATTACTTATGGGTGAGATGCTGCCAACGAAAGTGCTAAACAAAAAGTTTCCCCACTTTTGTGAAAGGAATAAGATAAAGAAATAGCGGAGAGCAACGTAAGAACCATTTCCTTTGCCAAGAATCTTGCATAGTGATTTCCTGTATCTTTAATACTCATTGTGAAGGACCTAAGTAATTACAGCTTCTTTTTTCCATTTGTATGGTTCAATAAACTATCTATTTTGTAGCAGATGCTATGCTACCACAAGCCTTATTTCAAACCACAGTCCATTTTTGGCCTTTTATTAAAATAAATAAATAAATAAATAAATAAATAAACTATGGTTTATAATTGTATTGCAGAATAATTTCATTTTGTGATCTTTTAAAAGTTTATTTAAAAAGAGTTCTAGGGTAATACCTAGAAGTCCATTACACATGAGAACCATTACGCATATTTTATGTGACTTTAGCTTTTGTCTGCCTTCACTATTATGGACCAGTATATGCTCATTTTAAAAACTTGAAGCAACATAGAAAATATAAATACTGACCCTGTTTAGCTTCTGAGATGAGGCAAAATTGGGCACATTCAGGTTGTTATGGCTAAAAACCTTCTAAAAAGGCAGCTGGATGGAACCATCATAATTATTTCCATAATTATAAATATTAATTTCTTTTATTGATAAAGCCCCTGAATGTGCCTCAAAAAAAGAAAATACAAATACTATGATTGCAAAATAGGTCAGCTTTTCGAAAAGTCTAGACTCTAATTTATAATTTTATTTCATATGTTATCTTTCTTAGCATTTCTTAGCATTCCCCCATGGATCTCCACTCAGCCTTCTGTTCTGACACATTCCCAATTTCTGCCTTTCCAGCATTCTCCTAAGGAGATAAGGGGAAGGGAAATCATAGATGGGGAAGTGAGAAAATGTCAACATGCTTTAGTGCCCTGTACAAATGTAATTGTCTTTGCGGATTCTTCCTTAGCATTTCCTACTACCTGTCCTCAAGGGCAAGAATAGAGTTGTCTCTCTGTTACCTCTCACTACATTATCAGCGCATGTTGTTCCCTGGGAGAGTTGATGTGCAGATAGTTGAAGGTTGGTTATTTATTGGAACACTTTTAAAAAAATTTGAGTTCTATGCACTGAAGATGTAGTTTCTTGCAGTTGTATCTGAAATTCTCAGCCTTGCACAATGACAGATATTTAATTCTTTAGTCTCCATAAATGCTCAGCAGTAATTTACAAAGTCCCTTGAGGACTTGAGTAGCAGACAAGCTTCCAGCATCCATTTTGTATTCATAACCTTACTCATTTATTTTCTTTGGTGATACTGAAAGGAAGAGGGTAAATCTTCCCCTGTTCAGATAATCTAAAAGCATAGTCAAGACTACTGTCTTTTTATCTCTATGCCTACAGCCAGTACCCAATCGTTCCCCTCAGTGTTGTGTTTGAAGGCACAATGGTGTAGCAAAGCTTTCACTGGCTCAAGCAAAAGGTATTTATTTCAGTAATTTTCTATAAGTTTAAAAGTCTCAGTTCAAACTACCAGATAGTTGTATTCATCTATGGCTGTCGTGTTGCACTTACATTCTAATGCTCTCTTCTTTGAAGACTTCTATGACATCTTTATTAACATTGTGAGTGTGTGTGTGTGTGTGTGTGGTATGTCTATATGCCCATGAGTCACAGGACAAACATGGGATGATTAGAGCATATCTCACAGGAGTTAGTTTTCTTCTTCCACCACATGGATCCTTGATGTTGAACTCAGCTCATCAGGCTTGGTACCTTTACCCACTGAGCCGCATCAGTGGCTTCCCCCTTCCTATAAATATATCATCAATATCAACTGATGGCGTATTTGACAGGTACACTTAAATAAACAGACCAGCTCAAAACAACAGAGATAATTTAATAATTGAAAACCGGGAAACTCACGCTACTGGAGAAGGTCAGAAGTCCAAACGGGCCTTGGCCATCACTGCGCATGCAGAGAGCCCGCACCTGGATCTCCAGGTTTTTCTACCTGGCTCCAGACGGCCACACCCTAGCCAGATGTGACTGGCTGAGCTTCCCCATCAATCAACATCAACTCATTTTATCTTAGTCATCACTTTAAAAGCCCAACCCTCAAATACAGTCCCATTCAAACACTCCAGGGATTAAGAGCTTCAGCACCTGGACTTTGGGATACACATTCAGATTTTAACACTGAAGGACTGCAGTGCAGCCTTGGGATAGAAGTACCAGCAGTTGAAGGACTTGTCTGGAATTTCAGATCATTAGCCACATAAAATCAGAAGATATGACTGAAATTCCCTCATCCTGGAGGCAGTTTCTGATAAGATGCTGCGAAGAAAATAGTTCTGGTCTTCCCAGTTCCCTTCCTTTCGTGGCTCTTTTAGCATATGCCTATTTGCAGGCTTCATTCTCCAAACGTGACTGACTGCCATGACCATCTAATAGCTTTCTCATAACTTCCTTTGTGCTTGAGTTTGTCCACAACCAAGAACAGGAACAGATACGCTGTTTTAACATCATTTTAGAAACTCTTTGGTTCTCTGTTCATTGGCCTATGCAGTCACTCATATCCTCGTAAGAGCCCCCAAAAGACATCAAAGAAGAACACAGATTTCCACAATTTGAGGGCCCAGAGAATTAGATGATCAATCATTGATCATGATCTGAAAGAGTAAAAGTAATTTAAGGATACATGAAAGGAACACAGGTAAGATCCCTGGCTGGACAAACTCTTTCTCTGAACTCTAAATGAAACTGCTTGTGCATCATGTTTGCTTCATACCCTGATTTCTGAGGTTATTTTCCTCAAAGGAGCTATTGTTAGTGCTCCATTCATCCTCAATTGTTATCCCAGTTTAGATAGTTAATGGTACCTTAAAAATGTGTCTTGATCATTAGTGTTGACAACCAGGTCCACAGAAAGTTAACATGAGTAACTAAATATGTATATGTAAGTATCCTCCTTTCTTCTGAGTGATGCTAGAGATTTTGGAAGGATGACATTTCCCTGTGAATAGCTCCTGTGTGGAGAGGAGATGAGAGTTTGGAACCCTCCCATGTTTCTGTTATCACTGATGGGAATGATGGCTGCTTATTTAAGAAAGATACATTTCATTGCAAGGTGTGAAGCCCACCTGTTGTTAGAAACTCTGCCAATATCCAGGCTCCACTGGGCTCTGTTCTTTGTCTTCCTCTTACCCTCCCTATGCTTTTTGCCAAGATGAGTCTCCCAACTTGATCAGTAGGCAACCAACATACCACTAATTAGGACGCACAAGGCATAGCAGAGGATGATTAGCTCCTGATGAGCACACACTGCCTCTAGTTGCCTTGTTACCATTATAAATAGATTAGAAATCTGGGGAGCATCTGTAATTTTCCCTCACAGAGGAGAATCTGAAATTGACATGTTGAAATGAGAATGTGTCAAGTAGAGCTTTCTAATTGACAAAGATTAACTTTATTTCTCAGTACCCCTTCTATGAAAAGTTCCAGCTGCTGATGGAAGAAACCAGCAATCTTCTAATTGAACCATATGATTTTGGAAAGGCAGGATGAAAAAAATCATCTTGGCACTGCACGGAACAGGTGCACTGCTCTTGGAGACAATCGTGTGCTTCCCAGGTGATTCTCCCCAGAAACCAAAGGAGATAAATTGGGGACAAGAGAAACAATTCTGCTTTCTCTTTGTGGCTGCAGCTGCTTCCTTTCTCTTCTCGCCCACCACAGTTGCGCATGGTGTTCTCCTCAGCCAGCTCCTGGTCACTGGCAGCAGTAATCATCTACAAGTGACATACAGAACCAGACACCACATCTTTAGAATATTATGGGAGAGGTCCAAATGAGGAGAAATCAGGTCTTCATAGGAAGACATCTCTGGAGCCTGGTGGATACTTTAGACCATAGGTGTTTTAGTTCCTGAAGTCTCTTCTTACAGAACCAGACCCAAAGCTTTCTGAGCAGTAAATCACTGAGGGTCTCAACTTATCTGGTTAATAGTTAAAAACATCACTCACCAAAGACTAAGCAGCAAAGACAGCAAAGATGCTTGCATATCACTGTCATTTTCCATTTCTCCGTTCTTGAGGACATTTTGAAAATAATTTTCACTTTCTCTGCATAGGCTGGATCAAGTCCCCTCAAACTATGACTACATGAAGACACTTGAAAATCATGTGATCTGCATTCTGGAATATAAAAGTGCTGCATTCCCACAAATTATTATTTTATTGAGTTGTTTCTCAAAGTTTGTGAAGAGGGAACATACAGCCATGATGGATGGAGAGGCTTTGGAAGATCCAAGGACTTTGTATGAGAAGTGAGTTACATGAAGCAGGTGATTTACAAATGCCTGAGCTCAGACATATGAACATACAACATCAAGCTGGTTTTGTCCCTTTGGTATGGCTGTCTCTGGGAGTACCCACAAAGTAAAAGCTAGCACATTTCAGAGTCTAGGAGCCTTTGAGATGTCCTTCTGCCATGCATTCCTGGTATCTTGGAGGAGAAGAGCCCATCTCTACCCCCTTTCATATAGTATAAGAAAAGCAAAATCAGTTATGGCAGGAAAGAAAACAATAGAAGAAAGTGACTTTGGGGATCAATGTGGAAGAACAGATCTTAAAAGTCTGCTTTTTTTTGAGAGAGAGCTCAGACTGTTTCTCTAGATAATTCTGGTTGCCTGCTTCCTGCCATATAGTTCAACTGAGAGAATGGTTAGAAAATTTTTAAATTGTTATGGACAATGAGCCAGGGCAACAGGAGCAGCTTTTCAGAAACAATTCATTATTTATATATTCTTATGCACATTATACCATTTAATCTAAGTCCCAACTTTGTAAAACAAATGTCTTTATCTTCCATTTATAAATAAAAAGTTGGACCATATTTGTCAGTTTTGCCCTAAGAGACTCAGATAATTGAAAGGCAATGATAGCATTAAGTTCCATGAACATGTAGTGTTCATCGGAATTTGACTTCAACGGAGATTCTCTTCCGCATTTTTTTTTGCATTCAATATCTCATTGCCCTTGTAAAATGAACGTATATCTACTCATAATACATGAATTTAAAACACAGAGAGCCTTCAAGAATAATGTGCTTCTCCAAGAATAACATTAGGTGAGGTAAGTTAAGGGACATAAAGATAAATTAGATACATCGGCAGTCAAAAATGAGCTGCCTCTGGTCCCCTTTGGCAGTGTTGTGAAAGCAGACAAGAGCACTTGGCAGGATTCGGTGTGTGTCAGGATGTGACACTCCTATTGTATGTGTTATCTCTGACCTTCTTCCCTATGAAAAGGGTCAACTTCCTGCAATGCATGTAGCAAGCATATAAGACTTGGCCCAAGCAGCCTGTTGAGAAGCCTTATTTCAGTTTAGTGATAGGGGGTGGCAAGGGCATCTGGCCACAGGCTGCCAAACATTTGGGTTATCAAGGCAACAGAATGAGGGGTGCTAGTAGCTATTAAATGATGAGCATACACAAGTAGTTTTGTTCCAATCCTGCTGGACATTTGTAAATATGGAAGCCATACTGGCATATAACCAGGCTATCTGGTGATACCCAGTAGTCTGCTGTAGTGAAAATTCAGTTTTGAATTTTCAAGGAGGTATGGGGTAGATCTAACTTTGAATTATTATAAGAGTCATGGCCTTAGGTCTGCTATGATTTTATGTGTAATAATAGGAGAGTTCGACTCCTCTTTGGTTCTTAGAGTGTTAGGAGTTCTTCTAGTATGTCCACACTCTGGGAATTTGGGAATGTGCTTTTAACATTTCTGGGAATCAGCACATCAATAATCAGGACATGAAATGGTGTGTGTGTGTGTGTGTGTGTGTAATTTATAGATTAGAATAAGCTGCTGAGGGTCTGTAATCTCCTAACCTGTGGCTCAAGTTCTTTGTAAGGAAATATCCACTGATACACTAACTTGCAATGGTCTTACCTTAGGTAACACAATTAGATGACTCTCAAAATTTCCATTTTTGCTCAAGAGGAAGGGGGCAAACCTGGAAGCTGTTCTCACATCTGTAGATTAAAGTGCTTGTATAAGGAGCCACGAGGTATGACTCCTACTCATCCCTGTCTCTGAGCTATTTCGGGGGCAGACAAAGCCGTGATTCATAAATTTCAATGTACACAAGAATATTGAGTGAGTCTGCTGAGGGAGTTGACAGCTGGGTTTCAGCCCCTCAGGGCTTGTGGGCTTAGCTTCCAGGTCTAGGGCAGCCTTAGGGAATGCCATTCTAATACATTGAGAGCCCTGCACAGAAAGAGATAAAGCCAAACATAATCTCTGCCCTCTTCCTTTCCCTCAGTCTACTACTAGGAAATCTGTAGATTCCTGCTTGCAATGATACAGAGTGTCTATTCTTAGCCAGGGATTGGACCAAATGGCAGGAGTGACTCAAACTGTTACACTGTTTTTATTTCACTTTTGTTCACTGTTAATCTGGTGAACCAGCTTCATCAATCCAGACATAAAATAAAGGGGAATTTAGTCCAGGGGGAAGCAACACTTTTTCAATGATGGGATTTTAGATACTTTATATTATTGGAGAAGTTCTAGATTCAAAATTAGTTAAAGAAGTCTAACCACTTTGAGTTATAAATGGATAGACTAAAAAGCCCACTGCTTCTTGTGGTGATTCCTAAGGAACACTCTTCATATTTGAGGAAGGAAACTATATAAATTCACAATTTGTGGGGCTGTCCATGCAGTTTGGGGAGATAACACAGGTCTAGGTGGATCAGGCTCTTAGGTTCAGTTCCCAGACTGCACAAAAGAAATACAAAGACGAGTATGACTCAAGAATAATGGTATCAAGAATTACACATACTTTCTAAATAAATTCAAATAAAAAGAAAATCACATTTGCCTAATCCCTTATCTTCAAAAACAATTCCAGAATAGTTGGTTAGTTTTCAAAACACAAATCAAATTATTGGCTAAATCTTTCTGGTTTCTTAGATTTCTGAGATCCCCCCTAAATACATCAGATAATTTGCTCAATAAAGAGATATGAACATCCCACTCCTTAATTGTAGTCTATAGTTCACATTCCCTTAATAACCCAGTGTGAAGAAGAGAGTCACCTACTCACCCAAGGACCAAATAAGAATATGTGAAATTGATGTTACATACCAAACTGCTAGCAGGAAGTACTGTGGGACAGTGTTCTTAGACCCTGTAAAGACTTGTCACTTGTATTGACTTAATAAAACACTGATTGGCCAGTATCCAGGCAGGAGGTATAGGTGGGGCAACCAGAATAGGGGAATTGTGGGAAAAGGAAAGGCTCAGTCTACAGTTATTACCCAGATCCAGAAGAAGCAAGGTGAAAATGCCTCACTAATAAAATGTACCAAGCCACATGGCTAACACAGACAAGAATTATGGGTTAATTTAAGATGTAAGAGTTAGTTAATGAAAAGCTTGAGCTAATTGCCAACCAGTTTATAATTAATGTAGACCTCTGTGTATTTCTTTGGGACTGAACAGCTGCAGGATAGGACAGGACAGAAACTTCTGTCAACAAAGAGGAAGGAGTAAATTGAAGGGAGGACCTATTTCTCCCCAATTGTAATTGTCATCGTAATTGTGATTTTAGTGTGGTTGAATGATAATTGACTTTATGGGCTCATATATTTGAATGCTTTGTCTGCAGTTGGTGGAACTAATTGGGAAGGATAAGGAATTGGGGCCTAATAAGAGAAGGTCTGCCTCCTTCTGCTCCTCATTAGGACCTTGGGAGCTCAGTCCAATGCTCCAGTGTGGGTCTCTGTATCTATCTCCATCCATCGCTAGATGAAGGTTCTATGGTGATATTCAAGATATTCATCAGTATGGCTATAGAATAGGTTCATTTCAGGTTCCCTATCCTCAAGTGCCCAAGGAACTAACTGGGGACATTGCCCTGGGCATCTGGTAGCCACTCCAAGTTCAAGTCTCTTGCCAACCCTTAGGTGGCTCCCTTAACTAAGATATGAGTTTCCCTGCTCCCCTATCCAACCTTCCTATATCCCCAATTATCCCGTTTCCCCAAGTTCCCCTCATCCTCTCCTTCACACTTTTCTCTCTCCATCTCCCCTTACCCCCATCCCACCCTACCCCCAAGATTCCAATTTTTTGCCCGGCAATCTTGTCTATTTCCCATAGCCAGGAGGATAACTATATGTTTTTCCTTGGGTTTGCCCTCTTGTTTAGCTTCTTTAGGACCACAAATTATAGACTCAGTGGCCCCCTATCCATGGCTAGAAACCAATTATGAGTGAGTACATCCCATGATCTTCTTTTTGGGTCTGGGTTACCTCACTCAGGACCACGAGGGGTACACCCACCCACTGAGACAGTGGGGCCGATCTATTGGGAGCTCACCAAGGCCAGCTAGACTGTGACTGAAAAAGCATGGGATAAAACCGGACTCTCTAAACATGGCGGACAGTGAGAGCTGACGAGAGGCCAAGGACAATGGCACAGGGTTTCGATCCTACTTCAGGTTCTGGCTTTGTGGGAGCCTAGACAGTTTGGATGTTCACCTTCCTACATCTGGATGGAGGGGGGAGGACCTTGGACTTTCCACAGGGCAGGGAACCCTGACTGCTCCTGGGACTGGAGAGGGAGGAGAAGAGAAGTGGGGGGAGGGGGAGGGAAATGGGAGGTGGGGAGGAGGCGGAAAATTTTTTTTCAATAAAAAAAAATAAAAATAAAAATAAAAAAATAAAAGAGAAGGTCTGTCACTGGGGTGGGCTTTTCATAAGCCAACTCCATTCCCAGTTACCTCTCTCCCCGATGTCTATGGACAATAATGTGAGCCCTCTCTTTCTGCTTCATGTTTTAGATCAGAGGTCAGTTCTTAGTTACTGCTACAGTACCATGCCTGATTGTCTGCCTGCCTGCCTGCCCCCCTGCCCATCTGCCTACCTGCTGCATGCTCCCTTTCCCTGAGGGTCATGGAACCTAGGAGCCTCCAAATTAAATTATTATTTTATAAGTTGCTTTGGTCAGGGTGTCTCTTCACATCAACAGAAAAATAACTAAATAACATCTTCAAGACCTAAGTGTCAGTTCCAGATCAACCTCTCATTGGAAATTGCCGTGAGATTCAAAGTCTTTGTAATTGCTGAGTTCTGTGCTCAAAGATCTGACCATTCACATTTGAATAATGAGCATCAATATGATTTAAATAGACCATTTAAGAGACGTTCCGCTAGCATGAAAGAAAATAAATCTGTCTAGCAAATCACTGTTGTTCTAAGTTGTTCATTCCCTCCCTGTACTGGCAATATTTATTCTTCCCTCACTCTATGTATCCAGTAGTGACGACCAGTACAGGAGGAAGTGTCCCTTAGTCCTTGATGTTGGACATGGCAAAGGTAAACAGGTTGACAGAAAGGGTAAATAGGTACACTATGTTTCAGTGTGCCTCATGTGGAATTTTGCAATTCTTTTGCAGAACAGACTCAAAGTGCTTCACATTCAGAGAAGTCCAACAGAGCCAGTAGGCCCTGTTGAGATCACCAAACGTCAATAAACAAAGGATGTATAGATGTTCCAATGAGCGTTTCCTTGTCTGTTGGGGAGGTGACTGCCTACCAGTACTGCAGCCATGTCTGATGGATATGGTAGGTAAAAAAGGAAATCATTAAAAGAGAGAATCCTCAGCCAAGTATGTAGCTTTGATGTACAAAAATACATTTATTTTCAACAATTTCAAAACCACTGTCCTTTTTACAGTAGAAATATTCAAATGGAACAGTAAAATCAAGAACAGTATATGTACATATACTGTATATATATATAGATATGACTCATGCACTGAATTCCAGTGTTTGGTACACATATTGCAATTGTATGCCCCATTTAACCCTTGAAATGAAAAGGATCTTTAGAAACATTTCTAACACTGACCTATGCTGTAGCCAGCTATATTTCTCTATTACATTCTCCCCGTGTCTCACAAGGAGGAACACGAACAGCATCCTGTGAGGGTTACTAGGTACAAAATGTGGCCTCTCCTCCCATATATATATATATACAGTATATCATTCTTTAAAACAGGTGTGCTCAGGCAGAGCCTGGAAACGAAAACAACGCTTATAACATGGTGGAAAGTGATCCTACAGAAAAGAACTGGCATGTCAAACGTGTGGAGGGGCTGAGGTACTAGGAAAGTGAGGAAGGGCTTTGAAAGCCATTCACCTCAGACGCAAGGACTACCTTAAGGGAGCTGGAGGCAGACGTCTGACTTTAAGGAAGTTGTGTACATCTGACAAGTAAAATAGCACAGCTTTGCTAAATCATGTCTGACTAATATCATTAAGGGCTAGGCCTCTATTTGGCCCGCAGGGTTTGCACAGACTCGGGATTCCACGAAATGGCACCTCCAGTCTAGCCTCTGACTCTTCTCATTCCAGTAGATACTCACTGGGCCTAACAAAGTGCCCATGGACTGTTCTGAGCTCTGAGTAGCTTGGAACTCGCCATGAGCAATGCACATATTCCTGGAATCCAATTAGAAAGCAGAAATGCCAGGATCCTTAGATCCATTGCTCCTTCTTTAGAGAGTACTGCTTTCTCGGGCTGATAAATAGCATTCTTTTTGTTTGCTTTTTTTGGAGAAAAAGTCTCATTTCCCCAACTGGGTTTCAATTTGAAGTCTTTACTAGGCCTTGTGTTACCTTCCATGTTATCTCATGAAGAAAATAGGCCCCATGTTCTCAGATGCCAGTAAAGTCTTTCCTTTGTTAACTGCCCCAAAGAAGCCCTCCCCACCCACTTTATATACATAAGCATAAACCAGCTATGGTGTGGACAGAGACTCAAGAGTTGAGTGTGACAGACATCTGGAGAGCATCCAGAATCCAACACATCAAGCAGGCTGGAGGACGGTCGGCACTGAAGGTGAGTGCATAAGCCAACACACACATCTTTCTTTTTTTCTGTTTTCTTTTTTACTAAACATTAAATTATTTCTTAGGAAATAAAAAGCTATTTACATTGTAGTTATATACAATATGCCATCTGTAGCCTCAGAATTGACATGCACGAGGCAGGGCCTCTTTCAGAAAGGTGTGCGTGCCTTTGGCAGCTACGTCCACTCCCCCCTCAACCTACATCCTGCAATTGAATCGGGGCATGATATGTGTTGTGTGTGTATGCAGTGTGGAGGGCAGCAGGGGCAGGAGAAATAGAAATGAACAAAAATCCAATTCAAAAAAAGGCAGAAGAACACAAGAATGTCTTTGCTGTACCACCAGCAGAGTAAAGCAAGGAGCCTGTGGGAAGACACATCCTTAACACAGACACAATCATGTATTCCTTCATCCATTGCAATCAGCTAAGGATGCCTTTGTTTCCTTCCATAGCTCAGCATCTGCCTGTTATTTATGAAGGAACCCTTGGTAAACAAAAGGTAAAAAAGACATTTTCATTTTTCCATAATAACAGTAATAATAGTCATCAAAAATAAAACGTCAGGAAGGTGGTTGACCACGCGGCTTCTTGGTTAAACACTAGTACAGTTAGGGATCTCCTTTGTGCTCTCGCTGTTTGCTATGGTGGCAATGCCTCCTGCAGGGGAGAAAAAACACAGAGAGGAGACAGAGTAAGTTCCACAGGGTTGATGGCTCTTCCCTTTATTCACTGCCAAATAACAAACTGCCTGGAACAGGTTGTAGTAGGTTTTAACTAAGTAGAGCATCTGGATATTCCTGCCAGATCACTAGCTTCTCATCCACCTCCATAGAATACAAGTAGGACCAACATGTTGACAGCCATATTACATTATCTTACTTTGCACTGCTCATTACAGAAATAGATATCTGTGTATATATATGTAAACATATATACACATACATACATACATATATATAGTCTGTCAATTTCATGTGGTTAGAGGGGGCAAATTAAGTTTGAAACAAGATTGTCACCGTAACCAGTGCTTTCCCCAGTCTTGCAATCCACAACTGTCTGGTGGCACATGCATGCAATTCCAGAGAATGACAGAATGTTTGGAGGATACAAGACTTTGAGTGTGGTGGCACAGGCACACATACCTATGACCCGTGTATCCAGCTCTTTGTCCAGCAGTTCTTCGGGCTCAGTGAAATCACTGAGTGTGATTTTGGGGGCATTTTCACTTTGGCTCACTGATCCGATCATCTCCTGCTCCTTGTCATGTTGGACTTGGGCATAGATGTTTATCCAGGGGATTTTCCTACATGAGGTAGGAACAAAATCAAAGTGAGATAAAAGGGCAAGCCTGCTGTTGGCAACAGAAAGTACTAGAGGGTTAGTAGAGGAAATGGAATTTATAGGAACAGCCAGCATCAGGGAATTGCCTGGCCACACAGAGACCCTGAAGCCAAGGATGCAAGGCTAGCCAGAGATCAAGATGCCCAGGTGAGACTGAACCTGCAGAACTCCCTTTAAAGGGGGCAATGATGTTGATGAGTTACTAAGAAAAGTCTTAAAATATCCACCTGTTATTACATTTGCAAAGGAGCTGGACTTCGAGTCTTATGAGACTCAAATGGCATCTTTCACTAAGTTGGCATATATATATAATTGATTCTGTTGCTTTCTTTTATGAACAGCCCAAAATAATAGACTCATAGCCATTGTTATAATTTTTACAGCCATACACCTGGGTCAAATATATAAAATATTTTGATAGATTCCCTTAATGGGAATAACAGTAGCTTCACTTTTAGCATTAAGAGTATGTTAAAGAAAAGATTAATAAAGGTAAGAAAAAGACATAAAAGGAGTAGGTTTTGAGACATGAGACAGTCAATTTAGGACTGGAAGAAAAAAAGTTCAGACCGAAATCTTACTGAGACTGACTTTTTCCCCAACCCTTCTGGCATGATCTCCTGCCTAACTCTCTTCCACTCTCAGCAGGCTCCTTCCCATAGTGCTCCCCATACCCTTATGCGAACAGCTTTCAACCACAGTCTTCAGTATAATGCAACTTGTGACTCAGACTCAAATGGGATGGATCTGGGATCTTCATTCTGCCAAGTGCTCAAGAGTGGCTTATATCAGTACCTCTAGATGCCTATCACTCTCAACACTGAGCTATAAGAATCTACACAAAACATTTTCCCTCTAGGGACTTGACATTGAACCTACTGTTCCCCCTGTCTATAGAAAATAGCTACTGCTCTCTCTATCTTTAGAAGATATCTACAGTTCTCATGGTGATGTTTCATCCCCGTTCTTCAGAATTTGGCTCATGTATCACTCCTGAAGGCTCCTCTGATCCCTGATCTCTCCTGGTTTAATCTGCAATTGCAAGACAAAGTTTACTAAACTATGAGTTTAGTTCGTTATAGTAGCTCATGTTTATTCATTTGTTTTTCTGTCATTCTCATTCGATGGGCAAGGTCTAAGTGGACTATGTTCACAGCTATACAGAAAACACACAGTTTTACTTAATAGATGTTTTTTGAGTGGATGAATAAAATATTTGAATCCTGTGCTCTATGCATTTTGCTAGACCAGTTTTCAAAATAAAGGCTGTACTTTTATGCTGGTATGGTATAACCAGAAGATATTTTTCTTACCTCATTGACTGGTGTGGATATTGAACTAAATTATAAAATGACAAAAAGCCAATAAATATCTTCTAATGTCTACTTCAACCTAATGTATTCCTAAAGATCCATCTCTCTCTTCTAGTAGGGTTTTCATGCTTGTATCTTCTTCATTCTATTCCAACCCCAAATGAGGCCAAATATGTAACGAAGTTTTACAGGATAACTCTCAAAGGAAACTCTGAAAATAGGTTTTATTTTATTTTTTTTATTTTTATTTTATTTATTTATTTATTTTTTCGAGACAGGGTTTCTCTGTGGCTTTGGAGCCTGTCCTGGAACTAGCTCTGTAAACCAGGCTGGTCTCGAACTCACAGACATCCGCCTGCCTCTGCCTCCCGAGTGCTGGGATTAAAGGCGTGCGCCACCACTGCCCGGCTAAAAATAGGTTTTAATCACATGTTTTTCTCTACTTTTCCTCTATGCTCAATTTTCATGTCTTGGTTTTCTTTCCATACATGAAAGGTTGTACCCTCACATTTCCTACTGGTCTACACCTGTGGGACCCAAATTATGATACTTTAAGTGTGCATGATCTTGGAGGCAAAACCTGACACACTCCATGAATGTACATAACTAAAAATTCAGGGGTTGTAGTATTAACTCAATTGATATAAGGACTTGTACAACATCCATTGGGCTATAGGTTCAATCCCTAGCATCCCACAAACTGGCCATGGTCTGCATGCCTATAATTAGAGTACTTAGGAGGTACATGCATGAGGATCAGTTCAAAGTCATCATCAGTTATATAACGTGTTTGAGGCAAGCCTGAAATAAAGGGAAAAAAGAAGATACAGAGAAAAAGATAACTAGACAGATAAATATAGTTAGATAGATAGATAGATGATAGATAGATAGATGATAGATAGATGATAGATAGATAGATAGATAGATAGATAGATAGATAGATAGATAGATAGATAGACAGACAGACTTAGTTGGCTCTTACTTTGATTTTTAAATAAATACATATATAGTATATGAATTAAATTGCTTCTAGCTAGAAAACTACAATTGCTTATAAATGTGAAGTTCAACTGTAATTTTAATATTTACTAGGTATGGGGGCAGAAGTAGTGTATTCCTGATCATACAATTTGTTATCCACCTTTCCTGCTTAGCTAAAGACACCTGGGAGTGTTTGTACTCATTAGGCCTTACAAAGACTGCTCACTTTATTTCAATCCCTGAAAGTAAACATGTTTTTGTCTTCAATAGATGACTAGAAGGGACTGGCTTTGACATCACAATTTGTAACATTATAAGAAGCTGTCAAGTTGCTTTTCATTGCTTAACACATTCACTTGTAGAATTTTTGAAGATGTCAGTCAAGTCTAAGCTCCGTGTTTCCATAAAGAGATGAAGGAATGTGTCTTGGGCCACATATCCATACAGGTTTAAATAAAAGGAATAAGCTGGGGGAGTGCAAGTATCCTAAAAAAAAAAGCAGGCAATCAAACCAAATCAGGTTCAGTTTATATTCATTTTCTCCAGCTATGAAGAAAGCAGATTTGAACTATAATGAAAGCTCTATTGAAAGAAAAATAGGTAAGAAGAAATATAAGGGCTCTAAAATTTTCTTGAATAACCAGAAAAACATACATAATGATAGAAAGCAGGTTTTTCTTGTTGAGGATTTTTCAGATAGTAAAATCACATTGCAAGAAATTTTAATTATATTGCTAAGGCTTCTGGAAACCACAGTCACCATCTATGAAGCAGATGCAATGTGAAGGGTGGGGTGCTATTTACTTGAAGGATGTTTGGTGATCTCTCTCATTTTCTTAACTAACTTTATTGGGTGATTCTAAGTGCATAGAACATAGTAGAAACTCAATATGTATTTGTTGGATGAATGGATGTTTAAATTAGTTTGTACTGGTAGTCCTATCAAGAGAAAAATTTGCTTGTATAAACAGTAGAGTCAATAACCTAGAAATAAAAGTGCAACTGTCTCCATTACCTTGCTGAGCCGTTCATCAGTGTTTGGTAGCCAGGTGTAACTACATGTGTTTTGATAAACGTCACCATGAAAAACTGAGCTACCATATCACTTCAGATGTTGATGCATGTTCATTGTTACAGAAATGCTATTGGATGGTAATGAACAAGGCAGAGGAGAATGAGAGATCCAGGAGGCTGCCTGACCTTTCTTTGTTTGCTAGCTGGCATACCCTGCACAGTCACCAATGGGATTCTACAAGATGGGAAGAAAAGAAAAGGCCAGAGAAATAAAAGAAAATTTAGCTGAGTATCAACCAAAGGCCTGGAGCATTGGGAGGTAAACACAGAACAGGAACATGGACTAGGAAAGTAAAGGTTAACTTTTGGCTTACTGCTGTTTATCAAGTTTGACTGGCACTAGTCCACTGCCAGAAAAAGAAAGTTTGTCTTATTAGACATTTTCCCTTTAATTACACCAAAGGGTTTTTCCTGTCTTCAAAGCAAACAGGAGTAGATGCACTCAGCCACCTTGACCCAAAAGTACATGACTCCTCATTCACATTCATAAGTCCACTAGTGAAGTAATGCCAGCCTGTCTTTCCAGTGAGCGTGGGAAAGAGTTGAGAGAGTCTTGCCCTTGTTGCCAACAGCAAGTTTTATATTGAGTAGAAAAGACATTCCTAAGCACCAGAAACATCCACCGGAGAAGAGAAAAATGGTGAGGGAAGAGTAACTGCCCCTCCAGCATGTCCACCTCCTCTACAACCGCAGAGATTATCTTCACAGTCCAGGAACACTCACAGACCAAGACATGTTTTAAAAATTCACATAATTAATAATGTTATCTTCATTTTACCCAGGCTCCTCAATTAGTAAGCCTCTTCCTCATAATTTTTGGGAGGCTGTTATTGTGTATATTAGTTTATGGCCCATTGACATCATTGGAACACACAGTTTCTGGTTCTGTTATTAATAATACTCACTATTATCAAATTTTCTTGACTACTTAGTATATACAAGTTACAGCTATTAATATGTTTAATTCACACAACAAAACCGTAAGATATCATTGTTTTCGACATCTTACAAGTGAGGAAATGAAGTCTTAGAGATGTAAATGCAGTTGTCCAAGAGTATAAACACCAGAAGGAAAACTGAGTCCATGTGATTTCAGAGTTTATATCCCAAATCAGTAAGCCTCTTGGGAGCTCTACATAATTTGAATACTAGCGCATAATTGTTCATTTTAACTCCATTCTTTTTGCTAATATCCTATTTATACTATTATGTCACCCTTCCTGGGACTTTCAAAAATAATTTGTGAATATATATATATAAATATATATATATATATATGCTTGAAGAGTTTCTTTTAGAAACAGTAAAAGAAGGAAACAGGAGCAATTTATAATATGCAACACTTTATTCTTTCTTTTTTTTGAAAACTTGAATCATAGTCTCATATAACCCAGGATGACCTCAAAATTACTGTGTAGCTAAAGATGACTTTGAACTTCTGATCCTCCTGGCTCCACCTTTCAAATGCTATGATTACAATCAGGTGCCATTATATCAGATTTATATGGCAGTTGGGATCAATACCAGGGCCTTGAGCACATTGAGTTTACACATTGAGTTATATGTCCATCACCTACCTTGCAGGCTGAAACAGAGATATTGGATAGCGACAATATGAGATAAGGAAACATAGGTATACAGTGTACACAGTGCATGTGTTTGTATTCATTGAAAATGAAGGTTTTTCTCTGTTTAACTACTCTGCATGGTTGTTGGCCTGTATGAAAACACTTCTGGAATATCTGAGAACTTACTTCAGAATATGGGTGAGATTTGAAAATCCTCTCACATATTTATTATGGAGAATAAATCGATTTCAAAACTAATCCTTATTTTCTTAATTTATTAACCCTACAAAACGAATATTGGTCGGATTCTCAAACACATTCATCCCCTGATTCTAAGTCACTCCTGATTTTTCTCCAGCACTAAGGAAAGCATCAAGAAAAATGAAGATCACATTGTAGATATGAGTTGAGGAACATCAGTCATAAGAAGAGTCGGCTGCAATGAACCCCACCTGGAGCTACAATCGGACAGACAATAGCACTTACCTTTTAAACTTGTAGATCAAAAACACAGCCAGGCCGACAAATACCACTGACAATAGCATTAGCATGGCGGAGCTGCTGTGCCCAGCGCTGGAGTCCACCAGTGGAGCTGGGGCGGGAAGAAGAGAGGTGCTCAGGATGAAGCTGGAGTGAGGGTGGAGACACTGGAGAATGGAGGCTGGTTGCCCACCCTGACTTCCAGTCTCCAAAGGCCTGTATGCTACTTGGGCATCGGACATGCTCTGATGAGAAGAATTATTCTAAATTTCACAGAAACTTAAGCTCCTCTGTTGTGTCTGGGAACACTTACTGGTTAGGGTATATACTGAGTTCATGTGACTCACTGAGGGAGTAAAGGTCTTGCAATCTTTGTATCATTAGTTTTCTCAACAATGTGGTAGCACACTGATAACTTTGGGTTTACCATAAATAAAATCTTAAACTGTTTTCTCTCCCTCTACCACACTCAGTGGGTATAAATCCCCTAGATGGTGAGCCTTAGAAACTCTTTACCAGAAAATTCTGCCCACCCAACAAGCAGACTCTTCAGCACCCACATGTCCATGTCCAATAGGACATGCCAATTCTACTCTTTTTGTAAGGCACCCAGTGACAGCTACCTGATCCGACTTCCCACATGACTCACATTCTGTAAATGGAATGGGATATTAAAGTTTCCTGAGTTGACCTCTTATAGAGACTCAGAATCAAAGACCTTTGAAGAACCCAAGTACCGCCCACATAACCCAACCACCTCAAATATTAAGTCAAAGAAATAGAACATTTTCTTAAAATAGTATTCGGAATTTAATAATAAAGCCACTTGTAAAAATGTCTTCCTGCAGTAGCTCCCAAGATACCATCAACCCCTTATCACACATACAGGCTTAGGTGTTGCATCATCTATGGAAAAGGGTTGAGTATTCCTTCCTTTTTCTGCTCAAAATAATAACTCTTCACATTCCTTGAATCCAGCAAGCACTCACCTAACGTCAGTTGTGTGACATATACAATGACCTGGACCCCTGGCTTCAGCTCAAACTGTACCAGGTTTTGGTTTAGCGCATTAAATACTGTCTCTACAATCTGTAAAACAAGAGAGAGGGTTCATGGGCAGACATGACAAATGATAGTACTCCCTTATAAGTCAACTGGCAAAAAAAAAAAAAAAAGTTCATTCATGGGATAAAGACATCTTTATCAACTTGGTTCTCATAGCTACAGAGCTTTCATGAGACCGAGAAGTGGAAAGGCAGAAAGAGGGACGTCAAAAAAGAAAGAGCAGCTTTCCAAAGCTCCCGATGAATGAAAGCTCCAACAGACATAGTATTTCATTCAACTTCTAGCTTAGACTTCTTTCATCCCTGCCTTTATAAGCAGAGGCCTGTTGTGGGTTCAATGGAAGAATGTCAACTCATCGTTAGTTCTTTAATCTGATCAGGTAACACACTGGGTACAGAGGCGCCCGCAAGGATTAAAGCCCAAGCAGAACCCCATCCCAATCCTCTGCATATTTTATTCCACAGACAATGGGAGGCAAACATCAAAGAAGAGGCTGCCTCCTTTTAAGAGATAATTTTTCCTTTTTCCTTTTTCCACAGCAAGTCTCAGAACACACAACACTGATTTAATCACTCTCTGATTCCCACGTGAAAGCTGAGGCTCACTTAGCCTGTTGTCTCCAAATCTTATCTGCCTGTACACACCTTAATATCACAGCTGCTATCCATCACTGTAATTACCTGTTTATCTAAATGGATGGATAGTGGAGCTTCCAAATATAGTTCATGCTTGCTACTTGCTATTTCAGAATAATGAAGGCTTAGAAAAGTGATATGTACACCAAGAAGATGGATTTATTTTTGAGTTACTTTAACATACACCCTGTGATGTGAAGAATTCCTTCGGTCCAGACAAAAGGGTACCAGCACTTCTTCTGCCTGAGCACTATGGATGAGCACCCAAGCCAGGTGAGAACTGGAAGGATGCAGGAGGCCGAGCAATGGTTACTCCACATAGGAGCACATGTGTTTAAATCACACAGCCTTTTAGTAGCTTTGTTCCTTCTTATTTCCATTTCTCTTGACTTAGCATCATGAGGAAATAGGAGAGGGCAGCACAGCATGCAGCCAGCAATATCCCAGTGGACGCAAAAGCGATAGGAAGAACCAGAAGACTGAGCCTGTTTACTTCCAGAACTGCGCGCTGATCACAAGAACCATGAGTCCAACAATGACAGTCAGTCATAACCCACTTCGGAAATAATGCTCGTTTTGTCAAAGCAAAAATCCATCTTTCTCCAAAGAAGTGTCTAAAAACAATATGTTTCCTCTCCAGAACATTGACCAACATCTCTAGGGCCCATGCAGTTTATTCCCACAAAGAGATAGGGAACACACCAGTATGTGTGACCCTGTCTGCCTCTGTCTCTGTATTAATATCTGTCCCTTTCACTCTCCCTCTCTCCTTCACCAGTGGAGGGCACGAAAGGCTCAAGAATGCCAGGCACTAGAATAAGTGAGGCTGGGACACTATTCTATCCTTGTTTATTATGCATAGGGTTGATAATTGTTCAAGATCCAAGATGTTGGGACAAGAGCCACTGGCTGACTGGTAGGCTGCTCTTGCTCTTCGACTAGAAACCACTTTATGTTAACACAGAGCCTGGTGTGGTGGCAGGTGTCCCAGTCAAGAGTCTGTGACTTACTTGCTCTAGATCCCCTTCATGGCCTTTCCTCCTCTCTGTCAAGTTCTTAGGTGGCAGGATGAAAAGCTCTGCTGAAGTGGGGAGACCTGGGAACACAGCCACGAGAATCTGGTCTTCTGGGACACTGGTTACCTGCAAAAATTTAAAGAAAAGAGTTAGGGTTTAAGTGCCAGCCTTCCATAGACCAGTAGCCAGGAACAGAGTATTCATACACTTAGACCCAGTATGATGTTTTTAAAACGTCGTATTCCAGACCCAGGCTGCAGTGTACACCCAGATTGTCCTTCTGTTACCCCTCAAGCTGCCAGCTAACACTCCACTGCCTTCTCTGCCCTCACTTTCAGTTGTCCTGAAACTCAGAGATTATTCCAAATGATTCCTCAATGGTATTTACTGGGAGCATTAACAAAAGTTCGTCTTATATTTTCTACTTTTTAATTGAGAAAACTAGACCAGCAGATAAAAATGAAATAGAATGGGTCCAAATGAGGAGTAAGCAGTCACAAAGAAACATGCAGGGGCATGGTGAATTCAAAGTAACGGCGGAAGAGCACTTGCTTTCTCCAGTTAAAGTAGGAATGCTTTGAGGTCAATAGAATTATTGGGGTGACTACAGTGGAGGGAGAGCCACTCACCAGGACTGGAAACATGAAAAAGAATTGATACTCCTCATCAATTTGCTTTCCAAAAGAATTTATTTCAGACCATAAAAATACTCATGTTCTTCAACCTGCAACCGTAACATGTTTAGTCCTACGAAAATGATTCAAACTGTCTGAAAACTATACATAGCAATAAACATGATATTATCTAAGGTAAAAATAAATGGGAAGCCTAACCACTCAAAAATTAAGAACATACTGCTATAATCACATGAGAAAATATTATTCTATGTTGAAGGTGATGTTGAACACTAGATGAGGTCATGTGGTTACTTATAATGGCTGCATACTCATTTTATTTCTATACAATTCTTTCATTACAAGTTTATAAAAATATAAATGCATATAAGATTTAAATTCTAAATCTTAAGATGGGATTATGGGTGATTTTTTCTATTCTTGAGCATCTGATTTTATTGAGTTCTGTTATTAAAAATTTAAAAAAGCCAAGTTTCTGATGGAAAAAAATGGGTGGAAATGAACTAAATTTTCCTGTAGATTATTCTTTCCTGTGTGTATTGATGCTCTTTGATTAAGAAAAATGTATAGTCTCTCAATATAAATATGACAGAGGATGTGTGGTTCAGCTGAAATGCCACCTCACTTAAAGGATTCTCATGTGACCATCCGCCTGCAATTATGTCTTCCAGGCTATTCAAATCATGATTGTCATCACACTTTAGGGACACTGATCATGTCCACAATTGCCTACAATTGCATCTGTTAGTTGCAGTACTTTTTTTGGTGGTGGTTGGGGGGACAGATGTTGACTGTGTGCTTGTCCAGGCATCTGCATCCCCGGAAATCTTTGAGGATACTTCACTATTCCAAAGTTGCTTGACATGATAGAAACTCAATGAACCAATGATGCTTGCTGAATTGAATGGCGGCAGAAGGGTAGATTGTTGCCTATTTGCTCAGCTCTAATTCCTTTGTAGAACTAGGCTTAATGATTGGAGCTAACTCTCAGGGTTACTATAAACTAAAGAGAGACAGGAAGGCAGAAACAGCAATAAAGTCTAAAAACATCTACCAGCCACAAAAGCATTGCACTCCCACGGTGGTTTTCCAGACATATCAGTATCGTGTGGGGATGCATGACCACCAAATATCTGGAAGTCACAGAGTCCTAGTACACAGAGCAGGAAGACCTTCTCCTCATCAGCCAGAGGTAGCAAGTATTAGAGCACAAGAAAGAGTGAACCATTTTGATACAGACAGAAGTTTCTGTCCTGCTTGATCCCACATCTATTCAGTACCAAAGAAACACATAGAGGCTTATATCAATTATAAACCATTTAGCCTATTAGCTCAGGCTTATTATGAACTAGATCTTACAACTTAAATTAGCCTGTAATTCTTGTCTATGTTTAGCCACGTGGCTTGGTATCTTTTCTCAGTGATACATTCTCATCTTGCTTCCTCTGCATCTGGCTGGTGACTGACTCTCTGCCTTTCCTCTTCCCAGAATTCTTCTAGTTTGGTTGCTATGCCTATACTTCCTGCCTGGCTATTCAATCAGTGTTTTATTGAACCAATATGAGTGGCAAATCTTTACAGTGTACTAGAGCATTATCCCACAGAATTTTGAGGATTACCTAACAAAGCAAAGAGGTGAACCTGCCAGTGCCTTGGCTGGTATGATCCTCCTTGTTTCATCTCAGGAAGGGTCAGTCAGGGGTCATAGAGGGACCTTGAAGCTGTGCATCTACATACACTTAATCTTGTCTAAAGGGACTTCTGATTAAGAAACCAACCTCTTGAAGTTTTGTTTGTTTTTGTTTTTTGTTTGTTTTGCTTTGTTTTTGAGACACGGTTTTTCTGTAGCTTTGGAGCCTGTCCTTGAACTAGCTTTTGTAAACCAGGTTGATCTTGAATTTACAGAGATCCACCTGCCTCTGCCTCCCTAGTGCTGGGATTAAAGGCATGCACCACCACCATTAAGCTGACCTCTTGAAGTTTTAAGGACTAGGCAACAAGATATACACAGTATCCAAATGGTTTCTTCAAAATATTTTAAATGCTTAATAACTAAGTATGTAAAACATGATCGCACCCTGGATGATGTGGTAAGAATGTGCACTATGGCCTGAGCACTCGTGATCTACAGTTTATGTTTGAAGCCTCAGCATCAATGGGATAGTCAGGAGAGGAAGGGCTTGGGGAGGGTGATTAGGCCATGAGGGTAGAACAGTCATGAATGAGATCAATACCCTTATTCAAGAAGTTCTAGATAACCACTTTGCCCTCTTTCTACTGTGTGAACACAGAGAGAGAAAATGCCATTTATGGATCATGCTCTTATCAATGTCTTGGTCTTCAACTTTCTAGCATGGAGAATTTCAAGAGATAAATTTTTGTCATTTGTAAGTCAATCATTGGACAGGAGCCCAGACAGAACAAAGAGGCTGTCTTCTTCTTATCTCTTTCTATGGATAATTCCTTTATAGAGAGTCTGAAGTTCCCTTACGATACTGCCCACAGGAATTCCCCTCTGTCCTCCTCACTGACTTACTCCACTTCCTTCCTGTCAGCTCCTTTTCCGTATCTTTCCCTGTGTTTCCCCCTCTGCTCTGAAGCATGTTAGCAGTCTCGACTCCCTGATCCCACTTTCCTCCCAGGCAAGACTCATGATCTCTACAGCACTGGTGCAGACATTGCTGCTCCATCTTGAACCTCTGTTTGACCTTGAGGTCCACATTCCCAACTGTTCATGTTCATGCAATCATTTCTCATGTCTTCCAAACTCACATCAAATGATCAAAACCCATTACTGTGTCCAAGTACATTCTCTGCTACATAGTCCTAAATTAGTTAGTGGCAAGAACACCTCATATTTATTATTTGGATTGCAAAGTTTTTCTTTTCCTCTCACCTATAAATTCCTAGTACTTTTGATGTTGATTATATTCATGAGCCCTTGTCTCCTTTCTCCTTGTGATTTAATTTTCCATGGTCTACACAACCCCTGTTTTTGTTTGAAAGCATCTACACATTCTGCCCTTTCTGCCTAAGCATCCTTTCTTCTGCATTGCCACAGCAATAGGTGCCTGGCATGTATATATATACATACAGAATTTTCTACTTAAAGGAAACATCATACTTTTCACATCCTCTGGTGCTTACAACTTAGCTCTTCTGATTCTTCACACTATGATTTAACCACAATAGTCCATTACTGACCACTCTGTTCTCCTATCAGATAGAGACTGACCATTTCTGCAAAATACTGAGCGCTTCTAGCAGGAATTGGCTTTGCATGTACTGTTCATTCTACCTGAAAGGTAAAATCTCTTCCCTATTAACTGGCACATATCCTTTAAAATATCTTCATTGGAACCACTTCAATAGTTCAGGAAATATCTATTGAATTGAATGCATGGGTCAGCCTTGCCATCTCCAGGATAGGGAAGTCACACATTTCTCCGTGCTTTTTGGAGATGCTGGCTATGCCTCTACATTATAGCACATTAATTAGACTTACTTATCCACTTAAATTAAATGTTTTACTCATTATTGTATTCTAGTATGTATTTCCAAGACTTGTTAACAACACTCTTATTTTCCCCACAGCAAATATAACTTTGACTTAAATCTATAGCTGTATTTCCCTGGTGGGCTGCTCTGTTTCTTAGCTGTGTGGACAATGGTAACCTAGTGAACTTAAATATGTATTTAAGAAGGGCCTAATCATAGGCAAATTGCAGATAAATGCATAAAATTAGTAGAGATTCATCAAGCTGTTATCCATTTCATTAGGAGTGTCAAGACCCTGTCTCAGAAATACTTGGGACAAACACTGAGCCAATTTCCATCTTCAGACACTAGACTAGACTCTGTTCTATTCCCAGCTATACTCTCTCATGTCTCCTGTTTTTTTGCTCCTCCTTACCCAGTTCTGACTTTTCTTTATTTCTCTCTATATATGGATAAAAATTCCTCATCTTTCTTTGGAATAGAATTTTGAAATCTTGGTTCTGTCATCTATTGCTTTTTTTTGTCTCAAAGAATAAAAGATACAGTCAACTCACCTTAACCAGAGCTCTCTTGATAACATTGCCAATGTCTTGCCTCCACTCGGGAATATCAGGATTGTGGTAATCCAGGTTTGGAGAGAAGGATAAGAGCTGTGACTGGAAGTACTCTGTAACAAGATGGAATGTGCAGGTGAAGCTGGCAGAGTGAGATGCGAGGCTTCGATGGGCCATGGACCCATAGCCATGTGCATGAGAAACCAGTTCTTTCACAAGGTTTCAGCTTCCTTCCCTTATTTTCAGTTGCTCTTTGGCTTCTGAAAAGAAAGGCATTTGGCCACCAAGAGAAGATTTGTGCTCTTCCTCATGTTGCTAACTCCTATAAAGAATATCGATTGAAATGAAAGACAAGCAGGGACTCCCAGAGGAGATCTGAACTCCCCTCTGTGCATCTCAGACACAGACCAAAGCATAGCAATCAGGAATGGCTGGGATGGATGCTTCTCAGCTCTCTGACCTCAGTTCCATTGTTGATTATTCTCTAAAAATCCCTCACAGGTGTGGGAAATAGGTTAAACTTTGTCTCTAGAAATGTAAGGTAATGCTTGATTTCTTGACCTGGTTAGTAAGTACACACATGTATCCACTTGGTGCCAATTCATGAAAATCAGCATTTCTGATGTATCCACTTTACAGTGTAACATTTACACTCCTACAAAAATATT